>NC_142014.1:40984265-41616765 GCF_049901735.1 Notechis scutatus
GAAACTTGAATCCATTGTTTAATTTCCTGCACTCTGAAATAATGGTGGTGGTGGTGGGGAAATCTTGACTCTTCTTAAGAGGCATAGGTATAATAAAAAGGCTAATATATCCTCCCTAATCTCCGACACTAAATACTCCCAATCCCTTCACTTTCTCTTCATAGAATTACTTTCTAGTCCCCTCTCATAATCTTTGTTGTCCCTCTCTGAACCTGTTCTGCTGTTTTAAATCTATCTTAATATGCTGCCTAAAACTGTGCACAATTGAAGGGTGGGGGGAATTAATGCAGAGCAACAACCAAGTCCTCTGATTTGGGATGTGAACTATTACTTCCTCTGTTTGGGAAGCTCTATTTTTATTCATCAAGCTTAAAACTTCACTTGACTTTTTGCAGCCACATTAAACCATTGATTCATATTCAATTTGTAATGTACTACCATTCTAATATTTTCCTTTCAAGTATGAATATCAAAATACATTCTGCAGTACCATCATTTATTTAACTGGATTGATGAACAAGGGTAAATACTTTCAGGAAATAATACCATTCCTGCTCTTTCCTTTCTGTATTTCTGCTCCTTTGAAAGAATTTACATCACTCAATGCTTTATTCTAAACATGAGAAATCTCCCACCAGGGTCTAGATTACTTTTTAATCATATTCACCTTCCTATACTCACATTTTAAACCATTTTTTCTTTGTTTCTCATGCCTTGAGCATTAGTGTATAGACCAGTGTTTTCTGAACCTTGGCAACTTGAAGATGTGTGGATTTCAACTCCCAGAATTCCCCAATCAGCAAGGGCTTGGCTTGCTGGCTAGGGAATTCTGGGAGTTGAAGTCCACACATCTTCAAGTTGCCGAAATTGAGAAGCACTTGTATAGGCAACAAAGTCTAGTATGCATTATTTGAGTGACTTTCTTCCTGATTGCTCAGTGTTGTGTAATTAAACAAATGCCCACTTCCTTTCGCAAGAAACAAAATTTCCATGTAGTCATTCAATTTATTTGCCTTAGCCCCCACCCCACCCCCAAAGATTTAATTTAAAGTCCTCTTGTTTAAGCTAAACGTGTCAGGATTCCAGCAGTTACCCCAATTAAATCATGAGTCTCGAGCCAAACTTCCAAAACTTCAAAAGGATTTATTGGGAGTTAAAATGTCCTGCACTGCCTGGGTGTAGGTGACTCTGAGACATGATTCATTGTCACCCTTGACCCTGGTTTCCCCCCACCACCTGGGTGTATCATAATTCATATTCTTCAATGAGACACATCCATAGCCAAGAGTCATCAATCATGTTCTCCAGTTAAAATTTTGCACAGCAGAAACTTCAGTCACCTAGTTACTATCTTTGAAAACTATTTACGGAATGCACTTTCGGTTTCCAAGCTGCCGCAGTGCTCCCCCCTCCCTTTCTGTTGGCAACTCTAAAAAGACCATAGAAATATTTTATGAGTTGACAACATGTTTTGGCCAAACACATTTTATTAATCCATTTGAGGTACAACCTATTTCATTTCAGCAGATTGTCATCCAAATAACTCTTATGGGCCCCCAAATCAAATCTCCCTACTGACATTATTGACATGGCCAGTTATTTTCTTGCAGTATATTTATTTCCCTTTGGAGTCCTTTTTCACATTGAGGATGAATGGTGCTGCTTGAGCCGGAGCCACTGGGCTCTTAAGCTTCCTTGCTAGATCTTCAAATAATTACAATATTTACCCCATCACCTACAGTAAGTCTACAGTATAAAATAATTGATATCGGGCTGAATATGTTTTGGAAATTCTTCTGTCACGTTCATTGTTTCCTGCTCCTTGACAGACAGTAACAAACTTCCCAAGGAGATAGATCTGACTGGTACACATTTGCTTAATTACCTATACTAGTGAATCAACAACTAAAGATACATCTCTGTCTTCTTCCAACCTCCTTGACCTTTAGGTAACCACAGTTCTATCTCCAATTCCTCCATCTCCGTTTTATCCCCTGAAGACTCAGAGTCTGTTTTTTCCATTGTTTCTGAGTGCAATTAGCACAGCCACTAATTTCCTGGACTTGTTACCTGGTTCGATTATCTTTTTGAATAATTACTTTGTCAGATTTTATTGGGGTGCCTCCTTAATTTGATTTAATAAATCTCCATCATCTCTCACCATCTGAAATATGATCACTTGCTGTTCCTTTGCCCTCACATCAGGTTCTTTTTAGACAGAAATAGAAATATGCCACAAGGTTTGGAGGTCATGACTGCAGATCACTTTCACATTCTTTTTTAAGGTTTCACAATAGATCCTGCTGAACGTGTGATTCCAATAGCAATAACTCTTAAGCACCTGATGACCTACCGACCAGTAAGGGGCAGTACAGGATAAATACAGAGTTAAGTATTTCTCTTGATTCTCTCTTGTGTATGTCACTCTCCCTGTTCTTCTAATCTAAGAGATTGCTAATTGAGGTTCCTTATTTCTGCCTATATTCATAGGCACACACTCACATAGCACGTGCTCTAGGACTCTTTTCTATAGGATGTACCTAGGCTTTGCCTATTACTAGATAGCATTTCTTGTAAATACATTTTATTTCTTTATATTATAAAACCTGTTTACTAATCATTGCTCCGATCAGATTCCTGCTCTCTGAAACACTCACAAGACTTCTCAGATTAGTTAAGTAGACACTGATTGAAAATTTATTAGGTTCTCCCACTTAAACTATGCTGCGAAGTCCTGGTTGCTGTCTCTGTTTATTCATCCAGTGGTACTCAGCTGTCTTCTATTCCTCTAGTGCAGTGGTCGCCAACCGGTGGGCCGTGAGAAAATTTTGGTGGGCCACAGAGAAATCTCACTCCCAGAGCATGCCCCCAAAGCAATTAATCCAGGCTGAGCAGAAACACAAGGCTGCGCCACACACATGGCCTGTGGGAACCCTCCCCGCCCACTCACTCCTTATCCAGTAAACTTGCCTGCTAAATTTCTATTTTTCCTTTGTCCGACCATCATCTCTTCTGCTGTACCAGGAGATTTAGATTAGCTAGGAAACAGGAAATGGTTGGATTTCTTGCTTTCTGGCTAGTCTTTAGATCTTTGGCTCTGCTTTTAAGTACAGTTGAACCTCCCTTAGGACTGAAGGTTTGCTTGCAAGCAAATTCAGTGCAGACTCACGGCAAGCAAATTTGAGAGACTGAGCTAGTCGATGGCAGATAGATAGATCACTGAATGATTCTGTGAGCAACTCAATCTGCCTGCCTGCTTTGCTTGATTTTGGGTAAAAGTTGCTCTTTTTAAAAAATAAAAAATTCAATATTTATATAAATATTTATAATATTTGCATACAAGCCATGCCCAGCCAGTCACATGACCACCAAACCACATCCACAAATTAGGCCACACCCACAGAACCAGTTAGTGGTCCCTGGGATCTAAAATTATGAGTTTGGTGGTCCCTGAGGTCCAAAAGGTTGGTGACCCCTGCTCTAGTGGAAGGCAGGTGGCAGTGAAATAAACAATAAAGAACCAGGAAACATCTGCTAGTATAAGTGAATTTACACAACTATTTACTACAAAACAAGACAGTGTGGTAATAATCTCACTAGAGATTCTCAAAATGCATAAGAACACAAAGATAATACTTGCATGTACATAATATAGGGGAGCTACTTTTACTTTTAACAGCCAACTTAGACCACAATAGTATAAAGTATGTGGATCCTTCCTTCCTTTTTTCCTTTACATGCCACTCATCTCGCTACCTAATTTTGGCATAGAGTTTGTGAAACAGTGGTCTTTCTTTTTAATAATTCTTCTGCTTCTAGGATAAAAAAATACACACACAAACCCACCCCAAAATCAGGTTTTTCTAGCAACTTGCACCAAGGTTCTTGTGATCACTGATTTCTACAATTAGATGTACAAACAAGGAACCACATTCAAAGTTAACTTTAGTGATGAGTGGAATGAAGAATATGACTTTGAATATGACATTGAACAGCCTTCATTGGTTTACTGCTGTTAGCTTAATGTGCTAGGAAAATTTGTCCAGAATTATCTGGCATTTGCATAAATTCTAAATGTTGTATTCCACAACACAATCTAAAACAAGGAAGGCTAGACTGAACTAATAAAAGTGCTGCTGCCAAAATAGAGCTGTTGCAGATTTTGTACCAATAGATTCCACAATTTCTCTGTAAGTGAACCTCACTAATTCTCAACAGTACATGTTTTAAATTCTTCCCAGGTGCTCACAAAAGCTCATGAATCTTGGTTGGGAAATTTCCCAGAAGAGATCATTCTTTTGTTAAAACAATATATTCTCCATTTTACAGTAGAGCATAACTTCGGGGCATCAGACCGTGTAAACAGTTTTAGTCTCTGAATGACTGGAATGCCCAGTGGAATGAAGACCTGGAAAGAAAGAGCAATTCAGAAAGGCAGATCAGGGAGAGTCCCTCTAATTAAAAACATACCTATCCACCATTGCCCACAGAATACTACCTTCAAGTTAAAGCATGAACAAAGGAGCCAGAGACAGGCTGCCAAAGCTCAATGTGAAAAAATCAACTTTCTCAGATTCTAAACCTAGTTTCATGATGAGATTATCTATCATCAGAACAACAAAGGAACTCCAGAGAACTCACCTGGAAGCAATGTAGAACTGTAACTATTTGGCATATTTTTCCTCAAATCAGTTACTCAAAGATTTGAGTCATGACTTCAAAATGAACAGACCATCTAAGGACTTGATTGGTTTTCTAGAGAGACGGGAGCTGGGGGGATCTCTTTTGTTTACATTTATATACCTTTTTGCAGATTTGTGTGCAAGAAATTATGAAATTATTGTAATATGATCATGCTTTTATTTCATAAAGTCAGAGATAAGACTGAAAATATTTTTTGCTGTCTGAGTAAAGATAAGATGTTCCTGTTCCCATGCTACATATAAGCAAACTAAATTGGTAGGTGAATCTTAATTCAATGATAACAATGTGGTACAAATATCCATCAACATGGGGACATAATAACAGAATTATAGAGTTGGAACAGAGCCTCCAGGTCCCTAATCATCTTTGTTGCTCTTCTCTGCACTCTTTCTAGAGTCTCAACACCTTTTTTTTTTTCATGGTGACCAATTAGATGCTGTATCCCAAGTGTGGTCTTGCCATGGCAGTATAATATACTAACACTTCATGTGACCTTGACGCTATCCTTCTGTTGATGCAGCCTAGGACTGCATTGGCTTTTTTGGCAGCTGCAGCACACTGACATCTCATAATTTATGTCCACTAGGACTCCTAGATCCCTCTCACAGTTACTGCTCTTGAGGTAGGCACCATCTATTCTATATACCTATGCACTTGACTGAGTATAAAATCTTACTTTTCTCACCACTGAATTGCATTTTGTTGAACAAGACAGACCCTTTTTTTAATTAAAGTTTTTTTCTAATTTTACATACATATCAATGTGTGAACAATATGACATCTGGGTGTTTTACATTTTACATCCAATAACAAATTAATAATCATGTTAACTATTTCCCCCCCATAATCTTATTTTATTCTAGCATTAATACAGATCCTTATATTCCATTATAGTCTCCTATTCATTTATATATTCAATATTTCATTATATTGGTTCTTTTGTGCTAATCCGCATGTTGTTCAAATATACTTAATATCACCCTCATTCGAATTCTAGTTTTCTTTCTTTTTCTCAAATCATCTTATTATTAAGGAAATGTATACCATTATTTTCCCCCTCTCCAATTCTATCCCAGTTCTAACTTTCAGTTATGCCTCTACAATTCCCAAGAATATTCCCTAATAGTTTTTTTCAATATAACATTTCATTAATCAAATATATCCTTCCTTTTGCCACAAATAAAACATCAGTAATTATATTTAATACATTTGATAAGTCCTTGTAGCTCTACTAATAATTGTCCTATTCATATTAAATTCCAAAATTCCATTATTTAACTAATCAATATTTTAATATTTATTTATATACTAATCACCACTTTAACAACCATTCAAATTCCATTTCATATATTCTATTATTCCCCCTTTCTCTCTTATTTCCAACCCTATTCTGGATTTAATTATATCTTTGTTATTATATTGGAGGAAGAAGAAAAGATAAAAGTAAATTTAAAAAGAATAAACATTTTCTTTAGCCATTATGTCTTTTTTGTGTTTTAAGGTAATAAACATACTCTTTTTAGCTCACCTCCTATATTCCTCTCTCAAATCTTTATCCCTGTCTACTTTCACATCATAACCTGTCATTTTAAACCTTTCTCCCTTCTCCACCCTGTTCCATTGTCTAATTTTCAAAATGTCTACTCTTGTTTTTATTTCTCTCTCAGGGAGTCATTTTACAATTTTATTATCATATTTAATACATTTAACAAATCCTTATCTGTTAATAATAATCTTGTTCATATTAAATTCCAAACTTCCATTATTTAATTAATCAATGTATTTCAATACATTGTTTTTATGCTAATCACTACTTTAATTATCATTCAAATTCCATTTCATATATTCCATTATTCCCCCTCTCACTAAGTTCCAACCTTATTCTAAATTTAGTTATATCTTTATTATATTGGAGAGAAAAGAAAAAGGAAAAATAAATTTTAAAAGAATAAAGTTTTTCTTTAACTATTGTCTCTTATTTGTTTTAACGTGTTAAATGTTCTCTTCATAGCTTGCCTCCCATATTCCTCTCTCAAATCTTTGTTCCTGTCTGCCTCCATATCGTAACCTGTCATTTTAAACTTTTCTCCCTTCTCCACCCCATCCATTGTCTAACTTTCAAAATGTCTGCTCTTGCTTTTATCTCTCTCTCAGGAGAATCATTTTTCAATTTTATTTCCTCTTTCCATTCCATACTCTCCTTTCTGCTTATTACATCAGTTATTATTATACTTATTGTCTCTTTTTTCTCATCATCACAGTCTATTTGTTGATTTTTTTTCTGTGTTCTCTTCTGATCCTCTATTTAATTCCTCTTCTTCTTGTGTGTCTCGCTCACTCCTTTCCAGCTTTTCCTCTATGCTCTACATTTTATTAAGAACTCTTTCCCAGCTGTCCTTAATATCCTTAAATATCGATGCAATTTCTGTCCAGTTCCCATTTTGTTCTTGCTGGTAAGACATCTCATTTAATTTCTTTTAATGTTTTGTTTTGTTTTGGTAAGTCCAATAATCCAAATATCCAAAGACAAGTCAAATATCTATGCCAAAATCACTTCTCACAAAGTTTAATGTTCTTATATCTTATTTTCAATCCTTTTGTTAAAACTTTCAAAGTCACTTCAGTATTAATTTCTGCTTCCTGGGAATATCTTGTTTGCTGGTGGTGCAGTTAAGTCCTGTTATATTAGCCCATTTCCAATTTTAAGGTATCAATCCAAAATAGTAAAAAATCCAATTTTTAAAATATCTGATTCCAATATTTTAATATGCTTCTGCAAAACAATATTTGTCCTCTTTGAAATTCCAATTTTCTATATTCTGAAAATTGCCTTCTCCTCTCCTTTTTTCCCTTTCCATTTTTAGAATTTTTCTCTTGGTGCTTATACCACCGCTTTTAATATAACAATGAGATCCTTTTTTCTGGGAAAAACTTTTTGGGGTAAATTTTAAATAGTTCTTCTCACCCAGCTCTGTATATCATCCACTTTCTCCTCTCCTGAAGCACAATGCTTCAGTGTTCACGGCTGTCGTGACTCTGTGGCAGTCATTTTGACCAGCCTCTTCTCACCATCGTGGCAGAGGGAAAGGCGGGGTTCCACAGAGGAATAGCGTTCTCCTCTGGGACCTCACAGAGCAGCCCTCCACAGCTTCACCACCCCTCCAAGGCGGTCTTCAGCTCCTTTCGGAGCCCACAAACAGCTGAAGACCGGGGCAGGAACGGAGCTCTCCATTGTCTGCTACTGGGTTTATCACTACGTAAGCCGGAAGTTCTCGGCTAAGACAGAACCTTGAGGTACCCCCTTGCATGCTTCTTTCCATATTGATATAGCACCATTGAGAACTACATGTTGAGTGCAGCTGGTCAACCAGTTACACAATTGGGCAGCTAGCTTACATGTGAAGCACAAAGCAGTATTTGTCACTTTGCCTCTGCTTCCTACCATCTAATGATGGTACTTGCCACTTGCTTTAACCTATTGATAGAACCAGCCCTGGGCTCAGGAGATAAGGACATATGTGGTACATTTGTCAGAAGTGGAGGATGAAAACTTATTTTCTGCCTCTAATGGCAGATACTCAGTATAAGAATATATGGATAAAATGCTTAGTGCAACTTTATTACCAGCAAGTCTGCATGATGTTTCCTTAAGCAAAAATTTTGTATTCTTCCAAAAGGTTCAAGATTATTTTTCCTTTCCATATGTCATTTGATGTCACAATAATTCTGTAAGATAAATTAAATTAAGAGAAAAGGCCTAGCTCAGAGCTATTTAGTTACTCAGCACCAGATAAAACTTTATACATTATTATTTATAGAGACTAACTAGATAGTTATTCTTCTTTTAGGGTTAAACCTTTTCCAGAGACATACTCTGTATTCTACATTTTGTATTGCAGCACTGAAACCGAAATACAAGTTCCTGCTAAGGAAGGAATGTCCGGTTAATTTATATTTAATACTTAATTTTACTGAGTCATATGAAATATTTATTTTAATGTCTGACTTTTCATATATATGGTGTGTGTGTGTTTCACACATACCCACACATGTATTTCCTTGCATTTTACTACACATTTTTAATGCACTCTTACAGTTTATTTTCATGAATACAAGAAATATTCATCATTTTATACAGACTTCCCCAATAAATAATATTTATACAACATTTAAAAAACAACAACCAGATAACTGCATCAAAAACGTTGAAGCTATGGAAACTACCAAGTAATAAGTGCGTTTTGATTCAGGAACTAAAGCTTAGGAAAGTTCATATTAAAACTGGAATCAAATTAATTTCTTTTTTATCCCATATTCTTCAGCCCTTTAAAAATAGTGATGCTTAACATTAAAAAAAAACCCACTCTTTGGCTTTTATGTGCTTTAAAATAAGAAAAATGGTTTTTAATTAACTAATATACCTATCAAAACTTTTATTTATATATGTCCTTAATTTCTTATCACACACACACACAAACACACACACACACATATATTCTAACTGAAGTAAATTTTATTGCTGAACTGTAGACTGCAATTAAATATAGTTGTCACAAGATGGCAGAAAAATACTATCACAACAGTTTAATTTTATATGAACTGGGAACAAACCATCAAGACAACCTAAAGATTATCCAAGTACAATCTATTGAATAAACTTAAAATAAAAAATTGCTTAATCCCTCCAGGTATTTTGAATTTCATCTGCTTTAGACAACGTGGGTACTACAAGGGATTATGGGTAACACAACACTGTTGGAAGACTAACCTGACTTAGACCCTATCTTACATACTGGCTACAATGCAGAGCCGATTTCTCACAGTACTGAATGAGTTTGAGTAGGTCAAATTCTGCTTCAAAGTGTGACCTTTGGAAGCTTAAGAACACTTCAGTTTGTATGAATCAAGCAAAGGAGAAATTAGATAAAAAGCAGCATATCTTTTTCAGGCTGTGATAAAATAAAATATTTAAAGTTAATGCTGAATAATACACAATTTTAATTTTTAAAAAAACACTATTAATAAGGAGCTACCACATCTGGACTGCACAAATTCTCACCTCTCATAAATGGGAACAAAGAAGGATGAAAACATTGGCCCAATAGTCACCATCCAGATATTTGCAGTTTCTACACAGAAGCTTTAATTAATAGGCATTGTTCTTTATATCATCTTCTTTGAATTGTGTTTTTTTTCACATTATAGTAAGACAATTTTAAACTCTGGCAATGGTCAGCTTATACCTTTCCTTCTGTTATTGGATCTACAGATGGTAAACCAGGCAGGCCTGATGCATTTTGAGAGACTTCCACTTCAACCCTTTTCCCCCCTGTTGTTTATTAGTGTATTCATAACCAAATGGATGTTAAATGCTTGTTTTGGATTCAGCTTCAGTGACCAAAAGACAGGCTATCAAGATCTATTACAGGCAACAGAACTGAAGCAATATATTAAACAGAAAAGAAAACTGGGTATTTAATGTAATATGGACTTTTGTTTGAGACAATATCTGCAAAGGAAATTCCAATATTTCATTTTCTGTTCTTCCACATTCCTTTGAGAACAGAAGTGAACTAAAGAAAGCTACTACAGTCATAAGAATCCAATTTTGTTCCTGCAATCATAGGAGATTAAAATGAATCAAATTGGGTATGCTGTGGATCACATATCCCAAATTGCCTTTTTCATACTGAACCTTTCTCCTGCATCCTGGAAGAAGAGCAGTTTCCACTAGCAAAAAGATCAGTGTTACAAGAACCAGGGGTTTTAATAATTTAAAGCTTGCGCTGTTTTCAAAGGATACTGGTAATGAAAAACCTTATCTGAAGTCATTGGTGCTAGTGGTGGCATTAATTTAAGGCAGTGCTTTGGCTTTTGAGCCTTCAGTCTTGCCAAGCAAAACTGACCCCATCTTCTCTGTCAGAATGTTCTGTGCAAATTGCAACACATACATTTCTAAGAACCCCAGCCTTGTTTAATTCCAGCAAATTTATAGCTTCCATGAACACAGGCTGACTTAAGCAAGTAGAAAGTCAGGGCACTTTAAAGGAAATCATTTGGTGCCATGTATAGATGCACACCATAAAGCTTCATTTGGCAAACTGTGCTGTGGAGACTCCCACAGGGATACAGAATGCTGGGACAAAACACTCTGAATCTCAGTTGAAGAGCCAAAGAGCTTTTCCAGATCCCCAGGCAGAAAACTTTGGCTGCCAAATCTACAGCATGGAGAGGCAATTCAGGGAGAGACAAAAGAGAGAGGATAAGAAAAAGAAAATATGTCCAAGTGTTTTCTTATTTTAGAAGGAGAGTCAGCTTCATAAACCCAAATACTTTATTTGAAATAGAACCAGAAACTCACAAGTCCTTTGCTGCGAATTTTTCAACATTGTTTATCTTGTTCAATTGAGCAATAGTTATTATTCAACCATTACTAGAGCCTTTAGGTTCCAACTTTCCCTGGATAAATCAAATACACTATGAGAGGGGGAAAAACATTCCTGGGTCAAGTCCTGGTAATTTCCCATGCATTTTAAATTCTCAGGCTGCATTAATCTGTTTGCTGATTATTATTATATGCTCTGGCAGTATTGTCCAAGCCTCATAAAAGCTATACTGGGATTCTTTTCTCCTTATTTTGTTTTATACCAACCTCAGCCAAATCAGGATTAATTAAACCGAATTTGATATGAATCCAAACCATATCCCTCTCTATCCTTTGCCAAGTCAACTTTGAATTCCTAAACTCATGAGCACCACTGTTCCAGTGACCTGCATCCCTGGGATTTATAAACAGCATTCTATACAATAACACTACAAATCGGTAATAATCTTGAAAGAAAAAAGATAATAAATAGGCTTACCCAAAGACATTGTTCTGTTCAATTGATAGGTTCATGCAGAATGTGAAAAGCTGAGTTTCCATTCCCAGGAAATAAGACAGTTTCACATTGTGTGTGAGAGAGGGGGGGGGGGGAGGAAGAGAGAGACGGAGAGATTGTGTGTTTGCATATGTATCTACATGCAGATATATATCTGCATATGTGCCAATGAGTCCATACTGTCCTTAGCTATCACGCCAATAGCCCATGCATCTCTCAGGGACAAAAAAGACAATAAGATTGCCATCTTCTTAAGCCTTTCTTAATAAAGGATCCTTCCAATCCACAGATTTCATTGAGCAATTTGGGAACTGAAAGTCATAATTTTGGAGGAATCTAGATTTAGGAAGTTTGGTTTGTATATGGAATAATAGTTCTCTTTTTTATTACAAAGAAATGCAGTATATCTCGGTTGCCATGCAGTCCTTCATATATGGAATTGTCAAGACACAAACATGATTGGAAGAGATCCAAGAACTTTAATTTATTTTTTTAGTTTGAGTTATAGCCTGAATTTTTTTTTCCAAATATATTCCTGATAAACCGAATAGAGACAATGAATTTACCAGGTGGTATAATTTGGGAAGCTCCTCCTTTAAAAAAAAAAGTTAAAATCACCAAAAATGATAATGATTGGTTTTATAATAGGTTTGGCAACCATTCATGACTTTGGACCCAGACCTGGAAAAATAATTTGGAGCTCCAAGATATGCCAGGATAAAAATGGCTTAATCTGCTCCTACTGTGTTTTAATTGGGTTGTCCTTCATGAACTCCACTTCTTCCATCAAACTTTATTGTTAACTTAATGAGTTACAATGACCTTGGTTTTAATTTTATCTCTGGAACCATATGATTGAAGCCCTGTATCCTTCAGCTGCATTGCTACAGGGTATGTACAGTATAAGGCAACTTTCTATCTTAGATATCTCATCCAAGTTTTATTAATAGAAACCAGCAGAAATGTCTGCAGTATAACCAAAAGAGTCAAGATGGTAACTATAATTGTATGTCTGAAGCTCAGTCTATTTTTTTTATGTCATATATAACTTCTTTTTTTTTTACAGTCCCCCATAGACGGCCTGCTTAAATCAGTTTTAAGTGGCAGATAAAGAGCACTTTTCAGTAGATGCTGGATGCAATATAATGGGTAAGGGGTGAAAGCAATAAATACCTATGCCTGTTTTTTAACAAGAACCTTTCCATGTTGGCCATTAAATACACCAGTCAACTTGGCTAAATATGGTTCAAAGTCATGCCTTATTTTTATATTTATGTATTATGAAGGAAACTGTATGCTAGCCATGCAACCTTGTACAATAATTTCTTTAACCCTGTTTTATCTTCTTATGTTAGCCAAATGTACATGACAGGAAGTTATTAATTAGGTTTCAAAGTGTATTTTGATGTAGTCACATTTCATTTCATAGCCAGTTTATTTTTATATCTGCAAATATTTGTCCTTGATATTATTTCTTTGGCAATCATATGTTCTACATTTGCTGACATTTTAGCCAGTATGGTTTAAGCTCAATGGAAACCACTTTAATTATGCACCTTAGTAAAGTTTTGGAGCTTCGAGTAAAACTTTACATCAGTTTCTAACTGCCACTCTAACTGCTGGGCTAACAGTTCATCCCTATAGCAGAACTATCTTCTTTGCTTTACCTTAGGATAAAGTTTTTAAAATGAGTAAATCATCCTGCATTCCTTTATATATGCAAAATGTACAATATTTTTCTTCCTTGAAATATTTCCCCCCAAATGTTCTAACCATATTTATTTGTGGTGATACCCCAAGCTCTGGGCTAGGAGCATATCCAGAAAAAAAATTATTTTGAAGTAAGCCAGAAATGGCAAAGATTATATTATTAGAAGACCAGGTGTGTGCATTCCTTATGGGGGTACATAGGCCTGCCTTTGGTTGCTTTTTAAATTAAATCTCCTCTGAGTCCATCTCAGCTTCTAGTGACTAATGGATAAATATTTTAAACCTCATGCTTTGTATTATTTCTTACATTTTATATCAATAAGACTGATATAATATTGGCCATATTTAGTACCAGTTTATTTGTATATCTTTATTGTTTTTGTGTTGTGATGCCCAGGAAAATGCCCAGAGAAGTGGCTACTAAGAGTTAGCTTTATATGTAGCATCTAACCAGACAGAAATGTTCTTCCATAAATGGAGTGCCTGAGGACCTGCTGTTTTAAATAATGGGAAAAATAAGAGTCGACAGCGTAAGCCTTTCTGTATGATGTCTATTGTTTCTGCCTAACCTCATGGCCAGAACAGGTTGACTTTAAACTGCCTGTGGTCCATCTGTTCACATTTCCTGAAGCATTTTTATGCTTCTGTACAATGTGAGAGAAGATAAAAACGTCTCCTTGAAATTTAGATGTGTTTATGCTTAAGATTTGCAGCATTACTCAATGTCAAAAGAAAAAAAAACTTCGGGATTGCTGCTTATGACAGCTGCCAAAGTTACTTGCATCATAAACAAATCCAGCTCATATGTTACTATTGTCTGTATTCATCAGTTCTCTTTCCATTTTCTCTATCAGGAGCAGAAACATCTTTGGGAATTTTCACAAAACATACAGAATTGATTGGTAATATTTATATTAAAAGCCAATGGCTATTTTGACATATATCAACAATGTATCAGTCAGTGTAAACTCTTGACCAGAGTACTTTTAAATTAAAAGAGAGGAATCAGTGCAGGAAAAATAAACTTTTATTTATACAATACAAAGTGAAACTATAGAATTTGCCCATGCTCCACTGATGGGCCCCAACTTGAATGATTTTAAAAATGAGGAAGAAAACAACTACTGATCTTGCGTATTACCTCCAAGGAATGCGTATCTCATGAATCTGTGGAACTATTACTGCATTCATATCCTGTTTTGACTTAGAGGCATATGTAATGTAATAAGCTGCATTGATAAAATAGCTACATTGATGAAGGTAGATAACCATCAACACATTTCGCAGAAAAGCAAATTGCTAATCCAAACAATTTGCTTAAAATTCTATTGCAAGTGGACAGACAAATCCTATCACATAAAACCATTCCATTGCACCTATCATCCTGTCACTCACTCAAAATCACCCTCAACTTAGATTTTTACCCTTACATTTCCAGCAGAAATCACTCATTCTACACCTTCAGCATGCAAGATCTAGTGTTTCCATTCCCAGTTTTCAAGATTACATGTCCCTGAGGGGAAAAAAATATCCCAATGAGGAACATACAAAGCCTTTCTGACTTTATCTCCTGCTTGTTCTTTCACCCTCTAGCATTCATCCTCTTAACTCCCAGACTGTCTGTTCCCATGAATTTTGCAACACTTTGTCTCATTGTTCTCTGTCTCACCACTCCCAGTCTTTCCATGTTCACCAGTGACTCTATGGCATTGTGCTTGCTCCTATTCCCATTGTTAATCCCCATTTTATTGTTTTGCTATACAATAAAATATAAGAAGAGTGTGAAGAAGGGTGAAGATTGCAACTTTTTATACTTTTCTACCATTTCCTTGCTTATCATCATAACCTGGATTGAAAAAGTTAAAGAGCAGGAGTTTCTTACATCTTCCTTTGAGGTTCAATTGACTTGTAGGAAGCCATGTATGCTGGAGACCATCACAGGGTTGATTGGACAGTGCACACTCACACATCCTCTGAGGGGACCGACAAGAAGGTAGCCAATACCATGCAATCAAATAAATGCTCTGTTTAAAAAATTAAGTGGAACTTAAATCATATAATTGTTATTTCCCTCTTCACTAAAAAAAAAAAAAAAAGACTCATTGCTTGCTCATACATGACAGAAATGCAAAGCACCCAGACCTCCTATAATTTCAGTGGAATTTTATTTTTCTTTTAAAATACTTCATAGTAATCTCCATATTTTTTTGACAAGTTAAATGTTACGACTTGGGTGGGGGGTAAAATAATTGTGGCAGATGGTGAATTTTTAGCACTTGCTTTCATTCTGAAAGTGCAACTGTTAAAGATATAGGCCATCTAACATTATCTGTATGTGTGCTTTTTTTCTCTGCAATGGGAATATATGCCCTGCTGATGAACAATAGGAAAAAAATTAGCATGTCAGAGTTTTCAAATTCAACCCCTGGCATTTTAATATTAAAAAAAAATACCTCCAGTCTATAAAACCCAATTTGGAGAAATTTGAAGAATGTTAAGTGAAGGGATAAATGGACTGATTGTGTATGTTCACCTCAAGTGCTCTCTCTCCCCCAATCTTGAACATTCTTCTTCTCTTCTCCCTGAAGAATTGTCTCATCCTGTCAGGGCTTGTAAAATCCCACCACAGCAATTGCTTCATAAAGACTGTGGGAAGGGATGCCTTCTGCCAGTTCTGATTTCTGAGTCAGAGACCTCTGCTTCTGCTTTGCTCTGTCGTGCTTCACAGCGCCTTGCTCAGTTGCATGCATTCCCGTCCATTGTCTCCCACAGATGTGAGGAATGGATGGAATGTGAGCTTAGAAATCCCAATCTAAAGAAGGATCAACACAGTCAAGTATTGATCCCTGACAAAGACATTATTACTCCATGTTCCTTTCTTTCCATGTTTCTTAAGTACAGGTTCACAATGTTTTGCTTTAATTATAGATTAACTATGCTTTAGCGGAATACAGTAATGTTAACGCTCCTGACTGTCTAATAAAGTCAATAGGAAAGCCATTTATAGAGCTCATGGCTGCCAGTATAATGCCTTTCTAACAAGCTTTAGAGCTCCATGTTGACCACAGTGGCATTCATTAAAAAAAAATTATTGAGCCTGTTGCCCAATGTTCAGACACCTGGAAATAAGACAGAAGAAAACTGAAGTAGTAAAGAACTTGTCAGGAGGCAACAATGAGTAGCTAGGGAACAATCTCATAAATTTGCTTATTGATTACAGTATCATAGCCGCCAATTTGCTATAGTGATCATAATCTACTTTCAAAATACTAAATATGTCACTGGTCAAAAATGTTAAGGAACCTCTTTTAGGCTGAAGGAACTTATCATGCTTGTTTTGCTCAAAGCCAAAGAGAGAAATCCAGTAGATTCACATTTCTTAATCTCTTCAATGATGTCATTCTTTTCTAGTTTTTATGGCCATACAAAGTGGCTCAATCTGGTCAGGACCTTGTGCAAATCCAGAGGAAAATTTAATTCTTCCCTATGTAGAAGAGCCTTCCAATAGGAGTTGAAAGTGGGAGGTAGATTGTTGTAGCAGTTTTTCCCCTTCTTCTGGGTCCAATTAAATCAGCATTAGTAGAAAGATCCAGACAAAGGCCTTTACTGAAGTTCTCTGGGGTCCATTTCTCTCCCAGCTTCTCTTTAACATCTACAGAATGAGACCATTCAATGAAGTCATCTACTGACATGGGTTTAGATATTATCAATCCAGGAACACAATGACTAAGTGATTAAAGATGCTGAGCTTGTCAGTGGAAAGCTGATAGGCCAGGTTTGAGACCAAGCTCTGTGCAAAGGGGTCAGTTCCCATTATTTACCCCAGCTCCTCAACATGCAAATGCTAATATATGAATAGATACTACTTCATTCTGTAATAGCTTTCCAAGCACCTCAGCATATAGCCATGCTGGCTACATGACCATGGAAATGTCTTCAGACAACCCTGGCTCCCTTGGCTAAGAAATGGAGATGTGCACTTCCCCCTAAAGTTAGACACGACTAGATAGGGGAAACCTTTAATTTTATATCAGTACATCTCAACCATAGGCTCTCCAAATGATGCCAAATGAGATTCCATCTCAGCGTTTAGAGGCTACAGGAGTCTAAATGAAGGAGAACAGGCTCAAACTTAACTCTCACAAAACCAAGTGCTACTACCTATATAATACGGCATACCATCTATTAACTTTGGATGTTCATTTATTCATCACTGTTTATAATACTATTGTTTTATTTATTTTTTGGATCCTATTACACTCATTGTTTGTCTGTTATTTTCTATAGAAAATGTTTTCTTATAGAATAGTAAATGTTTTACTATTGGGTATTTTACTATTGGGTATCTGGCCTTATGACTGTAATAAACTGATTTGTTTTGAATGACAGGCCCTGAGATTCAGTTGGCCTCAACTCTGCCAGTCTTTTGAAAAGCATTAAAGAGCTGGGTTTGGGTTTTTTTTTGTTTGGCATTTGGTGTGGGAGTAGTATGACCAATTGGATAAGGGGTTTTTCCCAGCACTCTGTGTCTATTTTTATTCTGAATTATGTCATACTGTCCTGTTTTAATTTGTAGTTTTTATTGCCTTACTACTGTTTTAATGAGTATGCCACCCTGATGCATGTGCTGAGTGAGTAACCTTATATATGTATCAATTAAATTTAAAAAGCAATTTATGTAATTTCAAATGAGGGTGTGCCAGTGTCATCAGAAAAATTATCTTTTCTCAGGAAAGGGAAGTGAATGGTCTCATTTTGTTTACTACTTCTATGACAAAATAATTGAAATATTCTAAAGTGTTCAGGCCATGAAAAGGAGGGAAAGGGAGGGAGGGAGGGAGGGAGGGAGAGAGAGAGAGAGAGAGAGAGAGAGAGAGAGAGAGAGACTAAGAACAATAAACAGGGTGTAGACTTGAACTGTTTATTTTTCTCTTTAAGAAGAGGAAGTAGGCAGTGCAAGTAGAAATATCATAGCTCACACTCTCCCCCCTCCCCCCAGTACAGTATGACCTCCAGCAAATGAAGCAGAGAAGAACTGGATTCCGCAGATGCTTCTTCCTCTTTGCTTACTCCAGAAGTAGATTTGTCTTAGGGCCTTCTTTCAAGCTACCAATTGCCACACCCAGACTGGGAATTTCCTCCCTGCCCAAACAGACAGGTACCACACAAGCCATGATGAATCATACTTCCTTCCCATTCGTTTCACCTCTTTCATTCCCTTTCTCTCCTCCATCCTCCTCCTACTTCTGTTTCGAACAAGAATGCCTTTGAGGAAAGTTTCTGCCTGTCATTAACCCACCTTTTCAAATAGCCCAAACAGAAAGGGATCTCTAGCTCAGAGCAGCCCTAAATAGTCTAACAAGGTAGAGGCAAATTAAGGCCTGAATTCAGCTCAACAGCTCTGCCAGTTGTAACTCCAGAGGCCTGCAAGCTCTATAAGAGCCATCATTGAATTCTCTTCCTTGTCTGCTGCTCTGTGATCAGTAACACTGAAACAAGTGAATGTCTATCGGCAAATTGCCTTTTAGATTTTGTTTCTTGGGTCAAAAGTCAAAGGGCAGAGTAGTAGCATTCATAATAAAACATTCTTTTTTTTTTTTT
Organism: Notechis scutatus; assembly: GCF_049901735.1. Taxonomy (NCBI): domain Eukaryota; kingdom Metazoa; phylum Chordata; class Lepidosauria; order Squamata; family Elapidae; genus Notechis; species Notechis scutatus. Next base: position 41,003,162 of record NC_142014.1, read on the forward strand.
AATACTCTCATTCTACATTTGTTTTACTTAGAATGAAACAGACAACAGTGGTGGTGTATTTTCAGTGTCTTTGGAAACTATTGTTAAACCAGTTAAATGTCAAACTAATCAATATTCTTAAATATTGATTTCGCAATGTGGATTTCACACTGAAGACAACGATCAAGCCAAACATGAAGACAGAATACAATTCCTTTGCATATTTATTCCAAAGTAAGTCCTACAGAGCAATGGAATTTCACTTCCTGTAATTGCTCACAGCATAGCTGCCGCAAAGAAATGACACCTGGCAGATTTGACACACAGGTATTGCATATAATTCAAATAATTAAAATATATCTCACTACTCAGGATGAAAAAAATCAAAGTTCCAAAGGGCACTCTGGAATGTTTGACATTTAAACGCAGGAGTGTGCAAGCTGTTTGGCATTTTTAAAAAGTAAAAATACATGTCAGAAAATTTGTTGAGGATGCTTGCAATAAATTCCTGATGCTATTTTAACCTAAGCCAGGAACTTGATTTATCTAACTTTGATTCCCCTCCAACTAACTTCCCCTGTTAGTTATTAAGCTTTCTCACTCTAAACTGCATCAGTCTCTTGCCTAATACTGATAGCTCCATCTTCATGTTTTTTTGTGGAATTCTTTTTATTTTTATAATAAAATATACTAAAAGCAACACCAGGGACTTTAAAGTATGTCATGGATATCTCTGCTTTTCTTTCTTACAATAGATGTTCAATCAGTTCTGTTTATGAGCAAATAAAATGGGGCTTTGAACCACTTTGTGGACAGGGAAAACAAACATTTTCTTTGCCAACTTTTAAAGAAATGTATCCAATCTTTCAACTTTACAGGACATAGAAAAAAATTGATCAGACAAAAGCTGGGGCTTAATTTTCTTTTAATTTTCTCTATCAACTGTTGAGAAGGAATTAAAATAAAAATAAAATGATAAAGCAAGAAATTGGCTTCATTCCCACTCTAAAACATTTGCTTCGTTTCCTTTATCAAGCACCGGGCTCCTCTAACTGGACTGGTTTAAAAGTCTGGTCACAGACTCAACAATGTGGCTGCCTAGCCTACCCTGGGAAGAAAATCTGAGAGTAAGACTTTGGCTTAGTTAGAGTTTCCTGTCTTTGAGTGAACATCGGCATTCAAGAATGTCTATGAATAGCCAGATTCAATTACAGGAGTGCGGTATTATTGGGTTGAAAAGGTCCTAAACACGAATCCCTTTAGTTCCATGCATGTATCCCATTATTTCTTTCTTCCTAAGTGAAAAAATAAAAGCAGAGGGGAAGGAACCAAACAGCCAGAGAAGGGGAAACAGGAAGCACAGCAAGGTGGATGGATGAATTTTTTAAAAGATGGTGCGAAATTTCTTCCTTCTAGCACCATCTATGGGGAGTTCTTGTCCAGTTGCAGAGCTTTTGCTTCCTTCCTAGAATTGAAAGAGGGACTGACTTAAAGTCACTCAGCCGGCTTCAAGCCTAAAGCAGGACGAGAACTCATGGCCTCCTAGTTTCTAACCCAGTACCTGTAACCACTATTCCAGACTAGGTCTCAACGGTTTTTTAAAATAATTATCCTAAAATTAATTATACTACTCTAATATCATTGAAGAGGTTGTTTTAAATTTGAAGTACTACTAAATAAAAGATCTTCAACCAACCTAGTCTTTCTTGGTAGTAGGATTTAATTAAAATGAATATGATATTTTAAACTAATAAGCTTGTAAAGGGAAATAAAATTAATTAAAAACCCAAAGAGGCTCAGAAATAACTAACACTCTAATGAATACCTTTGCCCATATTTCCATAGTTTCTTTTTCCTTCTCCACTGTTATTTCCTAACCAAAGACCACTTTTTAATATGACACCGTCCTGGCAGAGTTAAAATGCTATTCTATTGGCCAGCTGGCTGGAGTTGAAATTGTAATCTCATGCATTGGGGGTGGGGAGGGGCACCAGATGTGAAAGTTGGTATTATCAGACTTCACACCTAGTTGAGCAAATTTAGGCTTCCCAGATACTTAACAGCTTAGGCTGCTGCTGCTTAATGCCAGGTCAGACTGTAATCAGGAATTCCTCATCAATGATCTTCATTGTGTGGCTTTCATTCACTTTGTATATATTACCAAGACCTGGAAAGACACAGAGTTTCCCCTTTCAACAATGAACCCACTTGAGTTTCAAGAGTGGCATCACTGAAAAATCTAGGGAAGGAGTCGGAGAATGGCTACTGCCATCCAGGAGACTATCATGGCTTTCCAATGTGCTGTTCCTCAGATAACCATGTGTGAGACCCTGTTAAAGGAAGTTGGGGGTCTATGGAATAGATGGAATTGCTTCTACTATAATGGCCTTCCTTCTGCATAGAAATTCTCTGGTGTATTGCTTGGCATTGTGCTGGGTGTCAGCAGAGTTTTCCAGATTTATGATACTGTGAGACCTCAATCTATCTTCCATGAGGTTAGAGTCAAAAGCAGCTCAGGAATTCATGGTTGTCATGGAAACTATGGACTCAATGTAAGTCATCAATGACTTTTTGAATAATGTCACATGGTGGACCTCATGTTAATCTCAGTGCAATAGCACCATGATCTGGAGTTGGGAGACAGTAGCATTCTTCTTTTGTCATGGATAGATCATTCTTTGATTGCTTTGGGATTTTCCAAACTAGCTTCCTGCCACTGGTGGAACCTATTCAATTGGTCTGCCACAGACATCCAATGAATCTCATTATGTTTCAGAGGGAGCATGGAGAAGTACCTGAGGATCTGCTGCCCAGTTTGAGTGTTTAATAACGAGTTGAAGAGTGGCAACCGCTACAAATCCATTTCCAACGTTCAACTCTAAGAAGTTTGATGTGGTGTTTGGGATACAACTTCAGAAGGGATGGGGTGGAAATGGTGCATAGCATACTCAAAGTATACTCAAAGCATACCCAGGGAGTCCTCCTAGACTCACGGCTTCTCCAAATGTGCCTTGGAGCAGCCTTTAAATAAATCCATCTTGCAAATCAGTTGTAGCCATGCCTGGATCAGGAAATTCACTCAAGGGCATGTATGTCTTTGTCACCTCTTTGATTATGCAATACTTTTTATAGGGAGCTATCTTTGAAGACTAGTAGGAAATAACAGGTGATCCAGAATGCAGCACTGAAAGAAACTTCTAGGCATACATTGATAGACCCATGCACTACTTTTCAACCTGCATTAATTGCCAGTAAATGTCTGGTTACACTTCAAGTTGCTAGTTATCATCTATAGGCCCTTCTTTATACATGCCCTAGTCATATATGGGCCCTCCTATCTCCTATTAACTCTGCTCATCCACAAGGGCTGTCAGGAGTGGAATGCCCTGAGACCCCATAAACAGCATCATCTGATGGGAGCCAACAGATATGTCTTTTCATCAATGTCATGTTTTCTGAAAGGCCACTGGGTGAGATGGTTTTGTAGCTCTTCTTGATTGATTCTATGATTGTTTCTGGTGGTTTGGGTGGCACCTAATGTAAAATACTTTATTTCTGTTATTCTTTTGTTGGGTAGTATTTGTTGTTTTTAATGGGCAAATGTACACCTTGGGTTAAAAAATTTTTTTTTATTAAAAAATAAATGTAACACTTCCATCAATCATAGCATTTATCCTGCACTAATAAGGAACATGATGGCAAATAGTGTTCCCAAGGAAGCTCAATCGGAAAAGCTGTTTTAATGCTCCTAGTATTGCCTTTCAAGTAACCTGAAACTATGTTATTCTTCTACATAAACGTTTTAAACATTCTTTTTGGAGAAAGAAAAAGAATTGTTATTCCCTTTAGTTAACAAAAATGACTGGAATGACTGTTCTTGCCACACACTCATGTCATATAGGAAATAGGAACCAGGATTAGAAACCACGTGAGGCCAGTTAATACCACGACCTTAACTTTTCTCATTCACATCAGGAATGACTCATTGTCTTCTTCTCCCTTTTCTTCACTTTATTCCACTTCTTATTTTATGACATTTGCTCTTCGAAACAATATAAACATTCATGAAAAGGATAAACATTTTGGAAAGGAGGGGCACATGTACACCAAGCTAATTTTCTGTATTCTGTTTACAGTTAAAGCACTTGCTGTGCAGGAATGTCTTTAAACAGTTGGACATAACTTTGCCATTTTGTCTTGCAGTCTTTTTCTCTCAACAAAGGAATTGTCTGGGTTTGAGGTTATTTTCCCTCCCAAAAAGATTTCTGTTATATAAGTGGCTTTTATACTAAGTTAGATGGCTGAGATCATTTTTATGTACTTTAAAGGTACTTTTAGCATTCTTTCAGGGTACTTTTGCTCTTTAAAGTACTGTTAACTACACTTTTAGATCTAATTAAATAACAACATCTATCTGTCTCTTATATAGTCATTTCATCCATCAGTTCCTCAATGAAAGCAAACAGTTTGTGTGAAATACTGGGTGAACTTGATAACTTTTTCTGCCCCCATGTCTATTACATCTTTCAATGTTTTACCTCTTGTACAATCTCAGCTGAAATTATCAAATGCTATGAAAAGTAGTAATACATTTAACCATGTATCCACACAGGCCCTGCTTTTATGTTTTAGTCAAAAAGATAATTTGCAATTTCTATGTTGTTAGATTGTGGGCACAGATAAGGAAAGAGTGCGAAGAACTCTTTATTTTAAAGCCAAAATCAAAAAGCAAGCAAACGCGGCAGGCGCCAGCTTTTATAGCCAGTGCTGTCCAACACTTCAGCCACTGACAGGGACTCAATCTTCCCGCCAGCGGCTGAACCAATGAGTGGAGTCTGATGTCACTTTGCATATAATGTAAACACATGTAAATAAAGCACCATGCATATTTAACATATGTAATAAACGTTTATTTATTTTTGCTTTCCAATTCTGTACCAGGTTATAGTCTGAATTAGCCAGAAATTTGTCTTTTTCTTGGCAATGTTATGATGGTCATAATATCTGTGAGAGAAATACTTCCAATGTTTGCTTGGGGCAAAACTTCAGGCAAGCTGCAGAATTTTAGAAAGTTGAGCAGATGTTGAAGATGACCAGGCTGAGCCTGAGGAAGGGGTCAAATGCATCATCAGTTATGAGTCCCTTTAGGCCCACAAGAGATCTAAGTCCAGCCCACTTTGAATTCCTTTCTATGTTTACATCCAGTTAATTTTTCTTGACAGTTAGTAGTTCAGATTCTTAGAAAGTGCTTAAGCTTAAAATAAATCTTTATACACAATTGAACTCCCTGGATATTCTGATTACCCTTGATGCCAGATGTAACTTTTGCCAGTAGTGCCTGAATTAACAGTCATCTTAACATTAATAATAGCAGGAGAAGTTTCATAAAATTTGATCACAGGTTGGGCACAGGTAAGGGGGACCCTCAAAGATCAAAGAAGTTGTAATCCAGAACAACTGTAGAGGATCAGATAGTCTGTCTTCTTAGTCAAGAAGCTCTGACTATTCATTGATATTTATAGCATCTGTTATCTAAGTAAGAGATCTAGCATTCCCACTAGAAGCCAAAACTTCATGTAAAGGAAATCTCCCATTTTGACTCTCACTGCTTACTGTATTGATGATTTTTACTTATATCCTTTGGAGGAGGCATCATGGGTTAGCCACACAGATGTAAATGCACCCCATCTTCAATGAAGGTTCCATAAACAGTACCCTTGGAAGCCAAGGGGGGGGGCTGTATAAAATGAGACTGTAATGAATTATATCATTATTTGCTTCACAGCTGGGTCTGTGGTAGAGGGTGCTGCCTGTCGGGCTCCCAGTTCGCTATGGAGTCCGTCAGCTCCAAACACACCTCGCAGCAAGTCAGCTGGCATTGGAGAATATCACCTTAGCTCTGTTGACACCAGATCTGTATTGCTGCTTGTGTGCTAGCCGATGGTGTTGAAGGTTGCTTTAGAATGACTCAGCAGAGCTGTGAGCTACAGGATGGATTCTGAAGCAACTGCGGGCTGCAGGATGGATTCTGAAACAACTGCAGGGCTGGAAGTGACTTTTTTCATGTATTGATGTAGTGCATATTGTTAGAGGGGGTTGGGGCACATAAAGGTGGTAATTAAGCATTGAGTTAAGACATGGTGAAGGTGGCACAAGGTGGGGATAAGTTAGTGAGGGTTGGAATAGGTTAGGGATGTAGACATGTTATAGAGTTAATAGCATTTAGATGTAATAGGTTAGGCGTGGCCAGAACTAAAACTTCCTATAGGCCTGGGTGTGGTGGGGTATATCTCATGATAATGATAATAAAAGGAAAGAGAGGAAATTCAAACCCAACGCTAACCTTGCCTGGCTTTTAGCCATTCTTGCCTGATTAGAGTATTTGTTGTTTGCTGAGATATTGAATAAACCATCATTATCCTAAAGAGGAGCTGGAGTTTGGTTTCATTTAAAGACAGATCTTCAATACTCAAGGACTAGCTGAGAGTAACTATCATTAGTTCAGAATTCATTTCAGGAAGTGATAGCACCCATCCAATATTGTGTGGGCCTGAAAGCAGGGTTTTGGGTGGTGAATATTTGGAGGAGAGAAATTAAGGGATTCTAAAGCTTTAGAATATACTGGAAAGTGTGAATGTATGCAAGTCAAGCCTGTAACTCAGGGATGTCAAACTCAGGTTGTCATGGCAGTGCCATATGACTTATCGGGACTCCCCCACCTTCACTAAACAAGGTGTGGGCATGGCCACACCTCCAGCCCACAACTGGAGGGTTTGACAGCCTTGCTGTAACACTCAACTTTTGATGACATTTTTACTTTATTGGGATCAATATGAACATGGTAAAGTGGCCTTTGTCTTTTTAAAAAAGTCAATGACCACTTTACCATTTCCATTTTGTTTTGCTTTGTCCCAATAAAGGTTACTTAATCATTTACTTTTAAACTTGGTGAGCAAAAGACTCTCACTTCCTAAATGAATTAGATCACTTTGAGCTCTTCAGTTTTGAGTTCAAAAAAAGGCAGATTTCACATCTTCAGAACAGGTATTTTACTCCACCTCTGCAATTGTTCCCATAACAAAGTTTACAGGATTATCATTCATTAAACCTCTCACACTTCATTTAAAGCTTTTGAATTATAATTAGCAAACATGGTACACAATTGGGCATATTTATCACTTGATATCATTTGATACTGAGTACAACACAAGAGTAGGTATATCTTTAAAATGTCACTTGCTATGGAATAAACTCATCAAGTGCAGAGCTGGGAGGAAAATTGACTGAACAGGTTAATTGCCCTGGCCTCTTTAACTGCTGCTTACAAGCAGTTCCTCCTCACATTTGAAGAGCATTTAAAATTAAGCTCCTGTACATTGCCTACACCCAACCTGCAAAGCTGCTGAATGTATCTAGCAGATGTGATAGACAACTGCAAATGAATTTGGACTGTTGCTAAAAGCCCTCGGGCAAATGAAGAGATTAACATTCTTCCTACAGACAAAAGCTGTCATTGAACAGACTTTTGGTCTACAAAATCCATCCAAATTAGATATAATAATGGGCTATGTCAAATAGCCAATACCTAACCAAAGCCTTTTGCGAATCTAGCCTTACGCAAGAGATGAAAATTCCCTTATTGTTAACAAAAGCATTTTGTTTAGTATAAATGTTCCAAGAAGTTGAAGAAAGAATAAAGTGCCTTATTAGAGTGTGGCTAAATGATAGACCTTTGGCTCAGATAATTAGTTTGATGGCAGGTAATAATAATTTAATAAACTTGCATGTTTCCCAACTCTCAAGGATTTTCACAGCATTCACAGCAATCAAAGAAATTATATTAAAGCATAAAAATAAAGGGAAAAAAGATCAAGGGCTATGTAATTTCAAGAGATTTGGAAATGGAAATTGGTTCTAGATAATTATGATTATACTTTTTAGAAAAATATAAATTAAACAGGATATATTACAAAGCTCTCTAAAACAGAGAGCAACATTCCTTCCATTTAAGGATATTGGAAGCAAATATTTGAAGCCATAACCCTATTAAAATAGGCAAAAATTTAATCTGCATTCTTGTCCTTATATTCATGTATTGTTTTCAGTGCAATTTACCAAGATCTAACTACAGCCACTATGATCAGGTTATTTCAGGAATCATACTTTATCTGCTTTAAAGGACTATAGTGCTAGGGGTGAAAGCTCTCTAATCTTCATAAAAAAATGTATTGCTTCAGTATTTATTAATACTTGCAGTTCTAAACATATACTCTTATTCAGATTAATAATAAAAACAAGCCACACAAAAACCAGTGTAACCTTGCATATGATAGTACTTATGGTTCTGAAAAATAAGTACATATTTTATATTATGATGGATTTTTACTCTTGGGTACCTCTAAATGGATTAACAAAATGTTCAAAAACTTAACAAAAAAGCTTAGCAAAAATGTTGCTGCATATTAATTAAAGCAAGCATTGTTGAATTCTTCGCATCTGATGAACAGACATTTATAAGTGACCTTTGTTCAATGAACCTAGAAGAAAAATGTCAGTACATTTAAATAAAATTGTCAGCGTGGTTTTTAGCTTTATAAATATTTATGCATGTAGAAACTAAGTCTTGACAGTTGGTAATACCTTAGTCATAGTAAATGGTTACATATAAAGTACAAAGTATTTAACTGATGAAAACTTGCCATGAAAATGAGATTTAGATTTTTTTTTTTAATTGCTTCACATGACTTGTTCTTTCACAATCTTAGGGAAGGCACAGTCAATTTATTCACTGCATTCCATTAGATCTAGCCTTCAATGTATTTTACTATATATAAGGATGGATAAGCTTATGCCTGCATTTTCAGGTGTGGCATTCATGGAGCCTATAAATCTCTCTTTGCACCTATTAGACATCTTGTCATACCTAATACTACCCAGCAAAAATAGGAACCTGTAGCGTTTTTACACCCTCTCCGGATTCAGCATGAGTCACTGTTTATACTGGAAGTAGGTCTCAGTGCCTAAGAAAAAAGTACCATATTTTTCAGACTATAAGATGCTCCGAAGTATAAGACGCACCTAGCTTTTGGGGAGGAAAACAAGAAAAAAAATCTGCCTCTGCCTTTGTCTCCCAGCAATTCACCTCCTTGCAGCAAACAGCAAACAGCTTGGTCAGCTTCAGGAGAGCCTGATTTGGCACAGGCAGCTGATTATCGGTTGGATCAGCCTCCCGATGATCAGCTGTTTCAGGCTGCTGGGATTGCCCTCACTTATTGCCGCCTCCACGCACCCCATTTTTGGCCTCTGCGTGCCCTGTTTTCAGCTTCCACATGCCCCATTTTTGGTCCATTCCAGCGGTGGGGATCGGAATGGGCTGAAAATGGGGTGCATGGAGGCCAAAAATGAGGTGCTCAGAGGCTGAAAACAAGATGCAGAAGCTGAAAATGGGATGCACAGAGGTGGCAATAGGTAAGGGCAATCCCAGCAGCCTGAAACAGCTGGTGGTTGGGAGGCCGATCCAGCTGACAATCAGTTGCTTGCGTCAAATCAGGCTGTGCTGAAGCGGATTATGCTGTTTGCTGCAAGGAGGCAAATTGCTGGGAAGCAGAGGCCGAAGGGTAGGGACTGGTAGGTGGACAGGACTTTGGCAACATTATACATTGGCTGTATAAGATGCACACACGTTTCCACCCACTTTTTTTGGGGGGGTGTGTCTTATACACAGAAAAATACAGTAAATAGAAATAATTGAATGCTTCTTTTGAGGGACTGGGGGAGGGCAGCATTTGTTAAACTAATAACTTGTAACAGGGTATATCCTCCATGTTATCCATTTTGTGACTGGATACCTTCTCCCTTAGCTCCCTTAGCTCTTTTGAAACAGTGTTCAACATCTCATTCTCAAAATATTCATTGTGTTTGACTGAAGTCAGTTCTGGTGGAAACTATAAGAAAAACCAGTCTATACAATACAAATATCTGTTCTCTTGTGGTGTGTAGGAATTTGTGTTACAACATATATGCTTTGGCTAGAGTTTAAAAAATGACCACCCTTGACTTGGATCAATTGGGATCATAGATCTGAAAGGAATCTCAAGCAGAATGAGTAGCTAATAGGTTAGAGATTCCAATCTTCTCCTAGAAGCATCCTGGGTCTCCAATTTTGTCCACCTCCAAATTTGGACAGTGACTTGGCAATTCAGCTGTCACTGTCTGTCTTTTAGAACAGCAGCCCCCAACCTTTCTGGATCAGTGGACTGGCAGAGGTGGCAGCAACAACAGTGATGGGGTAGACAGGGGATGGTTTTATATGTGTGTGTGCCATTTTCACAAATGCAGCTTTGCACATCTTTGCACACTCACCCCCACTGCTGTGGCCCAGTTCCAAATATCTACGGCCCAGCACTGGGTCAGGGACTACAGGTTGGGGACCGCTGTTTTAGAGAGCTTCTCACATGTTATTTTCCCCTAATCCTCATGTGTGAAAATGATAATGCTTTCATGCTGCATTTTGGGGTGATTTAAAAATTAAAAATTAAAACTAAAAAGAGAAAAAGAAATGAAGCTTGTAGGTGTGTGACTAGAAGATTCAACCCTTTCTTGGGAGACAAATTTTTACTTTACCTAACAAGAGAAAATTCTCCTTTTAACTTTAAATATTAAAATGTATTTGTTTAGTAGAGTAATGGTGTTCGGGGGAAAACTCTTCTTAGTTGTTCTAGTGCATCGTTTTGAAGGTAGGAGTTGAAACAGTTTATGTCCAGGATGTGAGGGGTCTATAAATATTTTCACAGCCCTCTTTTTGACTCGTGCAGTATACAGGTCCTCAATGGAAGGCAGGTTGATAGCAATTGTTTTTTCTGCAGTCCTAATTACTCTCTGAAGTCTGTGTCTGTCTTGTTGGGTTGCAGAACCAAAACAGACAGTTATAGAGGTACAGATGACATACTCAATAATTCCTCCATAGAACTGTATCAGCAGCTCCTTGGGCAGTTTGAGCTTTCTGAGTTGGCACTGAAAGAACATTCTTTGCTGTGCTTTTTTGATGACGTTTTTGATGTTAGGTATCCATTTTAGGTTTTGTGATATGATAGAACCTAGAAATTTGAAGATCTCTACTGTTGATACTGTGTTGTCTAGTATTGTAAGAGGTGGTAGTTTGGGAGGGTTTCTCCTAAAGTCTACCACCATTTCTATGGTTTTGAGTGTGTTCAGTTCCAGATTGTTCTGGTCACACCATGAGGCAAATTGTACAACCTCACATCTGTATGCGGATTCGTCGTTGTCTTGAATGAGACCAATCACTGTTGTACCATATGCAGACTTCAGTATTTTAACAGGGATTATTCGAGATGCAGTCACTGGTATATAGGGAGAAGTGGAGAAATCACACAGCCTTGGGGGGGGGGCTGTGCTAATTGTACAGGTATCAGATGTGATTCTGCCTAGCTCCACCTGCTGCTTCCTGTCTGTTAGGAAGCTTATGATCCACTTACAAGTTTGTTCAGATACCACTAGCTGATTTAGTTTAGTTTACTTAGAAGAATGTCTGGAATGATGGTATTGAATGCTGAGCTAAAGTCTACAAAGAGGACCCTTGTGTAGGTATTTGGAGATTCAAGGTGTTGTAGGATGTAGTGCAGAGCCATATTAACAGCATCATCTGTTGATCTATTTGCTCAGTGTGCAAATTGCATGAGATTTAACAGTGGATCCGTGATGGTTTTCAGGTGAGACAGCCTTTCAAAGATTTTCATAACTACAGATGTTAGAGCAACTGGTCTGTAGTCATTCAGTTCCTTGATGAAGGGCTTCTTCGGCACTGGGATGATATTAGAATGTTTGAAGCAAGAAAGAACATAGCACATCTCTAGTGATTTATTGAAGATTTGGGTGAAGATGGAGGCCAATTGGTCAGCACAGACTTTTAAGCAAGGAGTTATCTTGTCTGGCTCTGGTGCTTTTCCTGGCTTTTGTCTGTGAAATAGATCTTGCACTTCTTTTTCTGTGATCACCAGAGGTTGTGAATCCAATGGGTTGGGGTCAGTTGTAGGAGGCTCGGTGTGTCTGAGATAGGGGTTGTGGAGATAGGTGGCTGTAATTTTCTTTCAAACCAGATCATGAGATGCTTGAGTGGTGGATAGCCAATAGTGCTTAATGTTTGATCCAAGATTCACATAAAAATCAATTTTCTAAATTATACAGGGAAAGAAGACATTTAAATTTTAACCAATCACACACCATAATTTAAGAATATAGGAGACAGATAGCCAAGTCCTTGTGTTAGACATATTTATCTATTTCCTTAGAAATAGAATGCTCTTAAGGCAAATATATTCTGCTTCATTTTGCTTCTTTTCTTCCTGGAAAACATTAATGTGAGGTGGTGAAGAGATCTTCTTTGTTTTTCCCACCCCAGCTTCATAGCTTTTAGTATTCTGACACTCATTTTAAAAGAACACTTTTATTATATCTATCAGAGCGAACAATTGGGTCATCTCTGTATACCTTTGAAAGAACCATCTTCCCCCCTCCTCTCCCTCTCTCCCTCCGAATGTATATTCTTTCTGAATCTAACAATAGTGCCATCTGAAACAATTAGTAAATTGAGTCAGAGATATTTTGATACTCTGAATAGACAGAATTGATATTTCATTTGCCCAAAAAACTTCTATGTAATCATTTATATATAATGGTATGATTTGTGAAAACAATTCAAAGTCATTTAACAAGTCATTTAAAGAGTTACAAAGGTGGGATCCAGCTGCAAGTTAAATTTCTGATTTGCTGGCTAGACTCTTGCAGTGTTCATAGGATATTGATTGTCATCTCATTTACAGTAATGTGTATGTGTCTGCTATAATAAAAAGGAGGGAAATAACACAATTTTTTGATGTCTCAGTTTTTCATTAAAAACAAAAATTTTCTTTTGAAGTTACAAAATTAAAAAGAATGGCCCAGAAACCGGAAGCAACTAGCATTCTAAAATTAAAATAAATACCCAGTAATTCTATACAGGAGTTTTCAACCAATAAATTGGGGGAGGGGGGGAACGACGACAATCTTAATAGGTAACAAATAGTGGCCAGATCTAACAAAATTTATTAGTCACTGTAGAATTTTTACAAACTTTTTGGTGAATTTGTAAACCAGAATATTTGCACATTTAGCAATAGCATTAAAATTTATATACGTATCTTTTAACTAATGACATATGCATTTTGAGATTTCCAGTATTTTTCAGATAACAGCAGCATATGACTTTACTTCTAATGCTGTAATAATAGGAATATGAATAATAATTCATAGCAAAATAGTTTATAAAAGATGGTGCTTTATTTTGCATTTTTGTTTTCAAAAACTTTTATCCAAGAAGACTAATTGGGCACTGAGGACAAAGATATGTGCAATAATTGTACAAACCTGCTTGGGGGTCTTTCTAGAAAGATTCTAGTTTATACATTGCAATTTACTGGGAGGTAGTGTCACCTGGGGATGATGATCTTCATGGTAATATCTTACTGAGTTGCTGAAATTTATTTAAATGAAATTATATGGCACAGAGAGGTCAAATAAGATTCCTTTAATTTGAATCCCATATAATCTTCCCAGAGAGTCTTAAAATAATATGTTATACTTAATACAAACTTTTTATGAAAAATCGATTAGTTTCCCTTCCTATTAACTTACCTATTGCATTTCTTCAAACATGAATCACTGTAATTGATGAAATCTATATAGTTTAGGAAGGGATGATTGCACTCAGTTTAAGCTGGAAGCTACTATAAACATCTTGAAGAAACAAGTTGAGTATCCAACTAGATTCTTTGTTTAACTATTTTAATCATCAGGGTTGCTCATCCTAGAAAATCTAAAAAGTATTGTTTTTCAGCGGAATAATTACTTTTTGCAGACTGTGGGGAAGCTACAAGTTTTTTGAACAATATATACAATTTTATTTGGGAACATATATCCTTACAATTCTTTCTACCAACATCTCAAAATAATACATTTAAAGCAATTTTTACACTGGGATTTGAACGTATTGTCTCATCCTCCTTTGTTTTACCCTAACCCTTTATTAGTTATTTTCCTGATGAGTATCTTAATTTGGGCTACAGGTAGTTCTCAGACTACAATGGCAATTAGGACCAGAATTATCATTAACAATGCAGCTGCATAGTGTGATATCATGTGACTATATTGCTTAATGATGCCAATTTTAGCAGTCCCATTTGCTGTTGCTAATCAAGGACCATTCTGGTCTTTAAGCAAGGACTTTGCACTATTGGAACTTCTGTCTTCCTGTCAGTTTCTATGTTGATTTTGCTTGTGGGAAGCTTGCCATTGGAAATTGCAATCATGTGACTGTGTGGTTCACTGTGATGCTATAACTGCAAGCCAGGTGAAATGTGCCTGGAATGCAGTCATGTGAGCAAGGGGATTCTGTGACAACCAGAATTATGAATAAGTACCATTCATTCAGCCCTGGGTAACTCAGAATGGTTGCTGAACAAATGGTGACAAGAGAACCATTCATGTAGTAGTCTTTCTGTTTATTCAAACTGGGAAAATTGTGTATGAAAAATTAGAAGTGTATTTGATAACTTTGTTAACTTCATTTAATCATTAAAGTTTATGAAAGAAAAGACATAATATCTTAATATGGCTAGAATTGGAGGGGAGGGTAAATCCTTCAGCAGGCTGCAAAAACAGAACTGAAATTTTGAAGATTTCAGCTTTGTTCCTCTCCATGCTTGGAGGAGAGCTGAAATCTTTCAGCAGCATGAAGGAACAATTGAGAGCAAAAAAGGGTTTCTGTCTGCAAGATTTTGTTCCATCTGCTTAATAACCAATGAGATCACTTAATGATTGCAACCGAGATTGGCAGGTACTGGGATTGCATCATTGACAAAGCAGTCACAGGTAAGATTTGAGTCCCAATCATGATCGTAAGTCACCTCCATAGCCTTTTAAAATACAAAAAGTAATCTATTTTGAGTAATTACATAGTTGCTTAGCATTGTGATCTACCAATAGAGAAATTCTGGTATGCTGCATCTGCAACTGCA
This sequence comes from Notechis scutatus, assembly GCF_049901735.1. NCBI lineage: Eukaryota > Metazoa > Chordata > Lepidosauria > Squamata > Elapidae > Notechis > Notechis scutatus. Next base: position 41,018,212 of record NC_142014.1, read on the forward strand.
ATCATTAAAGGAAAAAAAGGTATGGAAAATTAGCGCATATTCTCAAATAGTGTGTCATGGGGGGAAAATTGATTACATTGATTACATTCAGTGGAGATTGTCTTTGCAACATTAATACACTTTTGCTACATAAATAAACATTCGTATTAGAGAGCAACTAAGGATGCCTAAGCATTCTAGTCCTACTTTTCAGATCTGGTTGACAAGATATTTTTCAAGGCTATATAGCTGATTTCAAGACAAAAAAGGCTAGGCCATTAAAAACACAATTTTTTCAAGCAAAAAGAAAGGTAGCTGTGTTATTCAAAAGAAAAACATCCAGGGTCCCAGAGTAAGACTATCTGAAAAATCAGAGAGAGTCTGTTGGTCTTGAGTTTTTCCGAGCTCATCAGGGAAGTTGATTCTTTTTCCACTTTTCTTTCCTGCTTTTTTTCTTATTTCCTATTTTCCTGATAAACCAGTGGAGGTATTTTGAAAGCTTAAATGCTATATTTAAGTTTCCATACTAAAAAAAATATCCTTAAAATGCAACTTTGGATTTTTCTAGCTCATACAGAACAGACAATTGTTGCACAACATTGACACAAGCAACTGACACTAGACTACAATAGAACATGCAACATACTTTATTTTAACAAGCATTGGTGTTATTCTAGATGTTTTCTATACTTTTAGAGGGGTGAACAATCATAAATTTCTTTTGTAAACTATATCAATTAAATCTTTTAGCACAATTCAAAAACCCCATGATTCATATAAGAGCTTGGTAGATCATAATGTTGCGAAATGAATCCATTACTCATTTTGATGCTAACCTGATACATGTTGGATGAAGTCCGTTCATATAGGCATGGTTTAGATAAACAGTTTTGGTCTATAGTTATTTGGCCGAGAACACTAATATTTCCCAACCAATGCAAAGATTATATGATTTGTTAAACCATTGCTAAGCAATGATTCCCACTGCAACTTTATACAAAATCAGAAAGACTTTTCTTAATCCAATAAACTGTGATTGTAATATTTGAAGTTTATAAATTTCAAAAAATGGCACCCTCTGAATTATTCTTCCTGTGGAAACATAAGCTCTGTGTGGTAGTATGCAGCATACAATTTTTTTCTAAAAACTACTTATTAGTTGTGATAATTATTGGTGATTTATTTATGATTTATAAAACATTTTTATCAAACAGCATCTGTACAAGAAATACTATCTACTACTGTCAGTACTTCAGATAAAGTATAAAATAAAATCACAACATACAAGATTTTTTGCAGAGTAACACTCTGTAAAATGTTTTGTATCAGTAATGCACTTGCACTTGTTTTACACCTGTTCATATAAAGAACAAATATCTCCCAAAATAGTTATTTTGACCCTGTGTAAACAAATTTTATTCCTATTTCTTCTATTCATAGAGCAGGGGAAAAACCCTCTCCTACAAGTAATTTCCATATAGACTAACTGTGACCTTTGTCATCAGGAATTCTTTAAAAAGCATAACTGGGTCATATACAAAGAAAGATCTAATGCATCTCAATGAGCATAATTTGAATCACTTTGGGAAATTCAAAGGAATGAGCTTAGAAGTAACAGCATCATGTAAAACATTCATCATTTCTCCCTGCTCCTTAATAATAAATACAAAGACAGTTGTTTTCACATATTGCCACAAAGGAAGTATCTTAATCTTGACCCTTAAACATTCAAATCAGTAGTTTCGTATTTCCTTCCTCACTGAGGCTTCCATCTTCTATTTTGGCAGCTTCCATCTTCTACTTTGTCAGCTGTCCAACAACTTTTAACAGTGTCTTATTTTCCTGCTTTAATTGCTCATTTTCATCTTCTATATCATCTAGATCCTTTGAGAAAGAATAAAACAAGATATACTGCTATTGATTAATAAAAGTTCTTTTTAAACATTCAGTTAATAATTCATTCTATAATACATGATATAAATTTTAATTCATAAAACAAACAAAACGGTGAACTACAGACTGAGATGGCTAACAAACTGGTTGGGAGTTACTTAGTAAACTTATAATTTATATTCTGTAACAAACCTTTTACTCTGATATGAATGCTTTATATACTTTACTTAACTTTATTGTGGTTATTAACCAGCCCAGGAAAATTGGCATCCAAAGTACCCAAAACTAAATTGACAATGTAAGGATAGTAAAGAAAAGTACACATAGACAAAACAAATGGGCAAAAAACCAATTATTACATCAAAAATATGCTAAAGGACTTGGTCAGGCTACACATATGTAACAAGGAGAAAAAAGATTAAATTTAGCAAGATAAATTTTGAATTAGCCATATGAAATACAAATATACTGTGAAACGGCTGTGAAAGTCTGACTCACAGACGAACACAATACAGAAGCCCGATGATGGCAGATGAGATTCTGCTGAAACGTTGCTACAACTTTAAAAGCACAACTATAATGACATGGGAAAATACCCGAACAAAGCTGAATACCATACAAATATACTATATATACACAAACACAATATATAAAAGAATAAAATTAACAGAAGGGATTTAAGAATTATGAATTCTCTTACAGAAACCTGTCAAACCTGAGAAAGATATGGTACAATAACTGACATGGCATGTCCACCCCAAACCTAATGGTTAATGCAGAGCCTAGCTTCCAGGGGTGCTGCTCTGGAGATAGCCAGATGTAGGCCTTAGAAATCAGGTGGGATTATGGCTAGTGTACCAACCTCCCAACTGCATAAATACTTTTTTACTGTGCCATTTTGATGGTTATGTGAGATGTGATTCTTCTCCCAGCTTGGGATCAAAGGCAGCTCAAGATATCTTTTATCACCATGGCAACTGTGAAGCTGATCCAGGATAGAGATGGTCTGACTCACTGAAAGGGTTTCTGCATAAGATCTATTTTCTCCCCCTCTTGAGGCAGTGGTGACATGATCTGAAGTTGGGGACATTGACATTAATCCATTCTCAAATACATATCTCTCTGTACTAGCCTTGATCCCATAGATCTTCAGGAAAGACTTGAAGATCTGGCTTTTTCCTCACACCCTGGTATCAGGATGTTAGTAGATCCCAGTAGATGTGTTTTGCTCTGGATTACAAAGCAGTTTTGTGGAGCCTTGATTATTTTTAACTATGCATCATTTTATGGCTTTACTTTATGTATGTGCATCGTTAGCAACTGTGGCTAAGATGGCAACTATTTCAATTCCTAATTTATTGCCCCTTTCTTTTTGAATTGTTATCTCTGGTATTTGCTCTTTGCAGCAGACATTTTAGGCATCAGGATAAATTAAAAAAAATCTTATTGGTTGTGGGAACTCATCTTACTGATTGTGGGAACTCATCTGAGAAATACATGTTCAACAGCATTGTTTTTTATTGAGCAACATTGAACTTGTCAGCAGGATATTGTTTTATTATTTAAGCAATATAGACACTTCTCATTTGAAAAATGCAGTAGCAATGTCATGATACAATTTTGAAGTTCACCACTGTTTTTATTTAATGTCTGAAAAAAGTATGCACCATATCTAGGATTCTCAAAAATCAATTTAATTTTACTTTTGTCTTTCAAGCAGGTCACAAAATATCAAAATAATTGTTTTAAAGCAGAGACAGAAACATCAAGATTTTATATAAACACATTCTGGAATGTTTATCTAGCACAAGTAACATTCCAAAATGACTAAAAGTATGAGTTACTTGGACTAGGTCCGACCATAACCACTGGCTAAAATTTAAATATGCAAATATTTTTTTAAAAACCAAATTAATTGCATAGTGTGCAGGATTAGTTTCCCAGTGAACCAAAATTCCTTTCCTAAATTACAAATAGCATTTTAAGAAGCAATGCCATGTAATATTCAATAAAATTCAAATAAGAAAACATTGGGCACCTAAAACAGCTACTCTGTTATAATTAAAGAACTCATGTTGCATTTCTCAAGAGCTGTTCTTAGAATCCAACTAGAATTGGCTATTTTTATTTAATGTTTCTAACATGTTTCAAACTGCCTAATAATAAATCAGTAATAATTTATCCATTTACATGCATATATTCATACTCATACTACTATTCCTTCTGACCATAGGAAACCTTAACCAACATGCAAAAATTAAGTAAGAGGTAATAAGCACAGGGGAAAAAAGGACATTAAAAAAGGAACTGCACCCACAGCAACTTTAACCCAAGAACACTCATTCGTTATGTTTCTCCATAACTTTCTATTCTTGAAAACATTCACATTTCTACCACCTGTGAACAACTCCACATATTGTTTTTCATTAAATGATACTTTTGTGGTTCTCATTTCCATCCATAAATTTCTCACTCATTCCCTTCTTTTCAATCCATTTACTCTTTTTCCTTGTTACAATTTGACCCTCATTTAATATCTCTATATAACCTAGCAATCTCAATATACTTCTTTCAGTTTTATACCAAGTCCATATTAATTAATTATAATTAGTTCTACCTCCTCTTGTTTTACCTTCCAATGAGTTCAATTAATCTTTTTTCCCAGTAAATTCAATTTTCAAGTTTAGACAATAAAATGGGCAAAACGTATTTCTTTATACAGCCATTTACACTTATTTCACCATTCTTTATTCCCATTATTTTCCCATCTTCAATTTTTTGGGGGAGGGGTGAGGGAATGTATGACTTGTACAAAAATTCTAGGAAACACAGCTAGGTTGAAAAAGCACTTACCCTATTTAATAAATCAATTTCCTCCTTTAATTTCCCAATCAACTCTTCTTTGTCTTGGGCTATCCTCACAAGTCTCAGGTTTTCTTGTCGCTCCTTTGCTAGATCCTTCAAAAAACAAAATTTAAAATAATTCATTTAAAAACAGTCAACCCAATAGACATTAGATTGCAACTTTTAGATTTATTATGCTTACCTTTTCAAGATCATCAATCTTCTTTTCCAAAGAATTAGTTGATACAAAGTTTCCAGAAGAGTTTGCATCCCTGTTGAACCTGCTATAACCTGTCCTGTCTGTACGTGAACATCTATTAGAAACTTCATCATCTGGTGGTGTACTGTGAAAAAGTTCAATTTACAATTAACATATTTGATGCATAATAGAATTATCAAAATTATTTCCATATTTCCCATTTTAGTTGTGGCAATATCAATACTAAATTGCTGAAGGCAAATAGCTGCTGGTGTTAAGCTACTTAAAACAAGCCTTTGGAATTACTGTGCTAAATTATACCCATCTTCTTTATTGTATCATGCCGATAAAGCAATTCCACATTGGATCTGTTTTACAGATAAGCATCAATTAATCTGAACAGGCCATAAATATTTCAGTCTTCCAAATGTTCAACAATTTACATAGAAAATGGCCTACATCTCTGTTAGTTGCTATTTTTAGGATGGATATGTTACATTTGATGCATGGTACACGTGATTCTTTTATTTTTGTTTGCATTAAGTTAAACCAGGATACAGAGTACATGTAGGCTGCTAAGCCACAGTCTAAATATGGACTTCAAACAATATGCTACCCATTGGAATACTCTGACTTTTAAAAACACATTTAGTTTTAGGACCTTTATGTTGTGGGAAAGTGATTACCAACTCTTTCTACAATCATTTTTCTCTTCCCCCACCCAATGTATTAATTAAAACATAGGGAGTGGGTACTGTGAGGGACAGAATAAATAACTACAGAAGGTAAGAAAAATATGTCAGGAAGTAAACATTTTTCTGAATGCAAAAATCGTATTACATTCTGAAACAGTAATAAAACTTATATTAAAATATTCCTATGTTCAATCTGATTCCTCAAAACTTCATAAATGCATACAGGCAGTGCTGTTGGTAACAATACGTTCACAGTCAAACAGACAAAAAAATTATTTCAGTCACTGACCAGTAAAAATACATTCAGTAAAAAACACAAAGCAAAGTTAGCCCCTATTGTCAATGACAACCATTTGTGAGCAAAGCTTATATATAATGTAGCAAAACTTTACTCTTTTAGAGAAACAGATTTATCCTGGTTATTTAGCAAATACTTGCAAATAAAAATTATTGGAGCGCCTAGGAAATGTAGATGAAAAAGAAGTAATCTGCTGAATTCCCTGTAGAACTGGCAGTTCAAAAAACATGGGCTATTTCTATAACACCTGTGTCAGAGGGATAGTGCTGAGTTTCATAAGAAGTTATCCTATATTTCCCTTCCAAAATGGGGACAGCATTACACTAAGTTATATATAAAATTCTATTGAATTTTGAAACTGTGATTTAATATAAATACGAATCTGGTATGGAATTAAAATCTAGTTATTTTCAAATGTATTGTGAGAGAAAGCAACAATTACTGTTTGGCCTTCTATTTATGAAATCCTCTGCCTTAATATTGATCTACCTTGATCTAGCCCTAAAAGTCAAAACAGCCTCATTAGAAAAGCCATAGTGGCTCAACTTCTTTTGGATAGCTGTTTCCCAAGACAATTTAAAGTTGTTTGTCAATATTAGAGTCAGTTCACTGGGCTATACTTTTTTTTAAAATAAAAGTTTTATTTAAGTTTTCACAAAACATACAAATACAAATAAAATATCTTTTTTTGAGAACAGTGGGGCCCCGGGTTATCACTTCCCCATACAGACATGAACTCAATACATATTTATCTTATACATTCTAATCCATATCTTATAACTATTTTCACAATTTTTTCAATAGCTTTTCCCTTTCTTTACTTCCTATAGCCTTATTTTAAATTATCTCATTCCTTTCTTAATTCAATTACATATCTTTTTCTAATTTTTAAAATCTTTCTAATCAATGTTTTTATACTTTCGTCTGTCCTGTTTACAATTTCGTATTATCTTTTCTCATAAAACAAATTTTCCCCTGTAATTACTAGACTGGTAAAAATTATTTAATAATTTAAGTACATCCTTACAGTTATAACATTCATTTTCTAACCTCTATTTTATAACACATACCTATTTTCAATCGAATTCTGCTTGGTACATTCCCTTAAAATACACACTAAATTCTTAAAAGAAAAAAAGTATCTATGTATATATATCTATGTATATATGTATAACAATAGTAAATGTAATAATTATTCTATTCAAGTACATCTCTGCCATTAATATTAATAACAATCTTTTACATTTCTATTTCTTTTAACAAACATTACCTAGTAATATCAGTTGTCTTTCACTTTAATCATCTATATTTCATATTTTATTTGTTACTGTCTTTAAATAAAAAACCAAACAATAGTTATTAACAGTAGTCAATAAAGTTATTATTATTATTCAAGTTCACCTTATCAACTGATAAAAATCTTCCATGTTTCTTTTCAGTTTTTTTTAAACGTTCTTTTTAAATCATTGAGAGCCTTATTCTCTTTACAAATATTCCACTACACATCAATAGAAATTTTTTCTATCACTTTAATCATCTAACATATTTTATAACAATGCTATCCCATGCACCTTTGCAGAATCCTCTCCTTAAGTTAAATTTTAACCATTGTCTCTGTGTCTTTTAAATAGGTTTTATACCTTTAATTCTTGTATGTTTTTCCTATACCTCTATATCTTGTTTCTGTCTTTTGTAGCTTCTTTTCCTTTCCCTTTTCCCTCTCTTCTTCTCCCTCCCCTTTTTATTCCCTTTTCTATCTGATTCTCCCTTCTGTGATCTTCCCTTCTGCTTCTTCCTGATATTATGATTACTTTACAAATTACTCTTTTTTTTTTTTTGGTTGTTGCTTCAGTACTTAAGTTTTTAACTCCCTTTCCCCCCTTTCCCTTTTTTACCACTGGGCTATACTTTTTGTCAGTAGAGATATTTATCCAGTGATTGGATTCAGGTTTACTGACTCCTGCTTCCCATGTTCTCAGCTCTAAAAGGGATAGAGCCCTCTGCTCCTTTGTTGCTAGTTACTGGCCTTTGGATTTCTGCAGCCCAGATATGATAGCAGTAATTACATAGTACAAATGATAGCACATTTAAGCTGGCTGCTGTTTGCTTCTGATTGCCATATGCTGCTGTCCTCACTACATACATGCCAGAGATTGTGACCACCAGGTGGGGAGGGGGAATCATTTTTTAATGCTAGCACTAGCAGTGGTACAATTTTTACACTGCCAACCTTACCTTTTTTTTCCTCATAACTATCACAAAACATGGAGTGTTTTGGTTACAAATTCTACCTAGACATTTTCTTATTTTTTTGAGATTTTTACCCAAGGATTCTCAGATTGCTGAACATTATTTCAAGGCTTCCTCCAAGCTGAAGGACTGTCATAACCTAAACCCTATGTCTGAAGTAATACAGTGAATTGTTTTGTGGATGTAGCAAGCCATGAGTTGCAGGATAAACAAGATTCTTTCAAAGTAGCTTTATGCAATTGGGAACTCTTTAAGATGGGCAACAACTTTTACTGCCCTCAGCCAATAATACCACCTTGGCTAGAAATAAAGGAAACTGAAGTCAATATATGTATAAGGATGAATGTCTGGGGAAGGCTGTTTTTAAAACATGATGACAAAACTGTAAGGAATTTTGCAGCTTAATACTATTACCATATTTGGCATTCCTTGTTCTGGGCTTTATTATCTACAAACAGGAAGTGTCTGTTGCAACACTAAACAAAAAGTTTGTAATTCAACTTTTGAAAGTTTACTGAATTCATACTTTGTAAAAGAACCTGTTTAGTTGTTATATGCACTTTACATGGCTGAAGTTTCCCTGTAAAAAGTAAATGTCTTTTGCAGTTCTCTCCACAAGCAATCACATTTTTGCAAGTGTAACATTCTTGACTCACTTCTATTGACTTGCATTTTGCATAAAACCTAAAGAGGCAATAAGCACCTGAATCATCTAGAAAAATTAATGTTTTGTAAGTGGGTATATATGATTCTGGTATTTTATATGTGTTCATAATTAGCAAATTATAAGGATAAGTTTTTTATCTGGCCAGATATTTGACAAAAGGATATGCAGGACTTTCCTATTTATAGGTGTGTGTGTTTTTTAAATCAAATATACACAAGAAAAGTACAATCCTTGGACTAAAGATGGGTCTGTGAAAAGCAGAACTGGTAACTGTGGCAGCACGAAGAGCCAGTGAGTAAACAAGCTCTTCTGTTATTCCTCTCTAGGCAAAGGAGAGGCCTTGAGATCACCCACCAGACAGCTATGAACAGCTTGTGAGTAGTCTCTGAAAGGTTTAGAGCTCTGGGAGATGGGGGAATAACCATCTTGCTGAAATCATGATCAACTCCTCTGAAAGGACACTAGGTTTACATAATTTCTAACTACTTTCAAAAATTGTTCATTAATTGCTTTTTAACTATTGGAAATTTTTATATTGTACTGAGAGATCTGACAGCACTAGGTAAGTATCCCTTCAATCCCGCGAAAGAAACTTTTAACTATAAGTTAATTATTTATTTGAATAAACAGCAAAAGGATGATTAAAGCTTTGGTTTCAGAAGTGTATATATGGACTAAGGGGTCCAGATAAATTTCAAATGAGATGTCGGAATTGATTATAAAGAACCCTTCCCATGGGAAAATGTTTTTGTTTTGAATTTTAAAAATCATGAAAGATTGTAAAAATTGAACACTAGAGGGAACTAAACATTACAAGAAGAGCACTTAAAGTGAACTTACAATTATAGGATGAAGCAAAGTGTTTTAACATTGGGCACATTGAAGGACATTTTTGAACAATGGATCCAGAAGTTAATTTTAATAGTACTTGCCTCTAGCTGATGTCTTAATAAATAAAAAGGATACAGACATAACAAATCAAGAGACAATGACCTGGGTCATTTACCCTATATTAGATTTAGAGAAAAGGCTTCTTAAAACTTTGAAAAAAAAATTGTGAAAAGGGTCAAAGGAAAAAATGAAAAGAAATCAAGTTTTATGATATTATTTGAAGGGACTAAAGATTAAGATTGTTAGAAATAAAAGGAATGTAAAGTGGTGTACTTGATCAAAGTTAAAATTAATTATGGTAACCCTTAATGGACTTTTCCTGTCATCAGAACTGAAATGATAATGATTTATGAATTTGTTTACAGATAAGAGATAGAAGATGGGAAGATGATATTCATTTGTAGTTATTTTAAGAGAAAATGATGCATTACTAAAATTGTTTATAGTTGTGATGAATGTGGGAAATCACTTCTTCATAATTTTTTTACTACATTCTTTTCTTTTTTGCACCTTTTCCATTTTTTCTAAACCTATTCTTTTTATTTATTCTAGTTTTTTTTCTACTTGTACTAGTTTTGACTGTTGTAATTAGATTATTTAATAAAAGTACTACATAAAAAAGGATACCATAGGTCCGTGGTGGCTAACCTTTTTGGGCTTCTGTGCTAAAAATTGTGCGTGCGCCAGCACCCAGAATACAATGCATGCGCCCCCTCCCCACGTTCCCTGCGCATGTGCATGCAATTCCCCCCCCCCCGCCACCCACTTACCTGCACTGCGCCTCACAGCTGATTTTTTTCCCCCAGTTGGTTTGAGGCCTTTTTCGGCCTCTCAGAGGCTTGGAAAAAGCCTCTGCAAGGCTTTTCAGGTTGAATTATAGGCCCGTTTCATCATGAAAGGCCTCAAACCAACCGGAAAAAAAATCAGCTGTGAGGCGCGTGCATGCATAGTGAAGTAAGTTGGCTGCGGCTCGCATGCTAGCACAAATGGCTCTGCGTGCCATAGGTTTGCCATCACCACCATAGGCAATTAATTGTATATCAAAAGCCACTACTAATACCAGGAAGGTCACACTTTCCCCATATGATGCAGGTCATTCAGTAGAGTGACAGTGCAATCTCACAAAATCAGGCCTTAACCCTGACAGAAAAGAGCCCAGATAATCCACTTTTAGAGTGCTGCAAAGTTGATCCATGCAAAATCTATAACTGAGGTTCATTAAAAGTTCTATTGATGAACAATGAGATGATCTACTTCAGAGCATGGCATAGGATGTTCAACTTTCTAGAGCTAAAAAGGAGAATGTCGGATTTTTTGAGAATACTTAATTAAAGTGGAATGGAACAAAAGGAATACTCTGTCATGCTAATGTAATAAAACCAAAATAGAAGAAGAAGATAAAAGGCTTTATTGCCATCACTTTGTCTTTTTGTTTGAAAAAAATAAAGTTCACACTGTATTATGTAACGTATTGTGCTAATTTTCTCTCTTTTGGATGTCTTTTTGAGATTGTACCCAAGAAACATCTGCTCCCATAGAAGCAAGATTGCTTTAGTCATATTTATTATTACTTTATAATAAAAATAGTTATTGGAATGTTTAGCTCTTTAAAATATATTAAATATAATTACAGAATTACTGAAAAAATAGTGTGTATCAGTAAAAGTAGACTTTTTGTTCCTATGTTGAAGCGGCTTACAGTTTTGATACAGTGACTGTTGGGTGATAAGGTACAAATGAGTAATTAGGGAACAATAGATTAAGAAAGGTTTATTTAGTTGAATAGTAGCACTTAAAAGCAGTAGCATACATATTAGAAAGGTGACCCTATGTGTCCTGAAGTGGATACGACTGGAATGCACCTGTATCTAGGGAAAGCTGTGTAATATATTGGTTCTTAGGTATTTACATCTAATATTCTATATTCTAACACAGATAGAGTTCAAAAGACATCTATTATTAAACAAAGAGTTTTAGTACAAAATTTGAGTGTTTGCTTTCTATAGAGTTGTAGTTATATTTCAATGACCAATAACCTACTACGCAATTCCTTACCTTTTGTATCTGTTTCCAATTGTCCTAGAAGCGTCCTGTTAAAATATATTTTAAAAACACAATTAAGTATCTAATATTTATAATTGCTGATTTGTGATTATAACTTAAAACAGTTTACAGTGAGAAACTGCTTCACAATCATGAAGATTTTTACAGTAGGATCCAGTACATTTGGGACCATGGAGCCCAATGGAAATTCTAAAATTCTGCTGAGAATTGTATCTATAATTATTTATCCATAGTCAGATGACTATGTGCTAGAAATATAGAGAGCAACGAGCATAACTCATTTTGAGGCTTAGCTCTACAACAGCAGTTTTGAAAGTGGTGTTAGTGAGAAACGATATTGTATAAATGAAGAAAGGGAATAAATATAACTTATTGTTGTTCATTTATATCCCAACTTTGCCTTGAACTACACTTAAAGTAACTTATGAAAACACCCCCAAATGAAAGATGTAGATAAGCAGAAATTAAAAGAACAAGAGAGCTGACATTTAAATACATCACATAGTATTGATTATAGGAAGCCTTCCAAATAGTTTAATTTCAACTCTGATCATCATTCCCCTGCCAACATGGCCAGAGGACAAAGCTTCAAGGACTAGAGGAGATCACCATCATGCCTGATACAAATATTTACAAACTATTTTAGCTACTGTGTCACCATCTCACAAATGGTAACTGTCTTTCTGCAAATAGAAAAATGGGCAAAGAAGCCAATGTATCAGGTCTGTTCTAATATTCTTCACACTTCAGCAACTAGCAATTAGTTCTTTGACTCTTGTAATAACAGAACGAAACAGAAGTAGAGTCAATTTTAGACGTTTTCGTATAGTATCCGGTAATGCAAAGCCTTATGTAATGATGGAGGAACTCCAATCATTACATAGGCAAATCATTATTTATGAAAAGAAAAAAAGATACTACTGTAATTAATTAACTAAACCCATCAGAGTTTTTACTCATTCCAAAACTTTTCCAAAGAAATAATTAAAATTAAGGATCAAAACAAGTTAAAAATATTAATCAGAAGGTATGGAAATTAGTTTGGATGACTATTTAATTTCAACAGACCAGTCACTGTCATTGGATATGTACTTGGTCAAACTATTTAAGACAGTCCTCAACTTACAACAGTTTGTTTAGTGACCATTCACATTTATAATGGCACTGAAAAAAGGGACTTATGATTGTTTTTCAAACTTATGACCATTGCATCCCTGTGGTCACATAATCTAAATTCAAATCCTTGGCAGCTGACTCACATTTGTGACAATTGCAGTATCCCGGGGTCATCGCCTTTTTCCAACCTTCTGACAAACAAGATCAATGGGGAAGTCAGGTTCACTTAATAACCATGTTACTAACTTAACAACTGCAGTAATTCATTTAACAACTATGGCAAGAAAGGCCGTAAAATGGGGCAAAACTGACTTAGCAATTCTCTTAGTCACAGAAATTTTGGGCTCAATTATGGTCCTACCTTGAGGACTACAATATTAACAGATAGAAATTCTGAGATTACAAACTGAAATGCAAAACAGTGAATGCTAGCAATAAGGGAATGCTCTAGTAAGGTGGCTGTTCTGGGTTATAACAGTTAACAATTAATTCTGATTTTGATTCACATGAATTCTGTTAATTCATGTTGATTTGAATTTAATTAACATGATCAGAATATTCACAGACGGCACTAATAAATGTAATAGTTAAACCTTGGTCTAATACCACAATAACATTTGATTTTTTTTTATTGATCCTATTAGAAAGTAGTTACAAGTCTGTATATCTGTGCATTATTTCCACCTCTACTTATATTTCAACCTTAACATCTCATTCAGTTTATTGGAAATTTCTCCAAGGTCTTAATGTTTTATGCCCTAATCCTTAACAAATTTGCTTATTGGACATAGCATATGCCAAAAGTGTTGCTAGGTATGCCTGATTCATTCTATAATTATCAAATGCTATATACCATTTTATTTTATCCTTCATGACAGTACACAAATGGTTCTTTGGGTTTTACAAGAGTTGCTATCAAATAATCCAGAAGGCAGAGGCAATAGCCAAAGTTATGACTACAAAATAAATACAAGTTATGATTTCTGTATCATGTTATTCAAAGTCAATCAATAATGCCAGGTCAATGTAACAGTGGCACTAAAATCTGTCAAAACAAAAATTAAAGGTATTTGTAAATATATATTACAACATCTCACCTGCAATATATATGAAGCATTTGGATCCGAAACAGTGGATTCATTTTGTATTGTATTTTGTTGTGTGATTGCATCTTCTCTTTTACGTTCTTTTTGTCCTGCTTCATCATCATCATATTCATCCAAGCTCTAAAATTTAAAAACAAATCAATGTTTTCCAATTTTTACATTAAATCTGAAGTAACATATTCAACAGACTTTGCTATTGCAAAATTTATCTATACTCTACATCAGGGGTCCCCCACCCATGTTCCGTGGTGCACTACTGGACTGCAGGCTAATCACCACTGGGCCGCATGAGGGGCTGGCTGGTATGCGTGTCTCTGCATGCACATGTGGGTGCTTGCAGCCCCACTCACACAAGTGCCATAATGGGCACTCGCAGGCCCTTGTGGCCCCACTCACGCGTCACCACAAATGTCATGGGTGCTTGTGCACATGCATGCATGCACACATGTGCTTGTCCCATCACAAAATCACCCCCTTTTCCCCCTTTCCTCCCACTCCAGGCCACCAACCCAAAAAGGTTGAGGAACTCTGCCCTATATGGCCTTTTGCGTATTAACAGACACCATTCACCCCCATTAAGATGCGTACTATGGATTGGTCTAAAATTTGAGAATTATTTGTTTGGTTAAATGCAATATAATATTTCAAAGGTAAAATGTATCTAGAAATGTGATCTAGATTCAATGTAAGAAAAGTTCTGAACATAAGTTTTAAAAGAAAGGAATTATTCAAGTACAGACATTATAGAATCTTTTAATTAAAACTCCAATAGTTAATTTTAAAAATCATAACACCAATCCAAAGAAAAGGTCAGAGGAACAGCTGAAATCTCAAACTAATAATTAAGTTTTCATACTGGTATTCTGGTTGGATTGTGAAGACATCTAATGTAGTCTTTCCTAAGCTGATGACCTTCAATGTTTATTAAATCTAAGTTATTATTAAAGTTATATAGACTACATAAAGTTATTAAGTTATTACATTTAAGTTGGTAACTCCAAATCCCACTATTTTCACAATAACATGTGCATGTTTCTGTCCAACATGCATGAAAAGCACCAGTATAATTGTAATTGTTTTACATAATGTTGCACCAATAAAACTATAACAAGTATTAAAAATACATTAAAAGGGCATTGAAATTGACATATCGCTTTAAAACAGTATTTCTATAATAGGAAAGGTGCTGTGATGACCCAGCGGGTGGCACAAAGGCAACACCGTCACATAAGTAAGAAGAGTCCCTTTAATACATCCAACTTTGCCCCTAATGTCCAGGTTACCTTCGGCTGGAGAAAAAACTCTTCCAAGAACAGTCTTTAAATGGAGTAAATTCAATCCGAAAACAAAGTACATACAAACTGTAAATAAAAATCCACACAAACCATGCTGCAGTAATTAACATATGTCCTACATTTGCATATTAAACAGTCCCATTCAAGTAAAAAAATGCTTTCCCCCACAACTGAAAAACCAGTAGGCCAGGGATGGGGAACCTTTTATGGCTCACTCAGGAATTCTGGGAGTTGAAGTCCATAAGTAATAGAAGAGCCAAGTTTCCCTACCCCTGCACTAGACCATGGTTAAGATCTATGCACGTTACTCTAATCACGTTGAATAAAGGGTGTGAATTAAACATCTAAAATAAAAGCCAGACTTCAAAGCATGAAGAAATTATAACTATGAGCATTCAAATTTTTTATTTACTTGTTGATATTTTTAAAAGCAAAAGTTATTTGTCTTTCTTTAAAAAATAAGATACTTCCAAGAATTTTATATATTTTCCAATTTGACAGGTAGGAAATGAGAGAGAAAGAGAAAGAGAGAATGCTAGGTGTAATAGGGCCAGTTTTGTTTCCCTAATATTGTGGTGTCTTCAAGGCCTATACTTTGTTTCCATATCAGCAAACAAAAGCATACATGACTTCAGGGAAAACTAGAATTCAGAAACCTTTTTTAGCAAATGTATCGGTCATGTATCGGTTTTAGCACAGTATCGGTCATGCTGTAAGAAATAATCATTAAAGTAAAAACATAACTGAAACTTGACAAGATGAAAGAACATGTACCCTTCAAGATTTTAATAATTTTAAATAATTGTTAAAACTGATTTTAAAACTTCAGATTCATCCAGGATTGTTGCAGGTACAGTGCTGATTCCTACGCTAAACTTATTCCTAAACTGGTTTTCATCAGCAAGCTCTTCCCAAATGTGTAAAATTATTTCAAGTTGTTTTACTTTTGCTAAGAGCTCCTACTAATAGTTATTCCTATGAATTTTTGTTTATATTAAAGAATTATGAAAATATGAAATTGATTCAACTTGTTTTTATTCCATATGTACAGATTTTTCAGCTGCTGTTTTTCCAAACAATACTAAGTAGCAAAAGTTATATTTCTGGCCTCATATTGGGTTTCTTGACTGTAATAACTGTTCTAGCACTACATTTCTGGTTTGAATCAAATTGATGACATCTGATGGAAAACATTAGCAAAACTATGATACCAAAGAACAAAATTTCTTTTTTAATCAGTTACTTTTTCATTTCTTTCCTACCTATTTTTATGAGATATTTCTAGCAGATCTCCAGGATAGAAGAGCTTGAGGCTTAATGTGGCTTACTAAAAGATTATCATTTATATTCCTGTCTGTATATAAAAAGATAAGACAAATTCAATATCTGATGTCTTCATGGACACAAACATATAGGGATTTTTTTTAGCAGCAACACTGAAATGATTTTCTATTGATTTCTTCCTCCCTCTGCTTTCTAGTCTTAAAAAGCTTCAAGCTTACAGCCTTGTTATTTTCTGTAGGTTTTTCATCCAAGCACTAACCAGGCCTAACCCAGATTAATTTCTAAACACAGATAAAGTTGTTGCTACCTGGTGTCTGGTATAATATAGCTAAATTTCAATGGATTAACTCTATATCTATATACTGCAGATAAAATGATATGAATTCAACTATTGAGTCCAAGGTTCAATACTACTTTACAGCACCCACACCTCTGCAAATAAGCATAGTTAATGCAAAACAGTTTTAGAACCATCACTACAAAAGCACTGTGGTAATTAAAAGTACAATAGCAATGTTACATATTCCATAATAGTAAGTGCAATCAATTTTTTCTGTCCAGAGTACTAAAATGCATGCTTGAAATTTTCAAATGTAGAGAATATACTGAAATAATTTATTTTAGAAGAAAGACAGCTGAACCAGCATCTGAGGGTGAAAAGGAATGTTTTCACAGGCAGAGTTAGTAAATACCACTGATTTTAACAGACATTCTTCCTTAAATGGAAGCTAACACTGACTAAGCTAAAAAAATATTTTCCTAGAATAGATGTTGCAACCCAGTTATTAACCTTTGCAACACCTTCAGTCAGAATACATAAAAAGCTGCACACTTTATAATTTTTTCATAGTTTGAAATATTCTGTCATTTTTCATTTCTATATGACAAAGAAAAGCTATACTTAAATGTTATCATGGCAAAACCAGTACATAAATGGATTTACATAAGCACCAATCTTACACTCCTGTATGTATAAGCTATACATAATAAATGTATGAAAGAGAACACACAATCCTTTAAATGTGACATCTCTAAGTGTTAAGAACATTTTCAAGGAATTGGAAATGAAAATTTAGAATATTAAAACCCAGTATTAATATACCTAATCCAGCTGCCTTTTAGTATTAGACTATTTTAGAATAGCCATGTAATTCAAACCAGTAAAAGGCAGAGGTTTCCAAAACAAGTCTTATTGTTATTGTTTATATTTTTATATTGAAAGTGCCTTATTTAGGGTGACCCTCTGCTGCTGGAAGGTTCTTTAATCTGGCAATGGTATATGTCAGTTGGATGGGGTGGGAATCTGCTACACTTTCCAATATACTAGCAAAAAAGTCTGTTCCACTCAGTGGATAGGACTGTGAAAGTTGCATATAAGGTAACGTAGGGGAAGTTTAAGCAAAGAGACAATCAAAAAACAGGTTTTCCTTCCCCATTTTACTGGGAGAAGCTTCAAAAGGCCTCTAATTAATAATCTCCAGTACGAAGTACAGTTTATTGCTGTGTATTTCTTTACTGCACTACCAGTGACAAAAGGATTAAAATTTAATTGAAAGAATTTGGCAAAACATTATCTGAGTTTAGTTGCAATGGAATTCCCTAGGTTTGCAAGTTCTATCTTGCTTGGTGAAGCGGAAAGAAAAATGGAAATGTCTGCTTCCACTTTAGATTAAGTATTATTTAGCGTGTCAACAAAACCAGAAAATATTGTCCATCTTACATACTGTTAGACAAGAAAGGCCAGACTCAGCACCAATATTTAAATCCTTGACTTGCAACCACAGTTATGACCGAATTGCCATTATTGATGCAGTCATAAAGCAAGGTATCACATGACCACATTGACTTACAATGGAAATCCTGGCATTCCTCATTGCATTTGGGAGCAAACAAATGTTTGCTGGAGCTTGCTGGGCCAAGCTAGGGATCAATGTGGGCCTGGGGAGAGAAGGCAGCTGAGAGAATGAATCAAAGGTGGCATTCAGCAGGTTCTGACCAGTTCTGGAGAACCCGTAGTGGAAATTTTGAGTAGTTTAGAGAACCGGCAAATACCATCTCTGACTGGTCCCACCCCCATCTATTCTCTGCCTCCTGAATCCCAGCTGATTGGCTGGGTCTACTTTGGTTGCCTTACATAGGAGAACAGAGCTGGAAAGCAGGTTAGTGGGGTGAGGAGGGAATGGGTTTTGCAGTAACCTTCACCCAGGAGTAGGGAGGGAATGGAGATTTTACAGGATCCTTCCTCTGCCACGCCCACCAAGCCACACCCACAGAACCAGTAGTAAGCAAATTTGAATCCCACCACTGGATTGAATGCTCTCTAGTACTTGCTACGACAGCTGATATTTCTCAGGGCATAGCAGGCTAACCCAGAGCCACAGTTCTGGATCTGACTGGAACCCCACAAGGCAGTTAACAGGCAGTAAAAAGACATAAACAGCTAGGGGGAGATAGATGTGTGGGAGTGGGAATGTCCCTTTAATTTAAGTATGAGCAGGCTGCCAAATGCCTGAATTTTAATCATGATTGTAAGGATGCTACAATGGACCTAACTTTGGGTACACGTTGTACTGTATGCCCATTTTTTCAGCACCATTGTAACATCGAAGGGTCACTGAATAAATTATTGTAAATTAAGGCTCAGTTGTGGTCATACGTTGAAGATTACCTGTATCTGCAATGTACTGTGATAGTAAAAATATAGCTGAAATCCTTCACAGTGTACATTTTTAGTGTGCAGGTAACATGCTTATAAATTTTTCCAATTTTATTTGTTTTAATTTTTACTGTAAGACTCTCTTTCATTACTGGGCCTGCCACACCCAAATGGGACACTTAAGGTCAATTTTCACTTATTAAATTGCTTGTAGCAAATACAGATCATTAACTGGACCTAACCAGGATCCAATTTTATTGCCAGTGAATCCAGTAAGTACTCTGATTTTCCTGGGGCATACCTAACTTGAAGTCCCTAAAGACTGGAGCTTTTACCCTAACCTCAGCTTTCAAACTGATACAGGAAAATTCCTTACCCAGAAAGACAAATACCCCTGTGACTCTAGACACAAAAAACAAGGGAGCATGTGCTTCTCCAGAGACATCCAAACTAGCCATATCTCATCATTACTGTATAAATGCCCACAGCACACAAGACAATTCTACATCTCCCTGCTGTTTTCAGATATCAACGGTTCTACAACATGCAATGTCGTTACTTGATACCAACATGGTGCAACGTGCAATGTTGCCAAGTTTATTTATTCATTAGATTTGTAAGCCACCAATCTTATCTAGAATTATGTACTGAAATGCTCAAAATTCATCAGATCATATCAGTCTTAATATGAGCGCCTCAACTTAGCCCAAAATTTACGTTAAGTTAGAAATTTGATAAATAAGTTATGCCCCATTTTACAACTTTTCTTGCTACAGTTAAGTGAATCACTGCAGTTAAATTAGTAACACAGTGAATCTGGTTTCCCATCACTACATATTCCTACCGCTAAATATTCCTACTGAGCAGTATTTCTACTTAAAACATATTAATTGTGCCGGTTTGTGTTCTGGGACTTAAATTCAATGTAGATATTAGGTAATATAATTCCATGGCCATAATACTATTAGAGGAAACATAACAGAGATTTAAAAAACTTAATGTATTATTCATCATAACCCACATACTATTCTAATATGATCACTGACTGAAGTAAGTAAAATCTAATCTAATCCACACATTATCACTGTTGGTCTTTTGTTCTAGTGCAAGGTAATGGTTTTAATCCCTCAGGTTTAGCAGGAATAGAAATTCATGAGATGCTGCCCTTTTCTATAGCATGTGATAAGATTTATTTTCAAGGGATCAAGCACTATACAAGAAATGGAAAGCAGAATCACCCCACAGTTTTACTGATACCCAACTTAATTTGATCCCTCCTTTTCCTGGTTTCAGTTCTAACTTGTCATTAGAACAACTACTATGGAACTGGTATCTCTAAGATCTGGTATCTGAATTTATTTAGGAAAATAAAGAAATATACTGGAGCAGACCCAAGATCTATTTAGAGTGTTTATTGCTCTAATGTTTCATTTCACAATTAACTAATCTGATATATGTGAGAAGACCACAAACACTATTTGAATACAATTCTGCTTGTATTACTGAAGACTGGCATCAGAGAACACAGTGCACCTGCTAATAGAAATTTGATTATGGTTCATCAAATCAGTTCAACTCTTAGTAATTACATAGATCTTCTACAGTATAATGTGTCCCCAACAACTTCCAATGGTGGACTTTCAATAGTGGATCACTGTAACTGACTCCATCAATCTTTCTTCTTGTTGTTCTTTTCCTTACTTTTCTTCTATCTTTTCCTTGAGAACTACCTTATCTACAACTCAAGAGCAACCATGTTTTCCCCAAAATAAGACATGTCCCAAAATAAGCCCTAGCTTGATTTTTACCCGTGTCCAATATAAGCATTACTCTGCAAAATAAGCCCTAGTTAAGACCCTCACCCACTCCATTGCACCTGGTTGCATGAGATGAGGAGAGGCACATTGGTAAAAATCAAGAAAGGGTGGAAATGGGGGTGGGAACTGCCCCATGTGCCCTGTACCCACTTACCTTAGGACAGTTGTAGCCAGGCCTCCCACACCTGCCTCGCCGTCCCACTTCTTCTGCGGCCACTTGCTGAAGGCCTCTGACAGTGAACAGAGGCCAGCAGGTGGTACTTGCGACAACCCAGAGCTTGTTTCTCAGCTGCAGAGGCCTTTCCTGAAGGCCTCTGATGGTGAAATGGAGGCTGGGGGGTGAGGTGAGACAGTGAAAGACCTTCCCTGAAAATAAGGCCTAATGCCTCTTTTGCAGGCCAAAAAAAAAAGACCGGGTCTTATTTTTGGGAAAACATGGTAGATCTGTGCATGTGTCCAAAATATCAACTGAGTACTATTGTTTTCTTCTATGATACATTTATTTTCAGAAGTCTTCTCAAAATTCAACATTTTTGAAGAATGTTGGTGGGTTGTACAAGGCTGCATGATATAGATGCATCATGGCACCTGAGTATCTTTTCCCAGGCTTTCATTGCTACACCATCAAATGCAAATTTTACAGCTTATTTCTGCTGCATTCTTTACTGTCTTCTTTACTATCAGCTAAACTATCAATAGTTAATCCTAAAAGGCATAAGTGAACTACAACTTCTATATTTTTACTGCCAATTCTGGTTGCTCTACTCGTTGTCATTATCTTGACCTTATTTTCAATCTGAGTCACATTTTTCCCTATGTTCTCTGAATTTTCAGCTGTCAGAGTAGCATCATCATCACAGCACATCACTGATGTTTCCTTCATCGGTTTTAAAACCATTCTCATCTTCTTTCAATACCTCTTTCCTCAATACCTCTTTCCTCAATATGTATTCAAGTATATAGTTGAATGAATGAGTGAACAGCCTTATTTGACTCCTCTGCCAATCTAAAGCCAGTTTTTTTTTGCCATATATTGTACAGACTGTGGCTTACTTGTATTTCTTTTGCTTTCTTAGTTATTCAACATGCATCAAGCAAAAGCTCATATTTTGAACATCTGGCATTGTTCTTTCCATGTAAAGTTCTAATAAATATATTCTGGATTACTCAAAAAATTATTTGCTAGCATATGGAATTAAGGATACTGTATGACAGTTTACACATTCAGTAAGTCTTCCTTTGGCATTGATATATGCTTTGAATCTGTTGGCCATGCTGTTGTTCTCTAGATTTCATGACACCGTTTAATTAGAAATTTTATTGATTCTTCTTATGTCTCTTTCCATATTTATGAAAACATCCATAAATTTCTATTACCTTCCAATTTGGTAATGATTGGAGTGCTGCTTTAGGTTCTTTTTTTGTACTAGACATTATTGTAATCAGGAATATCTTTAAGTGTTCATTTGAAATCAACTCACATGACTTTTGGCAATGTTTATACAGATTTTGCTAGTGTATTTAGCCATTGGAAAGAAAAAAAACCTGGGTCCTACATGCCTTCTATAGGCAGATGAAACTTACTAACTCAAAGTGAGAAGCAGATGTTTAATAGCTGGCAATACAGTTAAGAACAAAAAGCTCAATGTGACCCAAATAAACTAAACATTATCTATCTATCTATCTATCTATCTATCTATCTATCTATCTATCTATCTATCTATCTATATATATACACACATACACGCACGCATACATACATACATACATACATACATACATACATACATACATACAGAATACTATTAATACAATTGAGGTTAATTGATCTAGAAGTTGATATAATAAGATATAGCCAACATGTAAGAAGTGACTACCAATTTGAAAATTATTAACCTTTCTTTCATTAATGCCTTGCTAAGTTTTTAAGAATGCAAATATTTCAACTATAGTAGCAGTGATGACAAAAATATGTTTTTCAAGTTGGATATTCTTAAAAATAAAGAGGCATCAAGCACTTTCCACATTTATAGTCAGGAAGAAAAACAAAGGCTGTATGTATCATCAAGTTACCAGATTCCATGAATTTATCCTCTCAACAGTTCTGTAACACGGTTGCACTGTATTCTTTCCTCAAGATTTTCACCATGTAGTTAGATCACATTTGAAAAGGCACAAACATCTTGTTTTAAGTTCTTCAACCTACAGTGATAAAGTGTGCTGTAATATTATAAAGTAGAATACAACACTATAGGGCAGGGGTCCCCAACCACCGGGCCGCGGACTGGTACCGGTCCGTGGATCACTTTGCACCGGGCTGCAAAGAAAATAAAAATAAAATAAAAATGGCGGCTTTCTTTGCCTTCGGTGAATGCTGCTGGGATCAGGGATCAAGGACACAAATGAAAGAAGGGGAGGGAGGAAGCAACCAAAGCCTGTCCTACTCTCTGGCTCAGTGGCTTCGGTTTCCTCCCGCCTCGTTCCTCTCTCAGTCGCTCTCTCGCTCCTCCACCAGCCCAGGAAGAAACTGCTTCAAAGCCGGCAGGGTGGCTTTTCCAGTCGGCGCAGCTCCCCCGAAGCGCCCGTTCACCCCCACCCGCCGCCAATCAATCCAGGTTCAATCCAGTGCTCCGTTCTGCCTGCCTGCCTGCCTTTGTTTGTTTCGGGAGCAGCTTTGGCTGAGAATAATAACTATTCGCCTCTTTACTCAGCGGAGCTGCGGGGTGAGCGCTCGAAACAAAACGAATGAAGGCAGGCAGGCAGAACGGAGCACTGGATTGAACCGTGGGCGGCGGGGTGGGGGTGAACGGGCGCTTCGGGGGAGCTGCGCCAACAGGAAAAGCCACCCTGCAGGCTTCTTTGAAGCAGTTTCTTCCTGGGCTGGTGGAGGAGCGAGAGAGCGACTGAGAGAGGAACGAGGCAGATACCTGAGGGAGGGAGGGAGACACCTGAGGGATGGGGCTGATGAAGCTGGGCTGAGAGGCGGGGCTTCTCAGCCATCCTGCAGGGACTATCTGTCGCTCAGGGTTGCAATGAGGAGGCATTGGCGCTCCCTGAACTTGGTGGTTTGCTGGCAGACGTTTTATTACCCGACTAGGTAACAACATCAGATGTTACCTAGTCAGATAATGAAATGTCTGCAAGCAAACCACCAAACTCGAAACCCCCGGTCCTTGAAAAAGTGTTTCTGCGTGAAACTGGTCCCTGGCACAAAAAAGGTTGGGGACCACTGCTATAGGGGACACCGGAGATGCCTCAATGATATTTCAAAAATTAGATAAATATCAAGAGTTTTACAAAACCATTTAAAGCTACTAACTTATTTCAGAATCTTAACATTCTGTCCTTATAGACATGCAATGACCAAAGTTTTTTTTAATGCATGTTTTTCTGACAATTCAAGACAAGAAAAATGTATAATGTATCATAGAGAAAACAACACCCTCCAAATTATTATCCTGGTGAGGATAAATGTAAAAACATTAATGGTTTCATTCTAGTCACAAATCTAATTTGTTACTCATGCATTTCCTAAAACATTGCATTTTCTATCTATTGCAGTTTTCCAAAAATGACTATTATGAGTTGTTGGTCCTTGTGTCTTCATATTCACATAATAAAAACTCAAGAATTAGATTACAGGCAGTCCTTGTTTAAGATAATTGGGACCAACGATTTGATCATTGAGCAAAGCAGTTACTAAGTTAAAAAAAAATCACATCATCAAAACTATACTTACTATTTTACTTCAGTTCTTTGCTTTACAGCATCAGAAAAATATAATCTCAAACAGCCAGATGAGCTCAAATAGTGGGGAAAGTTTCTGGAACTTGAGTCAAGAGGAAGCTAGATAAAAGGGCAAACCTTAGAACTCTTTTTCCCCACCCTTCCTCCATAACTATCCTAGCACTGGGATAATTAGCAACAAGCAAATTAATGTTTGCATTTACATTCATTGTAGAGGAAGGGATTTCAAGAGAGTAAGCGCATACACACAATTGTGTTAGCCTAGCCACTTAAGTGACAAAAAGGCCTGTAGTGTGAAATTGATTAGGGTTTTGTCATTGTCAGGCAGCAGCATAGCCTCTGGACTAATGAAAGTCACAGAGCACTTTTTAAGATAAGAGCAACTCAGGAAGAGATAGGTTGTTTAAGTAAACTCTTCACTCTGTGAGAAGAAAAAACAGATCAGGACCAGGACAATGGGTACTGACTGTAACTGACTAATGTGATTGCAAAGGTCGGAAATGCATACATTAATCAGAAAGTTACTTTTTCATCACCATCATAATTGCAAACAGTCGCTCAACAGGGACTAACTACTGTATTTGAAAGTTTTCTATAATATCCAACAATTTAAAGTTTTTAAAGCTGTTTACAAGCAAAACAAAATATGGGTGGAAGCCATGACTCATAGGTATTAAACATAAAGTAGAATAAATATTATGTTCATAAAGCATCAATATTTGTGTAACTCAATGCAGTTTTCCCTACATATACAACTTGTTATTCTGTCCTATTAACAATCTTGTTATACATACTCTCATCTCTATTTCATCCTAAAAACTTGTGAGATTGACCACAATTCTCCTGCAAGTTTTATTTTTAGGTGGGAATTTGAGAGTAGGATTTCTTATATGTAAACAGCATTTTCTGCTCCTAACACTAAGAAAAATAGTCAAATGTTTTACAATAGAATTCCATATCCTTTGAGAATGAAGCACTGTATCATCATTAGTAAAACTGATAACTAATTATCCAAATTTCTAACTTTAAACTAATCATCACAGACTTTCTACAGTAAAAACAAAATTGAACTATGAAGCCCATCATTTAAATATTTTCAAATTAACATAGTGATGTTTCTTCAATTAATCCCATTAAACAAGATGAGCCATTCTGCAAAATATAAAAAGTATCTTTCAGAAGCTGAATAAACTTATCAATACATTGTAATACTGAATCCCTGTAAAACATCATCACCCCAAATAACTTACACTTGGCATTCTCTATAAATGGCTACAGTTAGAACATGTATTCATTTAAACAAACAAGAGCATTATTACTTTAAAACAATATTTGATTTCATGCTTGAAAGAGAAATATGTCTAGTAAGTAATGTATTTCATTACTTTATTTTGAATTGTAAGTTTACTTTAAAATGCTTTTTTGGGACATATTTATTTTAAAAAGTAGCATGGAGGAAAGAAAGATGCCTAGCTTTGATTAGAAGCTCACTGAACTGCTGATAAGGACAATTTCTCTTTCCCCCCCCACTTCTCTCCCTCCCCCCCCCCCAGTGTGAATGTGTGTGCACATGCATTTTATAAATGAAAATATCAGTTATTAATATTTCACTATTATTTTGTTCTTATACCTCATAGGAACCCTACTTGAAAACACAACATTCAGAAGCACAGTAAACAAATAAAGTAGAAATAATCCATCTATCGGCCATTTTGCACAGAATGGATATGAAGTCAGCATTTTTTAAATTTGACCTTAATTACAGTAAGGGTAGACATCTTTTCAGACATTATACAAAATGATGCAAGTGACACAAACCCTTTTTTAATATTAACTGAATTCTTACAAGAATGAAAGATCCCTTCTGTAAAATTAATAGCTTGAATTACACATCTCCTTGAGCCATGAGGGTCCAACCTTTTGGCTGGGTGAAGAGGAATTGTCTTGGGCTCCATATAAAATATATAATTAATGTATATACAGTAGATCACATAACGTTAGAAGTTTACAATCTTATAGGGCCCACATTACTAGCTTTCCAGGACCACACGCAATCCTTGGGTCAGAGTTTGACATGGCAACTTTAAACCAAATCAAACAATCATATTTAACAATAGCGTTGTATATAACACAAACCCATATAAAAATGAGCTGGCCAGTGAGAAAATTGCTTTTGTGATGTCTAACAACTGTCTGGGCAACAGCTGTTCTTATCAGCTAAATCTGTAGTTTCTCTATTTCACTTCATCTTGACCCACTGTTTCAGCAAGCCCTAAAATACCATAGACACTTACTTCCAACACCCATCCCTTCATGAAATACAATGATGTGGACTGCAATGAACAAAGGTGTTAAGGATGTCATAAGACAACTGCTTATAATAAAACAGACTAATATCACTATAGCTCTGGAAGTTTATTTTTGTGTTGAGTTTGACAGCCATGCATGTTTGTTGACAGTTTTTAAAGGAAACTAATGCAGAGTCTTTTTGCACCTGCTACTTTAGTTCTTAATTCAAAATGCTGACTTTGATCTCTGAGAAACAGAACAAAACCCATCTATCTTAAGAAATAATTATCCGATATACAGTAGGTGGCTGAATGTGCTTTTGTAGTAATCTATCGTGTTGTTATGTTTTTCTGGTAATGTTCAATTACCTTACAGATCCTTTTGAACAGAAACACAAGATATAAATATTTAATTAATACTGTTTGCCTAATTAAACATTTGTTATAATTTTAGCACAAATGAATAAGCAATAAAAAGAGGAAAGAAATATGTCCATCCTACCAAAGAGGATGCGACTGAATCTTTATTTATTAAAGTTTAGGAAGCTAGCAAAATAAAGCAAAAGGTATTAATACCACCAGAATGAACTCTTGGTAGAATGATGGTTTGCCTCTTGAGTTATTTTTGACATTAAGAAAGCTCAGCTGATTATGTTATTTATTATGGTGCAGTGTTATTGAAAAGAAAACATTTTCCACTCCTCAGGTGCCAAAATAAGCTGGCCAACTTTTAATATTATATTCACTGACAGAAAGTTATTTGTTATTGCTCTACTTTTTCTAAATCTTCCTCTATTTTTTCTCATTATTTTTAATTAAATAACAGATATATAATCAAGACCTTCTGCACAAAGATATTAATGTATTCCTTTTCATAAATAAAATGCAGATAGTTATGAAAAAAATTCTAGATTTTCAGTAAGAATTTGGCACTGTTTCATAAGATGTGTTTGTTTTTAGGCTAAATTTCTCATTCCTCCTAATAGAGATAATACTAAATGATCTCACATGTGGACAAACTGAGGAATGGATTCTATTCTTATTTATTTAGAAAATGTGATTGGACTTAAGTTGGATTCTCCTCTCATTTTTAAACCTACACTGGTTACCAGCTATTTTCCAGGTGCAATTCAACATGATGGTTGTTACCCTTAAAGCCCTACACGTGGTAGGGCAGTTATTTGAGGGATCCTTAGTCTCCTTTGTTTTCTGTAAATACATTTGACTCGCTTTAGGTCCCATCAATTAAGCAATGCCATCTAGTGTGAAACGGGCCTTTTCTCTCTCGGCACCTATCCCCCAGATACAGTTTCTTGGGGGAAGGAGGGGGAATTCATTATTATTCCTGCTTAAGAAGGGCACTAAAAACATGTATCTTTCCCCAGGCCAAAACTTAATATAAGCAAAGGATCTTTTTCGCTGTGGATTGGAGAGACCATTGATTATTTTATTATCACTGATGACATTATCTTTGGGGTTTTATTTTTTGTATATTTAAAGCTGTCAACAGAATTTGGTAGACTAGATATATGATTGATTGATAGACAGTCTGACCCCAGTGGCTGATTTGCATATATTAAATTATTATAGATGGCAAAGGGCAGAAATACATTATTGGCTTTTTGTTTCGGGTGTTGATGGCTACCTATTATGTCATTGGCTGTTGTTTCCTTGTGCTGCCAAGTCCTCGGCTCCTAACTATCTGATAAGCTGATGGTAAAGCAGCACTCCTGTTGTCTGATAAGGGGCTCATTTCCCAGGCTTTAATCACTTCCCTGGCTGTCTTTGTACCCACTCAGCCAACAATCTTGTACCTGCTTAGCCAACAAGGCAAATTAAATGCTTTAATTTTAAAATAATAAGTAAATTTAAAGAATAAATTTAAATCTATAGTCCCAGAGTTAAAGTTTACATTTTCAATTAGCTTTCTCAAATCATCATCATAATTTTAGCCATTGTCTATCCACTGCAGGATGAAGGTCTCTTTTGCATGTTTCCAACCTATACGGTCCTGAGCTCTTTTGCCAATTGGGCCCGCAATACTTGCTGATGTCGTCAATCCATCTTCTTTTAGGTCACTTTCATGAATGCTTTTTATCAAATGGAATCTATTCTATTATTGCCTTGATCCACCTGCCATCAGTTCTTGCTATGTGACCAGCCCATCTCAATTTCATTTTTTTTATTCTCTTGATGATACTGTATACTTTCCATGGCTCTTTCCACTAATCATAGCCAAAGCTTAAGCCTTCTCAAATATGAGCCATGGTGGTGCAGTGGTTAGAGTGCAATACTGCAAGCTACTTCTGCAGCCAGCTGCCTACAATTTTGCAGTTCAGATCCCACCAGGCTCAAGGTTGACTCAGCCTTCCATCCTTCTGAGGTGGGTAAAATGAGGACTCAAATTGTTGGCAGCAATATGCTGACTCTGTAAACCGCTTAGATAGGACTGTAAAGCAATGTAAAGTGGTATATATATAAGTTTAAGTGCTATTGCTATCAAGTGCTAATTGACGTATCAAATATATTTAGTGTTACCATGAGACTATATGGCTAAGCTCTACCTATGCTCTTAGTCAGAGGTGTCAAACTCAAGGCCTGTGGGCCGGGCTGCTTAGATCTGGCCCGCAGGCCAGACTGGAAATATTAAAGGACTGCCCTTTTTTTGGCCTCTATGGCTTCTTGCAGCACTCTGTCGGCCATGGAGTCCGAAAACAGGCTACATTTTGGCCAGCAGAGTGCTGCAGGAGGCAGCACCTTCTGTTTAGTAGCATGTGCCAACCAGAACGAGGTACCCTCCAAGATTGGGTTATTTCGTGCCCCCCCCACCAATATTTCCACCCAAATATTAACTAGGCTTAACTCTGCATAGCTTCTAAATCCAGATAAGGAGTACCAGATGGTAAGCTTTGAACTATTGAGGTAAGTATTGTATCTAAACATTGAGGCTCTGTCTCCTGAAGCTGATCTAATTTTTCACATTTATTTATTTTTTATTTATTTATTTATTTGATTTGCCAATTGTTTACAAGATAATAAGTATAAGTGTATACATAGTTGTGAATACATGAAATGGGTACATATAAGAAAAATAAAAGAAGAATAAGAGAAACAATAGGACAGGGACGTTGCTTATGCACGCCCTCTACAGACCTCTTAGGAAAGGGGTGAGGTCAATAGTAGACAGTCTAAGGTTAAAGTTTTTGGGGTTTGGGGAAGAAACTACAGAGTCGGGTAGAGTATTCCAGGCATTGATCACTCTATTGCTGAAGTCGTATTTCCTGCAATCAAGTTTGGTGCGGTTTACTTTGAGTTTGTATCTGTTGTGTGCTCTTGTGTTGTTATGGTTAAAGCTGAAGTATTCATTGACAGGTAGGACATTGCAATGTATGATTTTATATACCATGCTTAAGTCGGACCGAAGGCGGCGTAATTCAAGGTTTTCTAGTTTTAGAATTTCGAGTCTGGTGGCATAAGGTATTCTACAACGAGTAGAAGAGTGGAGAACTCTTCTTGTGAAATACTTCTGGACTTTCTCAATTGTGCTAATATCACATACGTAATAAGGATTCCAGACTGATGAACTGTATTCGAGTATTGGTCTAGCAAATGTTTTGTATGCTCTGGTTAGTAGTGAGATATTACCAGAGAAAAAGCAACGTAGGATTAGGTTAACAACTCTTAATGCCTTTTTGGCTATGTAGTTGCAGTGGGCTCTAGCACTTAGATCATTAGAGGTGAGTATTCCCAGGTCCTTTACAGAGCTTGGGTCGTCAACAAGATCTTGACTATTCAGTTTGTATTTTATTTTCTGATTTTTTTTTTACCAATATGTAAGACAGAGCATTTATTTGTTGAGATTTGAAGTTGCCATATGTTAGACCATTCAGATACATAGTCTAGGTCTTTTTGAAGGGTAGTAGTATTGTCTGTGGTATTGAACAGCTTTACATCATCAGCGAAGAGAACGCAATTGCTCTTGATATGATCACAAAGGTCGTTTATGTAGATTATGAAGAGAGTTGGTCCTAGAACACTGCCTCGGGGAACACCACTATTGACAGGTACTGGATTTGATAGGGCGTTCCCGATTTTGACCATTTGTTGTCTGTTTGACAGGAATGCTTCTATCCAGTTATTTAGTTGTCCAGAGATACCATAAGATTTTATTTTTAGGAGTAGTTTGTCGTGTACCACTGAATCAAAGGCTTTACAGAAGTCTATGTAGATTGCGTCTATTGCTTTGCCCTGGTCGAGTTGTGTAGTCCATATGTTTTTGCAGTGTAAGAGTTGCAGATTACAGGATAGTTTTTTTCTGAAACCAAATTGTTTATTGGAGAGTAGGTTGTTTGTCTCTAAATGGAGGATGATGGATTGGTTAATAATTGATTCCATGACTTTACAGGTGACGCAGCATAAGGAGATTGGTCTGTAATTTTCACTTTAATTTGATTCACTTAACACTTGTTCTTTTTTTCTCCTCAAAGATGGTGTCTAAATAATTTGGCATCAGCATAAATACAGTTGTGTCAAAAATGAGTGGTCCCCAGTACAGCAAGGTATCTATATCTTTCAAATCATTTTCTAAATAGAAGCTCATTAGAAGATACATCAATTTCCACGGGCCGTTTTGGTGGGCAGAGTGCTGCAGGAAGCAGCACTTTCTTCACCTTGTCTTTAGCAGCATCTGCCAACTAGAACTAAGTACCCTCCAAGATCTGGATGGCTGTTGTTTAGAAGAGCCGAAAACATATGGCTCTTCACCTGGTCTTTGATGAGAGAGAGTGAGCCCCCTCGTATCACTGAGTTTGTCATCTTTTATCTTAATTTTTTACCTGTGATTGATTTAATTGTAAAAAAAAATATTGTTGTGAGCCACCCAAGGTTATTGAGAATTGGGTGGTATATCAATTTTGTAAATTATTACTAATATTAAGTCCTCCTCTAGGGCTGTTGGACAGACAATTTTTAGAGATATCTGAAGAAATTGTCAGTTCATTTATGCTCTGCTCCTATACAAAAGAGTCAAGCCCCATAGCAGCTGGGGACTCTACATGTCTTTAATCTCTACATTATGGAATTGAGACTATTTGTGCCAGAAAGTAAATGTCCCTTTGTCTGGAATAGCTGTTTTTAATGCAAAGGGGAAAAAATGCATCTTGAGCCTGTGTCAAATGCCCACCAGGGCCACCCCCACCCTGAGCCATGGCCACCCCGAGCCATGCTCCATCACTATCCCCAGCCCTTCGAGGTCGAACACAATCCTGATGCAGTCCTCAGTGAAATCGAGTTTGACACCCCTGCTCTTAGTGGCATTTTCATTTATAATAGTGGGGATATATAAAATAAGCAGTTCAAAGTCAATGGCTGTTTTTTAGTTGTAATTTTATAATTTTATACAAGCAAACAATCACATACACTTATGTGTATGTTCCTAAATAGTACTTTTAAAAAAAAATCAAATTGACAATAGAAATCATGTAGCAGCTCATGCCAATATACTGCTAATTATAACTGTTGAATCCCTAAAAACTAAATTATTATTTATTTTATTTATTAAATTTGTATGCCATCCAGCTTTCTAACAAGCAATTTTAGATGACTAATTTAAAATAAATATGCATGATAAAGATTTAGACAACTTAACAGAAACTTAGGAATAGTATGTCAGTAGCTATTAGTTGTATATGCAGCAAGAATGTATTAATGAAGCTCCCCGAGATGCTTGTATTTTCCCAGTCACCTAAAAGTTAAGGTATATGCCAACTAGTCTCTACTTAGCTTTAGCAAAAAGAAGTTGATTCATATGTCCTTATACCACCACATCATTGGATTTTCACATAGAAAACAGGTGTTTTTTTATAGAATTATGTTGTCAAAAACAACCAATAGCAGGTTATTTTAATTCACAAGGTGGAATTTCCCACTGTGATCCTGCTTCCCATGTAATAAATTAATACACGGAAAGTTGAACACAAAATATACACTGCTCAAAAAAATAAAGGGAACACTTAAACAACACAATGTAACTCCAAGTCAATCACACTTCTATGAAATCAAACTGTCCACTTAGGTAGCAACACTGACAATCATTTTCACATGCTGTTGTGCAAATGGAATAAACAGGTGGAAAGCAAAGGCAGTTAGCAAGACATCCCCAATAAAGGAGTGGTTCTGCAGGTGGTGACCACAGACCACTTCTCAGTTCCTATGCTTTCTGGCTGATGGTTTGGTCACTTTTGAATGCTGGCGGTGCTTTCACTTTAGTTGTAGCATGAGACGGAGTCTATAACCCACACAAGCAGCTCAGGTAGTGCAGCTCATCCAGGATGGCACATCAATGCGAGCTGTGGCAAGGTTTGCTGTGTCTGTCAGCATAGTGTCCAGAGCATGGAGGCGCTACCAGGAGACAGGCCAGTCTCAGGAGACGTGGAGGAGGCTGTAGGAGGGCAACAACCCAGCATCAGAACTGCTACCTCCACCTTTGTGCAAGGAGGGACAGGAGGAGCACTGCCAGAGCCCTGCAAAATGACCTCCAGCGGGCCACAAATGTGCATGTGGCTGCTCAAATGGTCAGAAACAGACTCCATGAGGGTGGTATGAGGGCCCAACATCCACAGGTGGGGGTTGTGCTTACAGCCCAACACCGTGCAGGACATTTAGCATTTGCCAGAGAACACCAAGATTGGCAAATTCGCCACTGGCACCCTGTGCTCTTCACAGATGAAAGCAGGTTCACACTGAGCACATGT
This sequence comes from Notechis scutatus, assembly GCF_049901735.1. Lineage (NCBI taxonomy): Eukaryota > Metazoa > Chordata > Lepidosauria > Squamata > Elapidae > Notechis > Notechis scutatus. The sequence continues at coordinate 41,052,053 of NC_142014.1, forward strand.
GACAGTCGTGACAGGGTCTGGAGATGCCGTGGAAAACGTTCTGCTGCCTTCAACATCCTCCAGCACGACCGGTTTGGCAGTGGGTCAGTAATGGTGTGGGGTGACATTTCTTTAGGGGGCTGCACAGTCCTCCATGTGCTCACCAGAGGTAGCCTGACTGCCATTAGGTACCGAGGTGAAATCCTCAGACCCCTTGTGAGACCATATGCTGGTGCAGTTGGTCCTGAGTTCCTCCTAATGCACGACAATGCTAAACCTCATGTGGCTGGAGTGTGTCAGCAGTTCCTGCAAGACGAAGGCATTGATGCTATGGACTGGCCCGCCCGTTCCCCAGACCTGAATCCAATTGAGCACATCTGGGACATCACTGTCTCACTCCATCCACCAACGCCACGTTGCACCACAGACTGTCGAGGAATTGGGGGATGCTTTAGTCCAGGTATGGGAGGAGATCCCTCAGGAGACCATCCACCACCTCATCAGGAGTATGCCCAGGCGTTGTAGGGAGGCACGTCGAGGCCACACACACTACTGAGCCTCATTTTGACTTGTTTTAAGGACATTACAACACAGTTGGATCAGCCTATAGTGTTTTTTTTTTCACTTTAATTTTGAGTGTAACTCCAAATCCAGACCTCCATGGGTTGCTAAATTTGATTTCCATTGTCAGCACATTCAACTATGTAATGAACAAAGTATTTCATAAGAATATTTCATTCATTCAGATCTAGGATGTCTTATTTTTGTGTTCACTTTATTTTTTTGAGCATTGTACAATATAATGTACTTTAAAATTCCATGTTGTTTGTACTACAGAACAATATCTAGAAGAATATACTGAAGCTTCTAAAACAGGGGTGTCAAACTCATGTTGTCACAGTGCCTTCACGTGACATATCGGGACTTTTTTCTCCTTCACTAAACCGGGTGTGGTCAGCACATGATGCATCTGGCTCACAGGCCGGGAGTTTGACAGCCCTGTGCTAGAATATCTGGTTAAATTCATGGTTATGTGTAAATGAAGATGTATGTTAAAAAAGTATTCATAATCTACTTGTTAAAACATATTGCACAACATGAATTGCTTCCAAGAAGTGGTAATTAAATTCTACATAGAATATTTTAGTTTGTAAATATTTCAATTAATATTTTGAAATATATTAATACTTCAAATATAAATTATATAGTGAAAAAGTACATATAAACAAATATGCTTAATATGTATAGCTGCCAAGCAAGTTCATCACCCTTTATATATCCAGAAATTACAGACTCATCTAACACATCCATTATTCATACTACAAGATGCTCTATAAGCAGTCTTCAGCTTCGATTCATCCATTCAGCCACAATTCAAAGTTACAGTGCTGCTGAAAAGATGTACATACAAACTGATCCTTGAAGTTCTGGCAATCACAGCACCCATGCAATCATGTGATCACAATCTGGGCACTCAGCTCATGATTATGACATAGCAAGGAGCTATGATCGCCATTTGCAACCTTCCCTGCCAGCTTCCCACAAACGAAGTCATCATTACAGTAATTTGCTCCCACCCATAGCATACATACACCCGCCCATGCACTGCCTCTGCAGGTCCTCCCTAGTCCTCTACCATTCACCCTCTACTTGCGTACAGCTTGCACTGGGTCTTCCAAATCCTTCCTGGCTTCCCTAGGGGCACTTTTGTGCTCATTACCACCTACTGTAACCTGAAATCAGAATCCTTTCTCTGGTTTTCTATACACCTTTGTGTTCAAGATCAAAGTCCACATTTTACTTCATCAATACACCTATGTTTCCCTTTGTTAACCTTTCTATTGTATGCATTTCCATTCATGGCATTCAGTTCACCAATTCTACCTCCCTCAACTATATTAAAGCCTCTGATCTCATTATATAAAAAAGGCTACTTCTCTCTATTAGAGACTATATTCAAAAGTGTATCTTTCCATATTTCACCTGTTTTGTTTCAAATCATCCGGCAAACCTATTTGAAGCCCATAACTCCAGTCTTTCTGATCTCAAAGGCCACATCTCGGACTGCATCAGGGCATATATCTGGGCATCCACACATAACCTTCTGTCACCTTTTTGCTCAGAGACTTTGTTCTAAATCTGTTACAGTTTTAACAATGAAATAATGCTCCATAATAACCCACTAAATGACGTTTGATAATCTGAACAAGTGTCCAATATTTCATATTTAGTCAAACCGTAAACAATGCATTTGTGGTGTGACTCCAAACACATTAGTAGGAAATAGATTATCAAAACCCTTTTTAGTGTGGGATTAGGTCTGCATTTGGCACAGATACAGAGTTTACCTAGAGTAAACTATACTTTATTGATGCCATTAGCTATATCAGTGGCCTTTGTTGCCATTGACAGTGGCATCTTTTGGAGCACCTGAGTAAGCTGGGAATAGTATTTTTGTTTCTACCCTTATTTACAGGTAGTCCTCAACATACAACCACAATTGAGCCCAAAATTTATGTTTGTTAAATAATAAATTTGTTAAGTGAGTTTTGCCTCATTTTATGACTTTTCTTGCCATATTTGTTAAGTTGCCGCCCGCCCGTTGATTGTCAGGTATCTGGCATGCATGTGAGGGGGCGCGGCGGCACGCAGGAGGCACTTGCGCATGCACAGAAGCTCATGGCGCATTTGGGAGGGTTATGCATGCATGCAAATTTTGAAGATTTGGACAATTTTAGAACTGCTTCAAAACTTTAAAATAAATATTATCCATGATGGTAAGATCTATTGGAGTAGACACAATATGGCATTCTAAATATCAATTTAAATGAATGGAAGGGAGAAAAGAACTAATAAACAGGACAATGACAACAAAAATTGTTTTACCTAATTCAAGACTGGAAAAACTAGTTAGCGGTAGGCAAGAGAAAGTTATACCTAAGTCAATCTGTTCAAATTATTCACGATCTGTAGATAATAAAAGACATAATGTAGCTATCTTCTAATTGCTATATCAGTGTTTTCATGGTAATGGGGGGGGGGGACTCTGATATATCAAATATGCTGAAAAATATATAAAAGTAGGTTTGTGAAGTCATATATTCAAAGAAACCATGCCTTCTATCTTTCAAACTCAAGTCAAGTCACATGTTAGAATAAATAAGTAGCCAAAAAATGACTTTTGGAAGATGGAGCTACTGAACAGTATGACTTATCCAATGGCAAAAAATGAATCAGTTTTCCTTTGAAAGAACTGCAGAAATAAGATGAACTTGGATTATGCCTATTTTCCCAACAGATTTCCTTAATCTAAAGATTCAAATAGATATTGAATTATTTTGCCCAAGATTGTTACAACTTCCTAGACAGCTGCTCTTAGCAGATGCTAGCAGAAATATCATTAAAAAGTCAAGACTGTTTTCATCAACAGCTCCTCTAAGATTCTCATTAAGTAGCTGTGAAATAATTAGACTGTTGTGAAATAAAGTATTAGATGATTTCAAATGTTACCTTGCAGAAAAAAAGGACAGCAGTATTATTTTACATTATTGGAATACTAAAGAGAAAGGATTGTGAATACCATTTTTTTCTAAGTTTTCTGCTTTTCCTTTTAAAGATACTCATGTTATTGTCACATGTTTATAACTTTTGGCAGCTTTTTAAATTAATGCCAGAATACATGTTTTTAAAACAGACAGCTGTATTAGCTAACAAAAATGTTATTTTCTGCTTTTCAAGCCACTGCATACATTACTATTGTAGAGGAAAAAACTATTTTGAACACTGTACCATCTCTGTTTTTAAATTGTCTTAAAAGATGTTGGTCTCTGTTAAATACAAGATGTTATAACCAATGCTTTGAAGAAGAAGAAAAAGAGGTCAGTACCTGACAGTAACAGTATTGGTTATAACATCTCTATTATCTTGTTGTATTTTAAATAAGACCGACATCTTTAGGACAATTTAAAAACAGAGATCAACATTTTTGAAACAATTTAAAAATTCAGAATATTTTTTTGGGGAAAATATTCAGAACACAGTATATGGATTTCAATCATATTTTTAGACTATTTTTCATGACTTTCTTAACACTTTACTAATCCATAATGAATTCTTTTAATTTCATTAGAAGTTATTTGCACTTTTAAAAACCTTCTATAGACTACCATGGTTTTTTTTAAAAAATTTACCCAAACTCTACAGATCTACAGTCACTGTTGCAAGCCTGTGAAATCTGCAAGCTGGTCAAGTAAGGCTGTTCCGGATCCAAGCAGTTTAAGTAACTTCATATAAACACAATAAAACCAAGGCTACCTTCTTTAATGGAAAACAACAGCCCCAACTTTAACACGCGCGCTAAATCCAGTTCGATCCATTTAGGTGGATTCGACTGCAATTCTCAAGCCAAAAGGACACAACCACAGAAATGAATGAAGCGCTCTGTGGTTTTAGCGCCTTGAGCAGTTTCATTCCAGCGGCCTCCCGCTGCCCGCAAAGCAATTTGTAGGCAGCCACCCTCACGCACCACCGAGGCAGCCCAGGCAGGCCCGAGAGACGGGGAGGGGCCGCCGTCTCGCAAGCCGCCAGGCTCCTCAGGTGCAGCCGAAGGGAGAGGCGTGGCTCTCCTCCCGGGCTGGGCCGCCCTTTCCTCCCCAGCGCCGGCCCTCCTGACCCAGCGCCGACTCACCTCGGTGGCCGGGATGTTCACGACACCTGTCGAGCGTCTTTTCTCCCTCATTTTCCTTTTCTCGATCTGCCCCTTTCCTTTCCGGGCGCTGGGGCCGGAGGAGCCTTTGCCCTTGGGAGCCACTTTCTCCTCCTCGGGGGAAGTTGGCGCCGCGCTGGTTCTGTTCCCCGGGGGCTCCGCGGTTCCTGCTCTGGTTCCGGCTGTCGGCTGGGGCTCCTTCGGAGTGTTTCTGGCCAGAGGGATGCAATTCATGCCGCTGCTGCCATTGTTGTTATTAAGTTCGGCGGCGGTCGCGGTGCTGCAGCCACCGCCGCTGGTGGCAGTATTGGGGGCAGTCTTGCCATCACTCCCCCCGGCCGGCGGTGCTTGCTTGGCCCGCATCTTCTCCCGCTTAGCTTTCCACTCTTCCAAGAAATCGGTCGTAGCGGCGCCGCTGCCCCGATAGCCCCCGGTGGCCATGTTTCAGGGAAGCTGCCGATTCCTTGGCGCCCTCTCAACGAGCCCCGACGTGGCTCCCGACCTTCCGAGGTTTACTAACCGAGCGGACTGGCAAAAGTTGCTGGCCGACAAAGGAGAGTCACCGAGCGGGCTGGGGAGGACTCCACGCAACCCTCTGCAGGAAACAAAAGGGAGCGAGTGAGGCGAGCGCGCTGTCTCCAGGGAGGTGCTCTTCCAGATCCCCAGGGCAGGCCCCCGATTGGGTCTCCCGCAGCCGCTCGAGCTCCGCTCCGCTTCTCTTTTGGCCCGCCCCCCATCTCCGTTTACCAGGAAATCTGGGCACTCTCGGCTACTCAAATCCCAGCCAACTTAATCACACGCTGGAATGGCTGTAGCTCTCACACTCTCTCTACGCGCACCACTCTTTTCTTTCTCACGCGCGAGAAGCGCCTATTAAAGTTGCTCTTCTCTGACCTCTCCGCTTTCCTCCCAGACCCATGTGGACGGACGATGGGAAGCCTCGAAGACAGGCTTTCCATCCCTGTCTTAACCTAACTTTGTGGAACGCGCGTTTCTCGCCTTCCCACGGACTACATAGCTCCCCCACAGAGCAGTTGCCTTTCTCCAACTCCCGGCTTCGACTAAGTTTTGCATTCATAGTGCCCTAACCAGCGCCGTTAAGCGCCGGAGCAGGCTCCAGCTTACCCTCTGATGCTGCCTCGTAAGAAGACTGCGGAGGCTGCGGCTTCCCCCAGGTGAGTTGCCTGGTTGCGGCGCGGAACTCCCGAAGCGAGTCCCAGAAGACTTAGCAGCGCTCCCGAAACTTTCCGACTTTCTCCCATAGGGCGGAGGGTAACCAGGCGAAAGGAGCCGAGGCGGGAGCGGAAACTGCCGAGGTGGCCCTGACAATGGGTAAAGGGGCGTGGAGAAGCCTCCCTAACCCTGAATGCCTGGAGAAGTAACTCCCTCCGAGCCGGTTGTAAGTTGAGCGCAGCCGTCCCTGGTTGTTTTTACAACGCCCGGGATGCCTCCCATGACCGCCCAGGTGACAGGCAGTTAATACCTGCGTTCTTCTAGGATGGCATAATTTCTTCCGCTTGAAGTAAGACCAGTTCGGAGGAAATAGATATCAGGAGTGCAAATATTAGCGTTTCGTTATTAAGACGAGTGCTGTACAAAGTCTGTTTTAGCAAACAGATCTGCCTCTCTCTCCATTTGCAACTTTAACATTTCAGTGTTAACTTTTGGGGACAGGATTCTTATGCGAGCTAAATCTAATTGAAATTAGGCTTTAAATACAGCAGTTCACAGTAGGGGAACCCAGTCTTATTTTACATCTGATTTTCCTAATTAGGTTTAAATGGTAAAACTTTAACAACAGCAAAATATGCCCCATAACTATTTGCCACAGGTTGGATACTTATTTTATTGGAAATTGGTGAATAAAGGGGCATATTTACAATATTATGTACTCTTGAAACAAAATACTCTTCAGTATATTCTTTGCACATGTCATTAGATTTAGAAATGTTACAGTGAAATTAGAATGGATAATTGAGTACTTGGGGGGGGGGGGAATCAAGCCAGACTTCAATAAATGCAGCTCAGCAAAAAGGTCCTGATTAGCACTGATGATTGCCTTATCAATAAGAGAAGCAAATAAGTATCTGATTAATTAAAACTGACATTTTATTTGTAAAAGTGTTCTCTTCTATCATTCGTTTCACAGGCGAACTATAACTTTCTCCTATCTCAAAAGTTACATGGGAATTGATGCTGAATTGATTTTATACACATTTACTAAAGTAAGATTGAAAATCCTATAGTCTTTGGATATTCCTCCTTGCTTGATTCTGTATCATTTTGTAATTAAAAAACACCCCAATGTTCCATCCTTATATTTTTCCCACATCAGCATCCTTGTGAGTGGGATTAGGATGAAAGTACTGGTGGTCCTCTGGTTGTAACTACTCAAAGTTCAGTGACTGTTCAAAGTTACAGTAATGCTAAAGGGGATCTTTAGATCCTATTGTGATACCCCATAGTTGTGTGATTGCAATCCAGGTTCTCAGCACCTTAGCTGCTTTTTCACAATTATGATGTTGAAGAAAGTCATATCATATTATTACAATTTCCAGTGTTCCTTGCTGGCTTCCCAAAAAGAAGGTCAGTGAGGAAGCCAATATGTGGTCCTAAGTTCCTGTTTTTCTTTTCTTTTTTTGCATCTTTATATAGTGCCTACCCATTGCATTTCCACCAGCCATGAGCATCTGTGCACCCACCTATGCTTCTACTGCCTGCTTATGGTACATTCTTGCAGTACCCACACACCTGCAGCTGTACTCCACAGCACCCACCCACTCATAATGCTCACCTGCAGTTATAACCTATCAACCTGCTTGCCTGGAATTCCTGTTTCTTCCTGCATGGACCTGGGAGTTTTGATAGCAACTCAGACTCAGGGATTGACATTGTACTTTAGACTGCATCACTTGGAGACAGAAATTCTGGTTCCAATTGCTGTCATAACCCAAGGACTACCTATAATTGGGCCAGGTTTTATCCCTAAGGGAAAATGAGAATGTATGGTTTTCTAGTTTCTGATCCAGCATTCTAACCAGCACATCAAAGCCAAGCAATCTATGTGGCCAATCTCATTTTTGAAATTTATTTGCAGAATATAGTGAAATAGCATAACAAAAGTATCCCAATCCTATTTTTCTTTTCTGTTCACAAAATAACTATTGTGTCATAGAAGTATAGCCCTACATATAACTTCAGAAATCTATTCTATTGACTAAGTTCACATATCACAGAAGCCCAACAATACAGTATATTGCAACCATGATGGGTATTAATAAAGCAATAAGAAATATTTCAATAAGAAAATGCCCAGCAGTATTCAAAAAGAGGAATTTCTGAAGCATAATAATAATGAGTAAAAACACAGTCTACCCAAAATACATTATTGAGCACTTTATTTCCTACTTATGACTTTTGGAGAATAAACCACTAACTCTCTCCCTTTGATAGTCATCAGACTTAAAATTACTTCTTAAGCATTAATAGCTTTGAGGTGGCAATAATACATATTCATAGTTTCTTCATGGTGTATTTTAAATGTATGTTCTAAGATATTTGTATATTCAATATTTTCTTCATAGTACTTTTACACAGAACAGGAATGCAAAATGTGTGGCTGCCTTTTGCAGCTTGGGAAGATTTAAGGGGCAAAATTGAGTGATCAGGATCCTGGCTATTGGAGGAGATGAAGCCCAGGTATATATTCTTCCCTGCCCTCTAAAATCAGACTGGTCACCTGGAATAGCCTTCCCTAGATAGTCCAATTAGTCTCATATGTACTCACCTTTCAGAAACTGCTAAAAACAGCTTTTTCAGAGGATACTTGGAGGCTGCTTACCAGAAGCTAGTAAGCTTTTGTATTTTTTAATTTTATCATTATGTATTATAAGACATGAACTGCCAAGGATCTGATTATGATTTTGGTATGATGTAAATAAAAAAACTCTTCAAAGGTATCAGCAGTAATTTGAATATAAAATTAAAATTATAGCCTCATATACATCCTAGGATTTTTTTAAATAATAAGCATGAATTAGATCAGATTTCATGATTCTTTCCTATATCTGAGCTCCATCATTACATCTGCATCCATCATTGTAGATCTTTCCCAACACTAAAAAAACCAGCATATTTTAAATTCCAAAAACAGTCACTGACCCCATGGTCTGTTATTGATTAACTCGAATACTGTTGTGGTGAGATTGGTGAAGTGCCCATTGCAAAAATGCAGACATAAGTTGTTTGCATTTCAATAGTGGTATCTCTTAACGGGAGCTTTTGGGATAACTTTTAAATAAATGTAAATAAATGTAGGTTTTCATGCTCTTTTCACCCACTTCTTGGAATAGTGGAATATAATTCCACGAACTCTTATTATATGTTTCCAGTTATACTAAAAAAACAGCTTGCCCATCAAAGGGGGGAACTCATTCCAGAAGAAAGACGCCATTACAGAGAAAGTGCACTTCCTGGGTCTTGAAAGATGACACTATTTATTAAGGAGTCTTGAATCTGCCAGATCACACCAAATAGGCAGAAACCACAGAAGACAATAATAAATCTTGAATCTGATCCAAATGCACAGTGGCAACCATAGGTGTACTCTGGCAAGTTCAATGGTAGAATTCAAAATCTTGTACTACCGGGTTCGATGGGCGTGGCTTGGTGGGCACAGCAGGGGAAGATTACTGCAAATTCTCCATTCCTTCCCCACCCCACCAACCTGCTTTCCAGCTCCATTCTCCTGTGCAGGGCAACAAAAGAAGACCCAGCCTGGGTATTGGGAGGCAGAGAATAGGTGGGGGCGGGACTAGTCAGAGATAGTGTTTTCCGGTTCTCTGAACTACTCAAAATCTCCGTTATCAGTTTTCCAGAACTGGTCAGAACCTGCAGAATACCACCTCTGGACAAGTCCATAACTCCACATACTGCTACATTCTGTACTAGTTGAATCTTCCAAGTGGTCTTCAAAGACAGCAATGTGCAGAGTGGGTTGAACCATGAGGTGACAAGGGTTGAGTGATTATCTAGAAAGATCTCTAGGGAATGCACACATTGCATATCACTCCTAATTGGGGAAGTGCAACCCTATCCAGAAGTAATGTTGGAAAATCCCTAGGCCTGAGAGTTTCCAACTGTCTTAGTTGGAATTCAACTGGAAGCAGTTTCTCCCCATCTAGGCCTGTGTAGCTTCCAGGCATTGCAATATAGCATCAAAAGCCTTATTTGGTCAGCCTGGGATTGAAAGATACAATCGGCTATTACTGATGGAGAGTTGTAAGAAGAGTCTGCTTTGAGCTGTATTGATTTGAGATGACAGATTTGATTGTATTTGTCCTCCAAATGGCAGCAATATAATCCATACATACATTATATAATATTACTATGCAGTATTGTTGATTTCTTAAAAAGCTAAATGCAGGTCTAAACTTTTTTCCAAAGACATAAGTGATACTAGTACAGAAAGTAGTGACATGGGTTTTTTATATTTAAGAAGACTGGATCATGATGGTTTTGTGTACTTTAATATCTTGCTTATTAGTTCCACATGAATATTGTACAAAACTGAACTGAAATTCTATATAATTTTCATGGAAATAAACCTCCCTTAAACATCTATAGGATCACATACTTTTCACATACTGTTCTTTTTTCTAGCTCTTAAGGCTACAATAGTAAATCTTGACATAAAATGTCACAAACGAAAGAACAGGCAAAAAAGACTGTTATACCCTTGTATTTGATTAGTGAATTAAATTTTATAAATCAATAAATATAGATAAACTTTGTTTAATTTGCATAATGCTGATAACTTAAATAAGTACCAAAATTCATTATTATTATAATTTCAAGATAGTCTTGGAGATTTTGAGGAATTCACAGTTACAGTGGTGATGAAAAATTAGCTTTACGACCATTTGGAGGAATTGATACATAAAATTAAAGTAACAAAAATAATAAATAATAAGCTAATAGTTCTGTTGTCTTTGCATTCATTTTAGTATACTTTCCTTTGTATGGAGGAACAATAGTATTTTTCCAATTGGCAAGAATAGATGTAATGCAAACACATGCCTTAATTTCAAGGCTACTGCCTAACCAAATCACATCCATTTTTGATCCTCATCTATCTGTTAATTTCACCTATGATCATATACTTTTTTTATGGATTGGACTCAAACAGAATGTTGCAATTTTCCTCAGAACTCATTCCTGGGGCTTTCCTTATCATCATTCACTAGGGCATAACCTGGGAATTCCTATTTTCAGACATGGTCACAACAGTGATACCACTTTATCCTTTCTTATAGCTTTTTCATTTATATTTAAACCTGCATTTTCATTTCCATGCATGTATTTATTAACTCTAAAAGTTCAGACCACCTTCATTCAGATCCATTACATTTTTCACAAGTTTTCTTAGTTTCACAGAAATCAGTTTCTTATTATTCATCAATTCATACACTTTACTATTTTATCCTTTATATTCCAAATTTCCATCTTCCATATTCTTCAGTTTGTGAGTTAAACCCATACATATTGATGTCTTCTACCCATCATGATATTAGTTAATACCAGGCTTACACATAAGAGATTTTTTTTAATAAAATAGAAACATAGGCTTTATATAATAGAAACAACTTTATTGTTGCTTTATTCATTCCTGATAATTGAGATTTGGCACAATTTGGGCTGGTATGTTACTTTCCTGGTGAGGCTTGGATTGTTGCAGCATGTTTTTTTCCACAAGGTAGGATCTAGTTTAAGTTCATCTGCCCGATTATATGATTGTTTCCAGATAGCTCTGGAACAGTTTTTTCCCCCCTCCCAAATCTGGTAGATCATCTTCTTGCAACTGGGATGAGATTTGGAATAATCAGCATTAGATATTGTGGCTTTTAAGTGTTTTATGTCCCACAATAAAGCCTGTAGTGCTACATGGTACACAGAGTTTTTATAAAAGATGAAACATAAGATCAAGAATTTTGAACCATATCTATGTACACAGGGATGAATATGTCAGAATAGAGTGGAGATACCATTATACGGCTTATGCTGTAACAGTGACAGTAGTAAAAAAACAAATTCCTCCCTAGTTGCATTCATGGAGAACCATGAAAGAAAACCCTTCAGGTCTGTTGTGTGGGTGAAGTACTTGCAAAGCACTTCAATGCTATTTGAGCTCCATTGTGAGGCATATGATTGTCATTTTGGAAAACTTCGTTTAGATTCATCCAGGGTTTTTAATCATATTGGGCAATAATATACTTAGAATGTATACAATTTAAATCTTGATTATGAATGATTCAATATTTTCTTATTTACTCTGCTTCTTTAGTGTACTGCTTTCTGTATTTATTTATTTAAAGTGTTTTAATCATCCTCTTAAAAGAGTTTGAGTTACTCTGAAGAAAGCTACGGGTAAAAAAGTATATAGTTTCACCACTATTACTGTTATTAGGTAGGCCTGAACATGAACTACCCAATGAATCCCAAGTCCAGTTCACATATACAATCCAAAAGTCCCTGAAGGGCTATTGCGAATAGTGGGAGAGGCACTATACTGACAACAGACCAACTTGTTCCTGTGGCCAAATTCATATATAAATTCATATACTTGATTATTACTAGTGTTCCTATTGGACACAAATTTCTTTTTCAATCTTAGGCTCATGGTTTCTGTAGTACCTGGAACCCTGAACAGATCATCAAAGGGTCAGGCTCCCCATCTCTGCCTGATTAGAGTTCAATATTACATGCCAGGCAGGGGTGGGATTCTACAGGTTCGTACCTATTCACTAGAACCGGTTGTTAACATTCTAAGCAGTTCGGAGAACCGGTTATTAGAAGAAATTACTGGCCTAATCCTGTAAGAAAGGCAGGAAGGAAACATTCTGGTGTTGCTTACAGAAACTGTCTCTCCATTAACCCTTATTACATTCTTGGCAGGACTAGACTTCCTGTCTCTGGAACTTCTCTGGAGTTTTTTTTTCCTCCTTTGCTGGTACTTTGCTTGTGTGGAGTGACCATTCAAAGTTACAATGGCACTGAAAAAAGTGACTTACGACCGTTTTTCACACTTACGACTCTTGCAGCATCCCCACAGTCATGAGGCCAGGCGAGGAGATGCGTGCCTCGATGTGAGTGAGGTTGAGTTGGCCACACCCAGCCAGTCACATGACCACCAAGCTATGCTCACCAACTAAGTCATGCCCATAGAACCGGTTGTTAAAAAATTTGAATCCCACCCCTGATGCCAGGTCTACTTGTTCCTCTACTACCAAATTATAGATTTCATCTTACTCTTTATAGACTCAGTGTTCATCAGCAACCTGTTTTAGTTCTGCGTTTTGTAGCTGTCTTGCTTTCAGTGCTCCAGTATGTAGTTTTACTGCATCTTTATATTATGCCCAAACTCATTAAGGAGGAAGATGTCATATAGTGGCATATGAATTTTTTTAGAAATAATATGTTTGTCATTCCGAGTTATTTTAAAAATAATAAAAGTGGGATTCAAATAATAAAATAACATATGAAGTAAAAAACATATCCTGTAAAAAGAAGTAATTATTTCCATATGTAAGGGTTATATTGTTTCTAACTTGGCAGGTAATTATTTTGCTCTGGATTATAGAACCTAGTTATAGAACCTAAAAGCAATCTGGCCACATGTCAGCATCTCATTGCATTGTTTAAAGCCAAAATTAGTACAGCCCAAATATGTTTTTGTGATATAGCTGTAACTATTCTTTTTAAAGACATAACTTTCTAAAAGAATTTGCTTGCATCAGTACCAAGCAAGGGAGCTATTATTTAGGTGTGTTCTAACTTGTTTAATTGCCTCAGCCTTAGACATCACATTCCAGCAGTTGCCACCTTCTAGCTTCAAAGATGAAAATGCCCATGATATTAATATCAATCCAACAGTTATTGGCTCATTTTCAATTCACATTAGAATCATGTTTTTACAAGTTTGTAAACACTAACTCCTCCATCTCTTTTCACCCCCATTCCATTTCAGTTAACTGCTCTTGGAGCTTTCACATTTTTGTATTAGTTTTCTGGTAAATTTCTGGAATGTTGTTTTTGTATTAAGTTGTAACTAAAGGAACAGTTAACTTGATCTTGGCTAGATCTACCTTTTGTCCAGTTTGTAATGCTTAGCCATTAAACAATTTAAGCAAGATTGGTTAAAAATGAAAACAGTTTGCAACAAAAACACATAGACATGCTCTTAGTCAAACACATGTTTAAACAAAGCTAAAAATATAGACAGAAACGTGAAAGCTAGTTACTGCAAGATGCTTATTTTTAATTTTGAATCTTTAATAAGAAAGAGTGTCACTTTATATTAAATAGGAAATTTGATTCTGTAAGCTAATTATTATTTAAACTTTGCAATTATGGAAATGTGAAAAGTAGAAGAAATATAATACATGATTTCTTTGAGTCTAGCACCCCCAAGTTCCCTCTCTGAAGACTGGTTGATTAAATTACAATGGATAGCTTCATGTAACATTCTAACCCCATACTACGCAACTCCACTATAATTCATCATGATATAAGAACCCAGATTTGGTCTTGGTATTATTACTTGATACTAGCAAAAAAAGTGTGTTTCTAAGCTTAGAACTATGCCAATTAAATAAGGCATGTGTAACCATCTAAAAGTCTTCTCAGAAACAAAGTCCAGATTCCATTTTAGATAATTATGGAATATCATAATTTATTCATTCTTAATGTTTATTTTTACTGAATTACAATTTCTTTCTGACTAATAATGCTACTTAACCTAATTGTGTATAATATGCACATATACACTTTATATGACTGAAAGGTTATAGTAAAACAAGTTCCCTTATTTTAGTCAGCTATCCCTTGCTTGTTATGAATAACTCCCTAATAAATTGGGCTAATTATTGCTTTGTCTTACCATTCACAAGTGAATCTTTTATGTTTGGTTTCAGGGTAATATTTCAAGTGTAGTTATAGGCCTATTTTGTTTGGATTAAGCAAATATTTTCATCTATATCTGTGGAAATAATCTATACTGCCTTAGATGTGAAAGGCTAACGGGGGGATTGTGTGTTCATGTGCAAGGGGCAGGGGGGGTGCGCATTGCCTTCTGGGTGCTGGCATGCAAGCGCGTGAACGCAAGCGTGCACATAATTTTTGGCACAGGAGCCCAAAAAGGTTAGCCACCACTGTTCTAGTGTATATGGTCCTGCATATATTTCCCATATTTTCCCTCTGAACTGTTACAACAGTTAAATTTTTTGGCATGTACATATTTGGAGACATTGAAGACACACATAGATTTATCAAATCTTACTTCAATTGAAATCAGTCAAATCGGCATAAAGAATAACACTGTCCTGCCAAAAGAAACATTTAGTCCAGTAGTGATATCCAAATGAAAATGCCTCAAGAATGTACAAGCTTATGGCCACATAACCGGCTTTGTAAAGATCAGATGAAGCTACATCAGAAGCAGAGGACCAAGTAATGAAAAGTAATGAAAACCAAATACTAACCTGATATTGGCAATCTCTTCTTGGATCTCTCATACCACAAAAATAGATATGAAGCCTGAACAAATAACTCCACTGTGTATTCTACCCAATCTTTTATAAATCTTCAGGGAATGAAGAGTTCAAGACAATTAAAAGACAGTAAAAAAGAAACTTCACAGAACTACAGCTAATTGATTCAACAAGTGTTTGGTGGAGAAAAAAATATTGTGCTAAAGATCCAGTTTATTACTATAAAATTACAATATTGATCTGCTTTCAAAGCATATAATTCATGAGAGAAACAAGCACAGGAGATAGAAACCTCCAAAAGATTTCTAAAAATAACTAATGTATATACTCGAGTATAAGCCTAGTTTTTCAGCCCATTTTTTGTGCTGAAAAAATCCCCCTCGGCTTATACTCGAGTCAGATTCCCCTCTGAAAAAAAAAATGGTGTGGAGTCGCGGCCTCCGGCGGCAGCGACTCCCAACAGCCCCAGCCGGGAAGGGAAAGGCAAAAAGCGCTTTGCCTTTCCCTTCCCGAGGCGGCGGGACTGGGGCCGCGCCGGCGGTAGTGACTCCTGACTCAGGGGGCCTCCGAGGGAGGGGAAGAGAGTGACTCCTGCCTCCCGCTGTCATCATCATCTTCTTCTTTTGGGTTAGTGAATCAATTAAACCTTTCATGATAGTGAGATCGTTTCCCAAATTAATTATTTTTATTTTTGAAATTTACCAGTAGCTGCTGCATTTCCCACCCTCGGCTTATACTCGAGTCAATAAGTTTTCCCAGTTTTTTTGTGTAAAATTAGGTGCCTCGGCTTATATTCGGGTCGACTTATACTCGAGTATATATGGTAGCCAAAAACCTCAGCATCCACAAATGGTTTACATGGAGTTTATAAACCATTTTGGATTCTCCTGGGGAATCCCAATTGACAATTAGAATGTTGGAATTTTCATTTGTAAGAAGTGATGACTGTCTAAATGGCTAAGAAAGTGAGCTCCTGAACAACAGCCCAGATCTGGAGAGAAATAACAAGTGTGGTGAACCAAAATCATAATGTCTTTTGAGCATCAATTAGTTGGACTGGCCAATCCTAAATTTGTAGAGGGAGCTAGAATATTTTTTAAAAGGGAAATAACAAACATTTATGTTTCCAAACGTTTAATTCCCACATTAATATTCAACTGAAAATGTGAGTCACTTTGAGTTGGTTATAAGATGGCTGGCTATACAAATGTTTTAAATAAAATAAAATACATAATTATAAGTGCACATTCAAAATATCTGTACATATGTACTGCAAATCAATGTTAAAAAATAACTTGAATAAGAATACATGAATATTTGAATAGCCTCCCCTTCAAGAATGTTATCAGTAAATAAGAAGCAGGAAGAGGAGTCTGGTGAACTTCAGAACTCACTAGACAACCTCCAGAGTGTCTAATGCCACTCTTCTGGCACCTCTTTGTATGTAGTACACTCAGCATATACTGTATCCAGAAGAGATAGCTCAAGGAAAGGTAATTAGATTTAAGTGATGAAATAATCCAATACAGAATCATAGCTGCATTTGGAGTTTGTTAAGCATCTATTGTCAACCACAGTAAAAACAGAAGACCAGGCACTTGAAATGAACATAAATGTTTATTGCAAGTGTATGCTCTCTATCAGAATTTGAACTACTAACTGTCAAAGCAAATTGGTGGCAGAAAAGAGTCAATGGAATTCATGGTGGGCTGGGCTTAGAACTTGTGGGTGCGAAGGGACTCAGGATGGATGACACGTTGGACCTCTCCCTTGCGGTTGCCCTGCTCATCTCCTGGCACTTCATGGATACAATAAGTAATTTGCAATTTTCTTCTTTGGTTCAAAAAAATGCCAATTAACTTGCCCAATAGTGGTAGAAGGCAGGTATCAATACCATAGGTGGAATTACTTTGGATAAGTAAAGGAATATGACATTGTGCTGCATGCTTCACCCCCCGTTTAGTTATTCATGGATTGTTGCAGTGCAGATAGAAAAGGAGCAAGGCTAGTGTCACAGCAATGCTTCTATCAGTTTGTCTCCGCCCCCCACCCCCACCTTTGCTCCCCATGCAGATGCCACTGCTTGGTAAATATTCACTACAAATCAAGTAGTTATGGGGGAGGAGGAAAATCATATATCTTCACTATGGTTGAAAACAGTAACACAAACACCCACATCCAAATACTGTTGCTATAATGGTGGTTTGAACTGAAGCAAAAGGTGAAATCATAGCCAAGAACATGCACAATGATAACTTCCTACCAAAAAAATTGTGCAGCACTAGGATTTTTGCTCTGTGCAGAAATGTGTGTGATGCAGCAAGATTATGAACTTAAACTTGTATGAATATTTGTTAGAATAAATGAACAATAATTAAGTGCATAGTTGAATGAAAGGTGAAGGAGGTGAATGCAGAGTTGAGAAGGATGGACTATTTTCTTAATATGCCAGTTTCTCTAAATTCTTGTTTCTTTCTTCCAACTTTATGCCATATTTCAAACATGCTTGAAAGGAAATAGTTTGCAGATAATTTGGATTGGAGAAAGGAGGGCAGGGAAGGGTGTGGATAGCCTCTTCTCTAAGAGTTCTAACAATGATTTTTCCTTAAAAGAGAAAAAAGCCAGAAGACATATTTCACATAATGTAGAATTAGGCCATAAGACTGAGGATAAGAAGAACTGTGCCAGTCTGGAAAAAGCCAAAAATATTCTGATACTTCAAAACAGTGAGTTTACAGAGACCTAAACTCTCTAACCTACGTCATTAAACACAAAATGGACTGAGTAGGAGAGTATAACATACACAAGCTGAAGTACTATTGGAAACAGCAAATAACTTTTTAGTGAAACACAAGCCAGGCCAACTGGCAATTCTGGAAAATGTAGTCCTAACACCAGTGGAGAAATGTTTTTATTATGCATTACTAATTATTGCATCTACTCTTGAATCTGAAAACATGCTAAATTTCAGAACACATTCTGACTTAAAATGCTGTAAAAATGAACAGTTGTTTTTGAGGAAAAAACCTATTTTGATATAGTATACATAAACACATTTGCTTATGGTACTCTGAAACATCTTTCTCTAGTGATAATGTAACTACTTTTTAAAAAGAAGTTCATGCATGCCACCTGCTGTCCCAGTTTTGAATACCTTTTTCTGCCACGATTTAAAGTTGCTTGTTAGCAGCAGCAGTTACAAGGGCAATTTCATTTATTTGTACAGGAACAGAAATGTATCAAAGTCTAAAAAAGTACTGTATGGAAAGTTCAAACTCTTCCAGAAATATCCAACTTCAATTAATTCATATACTTTTAATGATAATTATGTTCTTTAAGAACCAATCATTTATTTAAGACAGATTCTAAAGCAGAGGAAGAGCCCAGTTTTGGCAAGATATGATCCATATATTGGAATCATATACTTATATGAGGAGGGAAGGGTTTGTCACTCAACGCCTGATTCATTTTAAAGAAATGCATATAATCATAGGGTATATAGCAAATTGTTAAAAGGCAAAGTCAGGATTACTCCACAGTCCATCAATGTCTGATGGTAGCTTTCTCCTTTGCTTGTTTAAAGAGGGCTTATAACACAACCATTTAGTTTAGTAAAACTGCTTCTGAACCAGATCAGACTTTATACCAATGACTCAGTTTAGACTGGGTTCATTTATTTAAGAAGATTTAAAAAGTCTGGGTAGCAGATGAAATTTAACTTCCATGAGTGTTGCATAAACTTTCAACATAGGTAAAATTCCAGTAGGATACCCACAATTTGTAAATATCAGTTATGCAGTAAAGAAACATTATTCCACCAATCTCTTTCTTTGCTATGAGAAGAGTTGCAGTGCCAGAAGGCATTGAAATTATATTAAATAGATTATCAAATAGTTGTTGTTCCATGCAACACTGATTCCTATTGAGCACAATATTAGTACAACTATATTTCAACTAATGGTATTCCTCCTTATCCTGTCAAACTGATAATTTTTGTAATAAGACTGAGGCAATAGGGATATGAAAAAGCATTTGTTTTGTGGATTGCAGGCAGTATAGCATTTATAAAATTATTTTACCTAAACCTAGAGTCAGGAAATTCAAAATACAGTAATTAAAAAACACTGTGCTAGATGGTTCTTCACATACTTACAGCAGAATCATGAATACATCAAATAAGTTTCCAAATCACGTTGAACTTAAATGTCTGAAACTGTATCTGAACAGCAGGCATGCTTACATTTTTTTAGTATTAACTTGGTGTTTTTCTACTCTCACCAAGTCTGATAATATACAAATGCAAAAAACAATTCAGTAGTAATACTAAAAAAGTTTGCTCGTTATTGCTGATTTAACTTTTTGTTGCTGAAAAAAAACCCAGAGGGTTTTTTTCTTGTTTTGCTTTTTTAAAACAAAAATGCTTTGACTTTACTTAATTAAAAAAGGCCCACTGTGTTTTTAGAAGGACAATTTGTTTACTGCATACCACACATGTGCTGCTAAATTATACAGTACTCACAACTATGTCTTTTCCCCCTACTTAAGGGCAATTTTCCTCCAAAGCAAAGTTTCTGACCTTGTGTTCCGAGTACGGCATTTATCAGCAGGCGTATTGCCCAACATAACATTCCCACAACACAGGATTTGAGACTTATTCACTATTGCTTCTTTACAATACTCCACTTCTATTAGCTGATATATTAAGAAAACCAGTTTTCCCACTGAAATGATTATGAAATTCAATTCAATGCAATTGCTATTCAACGTATAAGCTTTTTTTCCTATGCCATACAAGCTTTTTAAATAGTAACTACATGAAAAAAAAATACTATTCACTATGGTTTTGGAAATATGCTACATAAATTATGTTTTTATTATTTAGGAATTAGAGATAGCAAAATATTATTTCCACTGAGAAATCCATTGTAATTATAGATTCAGCCTTTATTGATATGTTGGAATAAAAAGGGTGCTTAAATGTAGATTAAAATAATCTATATAAAGCCTCTAATAAATTCATCTACAGAATTCAGTTACTTAATCAAGTAGGATTGCACATTTTTTACCATTAGAAAATATAGAAACTTCTTTGCATGTAGCTTGTGCATGCAGGCAGAATTATGTAAAATTCTGTAAACCCTTTCTCCAATTGTGGCTTTACCTACATGCTTATCAGTGGTGGAATTCAATTTTTTTTACTACTGGTTCTGTGGGTGTGGCTAGGTGGGTGTGGCCATGTGATTGGGTGAGTGTGAATTTTTTGCAGCATCCCACCCCATTTTTTGGGCCTTCCTGGCCTCAGGGGAGACTCTGGGGAGTGTTTTTGCTTCCAGAAGGTTCCCCTGGGTCTCAGGAAGGCAAAAAATGGAGAGGCGGGGTGTGTGCTGCTATGCCCCCTCCCTCCATTTTTTGCCTTCCTGGGCCTCAGGGAAGCCTGCTGGGCGAAGCAGTAAGAAGCGAGGGGAATCCCGGCACAGCTCTTCATAGGAACAGCTGATTGTCAGAAGGTTAAAAAAAACATTAAGAAGTGACTGGGTGGGCGAGCATCGGGCATCAAGCAGGTGGGGCAAGTGAGTGACTGAGCGACCTGGTTGGGAGCACGGCCAGCCAGAAGTTACTACCAGTTCAGCGACCCACGCCAAATCCTTGCTACCGGTTCGCAAGAACCGGTGTGAACCAGCTGAATACCACCACTGATGCCTTTGGATGTGCAAATACAATCTCTAAAAAGTGAAACAGTGAAAAAAATGCCCCCTGGTATTATAATGGTAAATAATATTAAACTCACATCTTTCAAATGTATTTTCATTAAAATTCACACATTTGAAATTATTTTATTCATTTTATTTGTATATGTCAAAATACATTTTTTTTTGCAAAATAGTGGGTTTTGCAAAGTTTCATGCAGATGCAAGGTCTGCTCAATACTACCAATAAAATCAATGCAACACAGTAGCCAGTTTTGAAAGAATAAATAACCTATATATAAAAACACTAAAATATTAGAGACATATTTAATCATTCACAGGCATCCAAAACATTACCAAATATAATCCACAGTATGCCCAACCAATCCACAACATTTCTCAGCATGTTGCAGTTACTCAGATAGAACAATTCTCTGCTTGGTTTGTTTATTAGCTTAAGAGCATGAAAGACCATGTCCATCTTTAAAGTTATAAAGATCTAACCTGTAACAAGATACCCCAGAACTATCCTCGTACTGTACCTTAGAATCAAGAATCCTGAGCTTGGTAGTAAGAGCAAAATGTTACAACATCTTCAAAAAAAAAACCTCTTCCCATTCTCACATCTGCCCAGCCCACAAAGGGAACTTAGGTCAACCCGATCCTTCTTCTTTCCACCCCAAAATGAAATAGTTCCCCAAGAAGTAGGCAGTAGAACACAATGACCTTTTAAAATGAAGGGGTACAAATTCACATTTAATATAGTATACAATCAATAATACAATAGCTACTGTAAGCTTTACAATGTACAATTTATTTTAGCGGTTGAACTGTTCAGTGATTTTTAGGCATTAGTCTGTAGGCCAATAAGACAGCTGTATTTAATA
The DNA here is from genome assembly GCF_049901735.1 of Notechis scutatus. Lineage (NCBI taxonomy): Eukaryota > Metazoa > Chordata > Lepidosauria > Squamata > Elapidae > Notechis > Notechis scutatus. Next base: position 41,073,858 of record NC_142014.1, read on the forward strand.
GTTTTAGAGAACATATAAAAGCTGTTTCTTTTCTAACAAAAGCTATCTTCATTGGAATACTTTTTAGAAGGCCACTGAAATGTATAAAATGATCTAATTTGATGATGGTTTAAACCGAGGTCCTCTTCACATGGCAACAGCAGTGCAAGTATAAAATAAAAGGCTGAGCTTTCAAATGCCTTTGAAGTTTACTTTGACTAGCACAACAGGTTTGGATGTACTCAAATAAAGATATGTGAAATGTAATGAATATGTTCTATTTAAGTTTTATTAAAGTGAACACTATTCAAATGAAAATTGGGAAGGAAAAGGCTTTTTTATAATTAGACATATTTTTGAAGAGTGGCTCCATAACTCATTTTTCTAAACTTTAAATCATAAAAAAATGAATATATATTCACTTAATTTGGGGTAGCCTAATTTACTGTATTTGCAAACAGAGAATTTTTATTCAAGCATATTTTGTGTGTCTGAAAAATCCAAACAATATATATTAATATATACAGCATCACTCAGTACCTACTAAAATTAATGTGAAGGTTACAGAATCTAATGTTTTGCACTACAGTCCATTTTCTTTTCTTTTAAAAAAGTGACCAATTGAGGCTAGAGACAAAAAATTTCAAATAATCTATTTTCAGTTGACTTTTTAAAGCAGCTTTCATAGAAATAAATGCATATTGCACAACTGTGAAAGCAAGGTTCCTTGAAACCGCTCTGGTTTTGGGGTGGATGACTGAAAAATACAGGATTAGTTAGTTACACTGTAGTATTTCTAAAGAATGTGTGTCTCTGTATATATAAAGCTGTGAGAATACTGTACAAAGAAAAAATCTGGTACATGAATAATTAGAAGGGAACACACAAATCCAAACTTAGATATTTTTTTTAAAAAAAATCAAAATAAGGGAGAAAAACCAGAAACAGTGATGAAACAACAAAATAAAGTAACTGTGATAGCAGAAAGCTTTTTTTAAACATGTTTATGTACAACTAAGGCTTACTGGTTAAATATCTGAGGCTTATCAGGCCTTGAACACTTTCCTTATATGCAGTAGCTGTAAACAAGATTTTTCAGTCATTTTGTCTTCTCAGCAGCTGCTTTAACACATGAAAATATGATCCTGGTTTTAAAAAAAACACACCCAGGTAAAAGGGCTTTTGGCAGAATATCTGAAAACAACAGTTTCCAAGAAATCTTCCCAGGCATCCAGTGACTTCCATGCTATGGTCCACTGGAGTTACTAATTATGTGCAATCCCATGATTCTCTGATGAGAATAAACAAATTCTATTTGGAAAGCTTGCTGATCACTCTGATCAAGGCCCCGTTTTCATCCTTTAGCCTCTGGTTATCAGCCTTCAGATCTGGTAGCATCTATAAAAGAAAAAAAAAATAGAAATGTGATATTTGACAATAAACATTTTTTTCAGAAATAAGTATTTTTATAGATAAATATTATATTATCTGATCATCTAATAAAAGTTCAGAGGGGCCCTTAGTGTTATCTGAGCTTGGTTATTTTCTTACATATGTTTCATTACTCAAACTAGGTAACACCATCAGTGCTGGGGTTTGCTCTAAGTTTATATTCTAGTATCTTGCCCTGCCAGTGTTGGTCTTGGAGATTCTTTGATAGGGCTGTTTATTATTAGCTTGTTTGACAATTCCTTGACTGGGGTATTGTTCACTTCTTGACTGTTGGCCTGATTATGCTAAATCAGCAGCCCCCAACCTTTTGGGCTCCAGAGACTGGTTCCATGGAGAAAGTTTTTTTTGCAGATCGAAGAAACCTGTTGTTAGCATGCCGTGGATTGGTGCTGGTCCACAGATCAGGAATTGGGGACCCCTGTGCTAAATAAACTATGGAAAATTTAAAAGGGCTTTAGCAAAAGCTATGGTTTCTTAACAAATAGGTAGTTGGATGCAGTGTGAAATGAAAATTAATTTGTTCTTTGGGAGAGTTAGTTTGCTCTTTTGTTGAGAAGGCAAGGCTAAGAAGATTCTGCCTTCTCAGAAATGAGTAGGGCAAGGAAGGAATTAAATAACCAACCTCCTTTATATACCATATGCTGGATATCTGCATAAATATGGGATTTTGTTTATTCTTAAATTCACTTAATGCACTTTAAATTATTTTCTGGTTTTGCCTTATTAATACTGAATTTCATCTATATTGAAAGCTTATTTGGAAGATTATGCCTCAAGCGGGCATTTAAATGCACAAGGCAGTAATTCAGATTTTGTGTGTGTGTGTGATTCAGGGTTTAAGGTTATTTGAGATAAACTGAAAGGCAATACAATTACTGTGGAGTATTGAAAGATATGTATTCATACATTGTTCTTTTAAATGATCATTACTATTTACAATTTTGAATTCAATGTTGGGGCAATTATAGGAAGGTAACTTTGCCAACTGTATGACCTCTTCATATGACCTCTTTTCAACTTGTGGCCTTGGAGAATGTGAACAGAGTGAATGAAAAAATGAGTGTCCAGCATTTGCTTGCCTGGTTTTTGCTCCTTCAGTCTGATTAAATTGTGAGAATGGATCGCCCTATTGTTGAACAAAGGTACTTACTTTTTTGAAAAGTAATGTATTCTATCTAATTAAGAAGCCAATTATAAAATCTGAACTGAAAAAGCTTTCTATGGCCATATAATCTCTACCATTAAAGCTCAATCTTTATTTTAATCAGAAATTTTATCTGAAATGTGGTACTGAGAATGGTATGATCACCTTGGTAGATGATTGTTGGTTACTAGATGGGGGGTGGGGATGGAATACAAATCTCAGCAGCTTTCAATACCATTGACATGGTACCCTTCATGCTGCTTAGTAGTACTGGGTATTAAGAGCACTTCTTTACAATAGTTCTTGTCCTTTTATCAGTGTGTGTCCAGAAAACAGCTGGAAGACTATTGCTTGATATTCTGATCACTGATCTATGGTGTCTCACAGATTTCTATCTTGCTAATGCTCTTTAATATTTATGTGAAACCACTGAGAAAGTGAAAGAACTGAGGAAGGTCACTGAGGACATCCAGCTTTACTGCTTCTTTAACTTGGAGGAAACATTCAGCTTCTTAGGCATTGCCTATCTGCAATACCAGCTGGATAAGGGGAGAATGAAATGCTCTCCAACAGGAGATGAGTTTGTACTCCGACTCTTCTATTATTTAGGAAAATGATAAGGATGCATCTCTTTAGTCAAGTTTTTAACTGTAATTGATGCTAATGTTATTGATTATAATTTCAATATTTTGCATTTTACATCCTGTTCTATTGTTCTAAATGAGCACTTATAGGAGTAGAAAAATGGGCTATACATTTAATAATAAATATAAAAATAGCTGAAATTATGATTCCTTTGTTTCCATGGGGGTAAGAGTGAAAGAAAGAGCAATGCAGAATATTCTTTTGAGTTTTCTTGGGAATATCTTTTTTTCCCCCACAAAGAAATAAATAAAAATGACTGACAACTGTCAACTAAATACCCCTTTTTGGTAGCTTTGGATTATATGGGGATTTCAGTTTAGTCTCAAAGCAACATTCCAAACTTAATGGCTTGTATTTTTCACAATGGGAATAAAACAAATCATTAATACTATTTTTAAACTAAGCTACAAGAATACTTTTAAGAACTATAAGTCACAGTGCCATAAATGAATTTGTGTGGTACAATATGTCACTTTCTTTTACAAAAGCAAAATTATATTGGATTGCACTAATATTCGTTATGATCATGGTACATGGCTAAATTTTAAAAAACATTAAATTTTGAGGAATTTAAGAATGTACATTTACCTTGAGTTCTTCTTCCATTTCAGATATTCGCCTTTCTAGAGCTCTTCGTTCCTATAGTGAAACATTTGAAATAATGAATGTATAATTTTGATAGATAGCTCTCATTTTACTGTACTACAGTCCAAGACGTTCACATTTAACCAGAAGCACGGTGAGGGGAAATTTGCAAGGCCAGTGATGTGTAAAAACTAATTCCACTTTAAAACTAAGAAAACATAACAAAATGTTGAACATAGTCTATGCATTCTATTCAAGAAATTATTTGTATAAATGTATACAGGCAATAATTTTATATTGTAAGTCTACTATTACTCCTTTACCTAAATTTTAAATTATAGTTTAAAATACAATAGAGGTAAGAACTCAGTTAAAGGAAGCACAAAGCATAAGCTACCACAGACAAGCGAATGTTAGTTCACACACTTTAGTGTACCAGTCATATTACATGTGAGTCCTTGACTTATTCTATTCGTACCAAAAAGCAAAAGCTTTTATAGCTCAAATTTTGGTTGACAGTCTGCCAATGCTGTGAGCCCAGTTAAAAAGCATATGCTAAAATCTGTGTTTATCATTCATTTTCAAATGTGAAAGAGAAAAAGCAAGTTATTGCAAAGTGTACATGAACATCTGCATTCTACAGTGTTATGCAAAACAAGCAGCATCAGCTGAGTGTGTAAAACTCTGGTTAGATCATACCGCCCCGTGGATACTGACTCTTGTCGGTCACCTTTCAGATACAAATCATTTGAATTTAGTTTAATCATAGTTAAGTGAATTTGCTGGCATATTTTCCCCAGTTTTAGAAAATAACTTAAGTAATGTAATACATTAATGATTCACTGTTATTAGTTTCTAAATTTGCTGGTTACTTAACAAACCGGTAAAAAATGAGTTACTAAAATATGTTCATGTGTATCAGTGATATGTTAAATAACTGTGAGTTAATTGGCATAAGCCTGAAAAAGGCTATAAATTTATAAGGCTTATACTACCCACAGTTACCTTGGAAGGGAAACATAACAAACCCCGTATGAAAACCAATTCTACTCCTGTGATATGGGTACCATAGAAATTACAGCTCATGTTCTTTTGTATTTAAATCCTTTATTTAAATTTCTGGAGCCCTCTGGTAACTTTTATTTACATAAATTAAACAATCAGGATAATTTATTTTTCTAAAAGTAGCAAAATTTTGCTACATAGGATATATATAAGCTTTGCCCACAAATAGTTGCTAATAGTTCTTGTTGTTAGGGATAATTTCTTGTTTGTTTTATTGAATATAATTGTATTGGTCAATGGCTGAAATAAAATGTCTGTCTGTCTAGTATTTTCTATATTAATACATATTATATGTATCTTGGAGGTATAAATGGAAAACATTTTTTAGGCTAAAAAGCTACCCTGTCAGCCAGGTGTATTGAACCTTACATACTGTACTGGAATTAATTTTTTTAAAGGTTCTATATTGTAATTATCTAATTCGGGATTTTCAAACTGGATTCAAAGAGAACTTGATGGGTTCTACATGAGACTAAAGGGAAAATATGAAATATATACATTTGTGTAAATATAAACCACCACAAGCATAAGCTCTGCTTTATTGCCAGTTTCCTAACACTGGCCAATTGATCATGGGTCCTGTTTTATAACAACAGGTGCTATAGACTGAAAAAGTTTTAAAATCCCTGGTCCAGCCCACTGTGCTTTTAAAAATCATGCTGGTGACTGTGACATCCCTGTATGATCCTAGCTGTGGTTCTATTTCTGCTGATATTGCTTCATGAGATTTATTAAATGTTAGTTGGCCAAAATCACTGTTCATATGAATTTTATCTAAGCATAAGCAATTGCTTATACAGTCTGTAGAACACAAATACAATTTACAAATTCTATAAATGAAAATGTTACATTAATCTATGTTCAGCGTATTTTATCACTCTGTAATTATGGTAAGAAATACTTCATTGGGAAAGAAATATTGTTCACAAAGTTTCTAAAAAATATTTTTTTAGAATTCTGACATAATAAATTCCTAACTAACATCATTACAAAATTATCTAGTTATGATATCTGAATAATTTCATACATTCTCTAGGGGAGTGAGCAAAACGGAAAAAAATCTGTTTTGAACTTGGAACAAATCTCCAGGTTCTAGAAGTTCTCCTAATGTCTTTCAAATCAGTTCATGATTCAGGAGAAGTGAATTATTTGGGGTTTCAGACAAAATGAAATCTGAATAGGGTGAAGCCTGATGCATCATCTTCTCTCTCCCTTCAGAAGATGCCAAAATAGCATATGCCACAGGCCCACTAACTGCAACCCTCTTTTCCTGTGGCTATTGATATTCCAGTGCAGCATATTTTATCAGCTTATCATAATCATCATCTTGTTATCTTTTCTTCCTCCCTCCCTCCATTGGTTTAGGATGGTATTGACCATATCATAGAATGTACTCTATAAATCTATATTCATTTCAGCTAATAAGAAAAGTCAACAGGAACATTCCAGGTTGAGAAGTACTTTCATGGAAGAGCTTCTAGGAATGTAGTGTGATGGATAGGAGTTCCCAAAAATGCACTTGGACATCAGTGCTAGCCAAGGGGAGGAAAGGAGGGACTCTAAAAAAAGTGTGGTGACCATGTCAGTGAAATATTTTACATTGGGGTATCAGTGGTAGTGACAGATAAAGGGAAGGAAAAAGGGAATGTACTGAGAAGATGAGGGAATGGGGGGAAAGGGGGAAATGTGAGCAGCATGTACTTTGTCTTTTTCCCCCCTTAACCATCTCAGCACTGCTGCTTGGGTTTTTCCTCTCCTTCCATTAACTGCCTCTGCCCAGGAACAGCCATGTTCTATTCCATGTATGAACCAAAACACCTAAAACTGCATGTTCAGTTCAGTCAAAGATCATCCAAAACCTGTTGTACAGTTGATGAATGAAGCATTTTGTACATCCCTATTCTTTTCCAATTCAAATTATTATTTTGTAACATTTACACTATAACAACAATAAAGATAAAAAATAAAATTAAAAAAGCTTACCCTTTTTTCCATTTCTAGCAGAGATCTATCAGCAAATCTTTCCTGTCTCTGAAATACATAAGTGCATGCTTTCACAACAAATTTCATTTGAAGGGAAATTAGGGAAAATTAAATAAGTTGTTGCATTACTATTATTTTTAACAACTTTTTGTGAGCAGTAGCATGGTCACCAGAATTCCAGGTGGACACTTCCTATATGGACCACAAATCAGCATTAACTGCTGCTTAGGATCAAACAATGGCTTGGCCCTTGGAAGGAGAAGTAGGTTCAAATGCACTAGCAACAATGAACTTCCTCTCCTTCCAAAGGCCAATGTATGCTTATTTTTCTGAATCTAGAAACTTTCTTATGTAGGTGAGCATTGAGTACTACTCATTCCTGTTAGTTTTGCACTCTGGAACAAGTGTTATATACACAATTCTTATACTTTAACACCATGTCACTTGAAGCCCACAAAGATAAACTCTATCTGCTATGAGAATTACAAATGACTATTTTAATGTACTGATACAACATTTAAAATATATAAAATATTTTTTTTCATTTTCACATACAGAAAGAAGGTAATGCCACCCAAAACCCTTTCCCCATCAACTTCTTAAAAGAAGATACTGAAGAAACAAGGTGAACAAGCTCAACTTAGAAAAGAGTTCTAGAAATACCTGGGAATTAAGCCACATAGGCTTTTACATACAGAATTTATACTTTTCTCTTTCTTAGCTGAAGTACAGCTACTTTGTTTAGAAGCTACTCATTTAGTGACTGTTTGCAAGTATAATAATACTAATACCCTATTACTATTGGTACTACCCTTGATTGCCTTTGCCTTAGTCGTTCTATTTCTATTCGTAGGTCTTTGTATTTTGTTATTTTCTCCAATTCTTTCTCTTCTATTCTGCTGTCTCCAGGCATTGCCACATCCACATCTACATTTTTTTGTCTTTCTTATCAACAACTGTTAAGTCCGGGGTGTTATGTGGCAGGTGCCTGTCTGCCTGGATTCTGAAATCCTAGAGCAATTTAACTTTTTTATTTTCTATGACTTTTTCTATTTTATGCTCCCACCAGTTAGTACCAATAGTAATAGGCGCCTTGGGTGAAGTCCCAAAACAACTGGAGCACCACTTGAACACCATAGGCATTGACAAATTTGCTATCAATCTATTGTAGAAGGCAGCTTTACTTGGAGCAGCTTCCATCCTGCGGCGATATCTGTAACACCATCAAATATGCAGATTTGCCTATCCCAGGTCCTTGGTAAGGACTCGATAGGTAGACAAAAATGCCAAACCCAGTCTGAACATCTGGCTGACTGTGCAATGAATAATAATAATCTGAAGAAACAGTGGACAAGAAGACTGCACAGACTGACTACAAACAAACACAAAATAGCAATAATGGTGCATTAGAACAGGAGTCTCCAACCTTGGCCACTTTAAAGACTTGTGGACCTCAACTCCCAGAATTCCTCAGCCAGCTTTGCTTTGCTTTGCTGGCTGAGGAATTCTGGGAGTTGAAGTCCACAAGTCTTAAAGTGGCCAAGGTTGGAGACCCCTACATTAGAAGATCTGCAAGATACAATTTGCCTGCAAACAAGAAATGATGGCACCATAAAATAAAGTAATGAAAATGAAGACACTAAAGTGTTATGCGACTTTAGAATTCAGTCAAGCACCTCTACCACATAACACTCTAGACTTAACAACTGTTGATAAGAAAGACCAAAAAAAGTCTGGATAGTGGATGTGTTAATACCTAGAGACAGCAAAATAGTAGAGAAAGAACTGGAGAAGATAACAAAATACAAAGTTCTGCAAACAGAAACAGAACGACTGTGACAAAAGAAAGCAAAGGTAGTATCAACAGTAATAGGCACCTTGGGTGCAATCCAAAACCACCGGAGCACCACTTGAACTCCATCCACATTGACAAATTCACCATCCATCAATTGCAAAAAGCAGCTTTACTCAGAACACCTTCTATCCTGCGACAATACCTATAACACTATCAAACATCCATATCTGCCTATCTCACGTTCTTGGGAAGGACTTGATAGATGGATAAAAATGCCAAATCCAGTCTGATCATCTGGCTGACTGTGCAATGAACCATAATAATAGAAATCATTTTCCAAAAGACCAAAATGTGCATATTAGGACCAAATGTTATGCATAACAAGAGCCTTCAGTGTAAAATTGACTACGGTCTAGTCAGTTTCAGGCAGAAGTACAAGCCCGCTGGAGGGTTCTAATCAACTAAGATCACAGAACTGAATTTATTAACTTGCAGTTAGCACTTTTTCAGGAAACAGTGGGCTGTGGAAAAGAACGGCTCAGGACAAGATGGGTTATTTAAACAATCTCTCCACCCTGGGAAGGGTAAAAATGGGTTAGGTACAGAACACTGCATGAGAAAAGTTTTATCTAAATGAAATGGCAGCAACCAGTGATCTTTGCAGCATGTCTTTCTCTGAGTCATATATTCACTTAGTAGCAACCAGTATCTGATTTAAGGAATGAATTGCCATCATTAAAGAAGGAGAGGGTTATTTCTCATCTTGTCTTCCATTTTTTCCCCAACTTTGTTGTTTTGAGATTACCAAAAAATGGTCTGTCCCAAGCATTCATCACCATGCATCCTTCATTAATTCCCTCAATCTTTAATCTGTAATAAACTCAATACATTTTCAGATTACATCCCTTCCTATGCCATGTGAATTTATAAACAGACTTATGAATAAACCACATACATAAAAGTAAAGCCATTTATAAGATTGCCTAATCATAAAAGGTATTTAACTGTGTATTTTGTTTCCAAACCAAACATTAAAAAGTTAGCATGGATATAACATACCATGCAAACAGAGTAAAGCTCACTTCAGCTTTTCTGATATGTTATATGTAATATACTGAATTACTCCTCCCTACCAAGCAAGCTTAAAGCAATACAGGATTTCATTAAAAATGTTGTTCATTGTACCGGTACTATTATATATTTGATTCTCTCTAATACATTTGCCAATGAAAGTTTAAATGTACAAACCTGGGTTGCCTTTTCCAATTGCAGCTTAAGGTCCGTTAATTCCATATTTGTATCATGCAACTGTGCTTTCAGTTTTTCATTTTCAGCTATAATCTGTTCATAAAGCTAAAAAGTATAGATTTTTAAATAAAGTATTGTTTCAAACTTGCAAGCTAATTCTATATTGCCTGAAACTAGAGTTTTTCCCAAAATAATTTACATAAAATACATTATTATTATGTAATAATAATTTAAATGGCAAGGACATTTTATATTAAGGATCCATAATTGGACCATATCATATTCTCTGCAATTCTCTTTATGATAAACAGTATGTGCAGTTCTCCCTTGTATCAAGTGAATGCTACCCCACAAATAACCAAATATTTTCCTTCCTCCAAATGTCCTTATTTTGATACAGTAATTTATTTAATTTGGAGACATATATGTGTATATCAAGTGATCTAGAATTATTTCAGAACAATAGAAAAGTTATGATGTGCTACTACTATCACAATCAAATACCTTTTTAAAGTCAGCTGTATCTTCTTTTTCTAGTTTACTGGTGTATAATTTGCGATCTTCCAAGTAACTATAACCGGTCCGTCCTAGTACTGAATCATAGCGATCTCCAGATGACCCTGTATCATATCTTTGAAATGAAAAGAGACAGTTTTGGTTTAATGGTTAAGGCACCAGGCTAGAACCCCAGGAGATGGTGACTATGAAGACTCTCAGTCATCCAGGTCATGGTTTTTCAGAGCTGAAGAAGCTTCTTGGATGAGAAATAAAATGTCTCCAAAGAAAAACCAGAAAGTCCAGTAGTCTCTTGAAAAAAGCACCTTTGTGAAAGGAGACTGCGAGGTCTAGTCCAGACTTATGCATGGAAGACGACTGGTGACTTTGGATAAAAATATTAATATTATGCTAATACCCACCTCAAGTCCTACAACCAAAAAAATTAATATCATTATAAAATGGCTAATTCACTGCTCTGAATTAAGGGTTGGATAAATTTAAATAATAATAAGATAGTAGTATTAGAGCGACATGATCTCCATAAAGGATGGCATGTTCTTTGTGGGACAAACATGAAAGGACCCATTCGTATTTTTACTGGCATCAAATTAGAGATTCATTAATAACAACATGGGGAAAAAGTGAGGAAGAAGCGCTATATCAAATTACCAGACTGGGTGTCACCAACGGAAGCAGTGAATTATTCCAATACAATAGAGAACAAAAAGAAAATTAGATACAAGGAACTATTGGACAATCAGGAGAATTTACAAACAACTGAAAAATTAAAAGAACAAGGTATAATTGTGGATTGGTGGCCATACATGCAGATAAAAACTAGATATAAAAAAGATATGGAGGAATTTGGAATAGAAAGGGAACCCCCAAAATTAGACCAAATTTTAATTGGTAAAGAAGAAAAAATTATCACTAGAACTTATAATTATTTATTCCGAGTAGAAATGGAGGAAGAAGTAGTTAAGGGCCCAATGATTGCCTGGGCACAAAATGTAGGTCATAGCATACAGCTAGAAGATTAGGAGAGAATTTGGACCAAGAACTGCAAATTAACGTTATCAACAGCATATAAAGAAAACCTACTTAAGATGTTTTATAGATGGCATTTGACACCGGTGAGATTGGCCAAAATATATCCTGATATGAAACCACAATGCTGGAAATGTAAGCTCACAGATGAAACATACTATCATATGTGGTGGAAATGCCCCAAAGTTAAAAAATATTGGGAAAAATTGAAAAAATGGATAAGAGAAATTACAGGGATATTGAATTTAAGGCAGAAGCTTTTGTGTTAGGGATGATTACTGGAAACCCAAAGAAACATATCCAATACATTGTGCAACATATATTAACAGCAGCAAGAATTGCCTATGCCCAAAGTTGGAAAATGGATGATGTACCTTCAGAAAATATGATAATAAATAAAATACTTGATTGTGCCGAGATGGACAGATTGACGAGAAAACTAAAAGGGAGAGAAGAGTCTGAGTTCTATGAGGTTTGAGAAATGTTATATATATGGTTAGATAAGAGAAACAAGGTTTGATATGGAGAAGAATTGTAAACATTGTATTTAAGTATATAAGTAAGGCTTGACACAGAACTGTTCAAATGTAAATTTTTATATGTATTTTGAAAATAAATAAATAAAAACCCAATTGCAACAACTCCCCTAAAAATCACGTTTTTTCCTATTGCTTCTTCCTTTGCTTCGAAATTTCATAATGCAAAATGCAATCCATTATCTAAGACTTATTAAAGATATAAAGTATCCAAGTATGTGTTGTATCAGACAACTATAGGTCTGACAACATTTGATAGCAATAATTAAAATCTTGATGAATTATGTATAATAAACTACTGTTATCAGATTTAATTAATCATTTTGCTTGGTACTAATAAAACATTTTATAATCCCTTGAAGATTATGGTCCTACAAGGCAAATATCTGTATTAGAGCATAATAATATTGCCATGTTTAAATTAGATGGATTTATTATAATATGCATAATTAAAGTTTGATGGAGTATATTTGTTTCCTTAAAGCTTGTATAGCATTACAATACATATAATAATTTTATACTATTTAATAAAGAAATCCAAATAGGAAAATGCATACCTTGAATGGCTGTCGCTCTGAAAAATGAAGAAACAAATTAAGTTTAGTATATTACACTTATATTTAATGAGAAAACATTAACATAGTGAAAAAAACACAACTTCTGAACCAGTTGAAAAAAATATAGATTCTATTAAACGTACCATTTAAGTAAGATTAACAAGGACTGTTTGAATGGTGGAAGAAAGTCTCTGGGATGCCCAGTGATATCTTTTTACTTAAAAAAATAATATAATAAAATACTTCTTGACTCATTTTTTTTCAGTTTTCCAATCCAAAGTTAGTTCGTCATATAGCTCAGAAAGTTACTATTTAAAGGACCTAGGTCCAAAGCATCTTTAAAGATCTAGAACTCTAGTGAACATGAACCGTTCCCGGTTAAATTCAACTCTGCATCTATTGTGATTTTTTTTCATGATAGTACGTATTGTAGTACTAAATAGCAATCGACAGGACACATGCCTGACAGACCCCAGTGTAGACAGGAAAACCCTGTATTTGAAGTTGAATTACTGGCATAGATATCTTTCTAAAGATTGAAGGTAGATTAATTCCATGGTAGGGTTTGCATTTATAGTGTCTTGCTCCCATCTGTTTGGTATTTGCTCTTATGTCCAAATCAATGAATTAGCAAGCAGGGTTGCCACAGCAAAGAGTCAGCCCCTGAATTAGTATTATTATTATATTTTTATCCTGTCTTTTAAAAATACATATTTTGATCAATTCAAGACAATAAATCTTAGTCATCAAATACAAATTGTTAAATTTTCTCTTGTCACAAGAAATGATTCTGGGTAGCATACATTCATTAATTAAAAGCTAGCTAGCTAGATAGATGATATAAAAAAAACCTAAAAATATAGGAGACAGGGAATATTAACTGCAATAGTAGAGCCATACCCAAAACTCCTGCCTTTTGTGCAAGTTGAGCTGACAGAGAGTATCTGGCCCAAAGTCACCCATCTGGCTTTTATGTCTAAGATAGACCTAGAAGTCCTAATCTCCTGGGTTCTAGGCAGTACTTAAACCAAGCTGGCTCTCAATCCTGTTTGTTTTTTTTACTCATTTATATTCTTTGGCATCATACCTAATTACATAAATTTGTGGTTTTAATTTAAATTTAATTTAAATTTTTTTGATGCTTTGGTACATTTCTTTCTAATATGTCCAGAAATACCACATGCCATGATAACTATGAAAGTTGTGATAATAAACATTTCGACTATGATGATGTATATCCATTAAATGGAATGAAGAGGCATATGCAGTATGTTTTGAATTTGAACTATCCACATTTCAGAGCCATCTTCATATTAAAAGTGCTTTGAACATGAAATTATTACATTTTAGTGTAATATTTGGTTTTAAACTTAAAATATTTTTCCAAGGCTTATTATCTCTTCGACATTCAAAATTAGGAGTTTCAATTCTGAAATGGGATATTTTCAATTTCAAGTGATTCAGTTCAGAACATTTTGTACATCCCTAAAACCTCTTCACAAGCTGTTCTAAGACACTATAATTCTGGTCCAGATGGTATGATAAGGATTGCCAACAAAAAGAAACAGGATAGAAGTATGTGAATTATGTTTTTTTTTTTTAAAAAGGAACATTCCTCCTGGGTCTTATATAGCCAAAAAAAAAATCCCATTTAACTTTTATCCCAGTCACATTTGACTACACTATTGATAAAATACTGTAGAGCTAGATATTTTGGTTGTCTGATATATTTGTTTAATTATCTTTTCTAATTTATGGGATATATATAATAATAATAATTGACCTCAGTTAACTCATTATCTACAATAGTTAGATTAAAATTAATCAATTAACCAATTATTCATAATAAAATTAGATTAAAAGAAAAGCAGAATACACATAGTTCGACTTACAATCACAACCAAAAATTTCTTTTGCTAATTGAGTTTTGCCCTATTTTACAATAGTTATTGCCACAGTTGTTAAGTGAATCACTGCAGTTGTTAATAATATGGTTGTTAAGTGATCTGGCTTCCCCATTGACTTTGTTGTCAGGTCACAAAAGATGATCACATGACCCCAGGGCACTGTAAATGTCATAAATGAGTCAATTGCCAAGCATGTGAATTTTGATCACATGACCAAGGGAATGCTACAATGGTTGCAAGTGTGAAAAATGGACATAACTCATTTTTTTCAGTTCCATTGTAATTTTTAAGAGTCATTAAGCAAACTGTTGTAAATCAAGGACCACCTGTACTTTCTTTGCAGTGCAAAACAATGCAAGTATGTCTATTCTGTTCATATACTGGTTTTGGCACAAATCTAAATGCAGGAGGAACTTTATTTGACTAACACTTTCGGAAAAATACAGGATTTCTAATGTAATTTAATGTAAGGAGAATAAAAATTACCTGTGCTTCTTTTTTATTTGTTCCCTCTTCTGAATCAGACAAATGTTCTTGTTCGTTTTCATCACTCTAACAGAGAAAATTCATTGTGATTAATTCACATTTTATCAGAGAAGAGGCTACTAAAATGGCTTGTTGTAACCTTATTTGTAACTTTTTCTAATATATTTTATTTCTGAAAAAAAATTTAAAATTTTCTCTTTTCTTGCTTGTAAGACAACTTTCAATATAATTTGCAAGCTTTTTAAAAATCTACACTCCCTTTTATGTACAGGTTGTGGGCATATTAGCACTATTCTAGATTTGCCATCTCACTTTTTTACAAGTCATATTTCTCCATTCTGATCATTATTATAACATTTGACATGATTTATTTTATCAGACATCTATTTTATAATTTAAATCCATTTTAATAAAATATACAATGTTATTCACTATTCAGTGAATTCTTATTATTCAGATTTCATTAACATTAGGATGTACTGTGTTGATTATTAGCAGAGTGGACATTTCTGCATGTCTAAATTTAATGTTCCATGCAGTTTTCAATGTGTCATTCAAATCTGGTTCGGACTGTTGGAAGACTCTCCTGAGCAGATATTTTAGGCATAAGGGAAACACAGCTGAGAAAATTGTGACACATGAATGCAGGATTTGATAGAGCACATAATAAATGTATATAAATGTTAATGTGATCCAAACTCATATTTAGAATTTTTGTTAATACATTTATAAGCAGCTCAGTTCTGTCCAAAAATTCTAACTTAACTGAGGATTTTCTATTGCACATAAATTTACTATACGATCTATAATCCATAATGAAAATAAATACCCTGTTTCTCCAACAATACAGCCTCCCCCAATAGGAAGTCCCAGCATGTTTTATAGGCATGAAATGAAATTAAGCCCCTCCCCCCAAATTAAGGCCTATATTAAAACATGCAAAATGGGGAGAATGGGGGGGGGGGGGGCTTGCCATTAGGAAGTACTTTTGTTGCACACCCGGATATGGTGCTGCCTGTGTTGACCTCGATACGAAGTGCCCCACCAACGCCGAGGTCAACATCCAAGCCGTCGCCGCCCGCCCGAAGATGCAAGGGGGGGAATTAAGTCACCCCCGAAAAGACAGCCTAGCCATTTTTTCAGGGCTCAAAAAAAATAAGACCCGGCCTTATTATATGAGAAACATGGTATATGTTCTGCCTAAACTTCAATCCAATAATTTGCAACAATTCATTCTTATCATTCTTATGTTACAACTAATACCACACCTTTTAGAACAACTTTTTATATTCTAAATAATGTTTTAAAGTCACACTTATTTAAGGCAATGGCTACTAACCAAATTAAACATTGCTTGAAAAATTGTATAATTTACAGCTTTGCTCATATAAGAACTATCATTTGCAAATAGATTGATGATCAATAGCTAAACTACTGTATAGATAGGAAATTGCTTACAGGACATAACCATCTTACTCTAAATATGGACATGACTAGCATAATGCATATTACATACAATTTATCATGTTGTAACATTTACTATAAAACATCTTACTCAGTCTTCTAAATTGTTTCAAAATGCATATTTAAGGATTAGCTTAATATAATCTCACATCTTGAGTCCAAAAAGAAACTCCTGTTGATCTTCGTTTTTCTCTTGGCCGCCGTCTTTCTCTTATTGATTTTGTTTGTGATTTATCTTCTTCCTTTTCTTCTTCCTTCTTGTCTGTTTCTAAATAAGCAGTAAACGTTAATGATTTAAAGTTGTTCTGAAAGCATTCTGATATAACATATAACCTTCTATTGCAGTTCCTGAAACCAAGACAACATCCAATTTTATGAAAGAATATTTAAATGTTTTTGATAAAAGAATATATAGTTTTTAACACCACATTGTTCTCATTATTTATAATTCTTCATTTCAGCCAATTCTATCTTCACAGTGAAATAATGTATATATTTAACCTTGGATATCAAAGTCTTAACATGTTTGCGTACATCATGACATTTACAAACACAAATTCATTAAAGCATCCAGAGCACACTTATTTAGATAAGTATTTGTTTAGCCAGAAGCATCAAGTTTTAGCGTGCAACAGACTCTTTGGAGAAAGATTTGCATTTAAGCTAGTTAGATTTGCTTTCTTTTCTATGCGGTTTTCACAAAATAATAAATATCCATTGGTACAAATAAATTTAAGATAATAACAAAATCAAATCTTAACTTTCAAATTGATTGTTCAGCTTCAAAATGCTTTTATTAACTTGTACAATAATTATTAAGCATGGCTGCACAAAGCACATTACATTCCTTTGCCATCATGCATTTTATAAGTGTCTTTACCCTTGAATTAATTTAAGAAATGATAAACATCCAGGTACTTGTTTATTTCAGTGTTCCAGTCTTCAGGGCTGAAAAATGAATCTATGTTAAGGTGACACAATATTTAGCTTCAGCCACAATCTAAAATGCTTTTTAAAAAAAAGTTCCCACCACTCGCCTGAATTAAAGTATGAAACCTATGGCACTTGATGGAAACTAGGAATAAATTTATATTTGATCTACTTGGACGCAATTAAAAATATTTTAACAAAAAAAAGTATTTAGCCTGTAATGCTGTAAGAAGATTTCTATATGCTTTATTAGTTAATAATTCATTAACCTCTCCGATAAACTTTTGAAGGACAGTTTACTGGTAATGAAAAGAAAGCAAGAAAAAGAAATAAAAGAAAATTTACCTCTCTCATTTTCTTTTGCTGTACTTCTTGAGTAAGCAGAAGTTATACCTATAATGCTATTTGGTCTATTCAATTGACTTGAAGAATTAGAAGAAGTAGCTAGTGAAGAAGTTGATGAAGCAGTTGAAGATGTAGTTCTATAACGATGATATGGCTTGTCAATAAAAAAAAATCAACATCAGTTTTGAAAATCAGAATAGGCACATTTATCAAAATCATTATCATATTGTTTTAGAATCATCATAATATTTATTTACACATTTTTAAAATATAAAATACCTCCTCTAATGTTCGTGCATATCTTTGCCTGTAATCATCATCTTTAGTTTCAGATTCTTTCTTTTCCTCCTGTTTTTCTTTGTCTTGTTTTTCTTTTTCTTCTTTTTCTTTTTCTTCATTTTCTTGTTCTCTAGTTCGTGTAGGACGATTTCTACCAATTGTTTTTTCAGCTTCCTGGAGATCAGTTAATGTAACACCCTAGAAAATAATCATCCTAATGTTAACTTATTGCCATTATACCATTTAATGTATTTTGATTTTCAAGCACTATTATGAAGTTTTTAATTAATTAGTGACATTCCAGGGATCTCTCTCTGACAGAAATACTAAATACGCCTATATTGCATAACAATTAAGGATACACATTTCTGAAAAATAGTAGAATGTCATTAATGGTACAAGATTAAAATCCTTTTCCTATTTTAATATAATTCATAAATATTCATCATTTGTGTTAATCCTATAATTTGTACACAGGCATATCTAGCTAAATTCAGAGAAACACTAATGTGAATATGAATAATGTTATTTAATTAGAACATCATGATTGATTTTACATGGCTTTTGTGATTTTTTATATTTTAATCTATTGTATTTACACTGCTCACGAGTCCAGCAATCATAGAATACAAATCAGTTAAAAGAGAGGTGTATGTCCTTAATCTAATTTTACGAAGGAAAACCCAAGGGAAGAGAAAAAAGTGGGTAGAAACTATGGAGGAGATCCCAATGAAAGACCGAAATATGCTTCTACCCTAGTAATAAGTTTAATAAGATTAATAATATTTAATTAAGACTAATAGAGAGCCAGTTTGGTCTAGTGGCTATGGTATCAGGCTAAAACCCTGCCTTAGACATGAAAGCAAGTTGTGTACTTTGAGCCAGTCACTTTCTCTTAGACAGGATTATTGTGGGGAAAATAGGAGGAGGAAGGAGTACTAGATATGATTGCCACGTTGAGTTATTTATTAAAAATAATAAAAATGGGATAAATATAAGGAAACAAATAAACCTGAAGTGAACTTAAGAAAAAAATATTCCTTTTCTCTGTGCTAAATCACATTGAATTCCCTTCACCTTCCATAGCCTGCTTGCTGACTGGTAAGCAGAGAGAAGAGGTACATAAAACTTGGAGACTTAGGCCTTGGTAGTTACCACTAATTCTTTTCATGGCAAAGCTCCCTTGCTCTGTCAAGGGCTTCTAACGTGGGGGACCAAAAGGCAACTTCCTTTCTTTACCTTATCTTCTAATTTTATCTAAAGGCTTTCAGTGGTTATGTGGCCAGGAAGCAAATCTCCAAATGTCATCATACAAAAAAAGCAAGTTTAATGAAATTACAGAAAATAAGCATAATTTTCCTGCTAATTTTAAAGAAAAGAAGGATCATATTAAAATTATTACAATCTCTCTTCAATGATACCCCTACCACAGGCAGCTGGTAAGAAAAGTAATTCAAACAGCAAAACAAACACAATACAAAATATTGACAAAATGGAGCGCAGCCAGGATACAAATCAAGTGTTTCAAAACACAATTATAACTATTTACTCTAGCTATTCCCTCCTGCTCCAAATTCCCTTATGAAGTTTTTTTTTTTTTTAACCACATCAGTACTTAGCCAATTTCATTATTTTTCTTTTAGTTTGCAAATGCATCCTTTTCTATAATTGGGTAAAATATCAGCAACTATTGAAATTAAGGCAACATTTTAAAAAAAAGATGATTAAAATTTTGTTTAAAAAATGTGATTAATATGGTAAGACAAATACAGTAGGAGAGTATAAATGTAGCTGAGACTTGAACTATGGAGTCCTTGATGCTTTCTGAGCTTGTTTGTTAGCTTGCAGACTTTTTTGTGATCAGTCCAGATCAGGGATGTCAAACTCGATTTTAGTGAGGGCCGGATCAGGGTGTGTTTGACCTTGGAGGGCTGGGGGTGGGAGTGACCATGGTGGGCGTGGCCAGTTTGACATCACTCGTGTTGGGATGGGCACCTGTGGTGGCCAACTGTTAAGGCAGGACTTCCCTGAGACCCCCCTCACTCTCATTATAATCTCCTTCCTTCCCTTCTTTTTCCTTCCATCTTCATTCTTTCTTCTTCCTTCCCCCCTTCCTTATTTTTCCTTCCACGTGCGCCCCCCCGAGCTTCATTTTTGGTGGCAGAGGCACCGTGGGCCAATCCTTTGTTGTTTCCAGGACAGCCCCACGGGCCATATCTGAGCACCTTGCGGGCCAGATTCGGCCCAAGGGCCTTGAGTTTGACACTCCTGGTCTAGACAGTATCTTCAGTGCTGTGCAGTGTAATGAACATATTATCTATCCTGATAATGAAATGTCTATGGGAAAACAACAAAGCTCAGACAGCCTCAAGGACTTCACAAACAGCACATTTCCAGATCACTATAAAATTCCATCACTTCTTTATATACTGTATATTTTGCCAGGAATTAAAAAATACAAATCACACAATACCACCATTTGTGAGATAGTTAGATTGCTGTACCTGTGTGGATCTTCTGGATTGCCTAGCTTGTCTTGATCTAGCTTTTCTTTGGGATTCTGATTCTTCATCCCGAACTGGAGTGAGGTATGACCTGAAATGAAAGATCAATTATAAAATAATTGAACTTTTAGATAACACACACATACAACACACACACGGATGCACAATTCCTTAAATTTCTTGGTTAAATAGTGCTAAGGCTGCAAATGCCTATGTTGCATTTCTAATTCTTTAATTAGACTTGAAAGGATGTTTGCATGATCATTAAGCACACACACTTAGCTCGACACACTATTTTTATCCCTAAGTACTATGAAAATAATTCACAGGTCCTCAACTTACAATCACAAATAAGACCAGAATTTCTATTGTTAAGTAACGCAATTGTTAAGTGAGTCACACCCAATTTTACTAACTTTTTGCCATAGTTGTTAAATGAGTCACCTGCAGTTAGTTAATAACATGGTTGTTAAGCGAATCTGATTCTCCATTGACTTTATTTTTTGGAAACTGCCTAGGAAAGTCACAAATGGCGATCACATGACCTTGTGATACTGCAACCATGATAAGTACATGCCAAACACCTGAATTTTGAACACATGACCGTGGGGAAGCTGCAACAGTTGTAAGTATGTGTACTGGTTTTAAATCACTTTTTTCAGTGCTGTTTTGATTTCAAACAGTTGTTAAATGTATGGTTATAAGTCAAGGTTATCTGGTATATATAATTACCAGCTAACTTTAAATTGTGATATCATCGTTCAGTCTTATAAGACACCTACAACACATTATTTTTAAAAAAATAAAAAATACTTTGAAAATTAGAAACTTAAATTGGTTATTTGATTCGGTGAAATGTTCATGTGCATCTTGACATGCCAGTGAGAGTGATGAACAAATCAAATGCCTAGATTTTAAAGTTACTTGCTTTTTAAGCCCTTCTTTTACATTAACTGGCTTTTTACATATAAAAAGCTTTGAACAGAAACAGGCATTATATGCATCATGCACCTAATCTTACATATATTTCATAACAATTGAGTTTCCATTACCTTTTTTTAATGAAAGGTATTCCTTTCAAAGCTTTGTGCTGAGAAAAAACCTTTAAGAATATTTATATTTACTGTTTACTTCATCATTTTACATTCTTTATTTAGGCATGGATTCTATTGTAGAATCTTAAAAGTTAATTGTAGCTCCGAATATGTATTTGAAGTTTCAGCACATGCACACTCACACAATTTATATGCATACATGTATTTTTGTTGTACTTCAGAATGGTTCCACAGACTCACTGGATTGGAGGGAACCTTAGAGATTGCCTTGTCTAACCTCCCAACACAGAACAGCAATTGTATGAAGATGATTGACTGACCCAGTCCAGAGGAAAACTCTAGGAATGGGAGCTTTTTCTGGATTGAAGCTTTTTTAATTTAAAAACAAGGAAACTGAGTAAGTAGATGAACCGTTCAGCTAAAAGATGGGGCTATATCATTGTGGGCAGGTAACTTTTCAACCATCAGAAAATTTACCATCAGTTTCAAACATGATTTTGGAAAGTTACATAAGTAGCAACTACACCATTTATTAGATTTTAAAATTAATGTTTATTGATTAACACTGCTTATTTAAAAATATACTATGAACGTAACTATTTAAACAAAATTCTTCCTTTAAACATTACTAATTCTCATCATCATAATCTTTTAATGACCCCATAATCCCTTGCTTTACTAATTTACTAATATAGTAATTAACTTTACTAATTCTAATATTCTTATACAATCTACAAAGTTAGCTCTGTACAGCTACCATGACACTTTATGCCTTTTAATTGGAAATCACACACACACACATTTTCATTTCAAATGAATAGCAAATGAAGTAACCATCATTATAAAAAATCACATATTTTAAGAACAAGGCTATGATATAATTTAATTCAACTTAAAAACCATTTATAAATAATAAAATATTATGATAGAAATGTATGCTTACAGTTTATGCTGACTTATTATTCATAATTTACCAGCCACTAGTTAATTTTTGAAATTTGATTGATATTAATAATAGTTTAATAATAGGATTGATTTAATACTACCTTGAAATGTTAGTTCAATTTATTACAGCTGGAGAATCTCTCTCTTTTTTTTTTTCATTTCTATTTTGTAGAATTTTTAAATAGCTACTAAATCAATCAAATGCTTATAAAGGAAAAATAAATTCTTCTCATGAAAATTCCTCTCAAAAATCTACAAATAATGAAAGACCATGACAATGGAAACATAAAACACTACTCATTATCTTAAATTTAAAATATCCACAAATAACATCTTATTTTAGAAAAGTACAGTATAACTGAAGAGTGATTTGTATGTATATTTAGCAAGAAGCATACTAATATCTATCTATACAAGAAAAGTAATATTTATATAATATTTACACACCTGCGTCTCTCCCTGACTTCTGAAGATGACACAGTACCAGTAGTAGTTGTAGTCAAGGCAGTAGTAGTAACCCCAGTATTTACAATTGAGGGTGCAACAGGAACAGTCAGTGCTGTAGAAACATGGTCTTTTTCTTTCTCAGTGCTATCGTCAGCCCATAAACGATTTGAGGTACTGCATGATCCCAACAAAAACAACAAAAGAAAGATTTAAAAAAAAATGCAAACTTGCTAAGCTGTGCTTTAAAATTATCCAAATGTTCCAAATGAATTTTACTGGACTATATTTTCACTTTATTTCTCAAGTACTGATATTATTATTATGCAATCATCATCATCATTATCATTTTTTAACAATCCCCATAATCCCATGCGGGCCAGAGTCTGGGCAACTGAGTGAAACTGAGTGTTTACTGACCAGATGCCCTTCCTGTCACCAATGCAGAATTATATTCAGCAGATATATTCTCATCGTGCGCAGAAAGAGAAATATCTGTCTCTATCTAGGATCGAACTCACAGCCTCCTGATTGTAAGGTGAGAGGTGCATCTCTAGGCCACTGCACCATTCATTTTTTTATTAGTATGCAATGATGCATTGCAATTCTTTTTATGTGAATATTATTTGGATTTTGAGCCAGGGATCATATATAAAATGATACACTGAAATTTAAACATAATATGGCTAAAATAATACACTGAAAGAAATGTCAAATTATATTAACATGTAGCAATACTCTGCCAGTTGGAGATGCTTTATACTGGAGGTGGTTGGTGCAGTGACAAAGAAGACAATACCCCTCATGTCGCTTGAACCTGTGATTTTTAGTCTTAATCCTTGTAATTTCAATTATTCTTAAATTTATAATTGTTTTTATATTTCTATTTTTATTACACTGTAAGATGCTCAGAGCTTGGCTAGTCTAGTAAAGAGAAGGACCAGGGGAGACATGATAGCAGTCTTCCAATATTTGAGGGACTGCCACAGGGAGGAAGGAGTCAATCTATTTTCTAAAGTGTCTGTAGGCCAGACAAGGAATAATGGATGGAAACTGAACAAGGAGAGATTTAACCTGGAAATAAGGAGAAACTTTCTGACAGTGAGAACAATCAACCAATGGAACAGCTTGCCCTCGAAAGTTGCGGGAGCGCCATCACTTGAGACTTTCAAGAAGAGATTGGACTGCCATCTGTCAGAAATGGTGTAGGGTCTCCCGCTTGGGTGGGGGAAGGTTGAACTAGATGACCTACAAGGTCCCTTCCAACTCTGATTATCTGTTATCAGAGTTGCTTTTGATAGCAAATTGGGCCTCATATTTAATAGTTAAATAAATACTCCAGTTGAAGCTATGTTTAATTTCGATCATCTTCAGTGCAAAGAACTCAGATAAACTACCTGAAATTTCCACTTCTTGGTCAGTGAATAAGTATTAGTTATCCTCGTTCGTATCTAAATAATATTATCATAATTGAATATACACACATATCCCAAATAATGCTATGAAAGGGGCAGAAGAGCAGTATATAACCATGGTTTTTATTTTCCCTAATCACAAACACATACAAGGACTTCCTTCGAATTACATTTACTCATCCTATCAAGTCCTGCAAGAGAGGCATGCTCTGAGTTCCATATACCAAGAAATGTCATCTGAAAGAGCACTTTTTCTATCATG
This sequence comes from Notechis scutatus, assembly GCF_049901735.1. NCBI lineage: Eukaryota > Metazoa > Chordata > Lepidosauria > Squamata > Elapidae > Notechis > Notechis scutatus. The sequence continues at coordinate 41,098,428 of NC_142014.1, forward strand.
TCTCTGGAACATGATCACCCGCACCCCACCCTGGAAATCAGAATAGCTTTGACCCTGCTGTTTTCATAAAGCCCCGAAAACATGGTTTTGCCATCAGAGGTGAGGAGTTAGAAGTGGGGCAAAGCCTGTGCAGTAGCCTTATTGATGTTTTTGATGCGTATGAGAACACCTCTGCTATGGATTTTATTGGATGGTCTTTTAAAAATATTTTATGGCTCTGAATTTGTAGTTACTCTATTGTTTTGGTGTAGTTTTTTTGTTTTTATTTTTTGTGAGCCACCCAGAGTGAGAGATATGAGATGGGAGGCAATATAAATTGATTAATTAAATACATACACACACGCAGGTTTTTTTTAAAGGAATATTACCACCACCACCCCCGCCAAAAAAAAAAAAAAAAGCAGATATGGGAATTACAATGGGTTAATTTAAAAGCTTTTTTCTGCTCTCTCAGGTAGTAAGGTGAAGACTGCCAGAAATCATCCTGGAGATCAATATCTCTGGCAACTTACTTAAGGAATGTTCAAAACCCACAGAAACCAGTGTATTAAATCCATAATATCTTAAGGTACAAATAAGTGAATTACACCAAGAAAAAAAGAATTTATCTTAGAATCAGAGCACTACTACAACTTGAGTTGAAAATTGGTTTAAGTGTACATGTGGTATTACTCTGGCCTCAAATGCTTTTAATCCACCTGTAAGGACAAAATCAGCATAAAATTGCAGGCTCAGCATCTTATGCACGAAAGCTCACATTAATCTCACCTGCTTTGCATGGCTGATGTTGCTGAACCTGTTGTGGCCTTTGCAGCAGTGCTTGTACTAGAAAGCAGATTTTTCTGAAGACCAGTGAGAGAGGTAACAGTTGATATAGATGTAGTATTTGGAACACTAGTATTAATCAAGTCATCTTGTCTTCTACCAAAGGAACTGCTACCAAATAAAAAAAAATTGAAATATTTTTACGCTGATGATTTTTTGACCAAATGCCAATTAAATCCACTAAAAGGAAAAATGATAATTGTAATATATTACTACTACTTTTCCCCTCTTCTAGATGATTACACAGTCTTACCCCAATAAAACAACATGCTTGCATATATCAATGCAATATTGTGGCATATTTATCAATGATATAATTATTAATACTATTTTATATATTTAGTAATAAATATAATTACAACTATGCAGGTAAAAGCAAGCAAATGAAATCCATTAAAAGGCATGTTTTAAGAAACCAAAAATTAGTAACTTATACAGTGGTTATAAAGTAATAAAATTATAAAACAAACTCATTAGTGAAGAACTGATACCTACCTAAAACATTCATATCAATGAAAGGCAATCCTATTTCTATTGTTGCTTCCAGTAACAGGAAAGACATTATTCTTACATTTATTTAGTTCAGAGGTCTCCAAACTTGGCAACTTTAAGACCTGTGGACTTCAACTCCCAGAATTTTGGAAGTTGAAGTTCACAAGTCTTAAAGTTGCCAAGTTTGAGGACCCCTGATTTAGTTCATTACATTATGGAAGACTATTTTTTAAAAAACCCAGTGAATTACATAAAATGTGCCTTTTAGTTATTAATATCAAAAGAAAGACAACTCTAAATTTAATATGATTCCTGACAAAAGAAAAGAAAAAAAAATACAAACCCAGAGAAACACCTTAGAGAGAATAATATCTCCACCCCAACATCCCATATGTGAATATGCTGATACCAAAAGATGGGGGATAAGACCAAAATCAACTTACAGAAATCACTGTAGTAATGAAGTAATTATTATTTTTCATTTATGGAAAACTATTTTTTTTATGTATTCAGTATATATTCCATATACTAAATATATTATTCAATGGTATATTGAAATATATTAAAATAGTTAAATGTTGCTGTTCTTTAAATTTCTCTTTCGTTAAATTATACTCAAAATTAAACACTATATAGCGCCGTGATGGCGAACCTATGGCACACGTGCCACAGGTGGCATGCAGAGCCGTTTGTGCGGGCATGCGAGCTCAGACAAACTTATCTCACTGCGCATGCGCATGCCTCCCAGCTGATTTTCGGGCCTTTTTCGGCCTCCCAAAGGCTTGAGGGAAGCCTCTGCAGCCTTTGGAGGCCAAAAAATAGGCCTGTATGGTCACTTCCTGTATTTCCAGAAATACCAGAAGTGACAAAACAGCGAGCGCAAGCACACACACAATTTTTGGCACAGGAGCCCAAAAAGGTTAGCCACCACTGTTCTAGTGCGTATGGTTCTGAAAGAAAAAATGTTAATATTCTTTTACATTCTTGCTTTCTGCTAATCATTCTGGAAAATACCTCATATTATAAAGTGTTATTTATTTACCTTTTCTGATAGCTTGAATTTAGTGATGTGGTACCTTCATTTGAGATATTTTTCTTTGCATCTTCTTCCCATTTTCTTCTAGTATAAGAACCACTACCACGTATTATGCTGGCTGAAGAATCCCTATTCTCTTTCTCTTCAATATCTGATGTACTGGCCAGCCGTCTTGGTATTGTAGGTGCCACATATGCAAGCCTGGTTGTTTTTGTATCTCTCTCCTGAAAGAATTTTTTGAAATAATATTTCAGTTACAACCAATTTAAAGTTTTATTTTTTAAAGAACCAATTTCCTTCGTGCAATATGTATATTCACTCTTAATATTTTCCATGATAAGTTTACAATTTCTTCCAATCAATTTTACAGAAGAGTAAGCAAAGTTCTTCATGAAATTTATCGAGGGACTGTGTATCTCATGCTCTTCCCCTAAAGTACCATCATCAGCTGCCCATGCTTCTAAACTGGACAATCAAGCCAGATTTTGAACAACAGAATTAATGTACCTAAATTTAACACTGGGTCCCAGAATAAGGAGAAAATAATATCAAAACATTTCAACCTTCTGGGACACTTCATTATAGATCTTCAAAGAAGCCAGTTTGGAACAAAGAAACTTAATCAGCATGAATGAGCACGAAACTGCTAAACTCACATGCTTCAAAAACTTCTGGACTCGGCGTGCGTGTTTTCTGTCTGTCTTGTCTATCAAATGTATATGACTATCTCAGAAGATCTCAATAAACACAATGAGTTTTAAACAAATTGCAACAGTTGATAGGATACTTGTTTTCTGCATCTGCATAACTAGTCTGTTTCTTTTCCCCTACTGCAATCCTAATTTAAATGCTACATCAATTTAGCTATTCCAGGCATTAGAGTAAGTGAGCTGTAGTTCAGAAAAGCTTACACCTTTTCATAAAATGAAAATTTTAAAAGACAGTACCAGACTCCTCCTGATTTATACTTTAAAATACTTATAAAATTAAAATCTAGAAAGCTGATTACTTGCTAAACCTAAACTACACCCTCAAACTTCTGAATAAGACTGTTTTATTACATTGAAAGAAATCATAAAAACTTTGTATGCGTATTAGTAACAAGATATCTGGGGAGAGATGGAAGAGATGTCACAATCTTTCTGCAAGACACAAATTTGCATATACTAGAATTAGAATTCTTGTATTGGCCAAGTGTGTTTGAACACGGAAGGAATTTGTCTTGGTGCAAATGCTCTCAGTATACATAAAAGAAAACATACTTTCAACAAGAGTCAAGAATCATAAGATACAATACTTAATAATAGTCATAGGGTACAATAAGCAATCAAATCATACTAGGAAACAGTCAATATAAATCGTAAGGATACAACCAACAAAGTTACAGTCATACAGTTACAAGTGGGAGGGTGTTAGGGTTACGTACCTAACTACGTTAGGTAACCTATGTTATTCCTAACAGAGGGGATGGGTGATAAGGAGTGATGAGAAGATTAATAGTAATAGTAGTGCAGAATTTGTAAATAGTTGGACAGTGTTGAGGGAATTATTTGTTTAGCAGAGTGATGGCGTTTGGGAAAAAACTGTCATTGTATCTAGTTGTTCTGATGTGCAGTGCTCTATAGCATCGTTTTGAGGGAAGGAGTTGAAACAGTTTATATCCAGGATGTGAGGGGTCTGTAAATATTTTCACAGTCCTCTTTTTGACTCGTGAAGCATACAGGTCCTCAATAGAAGGCAGTTTGGTAGCAGTTGTTTTTTCTGCAGTCCTAATTATCCTCTAAAGTCCGTGTCTATCCTGTACTAATCAAGAATCAAAGAAAAATACACAGAAAGATACTGGAAGCCCTGCTCGTCACTGAGGTTTTATGTTTCAAACTGACTTTACCATTCATGCCAGTAAAGACCTTAACCCATAAATTATGGGCATAAAAATATGGTCTGCATTTTCATAGTCTGGTTGTCTTTCAAACATGTACTGCTTTGGTTTGAAATCACTACCAAGAGTAACTTAATTAACAATAATTTAATTATGATGCAAATTTGGGAGGAAAAGTTACCTTGTCTTTGTTATCTAATGAAGATGACAATCTAGGGCTTGAAGCTGAACGTATAACACCTGTTGAATCTTTTTCTTTCTGAGTTTCTTTGCTAGCTGTAATTTCTGCCAGAGCCCCATAACTGCCAGTCTTTCGAAGACCCAATCTCCAAGAAGCAGGAGACTCATCTTTTCGTTCTTCTTCTTTGGGAGAAATCTTAGTTGAAGTTGGAAACTGCAAAACACAGAGTTGCTTTTTTATAAGCTTGCTTCCAAGCATCCACTGTGCAGTCAAACATTTAAGAAGGGACATGCACAGACCAGAAAACAAGACATTCTAGAATCTCAACAACAATAACAGGTTTTCTGCTCTGTTCACTGACAAGTATACATAAATCAGAGAAATAGCATCATTCTGCTTAATTACATTGCAACCATCTTTAATACCAAAACAAAGAATATTGGATAAAATATAAGTTTCTGTGTTACACAATGAAGGTATGATACACAATCACACAATGCACACTTAGAGAACAGAAGTTCAGGCAAGCAACTATATTTTTTGCTTTGTGGAGATTATGAAGATTAGAACTCTGCCTTGTTCAAACCACATTTACACAACATGGATGCTATATTTAAGGAATATAGCAATTAATCTTTGCATTCTTCCACTTATCTTTATAAAACCTTAAAGATGCAAAAATAAACATTACAGATGACCATCAGAGGATCATATACAATAACTATGTGAAGCCTGGTTCACAATTACATAAAATTGGTTTCCATATAGATTATCTGGAAACTAATTCTAGCAAGCCTCCTTAAAAAAAGGGGGAAAAAACCTATTAAAAAATTATTCTGTTGTATAGTGCAGTGTTGGTGTGGTATCGGGGGTTTCCGGTTCAATGTGTGAACGGTGAAGGATGTGTGTTTGTGTTTATTTTCATGGTCATAGTCATGATGTGCACTGAAGATGGTGTTTGTTTTTGTTGTACGAGGTGCAATGACAATAAAGTAATCTAAAAACTAAAAAAAAACTCTTTAAAATGTTCTGCTACCCAGGACACTGTTCCCCATCCAAGGAATGCTTTCCAAATAATGCAATAGTGAAAAATGTATCATCTTCAAAAGTATTGCTTTGTTAATACTCTTATCCTCCTTCCAAAAATGAAAGGCAGGATTCCTTCCTGGCCAATCAGCAGCAATGAAAAAGTTTAATGATTAAAGTATAACTATGAAGATGCTGGATCTCCTTTGTCCAATAATATTGCAATATTGGCTGGATTCATACATTGCACTGAACTATGATTATGATGTATCATAGTCCGTGAGTAAAATGCAGGGGTCTGGACTGCAACAGTGCAAAACATTAAACCATTAATGTGGCTTCGCATAGTGTATGAATGCAATATTTCTGGTAGTCCATAGAATAATTTGTTTGATGCTTTATTTTATAACAAAAATATTTATTTTAAGCTGAGAAAATAAGGTCAAATAATGGGGATGAATGCAAACAATAATTGCTTCTGTCAAAGTTCAAGAATTTGACCTTTCTTTGGGTCTATAAACAGGTCACATAAGACACTCTAATTTTCAATCAATTTAATTCTATAATTCTGTGCTTTATGGAGTTTTTTACAAATACATATTTTATATTTCTGGAGAAGAAAGAAAAGCTTCATACCATTGCCTGAGCAAGTTAAATTTTCAAAATAACTATTTTTTTCCCCAAAGGTTAGCTTTAAATGTTGCACTATGAATACATACTTGCCATGATTCAAAATAACACTGTTTAAAATCATGCAATTATAATGTCAACATTTGAATTAGCAGTTGTTATTTGGCAACTTGGAAAAAGAAGCTAAACATACAATGCCCTCACCAGAGACTTTTCACCTTTACTTGGCACAAGAATAATGCCAGTTCTATGTAAGCCCTGCCTCCATGATGTAGGATTTACAGAGTCCATCACAGGCATGAGAGGAGAGGGAGAGTCATACTAAAGCCAATTGGAAGAAGACACACAAAAGAGATATAAAGATTGAAGGAAAAAAATGGTGTTTGCCTTAAAAGAGTTGTAGAAGAAAATTGATACTCATTTTCTTTTTCTGTTTTCTTTTTCACTAAATATCACCACTACTTGATCAAGTTAACAGAGGCGTGGATAAAAGTTCCCTTAGTATTGCAACTAGATGTGGAAATAGTTGAATCCTACTGCTATGTTATATATTAGCTAACATAATTTATGCTTTTCCATATTCACATAATATATAGAAAAGTACTGATGTGTTATGTTCTGAATCTAAACCCAAAAGATGCTTCAGATTATATGTATCAGCACCTCATTAAGAAATATACAATAGCTGTGCTTCCCAAGAAAATAAGTGTTCAGTGTAAGAAAGTGACAAAACAATGTAAGTTTCAGAAAAGGTGTGAACATGCTTCCTTTGCTTAAAAATATTTTCCCTTGGACTGCAAAGTTATCATACAAGTGCAGATAGACACATCTTCTTTACAGAAATGCCAAGAGATGCGGTAAGCACGCTAAGAAATGCTCTGAAACATATTTTCAGCTTCAAATCTGAAGCACACCATATTCCTAGAGAGTTATTGCAATTTGCTGAGACCATTAGTAAAGGCTATCAGGAATTCTTACTCATTAGAGTTTTTCTTTTCTTTTCAGGTGTTCTCAAATCTACTGACAGTTTTAACTAATTCTCTAAATTGATCTCTAAATTGAGCAGGCTGAGAACTGACACAGTAGTTTTCATACCCAGCATCTAACAAATCTTCCTTTGTATTTGGACAAAGGAAATTAAGGAAAACCAAGGATTGTATGTTAGACTGGGAAACTAAAAAATATTATAGAAAGAAATGGTAACTATTTCTTAATTATTGCCAATGCATATAGCACAGTAAAAAGCAGTGTTCAGCCCAATTTATAGCATTTAAGATTTCATTTTTTTTATAGTTGGTAAGTAATTCAAATTCTTGTTCTTCAACATATAAGCAATATGAAAGCTACATATTTGTTTATGGCAAAAGTATGTGAACCTCCAGGATTATAAATTAGTTCATAGGGAAAATTAGAATCACTCAGATCTTTACATTTTTGTGGAAAAGTGATTACAGGACCTCCAAAATATTGTTGCTAATGCTCTTAATGCTAGAAAAATCTAACAGTCCACTGTTAGGCAGATGGTAAAAATGGAGATAATTCAGCAGCACTGTCATCCTTTCCTAGAGTGGTTGATCAACCAAGATCACACCAAGAGTAAGGTCTTAAAGGTAACATCTAAGGAACTAACGGCCTCTCTTGCATTGGCAAATATTAGTGTTTGTGAGACCACTATCAGGAAGATACTGAGCAATAATAATGTGCATGGTAGGATTGCAAGGAGAAAGTTATTACTCTCCAAAAAGCACATGGCTGCCTATCTACACTTTGCAAAAGACTACATGGCTGAGCCAAATGGCTATTGGAAGAATGCTATATGGGTGGATGAGACCAAAATAAAGTTCTTGGCTTGAATGAAAAGCATTACATTTGGCAAAAGACAAATCACTGCATTCCAACATAAGATCCTTATCCCGTGTGTCAAACACATAGTAGTGGTGGTATCATAATTTGGGAGAGCTTTTCTGCCTCTGGAGCAGGACAACTTGCCCTCAATTATAGAACTGTGGGTTATGAAATGTTTCAGCATATTCTATAGGCAAATGTCAGCATAACTGTCCATAAATTGAAGCTCAAGAGAAAGTGGGTCATGAAGCAACATAACAATCCAAAGCATAGGAGTCGTACGACCAAAGAATGGTTAAAGCAGAAGAAAGTTTGGAATGGGTAAGTCAAACTCCTGACTGTAATCCTATAAAAATGTTGTGGAAGGACCTTAAGGAGGCAGTTTATATGAGGAACCCCACCACCATCCCTGAGTTAAAGCTGTTCTGTAAGGAAAAAATCAGCTACAATTCCTCCAAGCTGACTTTAGGACTGATCAACAGTTTTCAGAAATGTTTACTTGCAATTATTGCTGCTCCAGGGGGACATATCAGTTACTGAAAGAAATGATTCACATACTTTTTACCATTCACAAATATATAGCATTGAGTCATTTTCTTCAATATTATTTTCAGTATTATTACTTTTGACTCTTTTGTTTAACAAGGTTTCTTTTACCTAGTTGTAGGACAAACCATTTTAGATCATTGTTTTAAAAAAAAAAAATTGACAATCCAAAAGGGTTCACAAACTTTTAAGCACAACTGTATACATTAGGCACCAAAATTTCCCCTGAACTTATGTGTACACATTCTTCACATATAGCACATGTTTATTTAAACATTGCCACTGCACAGGAACATTGCCACCATCATTGTCCACCTAAGTGATTCTTCTGAAGACGATTGCTTCCCAGTTGCTAAAGGGAGTGAAGAAGCATCAACACTAAGAATGGAGACTCTTCCATCCAATAATCTGTTCCAGGCTCCTGCTTTTCTACTACTTTGAAACAGAAAAGTAACAGATCTGCTTCCTGACAAAAAAAAAAAAAAAAAGCCAGGGCCTACTGTAGGCCTATGAGTTATGGATTACTTTACTTGACAGTGACAATTCAACAATACTTGGTATTTCTTCTCTCAATGGAAGTCAAGGCTTCCCAACAGGAAAGTGGGAAGTGTTGGCACTGCAACTCCCAGAATTAATTTGAGGAGCTATGATATCCGCAAATTCTGGCAGCTGCAGTTACTAATACACTTGTAGGTGCCAGATTGGGCAAAGTGTCTTATATCATCAGACTGAAAAAAATGATTAAAATTTTGCTTTTTGAATAGATATGTAATTACATATAGTTAAATGTTAGTACTAGTAAGTGAATAAAAGCATATGTTACCTTTTTAAGAGGGGATGTAGGTGTTACTTGACCAGTAGGAACAGATGGTGTTGTTACAACAATTGAAGAAGCTTGCACATTGGTAGTACTTGAGTTATTGACTGTAGATTTGTTCTTTTCTATAAAAAAATCATTCACAGTTTATATAATATAAATGTTGTACTGTCTGTAGCTATCCCATTCTCTCAAAAGGCATTTGTTTAAACCTCAAAACGAAAGAGTTAATTTTGTTAAGAAATTTATTTCTAATTATTGTAACTACTCATAAAATTATCAACAAATAGTATTTATGACAAATTTTCATGGTTCTGGCCATCCCTGCCATCACAAAATTGTAAGCCAGTGCTTGTTGCCCATCTCACAATTATGATGTTGCAACAAGCTATGGTCACATGATCATTATTTCTGATGTTCTCTGTCAGCTTCCCACAAAAATGAGAGAAGCCAACAGGAATCTAGAAGTTGTGGTCATGTTGGTTCTCACTTAACAACCTGCATAAACTTTGTTTAATGATGGCAACCAGGACTGTTGGAATTGCTGCCACTAAACATGGTCATGTGACAGTGTACTTTTATAAAAAGTCATAAGCTATCATAAGTCACAGACTACTTGAAGTGGCTACTTTTAAACCAGAAAACAAGATTCCAACTTTCTTGCAAGTTGAGGAAGAGGAGAGGAGGAGAAAATTATGAGAGGAATACTCCCCACAGTATATTCTTATAGCAGAAAACTATATTTTGCTATTAAAAACTGATTAAAATATTATATCATTCCTAGTACTAATTAACAATTGAATGCAATAAGAAAAGTATTGTTTTAATTAATGTATTCATCTGCTAAGCTCTGAGTAGTGGACGGATATTTACAATAAGCATTTAAGATAATAATACAAAAATGATAAAATACAGTGCACAAAAAATAGTGCAAAAGTCTATAAACACAAGAATAAATGTCTAGAAACAAGAATGAGGGAATATGTAAATATGTAAATATACCATGGAGAAGATTGAAATGTAAGAATAAAATATATTGATTTATAGTAAGAGTAAGATGTAATGGTAAAGGAATAAGTAAATACATATACTGAAAAATGTGAGGAGATGCAAAAGATGTCTTGATGTTGATAATAATGTATAAAGTTTTATTTTATGTTTTTAAAATTTGGAAACTTAATAAAATTTATTTTAAAAAAGAATCTTAATGTACTATTTTAATGCTTTTTAATAATCTCCAGATATCATCAAATATCAGTAATGGAATTCATAGTTTTCATGAGCTGCAAAAACATGACTGGAAACAATTTATGCTCCACAAATCATGGTTGTCAATCTCTGATGTGAGAGTCGGGCAAAGTGGAATGTGACTCTCAATTCCAAATGCAACAGTTGAGAAGGCACTCTTTCATGTTTTACAATTCTTAACAAAGACATCCAGAAAAATAATTGACTATATGGGATATAATTATATACAATATGTCAATATATAACGGTAAATATATTTTAATAACTAAGCAAGTATTCAACAAATTGAAGTACAATCTAGTCTCAGTGAATGGATACTGAATCACATTAGAGGAGAGTGAAAACCTGACAATTAGGGAGTTACTTTTTCATGTTCTGCACATTTAAAAAAAAAAATATTCCCAGTGCTTTTCATTTAAAAATGAAATATTGATGTATTGAATCCTGTCTATACACATATTATGCAAAAGAGATAGTACAGTAGGCCTCTAATCCATCTAGAATCTTTTTCCAAGTACCAGTACTTACAATAGACCTCTGAATCTACCTTATAATAAATAATTGGAAGAAAAAAGAAAGTACAAGTTTGGAACATAGAGATTCAGCTTCAGGGAAAAGTTAAGTTCTCTAGCATGCCAAATAAAGTATGATGAAAGTCCTGTTGATATTTTAAAATCTCCAAGTTTACATAAATTAATTCTTGTGTCACAGTCATATTTTCCTGGCACAAGACTGCATAGTAGGAACAAAGAAAACACAGCAATGAAAGTCATGTAACTCAAGAAATGCTGAAGTGATGACTCTGAACCTTTAAGTCATTCATATGTATAGTTCATCAAGATTTTCAATATTATATTACTATAATTAAGTGAACTAAAAGTATATCTTTCTGGTTTGTTATTTTAAAATTTAAGATTGTTCTACACAGCAAAATCATAAATGAATTTTGTAGAAGTTTACAAGGTTGAAATTGTTCTGCCACAACAAAAGTTAATTTTCCAAAGCACAGCCTTAGCAAGAAATATCTCAAAGGCCAATTATGCATTACTTTTTAAATATTTTTTTAGCTATAGATTAATTACTAAACTGCTAGAAATAATTTTCTAAGCTAAGCTTTCAGTATATTCACTGCAAACTGCTTGTGTATTTTTAAAAAAATAGCATATCCAGTATTTTGTGTATACATTTGATAGATTATTCTTTATTATTAAGATTAAAAACAACTAATCAAGTTATTAGTCTACAAAATAAAGAAATGACCAATGTAATTTGCATAAATAGAGCACTTTGAAGCATATATTTCCCACATCCATTTGTTGAGACTTTCAACAAAATAATCTCAACATGCATCACCATTGCTCACTTATCTTTCAGGCCACATTTGACCTAAGTGATTTGAGACAGCAATTTTAAACAAGCTAACTTTAGCAATGCTACATGTTTTTGCAAAATCAATGCAACCCACTACTATAGAAGTCTCTTTATGATAATGTAAGTGCATGTAATCTTTGATTTTTCTACTCTTGCTGCAAGACTTCTTACTCATTTTGCTTTCATGTAATATAGCACCTTGTTTTTCATACAGTTATCTAGTTCCTAATTACCTATTTGTGAAGCCAATTGAGCTGTTCAAAAATTATGTAAAGATGTTTTAAGAACATGTAAAATGTAGTAAGATATAAAAAATGATCCATTCAGTATAAGCTTTATCTAAAAAATTAAAATCACTTAATGCCTTCCACCTGTCCCTCAGCATCATATTATTATGGCAGCAGCAAACATAAAACAAGGAAGAAACAAAAGTTACAATAAATTAAAATGAGATGAAAATAAATAAAAAGGTAACCAAAGTATTTTTCCACATTACCTGTTTCTGCTTCAGATTCTGAATCTTCTTCCTCATCTTCTTCACTAGAGCAACTGGATTCATCTTTTTTTCCTTCTTCCTCCTCATCACCCTTTTCTTGTTCTAAGGACTCAATGTTTGATGGATTCTTGTCTTGCTCAATGATCAAAGTATCTTTACTGGAACATTGATATTATAAATATTTATTTATTACTTTTAGGGGAAAAAACTAAATATCAGTTGATACTTTGTTTGATCCACGGCATATTCTAGTTCAAACTTGTGTAATCTTAATCTTTTTTTGCCCCTCTCCCAATGTTAGTTTTAGTTTAGCTACTTACTTTTTAAATGATTTTTGAGACTGATTATTGTCCATGTTTGCTGTTGTTTCAATTAAAGGTGATTTCTTCTCCTTCTTCTCACTATGAAGCTTTAACAGAAGTTAAAATACTTAATTAGATTTTTAATTATTACAAGTAAAATTTACTAGGAAAATTCCAGTATTATTAATTCAAAAAGTAAAATCCTTTAATCTTTCAAAACTAATTTTCAGCATAAAAAGCAACACTGACCTGAAGCAAACAAACTGTCCTAAAGCCATCTCCATCTCATAAAAATAAATAAAATAGAAAAAAGTAAAATAATGTCAGCTCACAACTAATACATAATTTTATTAAGCACTGCTTTAGAAAGGATCCAGAAGTATTGTTAAGAGAAACTACTATGAAAGTGAAGTTTTTGTGTTTGGTAGCAGTAGTAATATAACGATCTCTGTAACTTCAAAATAGCTAAGAACAGGCAGTTATTAGAAAATGGAGTCTTGGAAGTTAATATCCAACTCCCTGAGCAGAAACAGATCATATGTTGCTGTAGCTTAATATGGAGAAGGCACTTTCTTACTCACAGTGGTATATCGTAATAACTTACAATATGGGGCCACAAGCTATAGCTGACAGCTAAAGAAAGCTTTGGAAATAAGATGGACTAATGCTACTATGTTTAAACTTCTTCCTGATGTCTTGTAAAGCTAAAGGACCAAGCTGTGTTTCTCTTTTGAGAACAAGGAATAAATACAAACCTTTCCATGCTATTTGAAGTAGGAAGTAAATGTGGCCTCAGAAAGAAAAATACAGAAATCCAGATATATTTTTTTAGTAGCATGCTCAAAAGTCCAAAACATTACCAAGACATAAGTTTAGTATATGCAAAACATTCTGTGCAGTGGCTATTAAAATATTCTATTTAAACAGCTCTTAATTTGAACTCAATATGAACACGGATGTCCTTTTGTGTTAGTTCTATATATTCTAATATGAAGCTTCAAATTGGTTCACATTTTGTTCTTGCACACTGAAAGAGCTTACCATGTTTTGTTTCTTTTGAAGCTCTTCTAAATAGCCTAATATGTCTTCATCTGCTACATCAAATGCTGTTTGACCCTACAGAAGAGGAAAAAAACACAGATTATGGTGCAATTAAACTAATAACCACAAAGAGCAAGAATTTGTCAGCAGGAAATCTATTAAATCTGTTGGCTGTAGATGCCAATGTATCCTCAACTGGTTCTTGAAGTACCTGCCAAACTCCCTCGCACGATTTGAACCAAAAAAGAGAGTGAAAATTAGCAATCATGTTAACTGTAGCTCTGATCACAAAATCTTATAAAAGCCATGAATACATTCTAAAGAAATTAAAATCAGAGGTGCAGCTTAAAGCTTTGTTCTGAAACATCATCAGTTTTCCCATCGTCCACAAAGAAAATATATATATTGGCATAATCTGGGGATTCTGAGAAGGTGGCAGTCATGGCCAGGAGATTCTTTATACAACTTCAAATTGTCCACCAGTTTCACTCATTCCTGGACCAACATGCCCTTCACACCTATGCCTTGGTTTTATCTAGACAACTGTAATGTACTCTACATGGGGCTGCCTTTGAAGAATAGCCAGAAGCTTGAATTGATTCACAATGCTGCAGTCCAAACAGTTTTGTGCAAGCCTAGATTTGTGCATGTATCACGTCTTTTGTGGGAGCTACACTGGCTGCTGATCTGCTTCCTGGTACAGTTCAAGGTGCTGATTAGCACCTACATGGCTTTGGGCCAGGCTACTTGAAGGACTGGCTCTCCCTTCAAATCAAAACTTCATTATGGCCATCGACTAGCATAAGAGTAAAATACAAAGAATTATTAATTTTAAAAGCTAAAAATTCTTTAAAAAATCATATAAAAACATAAAAAACAATATATGGAAAACTAGATCTATGAATCCCTAATACAAAACTTAATTGCCTTTTCCCTATTACATACACCAGTCCAACAGGGTGGGAAACAGGATATGTCCCATTGATTAGGGATGTACATCTGGTAGATCCACAAAAAAGTGCCTTCTCAGTAACAGCACCTTCTCTATGGAACATTGTTCACCCTGAGATACAGTTGATCCCCATCCTCTTGCTTTTCGAATGGCCCTAAAAGCATGTCTTTGTCAGCAGTCCTGGGGACCACAAATGAAGATGGAGCCAATCAAGTGGCTGGTTTGCTTGTGTTGTTGTTTCTATGGGGGTCAAATAGAGATTTTTATGGGTTTTTATTATGTGGTGGATTTTTAAATGTTGCAAGTCTTCCAGAGTCACCTCTGTGTGAGTTGGGCAGCTATATAAATTTGTTAAACAAACAAACAAACTGGTGTTCTCAGATAGTTATTTCCTGAACCCACCCATATATATTGTGGCTGATCTATGTTCAGTGACATTAATGAATAAGTAGAAATAAGATGTGAGAATACAATAAAACTAAATGGCCTATTTGATCCAATAATAAATGAGAATAGGAAGTATCTGGTGAGTAAAAAAGGGTTGTTTTGAATACCTGGTTAAAACACAGATTACAAATGACCCAGGAATGAATAAAAACTTGATTTTATTGTATATGAAGAAATAATATTAGTGAAAGATACAAGAATAAAAGACACTACATTTCAGAAGACTATTATTTGGTAGCCTAATGAGTACATCTTTGGAAGCAAGAACATACAAGAAAAGAATAGAAAGCAGTAAGAGTATAAAATGAGTGCAGGAAGAGAAATTACAAAGGTGTTTCTTCCACTAGAATGAATGAAAGGTGGATGTAAGAAAAAAGGATGTCAAAACTACATGAATCAAGATGCAAAGAATATTATTGAATGCCATCGAAGCATAGGACATTTTGCTAAGAGGCAACATGAACAAGAATGCTTGTTTGAATTATGAAATGAAATAAATTTGAATAGTAAAATGATGAAGTGAAAGAATTCCTGAAAAAAATGTATATATAATTTTAACTGGGACTGTAGCAAAGTCACAAGTGAAAACTTAAAGTGTGGTAAAGCAAATACCATAAAATATTTGCATAAGTTTTAAGTTGCCTTAAAACCTTTTTAAAAAAATAACATAGGTTCAGCTTACTGTAGTTCAGATATACAGCTCAAATGTTAAGGAAACCATTAAATAATATCTTGGTTATAGTTAGAAGCTGTGAATTAAGTCAAATGGAAATCTTACCACTTTATTGACAGTTTCCATGTCACACAAGTTTTCAACTAGTATTCGACATGCTTCTTCTTTTCCCCAATGAGCAGCTGCATGAAGTGGTGTCCATCCATCATAATCTTTAATATTTACATCATACCCAGCTTGTATTAACAGCCTATTAAGTTAGAACAGGTAATATGACTGAACTAAAAGATTTTAAGTGTTTCAAGAAATACTACAAGGAGGACATTTGCAGATCACTGTACATTCATATTCAGAATTGTGTCAAAAACTGCCCTCTCAATCACTTAGTATCATCGTCATCACTATTGTTTTCATTATTACTATTAATATTTTCATCGCAACTATCATACCCTACATTGCTATTATTATGAATACAGATTAGCCTCATTTAGTGACAGCAAATGGGACTGGCAACTTCATCGCTAAGTGGAAAATCACTTGGCTGCAACTATACTATCTTTTTCCCCCACTCAATCTCTGCAGTGCCAGGATAGTCAAAACTGACAAGCTAATCAGTTTGACACCTCTGACTTTTTTTTTGCTTCCTAACCACTCTCCCGCTCTTTGGAATGCTCACTTGGGCACTGGTATAAGTAGTAAGAATGAATTTTTGTTTATATTTACATTTAATGGAGAGGAAGAGATTAAAATGGGAAATACACATTGAAAGCAATTCACTGGCAGTCACAAACACACTCAACGAACAGTTAATACTCTCTGTCTTCCTTTCCAATCTCTTCATTCTTCAAGAAGAAGAGGGGGAAATGACTCAGGTAGAGACTGCCTACTGAAATATCTTGTATGGCCTCTCAAAGAGTGGAGAGATGGAGAGGAGAGGAAGGGATTATAAAAAGGTACATAGGGATTGCTTTCAATGTGTATTCCCCATTGTGACCTCATTTACTCTCTTGGAGTCACTTCCTTTCCAACATCTCTGGTCTGCATGGGAAGAAAAAAGTAAACAATAGGTAGGCATGGGATAACATATACTGACTAAAATGATGATCACAGAACTATGATAATCACATGACTGAGGGGTAGCACCTGTGGTAACTGAATGATAATTAAATTATGATCACTATCACCATATTATTGTTATTCATTTATCACTAGTAATATTATATTTATTACTGTCACTATTGTCATTATAATTTTTGGACGATCTGGGATTCCATACCATTCAAGGCATATACAAAAAGAGAAGCTCAAAGAACATGAGGCAGACCCATAAGAAGATGGAGAGACCATATCAAAGACACACTACAACATCAATTAACAATGATTGAGGCTGCTAGAAGAGCAAGAGCCAGAACTTTCTATCTCCCTCGACACTCAAAATAGAAAAAAAGGAACTAAAGACTGTCTTCATTATTAGTACTATTTGCTGGTTTTTTATTTGCTTGTGATTCTCTGCTTATTGCTACATTTGCATATAAATAATAGTTGCAGAAAAAAGAAACTGCAGCATTTCTAATTGCTTAGCTATTTTTTATATATGCCAAAAGTGAAAATAAACTAGAATGTAAAGTCTTATAAAGATTTGTGGCAAAAAGAATAATTTGAGAGTGTTAATATGAACTTCTCAGATTTGTCACAAACAATGAAATTGTATGCTATCACTGAACTTAAGTAGAAAATCACAAATTGCATCACATACATTGCAGATTCACTTAATTTAGAGTGAAAACAAGGGAGGATGGATTCTGATAACTCCACAAATATCTAAGAAAATGGAAGAATAGATATGACCTGAATATTGTCTTGCCCTTCCTTGGTCCACAATTTTAAGCTATTGTGAAGCATTAATAGAGTATGCTAATTGATACCTCATACCCAACTTTCAAGATATTACACTAACAATTAAGAATGAATGAATGAACATATTCATTCATTCTTGACTTGATATGTGGTTAATATTTCAGCATTGACTGATTATTTGTAATGATTAGGAAAGCATTTAAAACCATATATGTAAATCTAAGCGTTCATAGCAAATTTTAAATGTGAAATCTGAATCCATTCAGAAGCTCAACTTACTTTAAGACTTCCGTATACCCTTTAGCAGCAGCTACATGAAGAGCTGTACCACCAGATTTTGCATGCCGAACATCATTTATATGACCACTATTAAGCCACTGTCTAGCATCCCTAAGCATTATTCGCTCTTCTTCTTTCCGAGCTGCCTCTATATCAACCCCTAAAAAAACAGAAATATATTCATTTTAAAACCTATACACTTATTATTTAAACTGCATAAAATTCATCAACCTCTAAACAAAACATTGGACAATTCCCATCCAGTTCTATCTATTCTGTAGAAGTGATCACCCTCAACATTTTGGTTGCAGTTTGAGGCAGAAAACAAAGTTCACACAAATATCATTCTCTAAAAAGGTAGGTATTATATAGACAATTACATTTTTAAAATGCAATATAGGATCTCGTTCAACAAGCTGGACTAGGTCAAGATACTTAATAACAAGGTGAGGCAGAATTACAAACTGGAGATACAAGCTGAGGTCAATTTTCTAACACATTGTCCAGACAAATATGCATTTAATGTAGGTAACAAGACTTGTACAGTCTAAGATCCAAAGTAAGATTTGCAATGTCAGTAGTTTCCATGTTAGCAATTAGTTTCTTATAGATCTGTTTTCCAAGATCTTAATTTCTTTTAACATAAAGACTTGGAAACTTCAACGTTTCCTTTCATGTACTCATCCACCATGAGCTTATTATTTCTGAAGCTAAAAATTTAAAAACTAGTAGCAGTAGCCTCTGCCTCCCTTGTCACTCCCTTTTTTCGAAACATGCATTTTCTTTCTAAACCTCTTTTTATTAAACATTGGACATTACTGAAGCTGTATATAAAACATTGAATTAGCTTTTTGATCTTGCATTAATATGTCCATCTAATTATTATGTTTACAGGTAAAATACAAATGTATAATAAATATCACGTTTAAAATTACCTAATTACTTCATAAAGATTAAAAAGCCAGAACAGAACAGCAGTCAATCTTAGGATATAAAGGAAAATAGCTAGAAAAATGCACATAAATAGATATTGCAGCTTCAAAAATAAATCAAACCATTGAATATTGCTAAGTTTCTTCATTTATTTATTAGGTCTCAGAACTAAATAAAAACAATTAAAAGAAATACTTTTTCCAATGGTCCACATACTTTGCATGTTAATTTGGTAGTCAGATTAATCTTTCTTACTAATGGACTAAAATAGGAAACCAGTTCAGGTTGTATCCAATGGTGCTTTACGGTTTTAATTGCCAGGATGTTAAAACATCACTTTAATATGTCAAAATGCAATAGACAATTCACGGTGACATTACATTTTTACCTCAGATCAAAACATTGTTATCTCTTATATCAAATCATAAAAGACTGTAATATTCTCCACTATTTCAAGCACCATTATTCTATTTATATATAAGATGTATTTAAATAAGCAAAAATAAGCAAGGCTCTAAAATCCCACTTACAGTACTGGTAAAAATGATGGCATTGACTCTTATAGATTATATTTGTGGGAAACTGGCATGTTTTAATATCTAAAGTTCAAAGATTTCTCAAACTGACACATTTTATTAAACTATTTTAAATGAAATTATGTTTATATTTGTCATGTCTTCAAAACAATTGTTTTGGTTTCCCACTTATTATATTTGGATGGATATTATCATTATGTGATACAGTATTGGGAATGCTCCACATCAAATGCTGCTAGCAAACATGCTATGCTGCCTTCAGAGCTGAAGTGGTTCTTTTACTGTCATTTAGATTAGAAGCGCACAGCTAAAAGCCCCAGCATTACAGTTCTTCCCACCAGAAAATCTTTAGTTTGGCCATAACAGAGTTCTGTAAGTTATTATCACAGTAATTTTTATGTGACAGAAAGGAATATTTTAAAATATTGAATTTTAATTAAATGATCAGATTATGCTCAAAACACTAAACATAGTCCCAACTATTAAAGAATTGTATACAGTTTTCCTATTTTACTCAATACAAACATGTATTGTAATGTCAATAATCAATCTGAAATATTGTGTATTTTTCCTCAGTGTTTTATCTTAAAAAATACTGACTGCAATTCAATCATTTTTTTTTAATGTTAGAAGATAAATGTCAATGGCTAAGCTCCCATTTTATCAACCAGGCTGGGGGAAAATCATTTAATTTCCAAATTTTAAAATACTTTGCTATCTGGAACACGAACATAGTTTTTCAAAGTATTTTTCTTACATACTGTTATATCCCAAAGGGAAAAGAAGCCTACATTCAACATCGCCTTTCTCTACACCTCCACCAAAATATACAAATAAAAATGCTATGTTAATTCATAGTTCCTCTACAAAATTAAAACCTCTAGAAAAGATATCCAAGTGATACACTTGAATATATATGTATATATTATATGTATATGTATTTTATATGTACAAGAATATATGTGTGTGTACATGTATATATATTTATATGTGTATGTATGTATGTATGTATGTATGTATGTATGTATGTATGTATGTATGTAATTGTATATGTATAAGAACATATTGGATACAGACAGGATTCCAATAAAGACCAGCATCTGGGCACAGAAAAAACTGTCAGTTTTCATAAAACTAATTTCTATCAAATGAGCACCCTATTTGCAAAAATTAATTTAACTCATCTGGTTTATAACTACATGCCATTTTGTCTCCTATTCCTGCTCCTAGCAAAAACAGAGCAAAGAAGCAGAATAGAAATGGGGAGGAAAAACCAACTGGGAAGAAAAGGAAAATAAGTGAGAAGAAAGAGCTGCAGAGAAAGAGACAAAAGAAAATAGTTACAGAAAACTCATCTTCAGTGCTGATACAGAATGAATGAATGCTGTTATATGGATTTTTTTTAGTGTTCTATAGTTAATTTTCTTGTATCATTAATTTTCTTTACAATATGGAATTTCCTAATCATTACACATAGTAAAGCACTAAATTTTTATGTTTACCTTGTCGATTCACTTCATTTTGAAGCAATTCTTCCATTGCTTCTTCCTCAGCAATATCTAATGGAGTGTTTCCTTCACTGTTTACAGCTCCTACATATGCTCCTTGACTAATCAGGTATCTGTTAATGGAAAGAAGAAAAAATGACAAATATGCTGAATAGTTTTAATGTAAGTATAGATTTTTTTTCATAAAATAGTAAAGCATAATCTGTGCATATGGGGGAAATTTGTAAAAGCTTTTAATAAGATTATCTCAATGTAGTTGGGTCCTTAATAAGAACCCCTTAAATTAAATTATTATGTTTACAATTCTTCTATATCCTGTAGATTCTGGTCCTTAAAGTGGTGACAGTAAACAGCACACTTAGTGTATCCCATGCAGTATGCTTTTCCTGATATTTTTTTAAAGTATTGTTATACTTAAAAATAAACATATGGAAGACTAGCATAATGCAAACTGGAAAGACTGAAATGTGGCTTTCTTTTTCAAAATGTTTCATAAACTCTAAACGAATCCTTGGAAAGTAAAATGGTACATGTGTGTATTTTTCCCTAGAAAAGGTAAAAATATTTGCTAAGTATTAAAGGGCATTTTGGGAGATTACGGGGAACAAATTTACTAGGTTCATGTAAAGTCATTTTGTGAGAATGACCATTATATGAAGTTAGATGCCTAGTTAGAGTTCACCTTTGGCATGAATGAAGGGTCCAATCTCAAGACAACTCTTTTGGAGTGAAAGATACAGGGTTCCGTCCTGACAGAAAGTGCAGTCGAATCCAAAACCCCTCTGGCTGAGGTGATGGCTACCAGGAAGGTCACTTTATACGACAAAAATTGCAGACAAGTAGATCTCAGTGGTTCAAAGGGAGCCTCAGTCAGCGAATGCAGTACCTTAGAGATGTCCCATGTGGGGTATCGATGAATCACTGGAGGTCGAAGATTCATCGCCCCTTTAATAAATCTGTGGATGGTCAGATGCCAGAATAAGGCCTCCGTCCCCCCCCCCCGGAAAGTACACAAGACAGGGCCCCCACCTGCTGTCGTAATGTGTTGAGTGACAGGCCCTTTGTCCAGTCCCTCTTGGAGGAAATCCAGCACCTGGGCAACCAAGACCGCTGCAGGATCCAACCCAGATTGGGAGTACCAGGCACAGAAAGCCCTCCAGGCCACATTGTAAATACAATTGGTGGAAGGCCTGATACAACCATCCAGCAAAACAATTAAAACAATATTTAAAAGTAATTAAACATAAATATAAATAAGATCACAGGATGATGCATGAAAATCACACAAATAATACAATGACTTTGCAGGCTCCCTCTTCCAAGAGATTGCAAACCTCCTGAAAAAAAGATACATTTTAAGAGATTTCTAGAAGTTCCAAAGAATAGATGCTATAGCAGAAAAGGCTCATCTTCTAGATTCCATCAGAGTGTACCTTTTTGAATGTTCACATATTTCTCGGCAATTTAGTATTTTGTCCACAGCAGATTTTAAACTGTATGGCATATACTTTCCTGGGACTTTGATCTACTTTGTCCATGGTTCATATTCTCCAACTGACCAGACTCTTATAAGCTTCATCCTGATGGCTCTTGATGGTTTGGCCATTTGGCATTTCAATTCCATTACTGTTGGTAATTTTACCTGGATTTTTGCTACTACAGTTAATCCTCTACTTACAACCATTTGTTTAGTGAGCAAAGTTATAACAACACTGAAAAAAGTGATTAATCACTATTTTTCACATTTATGATTGCAGCATCCCATGTTCACTTGTTAAAAATTCAGTGGTTCACTTAACTGTCTTGCTTAGCAATGGAAATGGATGTTGGTATAATTACCTGAGAACGCCCTTTCTATCTACGCTGCAAGAAAGTCCAGGATGGGTTAGACTCTTCCCTATTACATCATAGAGCGCATCTGCCTTGTATAAAAAAAGCCAGCCTCTCGCCAGATCCCCAGCTTTAGGCGAAGCTACCTGACAGACTCAGAGTGTCTATGGAAGCAAATAACAAACAAGTTAGAAAGAATCCGCTCCCTGCACGCACCGGACATAATCAGGGTGAGGCTGGACTCTCTTGCAGCATAGATAGAAAGGGCATTCTCAGGTAATTATACCAATACCCTTTCCCATCCACGCTGCGCTGAGAGTCCAGGATGGGACTTACCAAAGCCAACATGTCCATGGGAGGGCCCATGTCTGGTCTGATTACTCCATTTGTGGACCATCCTCTGAAGCACCCTTCGTCCAAACGCTGCATCCACTGAAGCGAAGGAGTAAATGCAATAATGTCTAATGAAGGGTGACAGAGGCGCCCAAGTAGCCACTCTGCAGATCTCCTCCAACGAAGCCTGAATATCCCAAGCGGCTGAAGTGGCAGCACTCCTGGTGGAGTGTGCCATTAGGTTGTTAGACACCGGAAGGGATAAAGTCTAGTAGGCTTTGGCAATACAGGACCTGATCCACCTGCTTAGGAGGGGAGGCCTTACAGCCCATCGAATTGTGGGAGAAAGACACAAACAAGGCCTTGGTTTTTCTGAATGCGGCCGTTCATTTGATGTAGATACATAAGGCTCTCTTTAACATCCAGTTTATGCCATTTATGTTGGCAAGATAGGATGAGGACAGAAGTCTGGTAATACAATGTCCTGGGCTCTATGGAACCAGGTATTATTTTTTCGGACAAAGGTAGGGTCTAATCGAAGAACCAACCTGTTGGCATGGAAGGAACAGAGGTCCTGCCTAATAGAGAGAGCTGAAAGCTCCAACACCCTCTTAGCCAAAGTAATGGCAACTAGAAAAACCACCTTAAAAGTTAGAAACTGAAGTGACAGTGATCTAAGGGGTTCGAAAGGAGACCCTATCAAAGCCTGCAGCACCTTGGGAAGTGCCCATGTGGGATATCTGTGGACCACTGGTGGGCAGATATTAGAGGCCCCTTTTAGGAACCTACACACAGAAGGATGATGGGACAGTGATGAAAATTGATCCCAGTGGAGAACGGTCAACAGGGCCACCACCTGGTGGCGGAGAGTATTGGGTTTATTGGGCAAGACCCTTCTGCCTGTGACCAACACCCCTGGGCCATCTCACCTTCCAGAATGGCCCCCTAGTGCTGGAAACTGGCATTCATGGAAAGCAGCAATCTGTCCGGCTCCTTGAATGGATGTCCCTTCCAAAGGGCAGGAGACTGCCACCAGCAGAATGAGCGTAGAATCTGCTCCCATTGAAAAGGGAGCAGGAACCATTGGAGAGTCCGAGAGTGGAGTCTCACCCACGGGACGATACCAATGCAGGAGATCAGTTTCCCCAGCAGTCTGGAAAGATGGGCCAAGGGAACTCCGCAAACACATCAATTTTATAGTGCCTGATGAAGGGCGATGGAGAGGCCCAAGTTGCTGCCCTACAAATTTCGTCTATTGGAGCTTGCGTGGCCCATGCTGCTGACATTGCTGCACTTTGTGTGGAGTGCACAGTTATGCCTCTAGGTACAGGAAGTGACTGAGCCTCATACGCCTTCGCAATCATGGCTCTCAATCACCTGCCAATTGTTGAAGGTGAAACTTTGTGTCCTTGGGTGGTAGGTTGAAATGAAACGAAAAGAGCTTCCGTTTTCCTAAATCCAGCAGTACAATCTAAGTAAATGCGTAGGGCGTGTCACATCAAGCCGATGCCATTGGCACTCGAGTCTGTGAGTTGGTCTTGGGCAAAAGTTCGGGAGCACCAACTCCTGTGCCCTGTGGAAAGTGGAATTAATTTTTGGCATGAACGTTGGATCTGGACGGAGGACCACTCTGTCATGGTGAAATATACATGGGTCTTTTCTTACTGACAATGCAGCTAAGTTCGGAGATTTGTCTTGCTGACATAATAGCAATCAAAAAGACTACCTTGTATGTCAGAAAATGGAGACTCGTCATCCTCAGAGGCTCAAAGGGTCCCTCTGTTACAGCAGAGAGGACCTTGTCAAGATTCCAAGTTGGATAGCGGTGAATCACCGGGGGCCGTATATTCGTGGCTCCATGAATGAAACTACGAATACGATGATGTGAAATATGACCCCAGGAAATAACCGAAGCCAATGCCGCCACCTGCCTTCGCAACATGTTGGGAGAAAGACCTCTGTCCAGACCATCCTGAAAGAACTCCAGTATTTGTGCCACTGATGGAGAAGTGGGTTCAATATTGAAATTAGCACACCACTTACAAAGTATGTTCCAAGTGGCATCGTAAATGCAATTTGTTGATGGACGTCTGGCCGCCTGGATGGTGGAAATGCCCCTGTTGGAAATTTTTTCGCCCTTCAGACATCGCTGCTCAATCTCCATATGGCAAGGTGGAGCCATTGAGGATCTGGGTGTTGAACTGGACCGTGAGATAGAGTGATTCTGTCTGGTGGAATCCTCCATGGTTCCACTAATGACAGATCCCGAAGGTCTGCAAACCACGACTTTCTGGGCCAGTATGGTACTATTAGCAGCAGCTCCGCTCTCCCCTCCAGAAGCTTTTGGATCACCTTGGGGATCACTGGAAGAGGGGGAAATGCATACAGTAGGTCTGGTGGCCAGCGGCATCAAAGGGCATTGATATTCTCTGCTCCCTGGGTTGGGTACCTCGATATGAATCTCGGGAGTTGGGCGTTGAGAGGTGAAGTCACTGGTTGTCCAAATCTCAGGGCTGCTTCTTGGAACAGTGATGGATGTAACTACCATTCCTACTGATCGACTGTGGCCCTGCTCAGCCAGTCTGCCTGGATGTTGGACAGACTGGAGATATGCTCTGCCCTGATGGAGAGCAAGTTCCTCTCCACCCAAAAGCACAACTTCTCTGCCTCCCTCATCAGTTAGCCTGAGTGGGTACCCCCGTTTGTTTATATGAGCCTTTGTTGTTACGTTGTCTGTTAGAATCAGGACGTGTTTGGACCGAATTAGCAGAATGAAACTGAGAAGAACCAGGTGGACAGCTCTGAGTTCCAATAGGTTTATGCTGTATGATTGTTCGAGAACAGACCAACATCCTTGTGCCATGTGGTGTAGGTAGTGCACTCCCCATCCTAACAGGCTGGCACCTGTCGTAATGATAGATCTGTTGGGTTCCTTGAATAGGGAACCCCTGTTGATGAAAGGTGTGGTTCACCAGCGGAGAGATCTGTGGACCTTTGGTGGTACTAGAACTCGTCAGTTGGAAGTGTCTCTTCCTGACCTTTGGAAGGGCAACAGATACCATTGTAGGGTTCTGGCGTGCAGCCGGGCCCAGGGAACAATAGAAATACAGGAGATCAGTTTCTCTAATAGTTTAGATAACCAGATCAGGGGTACCCATTTAAGGGTCCTGATCTCCTGAGCTAGTTGTCTGATGCTCTCTTGTCTGTCCGGGGAAAGGAAGACTTTTCTTTCCATAGTATCTATAGTGGCTCCTAGATGAATTAGGCGAGTCGATGGAGTTAAGTGACTCTTAGCCCAGTTCATAGAAAACCCATGGTGTTGAAGAGCCTGAATAGTAAACGGGGTATCTAGTTCGGCCTGACTAACCGATGATGACAAGATTAGAATGTCATCTAGATAGCACTATAAACGGATGGGTCTAGCCCTGAGATGAGCGAG
Source organism: Notechis scutatus (assembly GCF_049901735.1). Classification (NCBI taxonomy): domain Eukaryota; kingdom Metazoa; phylum Chordata; class Lepidosauria; order Squamata; family Elapidae; genus Notechis; species Notechis scutatus. Next base: position 41,124,950 of record NC_142014.1, read on the forward strand.
TGCTGCTTACCACTGCAGCCCGAACTAGCTCAGGAGGTTTTACAGCTCTGCTTTGTCCACAGCCTCCCTAAGGCAGTGCCAGATCCCCGACACTGCTAGACAGTGGATCCCCGCTCTCTAGCTGGCACAGCTCAATTGGAGCCCCAAAAATTGTGCCAGAGGCTTTTAATTAGCCCTCTTTCTCTGCTAGCCAATCGAGAGCCCGCCCGCTCTTACTGAGGCTGCTGCCGCTTGCCCTTTTAAGCGCTTGCCCTTTTAAGCACTAAGCAGCTATGTGGGGCTTTCCCGGCCTGGTATGAGATCCTGGCTCTTTCATTTACTCATGGTTTGCTGACTTTCACTCTTTCTCTTTTTCCTCTTTTTTTCCTTGAAGAATCCAAAGCGTTATTACTATATTTTCTATCTTTCTTTCTGAGCACTCTCTTCTCATGTCCTCTTTGCATGAAGACAGAGTCAAAAACTGGGCATGCACAGTGGAAAGAGGGCTGGACTAAACTTTGATTGACTCCGTCTTTAAGCAAGAAAACAGGAGACAGCCCACGCTTTGGATTCTCCGACCCATACAACTGACAAAAGGAAAGCTCCTACTTGCTCTTCTGCTGTGCTTTTGCAAACAATAACAAACTGCTTCCAAGACACGAAGCTCGATTGAGACAAAGGAGCTGAGTCAAAGCTGGGGATCTGGCCAGAGGCTGGCTTTTTATACAAGGCAGACTCAGCTCTATGACATAATAGGGAGGAGTCTAACCCATCCTGGACTCTCGGCACAGCGTAGATGAGAATTTTGGGATCAATTTTTATCGTAAGTCAAGGACTACCTGTAAAGCACATGTCTCCAAGTCCCATCTTAAACAGGCAATTAAGGATACCTCAGACATTGGAATTAAAAGCTTTCAAAGGCTTTCAGGTTGCTCTAATAGTATTGCCACATAAGATTTTACACACACACACCACATTCCCTACAGCTAAAATAATAAACAATATATCATATTTCTCTCTCATTGAATATCTATGTGCAGTCCTCAAGATTAACTTCCAAGAATTGGAATTAATTTCAAGGTCTCTTCTCCCCCCCACATATAATTTTACCTGTTTACAAATAAGTTGAAAATTTTTATTTTTAAAAGGTTCAAGAATAGAACATGTATATTACAGCAAACTTCCCTCTGACTATGAAAAATGGAGAAGCCGTCAATTTCAAGTTGTTTTCCTCCCAATAATTTTACCTGCTTCCAAATCAGCTGGCAAGTTTTATTTTTAAAACCTTCAAGAATAACATACATATTACAGCAAATCTTCCCTCATGAAATGTATTGTGCTACTATATTGTGCTACCTCTTCCCAGAAAAAAAGGCCTCTCTTCTGTTGCTTTCTCGTAAAGAAAAGAGTTCCCGAAAGTTACAAAACAAATACTGGCTGGATAAATTTGAGGAACAATGGAAAAGGCTGAAATTTGTCTTGAACCCAGAATTAAACTGAAAGGTCAACATATTCCAGAACTCATTTAAGAATCTATGTGAACTTGCACAGGTGTTGAGAACATGTAGTATCAGAGGACTCAAAGTCACAGCTGTATGTGACCTCAAGTTATTTTCTACAGCTCATGACCATACTTGGGCAAAAATAAGCTGGGGCGAGGGGGGGATCTGTCTCTTGGCCGGTAACTATTAGCTCAAAGAAGTCAGGATTTCTTCCTCATCGTTTCCATGGGTATAACAAATGAGGTGAAGGCAAACTAGATGATTGGACTAAGGGAAGGATGGAGGGGAAAATAAAAGTGCCAGTTCATTGGTAGCAGAAAATAAAAACTGTCTCACATGTTGTATACTCAAAAGAAAAATACTTTTGCAGTCACCAATCTCAGTTGAGCTCATCTTAGAAATAGTTCCACATCTAGGGATAAAGACAGCTATCTCTCTAAATCCACAACTAGCTATAAAGTTAGATACTGTATAGATAAAGTATAAGATGCACCTAGCTTTTGGGGAGGAAAACAAGAAAAAAAAGTCTGCCTCTGCCTCCCAGAAATTTGTCTCCTTGCAGCAAATAGCAAATAGCCTGGTCAGCTTCAGCACAGCCTGATTAGCACAAGCAGATGATTGTCAGTTGGATCGGCCTCCTGACAATCAGCTGTTTCAGGCTTCAGGGATCACCCTTGCCTATTGCCCCCTCCACACGCCCCATTTTCAGCCTCCACATCCTGTTTTCAGCCTCCGCATGCCCCGTTTTCAGCCTCTGTGTGCCCTATTTTCAGCCTGTTCTGAGCAGTGGGAATCGGAATGGGTGGAAAACAGGGCTTGTGGAGGTTAAAAAGGGGATGCGGAGGCTGAAAATGGGGTATGCACAGGTGGTCATAGGCAATGGTGATCATTGCAGCCTGAAACAACTGATCGTCGGGAGGCCAATTCAACCGACAATCAGCTGCTTGTGCTAATCAGGCTGTGCTGAAGCTGACCAGGCTGTTTGCCGTTTGCTGCAAGGAGGCAAACTGCTGGGAGGCAGAGGCTGGCGGGTGGGGGCCAGCAGGTGGGTGGAGCTTCAGCAACATTCACTGTATAATACGCAGAGACATTTCCAGCCACTTTTGGGGGTGGAAAAAGTGCATCTTATTCTTAGAAAAATACAGTATATCTCACAATGTGAGGCTAAGGTTACAGCTGCACCCTTCTTTTCTGTCAGGGCATAGTTATGCCACTCTTTCTCATGATGACAAGCTGACAATCATCCCTTTGCAGAGGGAAAATGTATATTTGCTAATACAGAAAATAAGTGAAATTTTGTTGCTGATGAACTATTGAAGATGCTGACTCTAAAGTGAATTAATTGATCAGAGTGTTGTAAGGCATTTTATGAGTAAATTTCAGAAGTTATTTTTCTATGCAAGAGCTTTTTCTATGTTGAGCCCTGCCATACAAGAATAGCAATTAAGCATTAATGTATTAACATTACTAAGACAGCTGCAAGCAATTAAATTTCAGGTTAGCAAATATCTTTAAGAAATGCAGCACATAAATTATCTATTAGTTTCTACGTAATAGGAATTTCTGTACACAAAAAACATACAGAACTGTTTTGATTTGCCAACTAAAATAACACTGTTATAATCCTAAGGACAGAATATGAATTTTTCATCAACCCAGGAGTCTATGGGAAGGAAAGGTTTGCATTTTACATTAACAATTTGTCTTTTAATTATGAAGTATATTTTATTTAGCATCACCATGAGGTCAGTATTTATGTTGCAAGCATCTTTCACAAGATGACATATGCATAATGAACATTTAACTTTTGATAAGATAAAAGCGGGGAGATGAGACATGAATTAGCAAATATTTCAAAGATATTGGTTTCCCAACTTGTACTGGATTCCAGAGAATTGTGTCTTGAAATTCTACTCCTAAAATACCTTCATCATAATGGTTCATCAGAACTTGATAAGATACAAAAGACAATTTCAGGAAACCAGGCATTGTTGGATTTGACAAAAATTACTGTGGCAAATCTGAGGCCAAATTGTTAGCTCAAAATCCTCTGCAATACACAATACACAAGTCCAGGAATCAGTCTAAACAAAAATTCTGGGATCAATTCTCACTGCCTCCAATGTAACTGCAAATGCCCTGCTAAGATTTGAAAAATAAATTATTGCAATCCTGATAAGGGCCTGGAAGATGGTGATGAATTAATGGTCTGAAAAATCCAGTGTTTTGTAGCTTTGCCCATTTAAGATGCAGAGATAGCCTTGCAATGCAAAAGTTTGCACTCTGTTGGCTTTCGGCACCATTCCGAGTTAAATACCTACTCAGCCAAAGAATAAAATATATGGAATTTCAAGCTAAAGTTAACAATAAATGTCTACATCACAAAAAATAGATAAACAAGAGCATTTGAGAACCAGAAAAATATTTAGAGATCCTTTCTCTCCTGAGGCCAAGGACAACCTTCTTCAAAGCCAGACACAATAGCTTACCATCTGCTTTGCTAAAAGGCAGACATTCTAAAATTCATTAATTGAGCTCACCTGTCTATGTAAGTGGCAATGAGATCATAACCATTTCACATGGATTATTACATTGTAAATTTTACAGTAGTATTATGTCTATTTATATTCTGTCCTTAATAAATAAATTCCCAGGAAGATAGAATTATTCTATCAGAAGACACAAAGCTGCATGGAAGCCAAATGTTGCATTACTGCAATGAAAATAAGATATAATCCTATTCAAGGCTAATTCATTTTCATTTATTTCTTATTTAAGATATTAATATATTAATATGTACATCTGCAATCCTTTATATAACTTGTTTTAAAAAGCATTCATTTTTACTTTACATACTGTAATAAAAAATCACATTTGTAGAGATTATTACTATACATAAAAACTCCCTTTATACGACCCTATAATCCTTTAATTTGGGGTAAAGTCAGGGTGACTGAATAGAGCTCAACATTTACTGGCCAGATGCCATGCAGAGTTTATAGCAGATATTTTTTCTTTGTGCCCTAGAAGAGGAATATCTGCTGCTACCTAAGATTAAATTCTCTATCTTCCAAGAGGGAGGTGAGTGTCCTCACCATTAGGCCACTATGCCACTCATATTACTACTATACATCATTACTTATCCAACATTTTATGTTGGTATTTACCTTAATTCATTTTGATTTGATTTCTTGCATTGTATCTATTTTATTCTTCTACTGATCATTGAGTGAATAAATTACTGATTCAACGATCTTAAATTGATCAGATTGAAGGGATAAACTGAAAATTTGTGTCATTCCATCTATCACAGCCACTTAAAACAAATTATTCAGATATTACACAGCACAGGAGGCAAGAAATAAATATCAGAGAAACACCATTTGGCAAAGCAGTAAATTTTAACATCAGTAAACAAATCATGAGTGAAACGTCCCAACTAGGGCAATATATCTAAAACCACTGCATAATTAAAGCTTCAAAGTCCATCAAGAGGTCCAAGAAAATTAAAAGGTCTTTATTCTTCCTATGTTGTTTTAAGTCATAATGCCAAAGGCACTTCTGGTACTCAAACAAATCCTTATACCTGATAGTGTGAACATCACAAAAAAGATCAGCAAAATTTCATTTCATTTAGTATTCACTTACACAACATTATTCCTTATGCTTTTCATGAAATCAAGGAACAGCAAATGCATTTGAAACTGAAGCTCAATGTATCCTGAAAAGCAGCTAATACATGCAATTTGAAAAAACTAAGAAAAAGTAATTTTACTTTTCCAAATTAATACTTAATTTTATTAATACAATGAACTTCGTATTTAAGCTACATAAACAGAATAACTTAAATCATAGAATTAATGTATTATAAAAATACTTATACATAAGCAAATGCAGGCTTGTGTTTTAGTGATGAAAACCATCCAAGCAAAGTATTTACTAATAAACTAGTGTAATCTAAATTTATTTATTTACAGTCCAAGACCACATCACAGAATTTAAAAATGCTGTTCAGCATTAATACATCTTAAGTAATAGTGCATACAGACATAAAAGGAAGAAGCCTTATTGTTAATTATTCATTGAAGGCACTAGATTATTTTATAAGCCAAAGATATGAATAAAATAATTGCTACTGCTTTTGAAACACTCTCAAAATGCCTCTATCTCTTCATCATGAGCGGAGTTTATCTAACTCAGGAGTGAGTGTATTAGCTCTGATTACCAATGTAAGTACAGTGGGCACTTTAAAAGAATGTGAGAAACAAACTCATATGGAAGGTTAGCACATTAGCTAACTCTCACTCTAATAGGGTATAAACAATGGAAAGTTTTTAGATCAAAGGGAACAGCCAAAAAGAAAAATAGTCTGAAAAAGAAATATAACAGCAAGGAGAAGCAGAAAAGAAAACTACAGAAGGGAAAATTAAAGAGAGAAGGGTATAAAAAAAGGGATGAGAAAAAGGGGGGAAGATAGAAAGGGAAAGAACTTATGAGGGACAAAAACAGGAAATAAAGAAAAGTTAAGTAATAATGAAGAAGGGAGGGAAACATTTCAATTGTTCTCAAAGATTGATAGATATTGAAAAGAAACTTGAAAGATTTACATGTTTCATACCAGTACTAGAATGATTTTGAATAACTATTTTGTGCTATGTTTTTAGAATTTTTCTTTTTACATTTTCAAGGGGAAGTACCAAGCAGAGTCTGAATGATGAGATCTACATGATATAAAATAGATATTAGAAATTTGAATGTTATAATTTTAGAATGCACAAATTCAATGTTTAATGAGATTTCATATGATAATAACAATAAGATTTAAAGGTGTTGCACTTCGATTGGAAATCATAGGGGGAATTTTGCTTAAGAATGTTGGAAGAGAACATATGAAATTGTAAACAAGACAGACGAAAGTATAAGTACAATGAATAAAAAGATATAGAAATTTAGGTAAAAGAAATACAATTGAATAAGAAGAAAATGAGATAACCATAAAAGAAAATTAAGAGAAGTAAAGGGAGAAATAGTGAGAAGTTGGAAAAAGAGTAATAAGATATGAAGATGAATACATAAGCTGAATATGCATATGAAATTGTGTCTGTATGGAAATGTGATAACCCGAAACAATGCTGTACTCAAATAAGATGTTTTATTTGTTTTGTTAAAACTCAATAAAACTTTATTTTTTAAAAAATGCTTCAATCTCTTCATCATGAGTGAAGTTTATCTAACTCAGGAGTGGGTGTATTAGCTCTGATTACCAATGTAAGTACAGTGGGCACTTTGAAAGAATGTGAGAAACAAACTCATATGGAAGGTTAGCATATTGGCTAAGTATCACTCTAATAGGCTATAATCAATGGAATGTGTGGATGACTTTGGAGAACGAAGGGAAGTAATGGTCAGAGAAAAACGTAGGAAGGACCTGCCCTAATGGATCAAGCAGTTAAAAGTGAACGCAGAAAACAGGAAGTTTGTACATTCAGACTTGCCAGATTCTATTACAATAAAGTTGAATTAGTTCATCTTTATCGTATTAATTCATCTAGGGATGGCTGAAAGACACATAGAACATCTATATGGATTAGGAAAAAGTCCCTTCTTTGTGAGGTATGTAGAATTTTATAGAAGTAGTTGTGGTCTGTCTAGGAGGAGAGAGCAATTTATCTGTATGGAAGATAGGAAAGTTTGGCTTGCCTATCTGAAAGTCTAATTCCCATGTACTCTGCTTAAGTTCTACTAGTATTTTTTCTAGACCTAAGCAAAGTAGGGCTGGTAAGAGTCTAAACTTTGATCCTGAAAAAAAAAATTGCACTATAATAGTAAAATTATGAAGTAAATATTTAAGAGGTTCTCTTTCCATAGCTCTGTATGGTACTTTTTAGAGTTCTTTTCAATTTTAAATTTAAAACAAAACATTACAATCTGATGCAGACAATGAAACATATCCAACTTATCTGATGCTATTCTGTTATCTTTTTTTCCTCATTTGCTACTTCATTTATTAAATTTATATGCCTATCATTGATAAGGTAATTCTGGGTGATTTACAAACATAAATATACAAACAATTACAATTTTAAAAAGCTATATATAACTAGAAATAAAGCCATGGACCGCAGGGGTGTTCTTACCCATCAACCACCTCCAGCAATGAGTGCCCCTATTTCTTCCTCCTTAGAAGAGTAAATTAGTTTGAACTGAGCTAAACTGGACTGTTTTCTCAACTACCAGATCAGTTTCAAAACCTAGATTTATGGGTAGTATAATATTGACACTTTTAAACACTTTAAATTCAGACCAGAAACATATATTGTATTAATCTTGTGTTTTCAGACAAGTGAAGGCAATGTTTAATTTTCCCAAGAAATGTATAAGGGGCTATTCCAGAGGTGGTATTCAACCGGTTCGCACCTACTTGGGTGAACTGGTAGCGGTTATTTGGCATGGGTTGCCGAACCAGTTGCAACCCCTGGCTGGCCACGCTCCCAACCCGGTTGCCCAGTCGCTCACTTGCGATCGCTCTCCTAGTTTTCCGTTCCCCACGTCCTCTTTCTCCCCAGGGGAAAGGAAGAAAGGCATGGACGCTGCAAGTATCACTTTTCCTGTGTGAGTTAAAGTGTCTGTAGTGAGAAAGAGTGCGGTCTGACAGAGGGGGTGAGGGTGAATCGAGCCTTGGAGCACTTTTGCAACATAAAAGAAATGCATTTTGGAAGCAGGTCTTTTAAAAATTTCTCCAAGGATTCCCCATGGATGCTGCAAGTATCGCTTTCCCCTTGTGAGTTAAAGTGTCAGGAGTGAGGAGGAGTGCGGTCTGACAGGGGGGGCGGGGGTGAATCGAGCCTTGGAGCACTTTTGCAACATAAAAGAAATGCATTTTGGAAGCAGGTCTTTTAAAAATTTCTACAAGGGTTCCCCATGGACGCCCCATGGAAGCTGCTTCCAAAATGCTTGTCTGTTAAGTGCTCTGTGTGTGTGTGTGTGTGTGTGTGTGTGTGTGTGTGAGAGAGAGAGAGAGAGAGAGAGAGAGAGAGAGAGAGAGAGAGAGAGAGTTAAAACTCTGTGCTATTGTTTTTAATTGTTCCATTATTTATCATGTGTTAATATTTTACACTGTCCCTACACCTAGAGTGATTTTTCTGCCTTTCTTTTGCCCAGGGATACCACATATTTTTCAGGGTTTACATGCATTCAATGTCAATAGTCCAGAGCATAAAATACACATGTGTTTAACAAGAGTTGAAAGGGACCTTGGAGGTCTTCTAGTCCAACCCCCAGCTCAGGCAAGAAAACTGAGGATGCCAAACTCTGAGTAGAAATCCAGGGAAATGTGTCAGAATAATACTTAGAAGGGACCTTGGGGTGAACCCTATACCATTTCAGGGAAATGGCTGTCCAGTCTTTTCTTAAAAACTTCCAGTGACTGAGCAGCCAGAACTTTTGGAGACAGGCAGTTCCACTGGTTAATTGTTTTCACTGTGAGGAAGTTTCTCCTTAGTTTTAGGTTGCTTCTCTCTGTTCAGTTTCCAACCATTGCTTCTTGTTTGCATTCTGCTTCTTTGGGAAATACATTGCCTCCCTTTCTTTGTGGTAGCCCCTTAAAAGCCTGTTGCCTATCACACTCTTGAGTAAAGCATGTGGCCATTTCCTCCTTTCAGTGGTCCATGAAAGTACATCTATAGTATGCAGATAATAAAGTCAAAAAAGGTGAACAACATTTTTACAGAACTATAGATAAGTTGAGGCTGGGAGACAAGGAATGGCTGGGAGGGGAGCGGCCAGGTGAGGCACCCCTTGATGTGAGTGACATTGAGTTGGCCACGCCCACCCAGTCACATGACCACCAAGCCATGTCCACCCAGTCACATGACCAAGCATGTACACCAAGCCACACCCACCCAGTCACATGACCACAAGTCACGCCCACCAAACAAGCCACACCCACAGAACCAGTAGTAAAAAAAATTGAATTCCACCACTGGGCTATTCAGATTTTTTTTCCAAGATTATTTTTTAATTGTATAATAGGCAGGCTTCCAGTTGTTAGGTTAAAAATGGGAACACAATCTGCATCAGCTTACTCATTAAAATAATTCACAGTTAAAGAAACATACTGTGGATGTACATTGTCCAGGAATTTGTTTCAGAGTGTCACCAATGTTGTTTCCATAAGGATAGAAGTACGGAGTGCCCTTTATTCCTCAGTGCTAATATATAATAAGGGGATATTACTTCTAGTAGCTTGCTAAATGTATTTCATTACTTTCTGAAAAACTAAGCATAAATTCTAAGTAAAATTCAAGCACTAACTAGGTCCTTATAAGAAAAAAATTAATGATCTACTTCCTTTCATGAGAATTATATTTAGTAAAGCAGGTAGCTATGTGGCAATTCTTCGCTGACCTGGATCCTGCTTTTTCTGCTTCTTCTAGAATTTCCTCTCCACACAGCTCCGTGCCTTATCACTAATCAGCATAATCACTATCCAGAAACACTGTTTCTGAGTGCTGAGAATTTTTCCTATGCATGATTTTTGCCACTCACTGCTGAAAGGAGAAAAGACTGTGTTCCTCCTTAACATACAAAGAGTTAGAAATGGTTCTTCCTTCTCCCTTTGGCTCAAAATCGGGAGCCTAATAGGAAGTAATTATTCTTACTGTTCTCAGCATTATTTAATCCAGCAGAGATGTGTGCATTTGTGCATAATCTAGTTTCACACAAAACTCACAATGCATAGTTTTTAAATTATATACATCCAAGCCTTTTCAGTACAGTACAAACCCAACTCATTAAATTCCCCAATATAAAGAGTCTTAATGTTGAAACAAATTTAAAACTTCCAGACCAAATATAATTCCCATTCAAAATGACAAATCATTGCACAATATACAGACAGCATATTAAAGGCTACATTTTAAGTTAAGTTAAAAATATTTATCTCTAGAGATCTGAGATTAAGACTTAATCATCAAAAATTGTATTTAGGGCATTTTGGATTACCCAAAAGAATGTATCTGATTTGATGAGATGTTCTATATTGTAAATGTATAAAATTTTCAGGTTCATTTACCATATGATCATTTTATATCTTCTTAGTATAGTATGTTAATATATGTAAACATAAATATATGGAAAAATTAATTAAATGTTAAACATTTTGATTTGATATTGATGCGTACTTAAAAAATAAAAATCTAATAAAACTTTTTAAAAAATTAATGTTCCATTTCTTCTGTAACATCCATTTTTTTTACAAAATGTACAGTTACTACTAAACTTGTAGGGGCCTGGTATATTCCATTCACCAGTAATGGGCGCCCTCAGCTTAGGTTTCAACATTGTTTCAAGTCTTATAGATTTGATTAATCCAAATTTAGTTCAATTTATGAAAGCTAAGTCAGCTATTCAAGTAGATTCAAGTAGATAGAGTTCCAGCATTTTATAATGCCTTTCCCAAAACGCCTGACCAATTTAAGAATCCAATTTTCTATGTTTTAAAAGGTCTTTAGCTTTTCTCCCCTTGGTTTCTTTCTTTTGGGTCTAAGATTTTTCTCTCTATAGTTGTTCGCCACTTTGAAAAATAGTTCTAAGAGTCTCTTTTCCTGGATTTTCCTCTTTCTTTTTTTCTTTAAAGTTAGGATCTAAATAAAAAAGGAATCTTCTCACCCAGCTCCAGTCACTGTTCATCTACACCACTCCTGCACATTTCTTTGTTACTTCGGCTGTCCCAGCTTCGGCCTTCTCCTCATTGAGGAAGGGGGAAGAAACCCTGAGTCCAGCAGGAGAGTTGCTGCTTTCTGCGACCTACAGGGCATCCCTCTTCTCTTCACCATTCCTACAGGGTGGCTTTAGCACCTTTCAAAGCCCTCCAACAGGGAGAACTCAGCGTGGGAGCGTGGAGACCCATGACATCACCGAAATGGAACATTAATTTGATGTGAAATAAAATCAGTAAATGATTGTTATAGGTTCATGTCAAACATTTTAAACTTTTCAAGAATACCAAGAAAGTCATAAAAATAATACACATTTGAACACTTCAGTTGTATTAGCATATAAATGTGATGCCCTGTGTGTCAGAAAACAACAGGGAATGAAAATAGAAGAGGTAATGAATGTATGTAGATTGAATAGGTAAGTGAGCAATCACTACATAAAAATATTGATGTGGTTCAGTCATAGCAACAGATAAATGATTATTAATCAATTATTAATCAAATAATTATTGACTATAATTATTAATTATAATTAATTAGTAATCAATTTCATAAAGAATAAATGTTGACAGGAAGGGAAAGACTAAGTCATTCATAGATAAATGGAGCTTGCAATATTCTCAGGCAGAAAGCATGAGCACTTTAAACAAAACGCAGGGTAAGAAACTGAATAGATATGGTGGAAGAAAAGGATGGTCTCATGCCTTTTAAGTTATTTTTCATATATTCACTAAATATATTTCACATATTAATATATTTCATATATTCACTAAATATATTTCACTATATATTTTCTGCACTTTCCATAATGTGACTCATCCTGTAATGGAAGGTTATGATGGGTATGTATAATCTGTTGTACAGTCAGTGTGAAGACTGATTGAAAGTCACTTTTTTCAACACCATCTTAACTTCAAACAGTTGCTAAATTAATGGTCATAAACAAAGGGCTACTATATCACCAAAATCAAAGCGAGAAATGAGAGCAACTTCAATTCCAACTGTTTTAATCAAAATAAATACTATGGGCCTATTTCAAAGTGATAATTGGGAAAATAAATAATTTAGAATATATTTATCTGTAAGTTTCAATATTTTTCAATGCAGCTGAACTTTCCAGCTGTGAAAATGCAATCCTTATAAATAAGCTTGCTCAAACATTATTCTGACACACGAAGTAGAGAATGAAAAAGAAAACTGCTAGGACCAATTCCTTTTAAGGACAAACAGGTTTATAGCTTACTGTATAAAATATAAGAGGCCCAGGTACTTAGAAACTTTGTCCTTCTCAAATCCATTCTTCTTCTTCATATGGATAGCCAACGCAATACAACATAGAAGCTTAAATCTTGGGCAAAGCTGTTTCAGACACCACATTCTTTGTCTGTGCAATTAATAGCTTTTTCCTTAAATCTAGTTATAATCAGATTCCATTCATATAAGAATTTATAGCAGTACCTTCTTAGTGTATAAGAGAAACAAAGAGCCTAACATTCATTTCTATAATACAAAATTCATCATATAGGAAACTATTATATCTGGTTATTCATTGCAAACATAAAAATATAAATTTTTAATTGTACTTTTTATCTTCTGTGCTCAGGGGAGGCGGGAAAGGGCATTGGTGCTTATCTGATACGCCCATTCTCTGTGAGCTGTGAAGAGCATCCAGGCATGGGAGGTGCTTTTGTCTCTCATTTGATAGGCTGAGCTGATTTCTGAGGACACTCCTCCTTGAGGCTCCTCCTTAGTGTCCCCAGTTTTGGCAAAGTCAAAGTGATAAGTTCATCGTCATTCTCCTTCACCTTTGCTCTGTAGACTTGGCCAGAATTGGACCCACATCAGACAAACTCTGAGCAGGGCTGGATGCTCTTCACAGCTCAAAGAGAATGGGCGTATCAGATAAGCACCCTACGCCCCTTCTCCAGATGAGCTGTTCAGAGCATCCAGGCATGGGACATGCCAAAGCTGGCGTGTCCTACGGGAGGTTCTCTGTCTGGTTTGGAGTCCCCCCCTTTTTATGTGTGGACCCGTTGCAAGACTCTTCTTCTGAACGCTGCTTCCGCAGAAGCAAAACGTCCAGCTTATAGTGCCTTATGAAAGGCAACGATGAAGCCCACGTTGCCGCCTTACATATTTCTTTGATCAATGCTTGAGTCGCCCAAACAGCCAATGTTGCAGCATTCCTAGTTGAGTGTGCTGTAATACCAGTAGGTACAGGCAATGATTGAGTCTCGTAAGTCTTTGTAATCGTGGCTCGCAGCCATCTGCCAACTGTCAATGAGTAGCAGGTTGAAAGGAGACAAATAGCGTCTCCATCTTCCTAAAAGAGGCAGTCCTGTCTATGTAGATTCGGAGTGCACGTCGTACATCTAATAAATGCCATTGTCGCTCTAGATCATGAGACAGTCTAGGACAGAAGTTGGGGAGTATCAACTCCTGTGCTCTGTGGAAGGCCGAAGTAATTTTGGAAATGAAGGTTGGATCTAAGCAAAGGACAACTCTGTCAGAATGAAAATTGCAGAGATCTTGTCTCACTGACAGGGTGGCTAGCTCAGAAATTCATCGTGCAGATGTTATTGCTACTAAGAACACCACCTTGTATGTGAGTAGATGGAGATTCGTGGTTCTTAGAGGCTCAAAAGGTTGTTTTGCGAGTGCTGTGAGGACCTTATTTAGATCCCAGGTGGTGTATCTGTGGACCACTGGGGGTCTCAGATTAGTGGCCCCACAGAGGAAGCTGCATATCCTCGGGTAATGAGGGATCATAGGTCCCCACAGGGAATGACTAATGCTAAGGCCGCCACCTGTCTACGCAAAGTGTTTGGTGAGAGTCCTTTGTCCAAACCTTCCTGCAGAAAGTCCAGTATTTGAGCCAATAAAGAGGTGAGGTCTATTTTCACCTTGTCACACCACCTGCAGAAGATGTTCCAGGTAGTGTTGTATATACAGTTCACTGAAGGACATCTGGCCGCTTGGATCATTAAGATGACTTTATTGGAGAGCTTCTCACCTTTCAGACGTCTCCACTCAAGTTCCATATGGCTAGGTGCAGCCATTGTGGGTCCAGATGTTGAATTGGACCCTGTGTGAGTGAGACTCTGTACAGCGGGATTCTCCATGGATCTGTGATTGATAGATCCCTGAAATCCGCAAAACACGGACGTCTGGGCCAGTATGGTGCCAGCAACAATAGTTCCGCCTTCTCCTCTAGAAGTTTCTGAACCACCTTGGGAATCAGTGGGAGGGGAGAGGAGGCATATAAGAGACCTCGAGGCCAGCGGCAGCATAGAGCATTGACTCCCTCCGCTCCTTGTGTTGAGAATCTGGAAATGAACCTCAGGAGCTGTGCATTGAGGGGTTAGGCAAAGAGGTCTATGATCGGTTGGCCGAACCGATGTGACATCTCTTGGAACAGTCTCAGGTGCAGGCGCCATCAGAATGGTCGACAGTGGCCCTGCTCAACCAGTCTGCCTGGATGTTGGACTGTCCTGAGATGTGTTCCACTTTGATGGAGATCAAATTCCTCTCTGCCCAGCGGCAGTCTCTCTGTCTCTTTTATTAGAGATCTTGAATGTGTGCCCCCCTGCCTGTTTATGTGGGCCTTTCTGGCTACATTGTCGGTTAGGATGAGGACATGTTGTCCCTGAATCAGCGGTAGAAATTTGCGGAGGGTCAGATGGGCTGACCTCAATTCCAGCCAGTTTATGCTGCAAGCTTGTTCTGTCATGGACCAGCGGCCCTGAGCTGTAATGGACTGACAGTGTGCCCCCCATCCAAATAGACTTGCGTCTGTTGTGATAGTCTGTCTGTGAGGGTCCTTGAAAAGACAGCCCTTGTTGATGTTTGTTGTGGTCTACCAGTGAAGCAATATGAGGACCTTTGATGTAACAGTGACTTTGGACATGGCATTGCTCCTTCCTGATCGTTGATACAGGAGCAGAAACCATTGAAGAGTTCTGGCGTGAAGCCGGGCCCAGGGAACAATAGAAATGCATGAGATGATTTTACCTAATGGTTTGGATAATTGGGCCAGGGATACTCGTCAGAGAGTCCTAACCTCTTTTGCCAACTGCCTAATGCTATTCTACCTATCCGGTGAGAGGGATACTCTCCCAGCCACTGTATCAATGATGGCTCTCAAATGCAGGAGGCGAGTTGATGGTGTCAAATGACTCTTGGCCCAATTTATTGAAAAAACATGCTGTTGGAGAACCTGTAGGGTGACCTAAATATCTAATTCAGTCTGCTAGCTGGACGATGACAAAATTAATATGTCATAGAGATCAACACTTAGCTGAACTGGCTTACTCCTAAGATGGCCTGCTAACACCGCCAGAACCTTTGTAAAGGTCCGAGGGGCTGAAGCCAGGCCAAATGGAAGAGCTATATACTCGAAGTGGTGGTTATTATAACAGAATCTCAGGAATCTGCTACGTGTGGGTCTGATAGGAATATGTAAATATGCCTCTGTTAAGTCTATTGACGTTAATACATCTCCTTGTCTGATACCGAGAAGGATTGATTGCAAGGAGCTCATCTTAAATTTCCTGTAAACCAGGAAGCGATTCAGGCGTTTTAAGTCTAGAATTATTCTCCATCCCCCTGAACTTTTGGGGACCACAAATAGATGTGAATAAAATCCTTTCCCTTGTTAATTCAACAACACAGGTTGGATTGCGCAGATCTCCAGAAAATGCTGAATTACGGTCTCCATAAGAGTCCTTTTGGTAGGCTCCCTTGAAACAGGGCACATCATAAAAAAATTCAGGGGTGTGGAGAGGAATTCTAGAGAGTGACCTGATCTTATGGTCTCTTTGATCCAAGCATCTGATATAGTGTATTCCCATTGATCTACAAATAGCCTTAACCGTCCTCCTATGGGAGAGTCGGGAATGATTTTACTTGGGGCAATGAAAGGACTTGTTTTCCTACCCCACAAAATGACCTTTTGTTTTACCCCCCTCCTATTTCTATTCCCGAAGTCAGATCTTTCTGCCTGCTGTCTTTGTCTATATCCAAAGGGCCTTTGTGCTCTTTGCAAATAGGATCCTTGATAGAAGGGACGAAAGGAACCCCTCCAAAAAGACTGGGAAGGTCTACTGTCAGTCTTGTGAAAAAGGGAGGGGAGGATCTTTTTCTTATTTGAGATTCCATCAGAAGCAGATGCAGATTAGCACCAAACAGTTTGTCCCCTTCAAAGGGGGTGGATGCCAGCTTCCACTTTTGTCTGGTATCCGCTTGCCAATGTCAGAGCCAGAGTAGGAATCTTGCAGTGATTTGGGATGCTATGGTTCTTGAGGAGAATTTTACCAAAATAAATGTTGCATCTGCAGAAAATTCTGCAGCAGCCATCAAATTGGCTATGCCCTGATGCACCCTGGTGTTTGATGAAGGAATGGATCTCAGGTGACGGGGCCATCTTAGGGAAGATCTGTTAAAGAATAAGGTGGCTGTAGCTGTGTTAGGAATATTAGTCACCTAACAGGTATTTGGGTTAGAAATATACAAACCAGGATAGACATTTTAATACTGTCTCTTTAAGGGAATGCAAGAGCATGCAATTGGGTGTGGTTTCTCAAACGGCCATAAGATGGAGCCAGAAACCTGGGTTGTTTGGTCTTAGTCTCAGAAGAGAGTGTGAGTTTCCTTCTGTTGGAAAGTATTGCCGTTCTTCCATTTTTCCTAATTGACTGATATTCTGGATTTGATGTAAGTCTGATACTGAACTGTTTTTGACACTGGACTTTGTTACTGGATTGTCCCTGGATTGAAACCTGACTGATTTACCTGTGAATGACTTTTGGACTGCTTGTTTTTGAACTTTGCTTAAACCTTTCTGGAAGTAAAAACCTACATTTACTGTACAGTGTATCTGTGTGCTGTGTATGTGTATTATTCAAACACTACTCTCAAATACGTCTTCCTGTATGCACTCATTCTCCTAACGGGGAATTACCTCAACAAGCTGCTCTGATGGCTCATGCGTCTGCTTGATGGGCCCTGCAAAGTGCTAATTCTGCTCTTTTGTCCTCTGATTTGAGAGTTTCCTCCGCTTCACTAGGTATAGTGGAGGAAGATGCTAGAACTACCACAAGTTCATCTACGTTGGGGGCTAGCAGGGAGTTAGAAAATTCTGGCGCTAGATTGAAAAACCTTTTGTCATATCCCGTTGGATTGGGATAATGTGGTCCACTGTTTTTGAACTAAATCAGTGAACATCTATGGGACTGGTATGACCTCCTCTTCAGTGACAGGCTGTGAGAATATTAAGTTCATCTGACTCCTCCTGCACTGAGGGCGGTTAGGAGGTAGAGATTGGATTGTCAAGGCGTGCAGTGTTTTTTGCCTTGAATAATAAAGACTTAAATAGGTGAGGGCGGAACAGCCCTGTGAATGTGGATTGATCAAAGGCTAAACCCTCATCTTCTGACATATCCTTTTCTAGGTGTTCTACCACGGACAAAGACGAATCATTGTCTTGAGAGGACACTGACACAATTTGTTCCAACTCAACTATTTGGTCCTCCCTGTATTGCATGACCTGATCGGGCATGTGAGGTATTGGAAGATCCCCCCGTAGCAACTGAAGATCAACTGAAGGTCAGGGCTGCTTGACGTCGCCTTGCCAGGAAGGTTTGTTGCACCCCTGCTGCAATACCTTATTTAATAGGTATCCAAACCATCCAAACTCTCATCTGTGCAGAAATTTCTTGTGGAAGAGCTTCCGCTGTGCAAAGTCCTGCTGCTGTGGGGGTGAATCTAGCCTCAGGGACCCTCCGTGGTGCAGGTATTGCAGTTGAAGTGTCTGCTTGGTCTGGCAAGTTGTTGCTGCCCCTGGATTGCATTGACAGATCCAGGGGAGGAGCTGGAGTGGAGTTTTGGGCAGGGGTGGCGCTAGGCTCTAGGGCAGGGGTGGCTCTAGGAGATGTTGTTTGTTTGTTCTTTTCTGCCTCACAAAGGCACTTTTTCAGATGTTTTTCTATTGCCCTTTGGCATCTCTTGGCGTGTTGCTCAGCTGCCTTGGAAGGCTTCCTTGAACCCGTTGTTTTGTTCTGGGTTCTGGTCATGGCCCTCCTGGCTGCCGCTCTAGAGCTTGAGGCAGTGGAACCGATAGAACTGCCACTTGCCATTGCACCCCCAGGATACAGGAGCTGTTATATAGTGAGGCTTATATTAAGAGGCAGTTGGCACGCCTAGGGGGCTGCTCCAGGAATGGGCAGGGATTTAACCCCTTTTTAAAAATTATTATTATTATTGTTGTTGTTGTTATTATTATATGCCAAATGAAATAAAATTGAAACTCATTTTAGATACACCTTGATTGCCCAGAGTAGTTCAACTGTATGACACTGGGCCTGGAACAGCTTTAGTGTACAAGCGGTCACAGGCCTGGGTGCTAGCTGCTGTTCTACTGATTCGATTTGAATGTGAGGGTTTGCCAACTAATTGTTTCAGCAAACTTTTAGTTTTTGTGATTCGTTGCTGAAACCCCTGCAAGATCAGCCCTGTTAAGGTTTATCTCCTCACACCAGCCTATTTAATTAGGCTAAGCACTGAATGCCTCTTAAAAGCATTTCAAGTTTGCCGAGGGCAATTGCAATTATCAGCTACTTAACAAAATGGCACCAGCCATTATTTTTGGCACACAACAGTTCAATAAGCAGAAATAAACCCCAGAAAGAGCTCAGGAATTAGAAGACTCTAAATCACTGTGCTGGTTAGGGGTGATAGAGCTGATACCTACCCCTTTAATTGAGGTGTTTTAAAAGGGGGATAAACCTCTGGCTGTTTTTGCCTTTTATTCTTAGGCCCGATCACGAGCCTGCGCTCATTGCGCCACAACGACCCTTTGCTTGTAGCCTGGCAGCCTGTCAACTTGAAATAAGCCTTATTTTGAATAAAACAGGCACTTTGGTCTATTTTGGTGACCCTGGCCCTAGATTGAAGTGCAAAATTCGAGCCTGCACTTGGAACATCGTTCCAGCCCTCGCTGAGGACTTGAGAGCTCCAACAGCCAACTAGTGTTAAAACAGCATCAGGAGCTCTCAATAGGTCTGAAAGGAAGCGAGACGATCATAGGCAGCCAGGGGCTGCATTCTGACCTTTTTAATAGTTTTTTCTTTCTTTCTTTTGTTTTCTCAATCTCTTTCCTAAATTCCAGCCAAGGGAAGTTCCTGCCTTGTTCGAACGAAGGCTGAGCAAAAACTGGGGACATTAAAGAGGAGCGTCAAGGAGGAGTGTTCTCTGAAATCAATTCAGTCTATTGATCAAGAGACAGAAGCACCTCCCATGCCTGGAAGCTCATCTGGAGAATGCTGTGTTTCCTTGCTATAAAGACCCCAATTTTCATACCTGACAGACTGCTGGAAATATTTTTTGTGTTAACTCTTAACTGGCATTCGCTGTATTAAAAGTTCACCAGACATTTAGAAAGTTATATCAAATAAAGATAAACATTCTTACTCTGCTATATCAAGATATCCACAGGAAGCAGCCGCATGTAGAGGTATCCAGCCTTCATTGTCAGGTTGATTAATGCTGGCTCCATTTTCCACAAGAAATTTCACCATATCTATGTTATCATCTATGCAAGCCTATAAACAGAGAAAAACGATTAGAGCTGTACAAGAGATTTGCCAAATATCAGTCTAAAAACAGAGAAAAAGAAGTTTTGTCTGTCACCAAAGAAGCAAAATAAGCAGTCCTTTACATATATAGCATATTGATGCATGATGCATGAATTCATCTATGCTTCCTTTATTTGTCTTGATTTTTTTTAAAAAAAAAAAATCCTTGCTAATTCCAGTTCAGTTTGAAACCTGCTACTTATTTTTATATATAATTGACTGGTAATTTCTATGTTAACTTGATAGCAACTTTAGAAATTTTAAATATCCTGGAAACAGTCTCCACTTTGTAATATACATGAGAGAGGAAGATTAAATTATCTAAAATCAAACATAAGTAAACTTTATTCAAATTATCCATTATGTCTTTTCTCCTAATAACCTTCACTCTTTGACAAGTCTCCAAGAAATAAAAACCAGATTCTATAACTAGTTTGTATTTTTATTTATTTAAAACCTCATCTCACTATCTAAGTAACTCTGGGCAATTTACAGATTTTAAAAGAAAGACATTCAGGTTTAAACTATCACTGAGTAAGAGAAAGTAACACATACTAAAGGACATCATACCAAATCAGTGGCACCCAAGGAAAATAATAAATCTGTGTTCTGAGTCAATTTTCCTTTAGGGAATTTAAATCAAATTTAAATTTTAAAGTTAATAAAAAAAAACTTAACCAGCTTTTAAATTTGAATTAGATAATACAATTTAAGATGTTGTCTTGTCTTATAATTTCATCTCTGAAAACCTTCTATATATGCACCAATGTATTCAGCAAATTCTGAAATTCTATTTTATTTTTTTCCCGTTATTATAGAAAGAAGATCAAAAAGATGGGTGTTTGGCAAGTACTCCATCCTATTTTCTAAATTGCTCCAAATCTAAAAAGATTACCAGCTTTCAATGGATTTGGCATCTTTGATCTTTTTTTGTGTAAAACAAAACTAATAGTTTTGTAGATTTCAGCACAGATATTTAAATATTTAATGTTAGGGGTCTGTGCCCAGACCCTGGTCAACACAATTCTCCAACAATAGCTGCATGTTCCAACTTCTAATGTTGGCATTTTCACTGTACTGTGAAATGCACTGAGACAGACAGATAAACAGGCAAGCAGGCAGACACAGACTTCACAAAGGAATTCTTTAAAATAACAGACTTACGGTTATCAAAATTAATTCCTGCAAAATACATAGCTTAAAAACACACCATATGAAATTATTTGTTCTTTCGCCCTTCAGGTAAGTAGGTATCCAACAATGCTGCATGTTATACTGTTATCTTCTAATTGTAATGCCTTTAGGATCCCCCCCCCCCCCCAAAAAAAACAGCCTAAATCAAACGCACACAAATGAATCTATTGCCTCTAGCAATCTCAATACCTGATTTAGGGAATAAGCAATTCTTTTGAAATAATGACAAAAACTGCTTGTGAAGAAACTCTATACAATTAATTTATTCAAAGAAAAAAAGGCATCAATTTTTGCAATTATGCCCCCAAAGTACATTTTGATAGATAGGCAACTATTTAAATTTGTTTTATAAATATTTCATATTTATTGCCAAATTTTGTTAAAATCATTAAGCTACAGCTTTAAAATTAAGTCATAAGGCTCCTTGCCTTTAAACCATCAATTCAAGATTCAAAATAAACTATAATTTTTAATAACCAGAGTTAATAATCCATAGTTTGTATTTCACACAACTGACAAGTAATTCTTTAGAGCAGTTTCCCTAATTTTGTTTTCCATTTGTTTGCTTTAAAAGTCTCTAAAAATACCTTTATCATCATAGCCCAGAAATATAGTCTGACAATACTTAGCCTTGGCAAATCAAAAGATGCAATCTCATTTCAAACACAATTTTCTGGTTTGTTTGGATAATGAAAAACCATGAAGTAATTCTAATCATATCATATAACAAACATGATTTGTATGATGTTCAAATTAAGCTTAGACTTCAGGTACTCTGTACACATAGTCCTCAACTTACAATCATTCACTTAATCTATTTGAAGCTACAAAGGCATTCAAAAATGATTTATTATCTTTTTTGCAC
Source organism: Notechis scutatus (assembly GCF_049901735.1). Lineage (NCBI taxonomy): Eukaryota > Metazoa > Chordata > Lepidosauria > Squamata > Elapidae > Notechis > Notechis scutatus. The sequence goes on from NC_142014.1 coordinate 41,146,839, forward strand.
ACTTTTCACACTTACAATCATTGCAGCATCCTCATGATGATGTGATCAAAATTTGGACACGTGGCAACTGGCATATATTTATGAGGGTTGCTGTGTCTCAAGGTCACGTGATCACCTTTTGCAACCTTCTCACTGAAGTCAGTGAATGGGTGAGTGGAGGGCCAGCTTAACTTAATAGACTAGAATTCTTTATTGGCCAAGTGTGATTGGACACAGAAGGAATTTGTCTTGGTGCATATGCTCTCAGTGTACATAAAAGAAAAGATACAATCGTCAAGAATCATAAGATACGTTACTTAATAATAGTCACAGTGTACAATAAGCAATCAAATCATACTAGGAAGCAGTCAATCAAAATCTTTAGGATACAAGCAACAAGGTTACAGTTATACAGTCATAAGTTAACGATCATGTTACTAACAACTGGAGTGATTCATTTAACAACTGTGGCAAGAGCGGCCGTAAAAAGGAGGAAAACTCCCTTAACTGTCTTGCTTAAGCAACAGAAATTTTGGGTTCAATTGTGGCCGTAAGTTAAGGTCTACCTGTGTGTACAGGTAGAAACAAAACTAGAAACATACTTTTAAAGTGGTTCAAAAAAATCAAGAGATTACATCTATTTAGAACAAAATATACTATGGTTTTTGCTATAAGAAGCAACTGAGTAAATGTCAAAAAAAAAATCCTATTAGAACACCTGAATTTTATATGGGCTTGATCAGAGTCTTTTAATTGATGGCTGGTGTGTACAGACTATTATTTAACATCATTTTGAATGTGATTGGTTAATTCTGAGTACAAGCATATCCCTAATTATAAGAGGGTGTGCATACTTATACAGCCACATTATTTTAAGTTTTTAATTGTTATTTTACCTTAAAAGATTTGTTTTTCAATTGAATTGTACTTCTTATATGTTATGTAAAAGATGGAAATTTTTTTGAAGTAGTTTATTTTGGTTTGACATTTTTACATCTAAAAAACAGCATTTTAATAGGGATGTATAGAGTGTGTAGGGTGTGTTTATATTATCCATTATAAGCAGAATATTAACTTTTTAAAGGAAGACAAATCTCATTTCACATTATATTGTATTTCAAACTAGAATCCTGATTTAAAGCAATTTTTACTCAATTTCTAAATACTGTACATCCCACATCAAGTAATATGTTGAGAGTCTAATTTGTTTAATCAACATTATTTTAAATCCTGAAATATTCTGAAAATTAAATTAAAAATTCTGAAGAGGGGGAGAAGAATGGGAACGCAGGAGTGTAGTGTTTTACTAGGCTTACATAACTTTCCACTAAGCAATGACTTAGTTCCATATGAATATAAATGGTCATATAAATGGCTATTGGCAGGCCAAAATCACAAAGTTGGAATTGAGATAATTGGATTAAGTCTCCATGCAAAGTGATGTCATTTTCCAAAACTTGGTACTGTGCAGAAACTTTGATACACAACAGTATTATGCATTTAATATGTATGTGCAATCACAAATTTTTCTATGTATCTTTATGCCTACATTTTAAATTCTAGAATGCTGCAGTTCTAATGCAGAAGATTAGCAAACAGATATTATATGGTTAAAAGCAACTGTAATTTCTCTCACTTTGGATGGGTGCCTTCAGTTCACTGCAGTGCAAACTAAGTTGACCATATAAGGCTCTGGGATTCCCATGTAAAATGCTCAAATACATTAACTCTATATTTGCTGAAACAAAGTTAGCTTCAAGTGTCTACCTATTAGCACAAAAATGTACAGTACGAAAATAATATAATTTAAAATTTTTCAATTTAAAGAACATTTGGAAGTGATCAAAGATGTATAGGGAGCATTAGATTTGAAAGTAGAGGAACCCTGTTTAATATTATAACAGCAGTAGCAGTTTTATCATATTTTGTGTTCGTTCACTGATGTAGAATTATATTAATTTAAGGCTTTCTACAGTAAGAATAACTATGAAAGAGAGGTCCATACAGGAAAGGAAAACAGAACTAATCTGCTTAATGCAAAGAACAGGGGACCTGCGGATCTAAGTCATACAATTTTTCAAACCCTATTACAAGCATTCAGTTCAGACCTCAGCTAAAGTTATCTATCTCCCTTGATACCAAATGCTTAGGAGAAAGAAAGGAGGATTTGAGATTTTAAAAAAATGCAATCCCACTTACCGCTTGTTTCAACCTACATATTATCTCTACCACAAGTTAAATAGGTACAAAAAATAGAAAAAAATTGTCTATCACTGACTGTTATTGAATCCTTATGTATACTCTCTCAGAAGTTTCTTAAAATTGAGGCAGGAAATTATAAAGTTGCAATAATTGAGAAAGTATAATGTTCAAAAATTCTGAAGAGCACTGAATAAATAGAAACTTCTTTCAAAAAAAGTAATGATTGCCTTGAACTTTAGAATCCTATATTCTTACTAAACATAATCATAACAAAAGTAAGTCTCATGTCACTTAACAGATGACATACGTATTAAGCCTGTGCTGTACATTACTCCTATTTGGGGAAGTTACATAGTTGAATTGAAAGAGCAATTCAATTTAATGCTTGACTCAAAAAAGTGAGGCACTCCACCTCCAACAGCACCAATCAAAGTACTGATGCAGGTCACTTCTCTTCCGTGGCTCCTTAACTGGATGTGGTGTTGGCTTCTGCAAACATGAATGTATGAGAAAAAAAAATAGTAAAAACTTGAAAATAACTGCTTGAATATGTTTGGTTACACCAAGCTATTGGCAAATATCAGACACTTCAACATTTTACAGAACAACCTCAAAAGACACTGAGATCAAGGCTTCAATCAAATACTCCCCCAAGATTGCACTCAATTGTATTTATGTCATATGTGTACTCCATTCGATTCAATGAAATTTGTTGGGATCCCCTCCCCCAAGCATCTTAGTTGTGTTAAGTCTTTTACAGCTATGATGACAAAGAGTATTGTTCTTCAACAGTTAATAATCACAGCTTTACAGAATGTTATCCCACTTCTTGCTATATTTGATAGTGTGGAAGTTTTAGATTCCATACCAATAGTGTAATGTGACAGTTTTATCCAGATAGTTTTGTATATCAAATAGCAAACGGCCTATATCGCTTGGAATCTCAACCTGTTGTCAATGTTGTCTTAGAATTTCAGTTAATATTTTGTCAAAATGAACCCATGTTTATGTTAGTGCAAATGATAAAGCACACTTAACAATGTAAGACACTTTAAAAAATACAAAACTTCACTAGTTTCACACAGATTATTGTGTGTGAAGCAGGAAATATAAGGATTCTATTTTTCAGTCCCAAAAGAGTCTTCAATGTTGGCAGATGCAATGGTACATAATGTAGCACAGAATGATTCAGCGATATAACACTGAATCCATCGAGTTGTATATAGAACTATCTATCAGGTTTATTTCAACACTATCTCTAGAGCTTCTAGATATTTTTATAACTTTTTTATATTTTCTGGGTCATGGGTAGTATGACAGAAAATATCAATGGTATCACAAAATGTCAGCAATTTATAAAAACTGCCCTGATAGACATGATTGTCACAAACAAGTGCAATTATGCTGAAAGCTTAGAAGTCAGAAATAAAAGGCTAAAGTTTCTCTTTTATTCAGAATAAATTTTACATAACACATCTCTTTTCCATTAATCAAAATCCACACCCTGAGCATATATTCTTACACAAAACTTTTTATACATAGTACCATAAGTATTCCTCTCACATAAAGACCATAGCAATAGCATATATATTTATATACCACTCCATAATGCTTTGCAGGACTCTCTGAGCAGTTACAACATCCCCATATTGCCCCCCCCCCAATCTAGGTCCTCATTTTATTGACCCTGGAAGGATGAATTGAACCGAATCAACTTTGAAGTGGTCAGGATTGCAATACTGCATTCTAATCACTGAGCCACTATACACTATGTGAGACCTCATGCACAGTGGGAAAAAAGAGACCTATCACTTTTTTCCTATTACCAGTATTAGGCTTGCTCTGAAGCAATGCATAGACTAATTCTACTTCTCAAATATTTTTTACAATGAAATTTAAAATGTCAAAAAAATGTTCTTAGCAAGATTTTTAAAGGCACAAAGAGATGTCCCTCACCCTACCTATTTTCATTTTATGCTTTTAGAATCTGACTCGTCAAAAAGTAGCATGAAATAATTCGTTCATTCATTCAACAATCAAATTTATATGGCCTCCTATCTCACAAAGTGATTCTGGGAGGTATACAACAATTGGATTAAACAATAGATATATAAAGCCAATTATTAAAAAATCATAATTAAAAATATAATCATCAGCTATAGAAGGGAGTAAATGAAACACTATAATAGAACCATCTTGTAATTAATTCTAAATAACTCTAAATATTGAAAGATAGTTGACAGAGATATAAAAGAGAATATAAAGAATTTTATCAGTAAAATTGTTTTCAGCTCCATTAGTGAATTTATTTAGATCAGGCCTGTCAAACTGGCGGCCCGCAGGCTAGATGCGTCATGCTTGGGCCATGCCCACTCCAGCTCTGCAAAGGCAAAAACCATCGTGATACATCACATGACACAATCAAGTTTTACACCTGTGATTTAGATCAATGGGTTTTTTTCAGTTGCTAATTCCCTAGCAGAATTTTAAAACTAGAAAATATAGTTATTTTGTGTATCTTAATCAAGAGTTCAGGTAGTACTTTTATGTTATGAATTTTCTAAAATATTATCTATGCATAGTGATGCAAGAGTGGACAGGGCTGAATCACAGAAATGACTTCTAACTCATAAAAGCAAGCTTTTTTGTTGGTTGGTTGGTTGTTTCAGCCTATATAAATATATTATTCATAGTAAATGTATTTAGCTAATGTCATCAATTAGTGCTGGTTTAATAATATTTTCATTATTAAGGATCACTTTGTTTGGGAATCTGAAACTGCACTGAGCAGGATGATAATGCAAAATGTTTGACTAGAGACTGTGTCAAATACATGACTAGAGCCAAACTTGCCTATTTTTCCTTGGTATTTGCTTTATTTGTTAAACTTATTTAACCACCAGCGAACACCTTGTCAACAAAAGTGCAGCCCCCCTCTGAATAGAAAGGTATATGAATTACAAATTTCTGATACAAATGTCTAGTCTGGAAAAGATGAAAAAGCTGAGTGCATAATCAAGTAAGAAATCGTATCTGGTTTTATATGTTTAGAATTCATTTTGCTTATCAAACTTCATTTTTATATGTCTATAGTACTTCCAATGGTACAATGTACATTTTAATAATCAATCTTTCTTTCTTTTTCTCTTTCTTTCTTTCCTTCCTTCCTTTCCAAATAATCTCTATACCATACACATTTTAAAAAATAAGGAACAGCTGGGAACTGTTCTTCCAGTGTGTAAAACAAACTCACATGTAACTTTGACTAAAAATGAACATACCAATTAACTAGCCAGAAGTTTAGCTGATGAGCTTATTTTAAAAGTGCTTATTCATACATTTTGAGTATCAAATACTTATTAAATTTAGACAGACTTCTATAAAACAATTCCAACTTAAATATATCTTATTTATCTCTAAAATTGGTAAAGTACTAATATCTGTTAGTGAAACTGTGTAGTTTTATTTTTATAAAATCCCAAAAGATGGCAATGACAAACCACTTCCACATCACTGCCAAAAAGTCTAAATGGATATGTCAATGAACCATCCGGTTGAAGCTGACTTGGAGATATTAACATTTCATGTATTTAATATAAACAAGAAAAAGAAATCAAATGGAAATTAAATTACCTTTACATTTAAATTAGTTACATTCCTTCAGAATAAAACTTTCTTATTTTGAGAATTATAATTGCAACAATATGTGTGGCATCACTAAGAAAGCCTGCACTAGTCAGTTGTATCAGACAATTCAGACGAGAAGCATACTATAAATATATACTGTAGTTTGAAGCACTTGTAAATTAGCATTCCTTAGTTTGCGTGCCCTCTAGAACAGCGGTCACTAACCAGTGGGCCGCGAGAAAATTTTGGTGGTCCACAGAGAAATGTCACCCGCAAGAGCATCTCACAAAGCAATTAATCCAGGCTGTGCGGGAACACAAAGGCCTACATGGCCCACGAGAACACTCCCCACCCACTCACTCCTTACCTGGCATCAAATTTGCCTTCTAAATTGCCATTTTCCCTTTTTTTCCCGACCATCAGCTGTTCTGCTATGCCAGGGGATTTAGATTAACTAGAAAGCAGGAAATTGTTGCATTTCTTGCTTTCTAGCTAGTCTTTAGATCTTCGGCTCTGCTTCCTTAGGACTGAAGCTTCTATTATTCAGTGCAGACTCACTGCAAGCAAATTTTATGTGTCAGACTCAGGTAGCTGATGGCAGATAGATAGATCACTGAATGATTCTGTGAGCAACTCAATCTGCCTGCCTGCTTTGCCTGATTTTTAGTAAAAGTTGCTCTTTTTTATAAAAAAAAATCAATATTTACATAAACATTTATAATATTTACATACAAACCATGCCCAGCCAGTCACATGACCACCAAGCCACACCCAAAAATTAGGCCACACCCACAGAAACGGTTGTTTAAAAATTTGAACCCCACCCCTGCCTGTGTTTGTGTGTGTGAGAGAGAGAGGGGGGGAGGGAGGGGGGAGAGGTTAGATCAGATCTCTTTCTCTCTCCCACCGTCAGCAAGCCACCGTCAGTCAAAATTCACAATAGTGGTCCCTGGGATTTATAATTATGAGTTTGGTGGTCCCTGAGGTCCAAAAGGTTGGTGATCCCTGCTATAGGCAATCCTCAATTTGTGACTATTCAATGTTATATCAGATATCAAATTCAAAGTTCTCATGTCCCAGGACCCCTCCCCAGTCAAATGACTGTAATTTGGGCAATTGACAACCAGCTTGCATTTATAGCCATTTGCAGCAGGACATGGGTGCAGTTTCCAACAAAAAACTTCCCATAGCAAACAATGAGTTTGCTTAATGATCATTGCATTCACTTAATTTCTGTAAAAACAGCATAAAATTGGGCATGGTCACACATTTTACAAACATCACAACTTACTACCAAAATGGCGGGCTCACTTTCAGTAGAAAGTCAAGGACAACTTGTTTCTCAACCTTGGAACACCCTTTCAGGAAAGACAGCATCAGATGGTAAAGACTGTTTGTCTAGATAAGTCAGCATGCTGAACATCTTATTTTAATTGTCTGTTTATAGCATGCTTAATTTATAGGTGGTTGTCTTAAAGACTAGCTAAGTTTTTGAATTAATTTGCACATATCTGAGAATGTATGCTAAAGAGTTTTTCAGAAGATGTATTTAATACTGCATATATCAGAATTAAGAATCCAAACACATTTTCTTTGACAATTGACTCAGTATTTATTTTATATAAATTGCTTCATTTATTCCAATATTAATAAAATAAATGATTATTTATTTATGACTAGACTATGTTCAAAAACAAATAATTACTTGAAGCAAGACTGATGATCAGATCTTCATCTTGTTATTCTAACATATACTGAAGCAACTACTAAATGAAGTATTTTAATAAATGAGTTCTTTTCAGTGAGTAATCCTTTAAAATATGAATTTCACCTGTTTAAAAAACTTCATTGCTGTATAGGGTTTTTTAAGAGTCTATTAGGAATTTCATTTCTAGACAAATGAAATGCAATGGCATCTCAATTTTTTACTTTATCATCATAAATACTGAGCTACACTGCTGATGTTAGTTGAAGAGCAGTATTTTATTTTTCATCACCAGTAAATTTTAATCAAATATTAGTGTCTGATTTTATACTATTGTACATAGCATTCAATAACACAAAAATTGAAAGAACATTAAATAATATGAATAAAAAAGAAAGAATAAGATACATTTTCAGGCATAAAGTCTACACTCTTTCTGACAGAATTTTTGTTTGTTTGTTTGCCACCTCAAATCCTAAGATCACTTTAGCAGCCTGCATGCTAGGGTTAAAACTACTACAAAAGTAATATATTTTAACAATCAACAATAGCTATCAGAAGAAAATTGTAAAACCCCAATCCCAGGGCTTGCCTGTAAAGCCAAAATTTTACATCTTGATGAAAGCTTCAAAGAGACACGGCCATATGAACCTCAAGGCAACACAAGACAAGTAGAAGGCACAGCTAGAGAGATGGACTTTCTAGATCCCACTAGCTGATAGTACTTCATGGATAAGACCTAAAACAGACCAACTTTTCCAGATTTTACTAGACAAGCAGGAATAACAGGAGAAAAATTGTCTTATAGGTAAATAAAATCCTTATTTTCACATGTTAGCAAAATAATTCTTTGAATTATCCAGTGCAGAATCCTGAATGAGAAAGAGACGCCAAATGTTCGTGCTGGTTTAGAAAAGGCCAAGGAACATTAGACATCATTGCTGATGCCTGCTGGATAACTGAGCATACAGTTGCTTCCTGATTTGTATAGGCTGACATGTAAGTTTCTCATGCAGGCAATTAGATGTTCTGGGATGCTCTTTTTTCCGACTTCTTTCCACAGCTTGACACGATGAACCCAATCTATAAGGCCTTTCTATAATCAATGAAGCACATTGTGGCTTCTTTTTGATATTCTTTGGTTTGCTCAATTATCCAGTCTCACCCTGTGGTAAGATGAGCGGCCAATAAATTTAATAAAATAAATAAATAAAATTCCCTATGGCACTGTATGGAAGTAAAACCTAGACTTTGAAGAAACAAGACAGGAAAAGTACTGACTTTCTAAATTTGGTATTGGAGAAGATCATGAGAAAACCAGGATAACCAAGAAAACAAAATAATGGGACTTCCGGTTTGAGCTTCTTCAGCAACAGACCGAAACCTCGTCTCTGCGAGGCTTCGATCCGTGCTCGCCGCTGGAGCGCCCTGAGCCGGCTGGTTTCGGGACTAAGCCACCCCGTAGAGGTGGTGAAGAGGGGGGAGACTGCCAGCAGGGTTGAGGAGAGCCGCATCTCTCCTCCCCAGCTGGCCATTACTCCCTTTCCCAAAGGCGGTTGCAGCGGTGGTCAGAAATGGCCACCCCAAAGAAGAACTCGACCGGAAAAGAATGTGCAGGAGGAAGATAAGAAGAGAACGTTTTGGTTGAATGGGTCAAACAGCAAAAGCAACAAATAAGGTACCCTGGAATTGAAACTGTTAAAAAACAATAACATTGTTCCCTAAGAAGATTTTTAAGCTGTGAAGGAGAGAGAAAAGGGAAAAGATTTGGTTTTCTTCTTTTCCTATACTGACAGCTAAGAGACTTAAGCAAGAAATTGGAAAAAAATCCACTTTGACATCAATAGGCATTTAACGCTGGGGAAAAAAGTCAAAGGGATAATAAAGATTTCTGGATAATTAAAAGCTTTTGAAAACAGGAAAGGAGAGAGGAAGAATAAAAGGGTAGGATCTGGAAGGGAGGAGACTGCCTGGAATTAAAAAAGAACTTACAGCAAAATCTCAACAAGACTTCCAAAAGATACATTCTAACTGAAATATCGCAACAAAAACCCCAGGAAGAGAAATAAGAAGATATAACTCGGGACTATCTGGATTACTTGATGATTTCTGGATTCTTGGTTATTGTTTTGAATGACTAAAATCAATCGGGTGGTTGTTTAAAACTTTTTAAAATGGCTCCACTTTTAGAAGAACTGAAAATGGAACTTAAAAAGTACAAAGAAGATGCACAAGAAGGGAGAACTTCTTTTGGCTTCGTATTTCAGTTTTTAGAAATGGAGATTTGGAATTATGAGAAACAACAAGAAATGCCTGCAGAACAAGAAGATTGCGACAAAGAAGAAGCCATCTTTAATGAACAAGTAATCTTAGATGGAGGGGGGGAGAAAAGGGGAGAAAGAGAATGGAAAGTGTAAGATTGGGAAAAACAATTATATGTGTTTTTAAGGAAGTATGTTATTTAATTGAAAAGAAGTGTTAAAGATGTTATGGTTTTAATGCTTATTAATGATAGAACTGAACTGAACTGGAATGGAATGAGGGTTTATAATTACATATATTTACAATCTTTCTTTTTTTTAAAAAGAATATAGTATTATAAGAATGTGCCAAGCAGAATTCGATTGGAAGTTATGTATTATGTATTATATTGAAGGTCATAAACTTAAGGTATATATTGAAGTTTAAATAAGAGTTGAATGGATGTAATTAAAAGATATAAAGGTGTCATACTCCAATTAGTAACTAAAGGAGAAAATTTGTTTAATGAGAAAAGATAATATGAAATTGAAACAGAACAGACAAAAGTATAAATATAATGATTTGAATTGAGATGAGATAATCAAAATAAAATTGAGAAAATTAAAAGAGGAGAAAAACTATATAGAAAATGTAAAATAGTATAAGATATGGAATAGAATACAAAAAGGAGCATGAAATTGAGTTTTGTGTCTGTATAAAGAAGTTCAACCCGGGAGCATGAAATTGAGTTTTGTGTCTGTATAAAGAAGTTCAACCCGGGACCATGCTATTTTCAAAAAAGATGTTTTACTTGTATTTTGTGTGTAAAAACCCAAATAAAACTTTATTTTTTATAAAAAGAAAACAAAATAATGGATCAATGAACAAATTAATTTAAGAGTTCTCACTTGAGGTACAAATGACCACAAAATTATCCTATTTGGACACATCATGCAAACACCTAGCACTCTGGAGAAGGCTCTAATCCTGGGAAAGGTGGGAGGAAACAGAAAATGACTGGAAGCAAGGTAAATAGATTTAGTTACAGTGACAATGAGTGCACTACTGGAAGACCTGAATAAGGACAGATTGTCATGAAGAAAATGTGTCTATGTGGTTGCTAGGATTCAGCAACAACTTGTTGAAACATGATCAATAATCAGTCAGGTAACTAGAGATTTATCATTAAAAAGGCTGGCAGTTAGAGAAGATTTTTATTTAGAATCTTTTCTTAAATAACAACTTTGCCATTCCACTACTTGTAAAAGTGAACAAAGTTTTAACTTTGCACTAATCAAAACTATATTATTTTTATTTTATTTATCTAAAACATTTATGTAGCCACCCATCTTTAACCAAATCTGTGCATCTCCCTTTACAATGTTACCCTCCTGTTTTCATTTAGTTTATAAAAATAATTATTTCTTGCAGTCTATATTTTACAATTCAATTGCAACTAACCTCCTTGAACATTTATGTCACTGTTCTTTCAGAAGATAAAAGCTTAACTCATTATGATTATTTGAAGTTTTCCTGGAAGCAATATAGACGTGGTTTGCCATTGCCTTCTTCCTTTCAGATGATGGCATTTAAAGCATCAATTGTAACCCAAGGATATTTATGAGCCACAATTTTATAGCAACTGGATACTGATCCAAAGTAAGATTATTAACATTTTTTTCACAAGACAGAATAAAAATCATGAAGTGAAGAGAGAAACTGAAGTAAAAGTTTTGTCAACTAGTATACCAAAGATACAAGCTGAGCTCACACACTGTGCTTAACCATAATTTTGTGGAAATGGTTTTGACTCATATTTCCCATTAAGCCATAATTTACAATTTATCGGCAATAATGTCTGCAACTAATAATAAAAAAGGATTTGTTTTTTTACTGCAGTTACTAGCAGCATGAGAAATTGTAAGCTGTCCAGAATTATTGAGATAGACAGCTACAGAAATTGAATAATCACATATACCCCATAAGTCATCTATAGAACACTATTACAAATCCCGCTTCTTGTATGGCTGATGATGAGACTTCTTAATGGAGACGCTGAGGGAAAGCTGAGAATGAATTGATTAAAAGATTATATGAGGCGAGGCGTTCAGAGCTCTGGGAAAAAGTCCCTCAAAGAGACTCTGCCTTAATTAATTCACAATAACTGTAGCTGGGAAATTCCTATTTAGTTTCCAAGTTTTTGTGTTAACTGTAGACTAGCATTCAGTAAAGTATCTTAGTGGAATACTTGTTGTTCTTGTTGCATTAGTCTGCCAGTTATCAAGGGCATGAACACCTCCATTTTATGGAACATTGTTCCTCTGGATATACTGAAGCTCCTTACTTTACAGATTTTCTGAAAACAGGCCAAAGTATCATTTGGCCTTAGGTTAAATGAATGTCCCCTCATAATTATTATTAGTTATTTGCTTTTAATATATAAATGTTGATGTACTTTGCCAAGTTAGAATTGAGACAGAATATATTATTAAAATAAATTATTATAAGAATGGAGCCATATTACTTGTATTTGGTTTCACAAATCTACATATATTTATAAATGCAATTTAATTTCCAGAATCAAACAGTTCTAAACATCCTAAGCTATATTTTATTAAAGGGTTCTCTGTGAACTGGGGAAACATCATGACTAGCGCAAGGATGAATCCATTTTAAAATATACAGATAATCTTGAATTAGACAACTGGGAGAAAAAATTAAGTGAATCATCCCCAATATTATGAAATTTTTTTGTGACAATTGTTAAGCAAATTGCTGCAGTTGTTAAGCGAATCATACGGTCATTAAGAGAATCGAGCTTCCTCTACTGACTCGGCATATTCGGAGCTGGCTGGAAAGGTTGCAAATAGAGATCACATGACTCTAGGACACTGCATCTATCCTAAATCCAGGCCTGTTGCCATTAAGGAAAATATTGTACAAGTTATGTTTAAGATTTAGAACAGAATTCTAATAACAGTAGGTTAGTATTTTATCACTGCAAGTGAAGGACTAAGACTTAAAACAATACTTGCCCAAGATTATGTAATAAATTACAAAAAGAAAAGAAATGAACCACAGATATCTTGAATCACACCTTAGTTTCAATTTCTATTGTGGAAAAGTAACATCAAATACCCAGCCCAACACATGGTCAAAGGAAACAGATGTCATTTATCTCATTTATATACATCTACTGGATAAAAATTCCACTTCACTGATACAGTTCAGAAAAAGTACTACTACCCTTTGGAGCTGCATTCCTTTGAAATTCAGTTAGTCTTGACTAATGGCATTTCAGTGAGGTCTTGAAAGATCTGCCCTCTCCCCAGCAAAAGTATTGCACGACCCTGTCCTGAAATGATTTGGAATTATGTTATGATTTGCCCTCAATTATCCTGTATTGTGGTGTTTTGGTTTTTATGATTTTAATCATTTGCAAGCTACTCAATGTTATTATTTGTAAATTGGGTGGCCATATAAATTGCCTATATAGATTAAGGAATAGCAAGAAAAACATATTCTAAATCTTCTCTTGTCCCATGTATAGTTATTTAGACCCAACAACTGAAGGATTCATTGTCCCTCAACTAATGCCATGACACTATATATCAAGCTCTCCCTCGGCAATACTCAGCAACGGTATTGGACTATAACTTCCTTAATGTCCATACTGGCTATCCAATAGTTATAAAAGATGAAAATGATGTACTCTAACACAACCCCTACTCCAACAGATTGGAAAGGATTAGTATCCATCTTCCCAAAAGATTAGGAATCTAATTTTTGTGAGTTCATATCATAACACTGTGCTTCCTTGGAAGCTATTCAAGAACTTTTTCCTTAAATTCATCAGAAATTGCAAAATTAAGACAGAATTGTTTATATGTGTGCATACATATTCATATGTGTGTATATATTTGTGTGTGTATATACACATTCATAATACATATATAGGTATATTATGACATTCTACACTGCAGCTGATACAATTTTGAATTAAGAAATGAAAGCATGCTAATAATTATTTTTCAATAAAATAAAAAAAATGTACTTCACAAATGAACACAAAAAAACAGTGGTTATTTAGTTGCATTCATATTCAAATAATGAATATGTTACTATTCTGGCAACATTATTAATCCTTAAACCTAAAGAGCCTTAACTATAATACCAGATGAAATCCCCCCCCCCCCAGAAAAAAAGGAGTCATAAAGCTGTATTTAACATAGAATTTACTTTATTAGAAAATACAAAACAAAAAAAACCACAATCATGTGAAAAAGTACACCCAGTAAAATTTTTGACATTTTCAATGTATTTAAACATATAGATACTTCATCTGTATTCATTTTAACAATATAGGAGGTATAGGGGTATAATACGTAAGAGACAGGTTTATCTAGTGGTTAAAGTGGTGTCCTAGAAACCAGGGGACTACATTTTCCTTAGGCATGCAAGTTGGTCGTATAATTTTGGGCCAGTTACTGTCTCTCAGCCAAACCAAAGTCACAGGGTTGTTGTGGGGACAATAGGAATAAAGGAATATTAGTCATGTTTGTGGCCTACACAGAGAGGGGTGGGAGGGAGGGGGGAGAGAGAGAGAGAGAGAGAGAGAGCAATGTTAATCCATTGTGTAATTTAAATTTTTAAAAAATCAATTTTTAATATGGAAAAAGTACACACCTACATTTATCACTGTTTCAAATACCTAAAGTCAATAGCAAATGCAAATGGTTTACAGGGGTCTTCAAACTTGGCAGCTTTAAGACTTGTGGACTTCAATTCCCAGAATTCCTCCTCCAGTCATGTTAGCTCAGGAATTCTAGGAGTTGAAGTCCACAAGTCTTAAACTTGCCAAGTTTGAAGACCCTGGGTTAGAGCATTGTTAAAATTTGAGAGGAATTTTTCTTATTTAAACCTCCAGCAATTTAATTTGGTTTCCTCTTTGTTCTTGAAATGTATAGTATCTAGACTGCAAATGCTCTCTGGTGCCTCCAGAAAGATAGTTATAGATGTTGATGCCTACGAGTCTAGTAAGTTATTTAGAAAGATTGCCAAACAGATGGACATTAATCAAGTGGAAAAGATTTCAACTTTCAACTTGCCCAGCCCAAACCATTTCACAAGTTCATCCTAAGAGGAGAACACTAAATACTGAAAGACGTTTTTTAAAACCCCAGAATTTTATCATGTGACTTATAAGTAATTTCACCACTACTGCTGTCAAAGTGCTTTAGTCTACCACTAAACAAAATTAGCATAAGTTAGATCTAAATGGGACTTGTGCCAGGTCAACTTTGCTGACAAGAAAGAAAATCAGGGCAGGATTAAAATTTGCTCATGAAAACCTAGGCAAAGAACAAGCCTTCTGGATTTAGGGATATGGATGTAGAAGCTATTTCCAGTATGGTTGGCATGCTCACATGACACCCCTGCTTCATAAGATGCTCTGGTTGCCAGTATGCTTCCAGATGCAATTCAAGGTGTTGATCATCATAAATAAAGCCCTAGATATAAGAGGGCCTGTTTATTTGAAACAATCTCCTACAATTTTCTGCCTGGCCAGTAAGAATTGACTAGGTGGATGCACTTTGGACTTCTTTGCTCAGTGTAATGTTTTGGAACCCAGTAAGTATACCATCAAGGACTGGGGCACTTATGTAGGAAACAAAAACAAAAGCACAAGATTAGAGGACCAACTTAAATACTGACAGGAAATTACAGTAACAAAGCCAGTTTAAGAAACTACAGTACTAAAGCCATTCACAATTTCAATGTTTCTACAAAAATGCACAAAATATGGGAAACAAACAGAATGAATCTGAAATCCTAACAAAGATGAAGAAATATGATGTCATAAGCATTATTAAAATTTACCAGGATAACATTTATTACTGGTAGCCCTTGAAGGTATAATTTATTCAAAAGGAACTAAGCAGCAGCAGTTGTGTTGAATGTAATGAAACATACCAAAACAGAAATCTAGGAATCATAGCATGGATAACCTGAGTATGTTTATAAGAATTTTAAAAGTGATAAACAAAAGTGACATTGCTATTAGAGTTTATGATAGATTAGCTGAACAGCAAAAATATGGATGAGGATGTTTTGAGGATGTTAGATGATCAAACTTTCAAAGGAATGTATTATAGTGACAACAGAAGATTTTAACTACCCTAACATGAACTGGAAACTCAACAGGTCAGAGGTCCAACAAATTCCTCTACTGTCTTGCTAATAACTGCTTTGTTAGCAATAAAGTAGTGTTTTACCCTTACTAACAAGGCATAATTGGTGGGAAAAGTAAAGATTTCTGGAACATTGGATAAGGTTATTCCTGAGATCAAGATCAAGAGTAGGAGGAAGAGAAAAATTAGACTCGTATACTGAATTACAGAACAGATTTTGATGAATTCAGAGAAAATGAGTGAAAGCCAAACTATTTAAATCCTGAAGGAGAAAAGTCCCTTAAGAATGGGAAATCCTGCAAAACAAGGTATTGAAAGTACAATATAAACAATTCCTACTAGAATGAAAAATGGAAGACATTTAAAAAAATCTAGCATAGATACACATAGAGCTATCTAAAATATTAATATAAATGAATATGTAAAGAATGTGGAAGCAAAGGCATATAACTAAAAGGAACAGCTGACAGAAACTATAGATTTTATTGCAGGATAAACTGCAGATTCTGTTAAGGCCTGTCAAAAATGTTCAAAGTAGTAACATAAAAGTCATTTATAACAGGGGTCTCCCAACCTTGGCAACTTTAAGACTTGTGGACTTCAACTTCCAGAATTCCTCAAAGCTTACCAAGGAATTCGGGGAGTTGAAGTCCACAAGTCCTAAAGTTGCTAAGGTTGGAGACCCCTGATTTATAGGACAGACATTTGTACCTATATACATACTGTGGAGTCGTTGGTGCGGAGTTTGCTTGCTTGCTTGCAGACATTTCATTACTTGACCACACGATTTCATCAGCATTAGCACTGATGAAGTTACATGCTGGGGTAATGAAACTTCTGCAAGTGAATAACCAACTCAGAGAGCACCAACAACTGCACAGTTCAAACTTGAGTTACATGTGCTCTCTTTTGTTTGTAGATATTTATTTTATACAAGGCAAAGAGGCTACAGGTCTACTGAGAGACGGAAAGGTTGAACTGATACTTAGTAGGTGATAGTGAGAAAGAAAAATGTCTTTTAAGTTTTAATGTCACTTCAAAGTGAAACAAAGCTCTGATTGTATCTAGTTACCAGTGAAATGATAGAACTACAGCTTAGAAGAAACAAGAAGGGAAAATAACAAGTAGGGTCCGTGGTGGCACAGTGGTTAGAATCAAGATGATCCCACCTTGATTCTTCACTTTGATTTTAGGGAATCTCAGATAGGCTGTCTTATATACCAGTGATCCCCAACCTTTTTGACGCCGCGGCCCGGTACCGGCATCAGCTGGGTGCTGCCATCTTTTTTTGATGAAAAAGTGCTTCCGGTGAGCTTTCTACCCGGAAAAGCTCACCGGAAGCGCTAGCGCCGCCATCTTTTTGATGAAAACGTGCCGGTGAGCTTTCTACCCGGAAAAGCTCACCAGAAGCACTTTTTTATGAAAAAAAGATGGTGGCGCCCAGCAAGCCAGCGGCCCGGTAGGAGTTGTTCCGCGGACCGGTACCGGTCCACGGACCGGTGGTTGGGGACCCCTGTTATATGCCACTATAGTTTACAGCACTCTCTAAACTGTTTGCAGAGCAGCATATTGTTCCCCCAACAATCTGGGTCCTCATTTTACCAACCTCGGAAGGATGGAAGCTGAGTCAACCTTGAGCCAGTCAGGATTGAACTACTGGCAGTAGGCAGAGTTAACTTGCAATACTGCATTTTCTTTCTTATCCACTCTTCCTTCCCAAGGCTAAGTTATTTATTTCATGATTCTTGCATTCTTTTTCAGGGTAATTTCCATACTTCTCACAACCACTATTTTTGGAAATTCAAGGATAACTGGTGAAATTCCAATAAATTGTTATTATAAAATGTGTGAGTATTTGAATAGGAATACAATTCACAAAATTTAATTCACATTTAATTGATAATAAGTGAAAAGCAGTCTAACCTTATAACCTTTTTTGATTTAGTTGCTACCTTAATAGATTGAGGAAATGCTGTTACCATAATATACATCAACGAAGTATCTGACAAAGTCTCTAGTGAAGTTCTAATTAATAAAGAGGTAAATTATGTCTTAAATGACCCAACTGTTAAATGAATTTATAATTGGCTAACTGACCATAAACACTATTTTCAATTATCTGCACAAAGGGGTAGATGATACAAAGCTGTGAAGGGTACCTAACATTTTAGAAGATGCAAATATTCAAAAAAAAAAAAAAATACAGACATGCATGAACAGTGAAATGAAATATTATAGTCCTTGATCTACAACTATTCAAAGTTATGTCAGTGTTGTAACTTACAACCATGCATTTATGGCTGTTGCATCATATCTATATTCATATAATCAAAATTTGGGCACTTGGCAACTGGCATTTATTTACAACAGTAACAGAATTCCAGGGGTCATGTGATCTCCATTTCCAATAGGGAAGCCAGTCACTTAACAACCGTGTGATTCATTTAACAACCACTGTGATTCACTTAATAGGGCAAAAAGATCATAAAATTGAGCATGAGTAACTTATCAACCACATCACTTAACAATGGAAATTCAATTCTGAACTGTGGTCATAAGTTGAGGATGTTTTGTAGGTTGAAATTTTATCTGAGAAGAAAAAATAAGCATAGAATGGTGGAGACCTGGATTTGTAGAAGTGCATCTAAACTAGGAGTGTCAAGCTCAAGGCCCACGGCGCCTCTGCTAGTGGCTCCCCCGCAGCCCATATTTGGCCTGGACAGCCTCCTGCAGCCATCTGCTGGCCAAAATGGGCCACTGGGGCCTCCAGAAGCCTCCCCTGGTCCATTGCTGGTCAAAATGGAGCCTCTGTGGGCCTCTCCAGGCCTGTTACAGGCCAAAATCGAGCCTCCGTGGGCCGAATTCAGCCCTCCCCATCCCATTTCCCATGCCTTTACTGTAATTACTTTTCGAAGAGTTCCAGAAGAGGTTGATCCATGTGGCAGAGAAGCCAAAGTCTTTTATTCAGAAGACTGAGAGAAGGTGAGATAAGGAAAACAACTTTCCCACCTGAATAAAAGGCCAGCTTCTCTGCCATGAGGGCCTGCAGACTTGGGCCAGTCTGGCCAGCGACGAGAAACCTCCTGCTTGCTGCTGACCGGCTAGTTTCTTGAATCAGCAGCTTCAGGGATTGGGTCATAGCAACCAACCAACAAAGGGCTTGAAGTTCAGCCTGATGAGACAAAGGAAGCAAGCTCCTCATTGATTGGCTGCTGCTGCTGCCTCAATCCCTGAAGCAAGAGGCTGCTATGGCCTAGGCCGGGCCACAGCCAAAGTCTTTTACTCAGAAGCTGGTGAAAATGTTTTCCTTAGATTTCACATTCTTACAGCTTTGCCATCATCTGAATAAAATACTCTGGCTTCTCTGCCAGTGAGTCAGCCTCTTCTGGAGATCTTCAAAAAGTAAGTAATCCATGGGAAATGCGGGGGGGGGGGTGAAAGCAAAGCTACTGCTAGCAAAGCAGGCCCAGTCTGTGGGGACCCGGCTGGGCAGGATGAGGGTAAAGCAATTGTGGGGACTCCAGGGGAGCATGAGGTATCTCAGTGGATTGGGGAAGGGCTTGGATGGCCTGCTGCAGCACTAGGCCCCACATGCTCTTCCCCACTCTGAGATATTTCTTATGCATTTAATGAGCTGCGCATTTGATTAACAATGCATTGGGGAAACCAGGAAGTGATCATGTTCATTTAATGTCATTCAATCAAACAAATCCCTGGGTTATGAATGTAATTGGCAGGCTCTATTGCATTCATAACTCGAGGATTACCTGTATAATGAGAGTGAGAGAGGGTCTCAGGGAAGTCCTGCCTTAGCACTTGGACACCACAGCTGCACCCCCAACACGAGTCCCGTGTCATACCATGACCATGCCCCCTGGGCATGCCCTGTCCCCAGCCCTCTGAGGTCCAAACACAACCCTGATGCGGCCCTCAATGAAATCAAGTTTGACACCCCTGATCTAGACATTCTATTACAATTCAAACTGAGTATGCCATGCTGCTGCTAAAGATGCTATTAGCTATTTTGGGATGTATTAACATAAGTATCCAGTCTGGATCACTGGAAGTAATTGTTCTACTGTATTCTGCCAGTACAGTTCTGGGTTCCTTCCTCGGGTTTCTTTCTCTTTGGATGTTCTGCAAACAGAAGACCCTTTCCACCAAATTAATAAAAGTAAGCTTAATGAAATCAGTCTGCTTCAATACAGAAAGGCAATTTTTCCAAAATAACTGTTTTTCACAAGCTAATGCTGAATTTAGATGCCATACAATTTTTTCTTTAGTTTGTACCTAGTATGTGTGAAGTTAGCCATTTATAATTTGACGTTTGTGATTTAAAATGCAATGTGTGAATGTAGCAAATTATGACATATTTAATAAAAAGTTAAATAATGACTTAGCCTAATATGTGAGCCTACTTGTTTTATACTTGAAAACCTAACTCATGGTTTGCTTGTTTTGAAATCAATTTTTAATATTCAAAATATAAAGCAATAAATGATATGTTTTCCAAAGTACAGTCTTTTAGTTTTTTGAGGAAAATCTGATATTTAGTGAAAGAAGAAACAACATAATGCTTCTCTATATAAAACACCAACATAAGGGAAAAAGAACATCAATAAGATTGATGCAATACTGAACAATTAGGCAATTATTTCCGGTTACGTTTTAACTTCTAACTGAACCACTCCATATTCATTGCTTAACTACTGAGAACAAAAACAGAAAGATTAAGGAAATCTTGTTTGGCTAGCTAATATCAACAGTGTTGATGTTAAGAATTGAACCTAATAATTCAAACTTAATGAAGATGAAAAGCATCCAACAAGTATGGGAATTTACTCTGCAAATTATTCTCAAAAATTTGAACTATTTTGCTTCTAAATATAAAAACAACATGATATTTAAAGATGAGCTAAGCTTCTGACCAGACAGTATAAAAGGGGAACTACATACAAAAAGCAAGAGACAGAGCATCCTTTCTGTTTTTGTCTTCCTGCTTTTATTACTTTACAAAATTTAAATTAATATAGTTAGTGTTAGTCTTAGTTTCCTAAATCCACTTAATGACCATAGTTCTGTGAGCAGATTACAAATTTCTTTTAAAAGCACAGAGACATATAAACAATTGAGGTAATTAGAAAAATAATGAAAACTCTACTTAAAAGAGATAGTGTAAGATAAAATTTTACCATCTTTCAGTCTTAGGCATGATTAAACTACCTGTTCAAAAAAATGACTAAAAATGGACTTTCAAGTTAAACATACATACACACACGCACACACAATAGCACTGTGTAGCAAAATATGATAAATACAGACCTTCTGGATCAAGATAAAATAGTCTCATCTTCTCTTCTATTAACTTTTCCCAGTCTGATACCTTCCATGTTTGCTGTGAATTCCAAGAACTGCAATTCAGCAAAATCTGAAGTATGGCAAGCTAGAATTATTGTTACTCAATCTTCTTTTACAGCAAGGGTCTTCAAACTTGGCAAGTTTAAGACTTGTGGACTTCAACTCCCAGAATTCCTCAGCTAACATGACTGGAGGAGGAATTCTGGGAGTTGAAGTCTTAAAGCTGCCAAGTTTGAAGACCCCTGTTTTACAGGTTAAACTTGTAATTTGCGTGAATTATATTCTCACTCCTTCACTTTGTATGCATTCTAATACTGTTCTCCCCCAAATTTAAATTTCATATATAAATAATAGAATCTGAGCAGGCAATGACATGAAAAAAAAAAAGGGTTTTGGAGTCACAGTGGACTATCTGATGAAAATGTTCAGCTGTTATACAAAAGCCAAATTCCATGCTTGGAATCATTAAGAATGGAATTAAAAATAAAAGTGCTGATATAATAATGCCCTTGCATAAATCTATTGTCATATCACAATTGGTGTACTTCATATGGTTCTGATCACCCATCTTAAAGTTATTACAAAGCTGATTAAAAGGACAAATATGAAGCTAAAATTATCTGGAGACTGAGATAGGTTTCCTGAAAAGTTAGAGAAATTGAGGCTTTAGCTTGAAATGAAGAATAATAATGGATAGACATGACAGGATTTTATAAAGCATGCATGATAGTTAACATAGATAACTTGAAATGAGAACAATGTTTTTTCCCATTCTTACAACAATAGATTTTGAACTCATTCACTGAAACATAAAACAAGCAGATTAAGAACTCAAAAGAAATCTTTTTATATAGCACATACTTAAATCGTGGTATTCACTACTAATACTTGTAGCAATGACACCCAGTTTAAAAGGAACAAATTCATGCAGTATAAGACCAACAATAGCTGCTAATAATGATAGTTGCTTAGTATTTCCTAAATCAAAAGCAGTAAGTTTTAAAAACTGGCCACTGGGAATAAGGTTAGTGACAGCAGAAGGTTACTGTCCCCCAGTGCAAATTTATGAATTTCCCAGCAATTACATATACAGAACTTTGGTACAAGTTGAAATAGACTGGCCTATGGTTTGACAAATGTATCTTTTCTCTTATGTACAGAGAGCATATGCACCAAGACAAATTCCGTGTGTGTCCAATCACACTTGGCCAATAAAGAATTCTATTCTATTCTGAGAGCTCTTTTTATATTCTTATGTGTTTGAAAATATGTCTACAGCAGATGAGCAATAGTATTATTTTCATTTTGTGACTTACTATTCTTTAGGGGAAAGTCTTACGAAAGCATGAAAACTTTAAAATGTAAACATATTTCTTCCAATATTTGAGGGGCTGCCACAGGGAGGAAGGAGTCAAACTATTTTCTAAAGCGCCTGTAGGCCAGACAAGGAATAATGGATGGAAACTGAACAAGGAGAGATTTAACCTGGAAACAAGGAGAAACTTTCTGACAGTGAGAACAATCAACCAATGGAACAGCTTGCCCTCGGAAGTTGTGGGAGTGCCATCACTTGAGACTTTCAAGAAGAGATTGGACTGCCATTTGTCAGAAATGGTGTAGGGTCTCCTGCTTGGGCGGGGGTTGGACTAGATCAGGGTGGGCAAACTTTTTGGCTCGGGGCCGCATTGACTTTTAAAATTTGACAGACGGCCGGGTCAGCACAAGATATCGATACAAGCAGCTCCCCCCACCCGCCGGGCAGAACCCTTCGCCTCCTTGGCAGCCTGCAAGCTTTGCCTTTGCAAAGCCCTCAGGGGAAACCTGGGCAATTCCCAGCAACTTTCGGCTTCGTTTTCATTCACGAGCGTCGTGCCTCCCCCCAGCCGCACGGCAGCCTGCTCCAAGCAGCCCGCCCCACCCGCCGGGCAGAACCCTTCGCCCTCCTTGGCAGCCTGCAAGCTTTGCCTTTGCAAAGCCCTCGGGGAAACCTGAGCAATTCCCAGCAACTTTCGGCTTCGTTTCATTCACGAGCTTGCACCTCCCCCCAGCCGCACGGCAGCCTCCTCCAAGCAGCCCGCCCGTCGGGCTTCCCTCCGCCGGCGGCTTGGGGCGAGGCGCGGCGCTCTTGAGTTAAAACGAAGTTTAAAGTTGTTGGGAATTGCTCAGGTTTCCCAGGGCTTTGCAAAGGCAAAGCTTGCAGGCTGCCAAGGAGGGCGAAGGGTTCTGCCCGGCGGGTGGGGCGGGCTGCGAGCGCCGTGCCTCCCCGAGCCGCACAGCAGCCTGCTCCAAGCATCCCGCCCCACCCGCCGGGCAGAACCCTTCGCCCTCCTTGGCAGCCTGCAAGCTTTGCCTTTGCAAAGACTCGGGGAAACTTGAGCAATTCCCAGCAACTTTCGGCTTCGTTTTCATTCACGAGCTTGCACCTCCCCCCCAGCCGCACGGCAGCCTCCTCCAAGCAGCCCGCCCGTCGGGCTTTCCTCCGCCGCTGGTTAGCGCAGGCGCGAGCGCTCTTGAGTTAACGAAGCCGGTTGCTGGGAATTGCTCAGGTTCTGAGGGCTTTGCAAAGGCAAGCTTGCAGGCTGCCATGAGGGAGGGCGTTCTGCCCGGCGGGTGGGGCGGGCTGCGCAGCGCCGTGCCTCCCCAGCCGCACAGCAGCCTGCTCCAAGCATCCCGCCCCACCCGCCGGGCAGAACCCTTCGCCCTCCTTGGCAGCCTGCAAGCTTTGCCTTTGCAAAGCCCTCGGGAAAACTTGAGCAATTCCCAGCAACTTTCGCTTCATTTTCATTCACGAGCGCGCGCCTCCCCCCCAGCCGCACGGCAGCCTGCTCCAAGCAGCCCGCCCCACCCGCCGGGCAGAACCCTTCGCCTCCTTGGCAGCCTGCAAGCTTTGCCTTTGCAAAGCCCTCGGGAAAACTTGAGCAATTCCCAGCAACTTTCGGCTTCATTTTCATTCACGAAGCGCGCTTCTCCCCCCAGCCGCACGGCAGCCTGCTCCAAGCAGCCCGCCCACCCGCTGGGCAGAACCCTTCGCCCTCCTTGGCAGCCTGCAAGCTTTGCCTTTGCAAAGCCCTCGGGGAAACTTGAGCATTCCCAGCAACTTTCGCTTCGTTTTCATTCACGAGCGTCGCGCTCCACCCCCGAGCCGCACGGCAGCCTGCTCCAAGCAGCCCGCCCGCCCGCCGGGCAGAACCCTTCGCCCTCCTTGGCAGCCTGCAAGCTTTGCCTTTGCAAAGTCCCTCGGGAAACTTGAGCAATTCCCAGCAACTTTCGGCTTCGTTTTCATTCACGAGCGCCGCGCTCCCCCCAGCCGCACGGCAGCCTGCTCCAAGCAGCCCGCCCCGCCCGCCGGGCAGAACCCCTCCCGCTCCTCCGGGGAAGAAACTCCAGCCTGCAAGCTTTGCCTTTGCAAAGCCCTGGAAGGGGGATCGGGGACTCACCTTTGGAGAGGTCGCACTCAAAGGTGATTTTGAACTCCCAGCCGATGCCTTTGCAAATTTCTTTCTTTCCTACTCCTATCGCTCCGCACTGTTTTCCAGCTTTGGGGGCCACGCGGCACAGGGCAATACACCACGCCCAGCAATTTTTTTTCAGGGGCGGGCGGTTTGGACAGACCAATGGCAGCGATTTTTTTAAAGGGAAGGGCCGGATTGGACAGACCAACGGGCCGGATGTGTCCCGCGGGCCGTAGTTTGCCCACCCCTGGACTAGATGATCTACAAGGTCCCTTCCAACTCTGATTATCTGTTAACCATTAGATTCCAGAACTGCAGTGTTATACTTATTTTATGATATATGTTACATGAAAAATCTCCAATACAGTGAAACTTTCATTAATACATTCTTTATGGAATCTGGTGGTATAACAAGTTTGTGTTTTGTTCCCCTTCTTTCAAAGAGGCTAACTGATTTTTTTTTTCCTAATCTTACACACAGGATCTCCCCATGGAGTTCTCAGAACATAAGAAACTACATTTGTTGGTGATGCTCAGAATTACTACATTACTTTCTTGCTATTCAAGGATATTTGGCCACAAATACAAATGAGATATATTTCCTTGTTGTTCTAACAATATACTGACATGCTACTAAAGATGGTGACAGCTGAGGAAAACCTCTATTCTACGCCAGAGTTTCCACTGACTGTCATTTCAGGAATGTATCTAGCAATACATGACAACTTGGAATGTCTCCGCCTACCAGATAACATCAGAACATGCACTGCTTACTACAAGTCCTACTGCTTTGTAACTCTCTTAGAGTTGCCTTTTTATGGTTAATAAAATCAGCAAAACAGTTATGGTAGTAAAGATTTTGAATACTTGAATGCAATAGTGTGGCATATATGCAAATAATTAAAGAAAGTTGTGAACCTTTAAATTAGCAGTGTTCCATTTAGAATTTACATTTCTTGAAATAATTTGGAAGATTCATTTACACTGAACTAGTAAATTAAACTGCTTCCTAAGTTAGTATTAATGAACACAACTAAACTGTAACACTATACTTATTACTAATGATGACAGACATGTCTTTTCTTTTGAATTTTCTCTTTCTACATAGTTTTTCATCTACATTTCACATATTCTATATATTTGATGTATAATAGAACATGAAGATAATTTAATTTTATCTCCAGACAAAAAAGGATATATGAACTGTTCTACCAAGAAATATTTTTCTGAAACATTGTTACATCTGTATAGAAGAAAAATGTACATATACTTATTTGTCCACCAGGATTATACAATATACGTAAACTTATAATCTCAATAAAATTTTATAGTGTGCCTCTTTTTATATAAGAATCAAGACACATTTGTGCTAGCTTTATGTATCAGCCTACATTCATCCCTGTTTTTGTAGGACTATGAGTATTGTATACAAACTGGGCATTTTAATAACTGATTCAATTTGTTTGCTGAAGCGTACTACTTTTCTGTCATACTATGAGTTTATTATACTTCAATTTTCATTGTATATATTCCCTGAAATATCCATCTTAAAATCTTCCATTATGAATATGAAATCAGATTACTTGCTTTTCTTGAGCAGCTATTCAGTTTTCAACATGAAATAATTTTGGAGTTAATGTAAATGTTTAAGTGATTGTTTAAAGTTGCGAGAGTGTGGAATTAGGTAGACTTATGACAGCTTGCAGTTGCAGCCATTGCAGTGTTTCTGCAGTCAATGACCGTGATTCATATGCTTGGCAACTAGTTCACAATTACAACATCACAGCATCCCATGGCCACAGGGTTGCCATTTCAAGGCTTTTCTGCTGGCTTCTGACAAGCAAAGTCTATGGGAGTCCAGAAAGAGGTTGTGAATGACAATCATGTGACTACAGGATGCTGTGACTATGCAGGATTTGCCTAATGACAGCAATGGGGACTGCTGCAAATGCAGAGCTGATTATCCCAATTACTGCCATTAAGCAAGGACTATCAGTATTCTTGCAGATCAGCTAGTTCTA
This sequence comes from Notechis scutatus, assembly GCF_049901735.1. Lineage (NCBI taxonomy): Eukaryota > Metazoa > Chordata > Lepidosauria > Squamata > Elapidae > Notechis > Notechis scutatus. The sequence continues at coordinate 41,173,615 of NC_142014.1, forward strand.
CTATATATATACTGAGATGCAAATGACTGTAAGTTATTTAGCCCACCCTAAATATGCATAGACACATAATTATTTGATTTTATTTTATTTGTCTATAGCCATGGTATATTTCTTATTGCTTTTAGCTTAGCATAACATATGAACACAGCCTTAGTAAATCATGGTTTACAATATAGTCTTTTGAAAGCATCCAATTTTGGCTTCTTCAATTAATGATTGCTTAGGTTAACATGGGTTTCCAGTTATTCTGTGGTTGCAGAAGCCACAACATTCATCTATTTTTCCTTCATTCAATAGAAAGACCTTTCTGATATTACAATCTTACAAAAGCCGTTGTTTTTTTACCCTCAAAGAACCTGTTGTTTTACCTTACAACTTTAGTATACTTAAGAGTTCTTGGAACATCCAAACTACCTTGTCTTCTCCATTCCAGATCATGAAAAAGCAGCTCTAAATTGCTTAGTAAGAGATGGGCACAGACAAATTTAATCAATAAATAAATAAAATATAAAAAGTAAAAGTAAAAAGTAAAGTAATTTGTGAAGCCATAGTTGGGGCACAATAAACATTACAAAATAAGTTTCTGAATTATTTTTATATGACAGAAAAAAAACAATCTTACTTAATACAGCAATAAGATCTCATTCTAAAAATGAGATTGCACTTTTGCTGAAAAATATAATTTTAAAGCCTAAAATTTGGACATCATTTCTAAAATGATGGAATTGTTTTTTCCAGCTTTAAAACCAAGGTGTTTGTCCAACCCATACTTAAAAATAGTAAATAAAATTGCTGAAATCCTGAGATAAATGAAAATTAATTCAGTTTCCAATTTCCAATAAAGATTTTGATGGTACACATTTAAAGCAAAGCACATACCAGTAATTGTTCTGTGAAGAGATGGACACTTTCTAGATGGGATACATATATAAGGTAAAATAGGACACTTTGGAAGTTAATTTAAAAGGCTGTATCTACCTCCAGCCCTTTCTGCTTCTACTACTACCCTGTTTCTCCAACAATACGGCCTCCCCCAATAGGAAGTCCCAGCATGTTTTATAGGCATGAAATGAAATTAAGCCCCTCCCCCCAAATTAAGGCCTATATTAAAACATGCGAAATGGGGGGGAATGGTGGGGGGGGGCTTGCCGTTAGGAAGTACTTTTGTTGCACACCTGGATATGGTGCTGCCTGCATTGACCCCGATACTAAGTGCCTCACCAACGCCGAGGTCAACATCCAAGCCGTCGCCGCCCGCCCACCCAAAGATGCAAGGGGGGGGAATTAAGTCACCCCCGAAAAGACAGCCTAGCCATTTTTTCGGGGCTCAAAAAAAAATAAGACCCGGCCTTATTATATGAGAAACACGGTACTATTATTACATTAAAAATGAAAAATAATACAAATGTCAATAGTAAATGGTAAAAATCTAAACTTGACATTTATTTTTCTACTGCTATATTTATACATGCTTAAACCATTAGAATAAAGTTACTCAGAATAAACTGCACAGTCAAAACTAAATTATTCCTCCATAATTTATTTACAGTAATGAATATTTAAATTTTCTTTACAAATATATTAGTATTTGGACTTTTCTAGAGTACCTAATCTATAAGATAAAACCAAAGGTTTAGAAACTCTACTTTTTCACTTTTGGGGAAAAAATCTGTTATGAAGAAGATGGCTGATATTTAAAATAGCACAGTTCCATATATGATTTTATAGGTACACACAGAAAGAGTACTCCCAACACTAACTCCCCATTCTTTTTTTTTTTTCTGAACTGCTCAGTTATTCCTATCCTGTCTTATGTAAAACAGACATTATTGCAATAGAAGAACTAATAGGAACTCTGTATATGATTCTTGATGTAGTTAATAGCACTTAGACTTATATACTGCTTCATAGTGCTTTAGAGCACTCTCTAAGGGGTCCTCTCTAAGCAGTTTACAAAGTCAGCGTATGGGTCCTCATTTTACGGATCTCAGAAGGATGGAAAGCTGAGTCAACCTTGAGCCGTAATGCTGTAGTTATCAGACTCAATGGAACTACATATAAGTTCATATTTAACAGAATTTGATATGAAGGCTATTGATTAGTGATACGCTTTATTGAGTCTTAATAGCAGATATTTTGTAGTAGATATCCTGTAGAGTTAAGAAAATAACTCTGCAGGATATAGAGTTAAGTTATAACCCTAACTTATATCAATCAGTGTAACATATACATACTATTTCAAATCAATATAACTTACAAGCAAAAACATTTAGCTTTAATATTTTTCAAACAAATGCAATTCATTAGTATGCTACCACCATTAAAGCAGCCAGCATCTTATTATCTCCTCATATACATAGCAAACAGCACAAAATGAAATAATTGCATAGGTGATATGTTTTTCATTAAGTATTCAAAAATCAAAAAAATTGTAATAGTGGGGTCCTGTGATTTCTTATCACAACATACAAAATCTAAATTTCATGTGAGATGGACAGCAATCTAAATTTAATAAATAAAAACAGAGCTTGACATGTTAATTATAAAGCAAGTTATACAAACTATGAATTGTTATTTTACTGTTTCATGCTCAAACGTTTCAAAGTATCACTCTAATCTGTTCCATTTCTACTGACTCAGCATTGCTATCTATACAGGGTAAGTCCCAAATTGGAATGAATATAAATAAAACTATTATCTATCCTGCCAATGAACATGGTCTAGTTCATAAAAAATGCTAAGCTCCAATAAGGTTTATTTGCTTTTGGCTTTTTTTTTTTTTGCAAACCCACTTGAAATAGATAACGATGGATAAGCACACTGACTTAGCAATGTATGTGAACAGAGTCTCATGCAGCCTAATGCATATAGGCACAGAGAAGCTCAAAAAGGGAAATATTTAATATAACATTTAATATTATATATTAATATATAATTCATTTACATTTTTCTCAGAATCTAACCTATTAGTCATGTTCATGTCTAATCAGAATCTCAGCTGTATTTGCAAACCCAGAACACTTTTTCAAGAAATAGGTTACAATTATTGCACAATACACTCCCAAAACATTCTTTGCTTCTGTAGCTTCCAACCTAGTGACTAGTATAACACAATGCTCTTAAAGAGAACTTCAGCTGGGACAAATATAATAGTTGTTTTCTAAGCAAGCATTATAATACATGCCTTTATACCATCAACACTTTGCTTCAAGGCACAATTCACAACATTTTTTACCACTGAATGTGCTAAACAGTTTAAACATAAATGGCTATCTCCCTGAATATATGTCTATCTCAATTGTAGTCAGGTATCATTTTCTTAATCACTATGTCTTCTATATGCCAGATTGTAATTGAGTTTTAAAATAGTAAATCTTGAATCCCTTACATTCTGAAATCCTGTGTGTGAAAGTAGAGCTTAACAAAGTTCATGTGATTTTAAAAAAAAATTAAACAAGGCTAGATCAAGTTAACATTTGGTTGGAGGATTGCCAACTATTCTAGGAAGTCAAAAAACAACCCAGAAGGAAACAGCAAACTAGTTCTATACTGTTGTAAAAAAACACAAATGTACACATGTGTTTTGTCATGTAGCCAACTTGACTTGAACGACTCTGCCTTTTGAATTAGGTCTTCTTTATCCCTCTTTTGCAAGATAGCAGAAATTCTGTTATTGCTAGGCCAATTTTTATAATGTATGTAATCATTGCCTTAATAAATAATGTACATCATTCATGAAATTCCAAATATACCGAACTATGTAACCAAATAATAGGATATAATGCAAAGACAGAAAAAACTATCTTATCAAAAGCCTGCCAAGCTCATGTCACAAAAGGGGAGAAAAGATTTTTTCCCATTTTTTTTCCTCTTACGGGTTTTAATGTAACACCAGTTCCTCAGCCTTAAGGTTTGCATAAATTTGCTAATTTCTTGAGAAACCTTGAGGAATAAGAATGATATAGGTCCTAAGGATTGTAATATGTTTTTAGTCTTCTTCATATTCACAAAACTTTTTTTTTCTTCTATCACATAACGAGACAGTATTTGTAATACTGTACTACCTTCCCCCCACAAGCCGCTTGAGTTCCTGTCTTTGGAGGAGCTTGTAGATGAAGCCAAGGAGTACCTGTTTTGGAGGGGGTATATTTGTAATATTTTTACAGCCTGGGATACCATTCCAGGGATCACAGGATTGACTATAGGTTAAAAATCTATTTTAAACGTATCTAGTATCTCAAAAAGATACATACCAACACTATTTTAGACCTTATTTAACCCTAAAGTTCTCTGAGTTTAAAGTGTGAAACATAATTTTCTCAATAAAATTCTAACTAGCAAGAAAGACCAAATATGAAATTCTATTACATGTATACTCTAGAGTGGGCTTTCTCTCAGTACTGCGTAAGCTAATAAAGTCTAACACTACTATGTGGAAAATGAGAACATCATTACTTAGCTTTAAAACAAAAGTGGCAATCTAAAATACTGTTCAATTCATTTTGTAAATATGACGTGTATATATATTTAAACTAATTAAATTATATCAGAAGAAGAGTGGATTTAATTCAAAAGACAAGATCCATTATAAATCTTGCATAATACTAAGGGCACAACATATATGTGTTCAACTACCCTGAATCAACTTATCCATGAAAGCTTTCTTCTTCCCAGTGTCATCATCAAGAATTTTAAGTACGGACTAAATTGAAATCTGTTTCATAGCTTAATAAAGCAATACTTGTTAGTATACTGCAAAATGCACTTTTTCTAGTCTCTAAAGATATCCTAATTACTACATCTTTAAGTAACTACTAAGACTACAACCCTGCTAAACAAAAATCAAGCTGTTGAAGTAATTAACTTGTTTTTTAAGGTATAAATACATATATACACAAAGTGAGTTTATAATGTTGTTATTTCTCCTGGTCTGTTAATAAAATCTGCATCAACTCAAGCATCCAACATTATCTAGGGATTGCCACAGTCTTTCCTTATTTGGCTAACATCTGAGATTCCAGTCAGACTCCTATAAAACTTAAATGTCCCCAAAGCATCCATTTTGAGAACATTTCAGAATCAAGTTTATTTCTCATCTTTCCTCAACTGTCATTTTTGGAACTCTTGCGAGAAAAACCTATTTTAATTTGTAGTAATGATTTTATAACTTTCCATAAATAATAGAAAGGGTCCGAGTAATGGGTCCGAGTTTATATTCCATAATGTAGAGTCACCACCAGGGGAAAAAAAAAACACCAAGCAGCAACTTTAACAAATTAAGAACAGCATTTAGTACGGATGTGTTTAGGCGTTCAACTCATCTGCAAAACAGCCAGCCATTAAGGACAACCCCTAAATTTTCCCACTCTAGCAATGGTAATCACCCCATCACTTCACGAAGTTACCTCCTTCGTGAAAGGACTCGCCTCGTCCTCCTTGCCCTGTAAAAAAGAAAAGCTTGGGGAAGTTCTCCATTCTTCATCTGTCCCCCTTTTCTAGAACAACTAAGTCTCTCTGAAGCCCTACGGCAGCGAAGGAAAGAAAAGGCGACCACCAAATGCTCCTGTCTCTTGGGGGAAAGGCAAGGCCCGGCCTTATCAGCAGGTACAGCTTAGCCGGCAGAACCCAACATCCCTGGGACCCAAACAAGGATGTTCAACAGCCGGGCTGGCTCCCCACTAAAAGTCGGGAGGGGGGGCAGGAAGGCAGGTTCCGACGCCGGGCCACAGCCCTCCTCTCAAGGCGCCCAAAGGCAAGAAGTTCCGGAAGCACCCTAGCCAGACTATCCTAGGTGGAAGAAAGAAGCAGGCCTCAATCTCATCCCGGGCGGCAGAGCCTCCTCCTTCCCAGCAGAAGCTCCTGAAGCCCTGCCCCGGAGAAATGGGACAAGGAGACACAGACCTGGTGCAGTGCCGCGAAGCCGTCCACATTCGCGTAGTTGATGTCGGCGCCGCGCTCCAACAGGCGCAGCACTTCCTCGGTGTCGCCGCTCGAACAGGCAGCCAGGAAGACGGCGCTGTCGTCGAACTTCACCTTGGTCTTCTTGCGCTTGACCACGGGCGGCTCCTGGTCCGTCTCGGAGCCGATCCAGCGCTTCAGCTGCTCATTCCGTTTCTGCTTGGCGTCCGCCATCTTCATGCCCTAGTCGGGTCTCGTCCCTTTTCTCCCTGCCTTTCGCTTGTTCCTTTGCTTCAGCGGAGCCGCTCCGCACCCAGCAGGAGGCGGAGAAGCAGAGCACCGCCTGTATCCCACAGAACCTCGCGCGGCCGAATGCTCGCTCCTTTGCTCCCCCGCCCCACTCCCAGCGCACCAAAACGCCGCCCTGCGCTGCCCGCGCGCCTATCTCGCGCTCGGCCGGCTAGCGGAGCTAAGAGGAAAGAGAGGGAAAAGTGAAGCGCCCGGCTTCCTTAACAGAATCTCGCGATATTTTAGAAGAGACGCGGCGGCCGCGCGTGAAGTTTACTTTTAATGGACCGTTGGCGATGAGATCTCGAGGGGGTGCTGCTGTTAAGGCGGTCGGGAGCGCAGCCTCACAGAACCTTTTACCGAGTGGGAAAACCCGCTGCTCTCGGATAGCAAAGCTGTGGATAGTCTCGAGGTATCTTAAAGGTCACCGCGATAAGGCAGACACTTTCAGCTCACTGAACTATGCGACGTTATCTGAGGAAAAAGCTTAGGAACCTTAACCCCGCAAAGCACCTCGTTGAATATAAAGGCTCAAAAATCCGTGGGATAAATTCATGTATAAGGATATGATATAAATTTAATCATCCGCGTTGTAGTTTCTCTTTATCTACAGAGCTATGTAAAAAGAGAAGTAAAGCAGCAAGTTTCCTCTGGAAAGCTAGTGGGACCACTTTATTTCGCGCGTTTCCTTTTAAAGCAATGTTTCATTGTGTCTTTTTCCTCTGACAGCCTGGAGTAGAATGAGGCTTTCTTTTCCATATAGTTACCACAATAAATTATATTGTATATCCCTGTACTTTATTTCAAAAGAAAGTGGCACTCATCGCCCCAAAATAAATGAATGGACAAATTCATTCCGTGCAGCAATGAATGGACAAATTAGCATATTACATTTGGAAACGAAAACACATAACCCTGCAGACGATGGAGGTGCAATTCTATTTACTACAGGAGGAAATTCATGTGATTAGGGTGCCCACTATTAACATTTACTGTAGTGTTCAAAGTTTGCTGCCCAAAACTGCATATTTTTCAAAAGTAGTGTAAATTAGGTTGTCTTCCTTGTTGATGTACAAGTCCTTGTTGCTTTAGAAATTGTTCTTACATTGTTAATATTACATCTTAGAGAAAAACTATTTTCTATTGTGAAATTAAATTTAAACTTTTAAGATTAAAACTCCAATCGTTTCAGTATGTTGTTTGTGAGAATGTACCTTTTACAGAGAACAATTTGAAGAGATTAGTCCATAAAAATACCTTGATCAAAATAAAACAGGCTTCTGATTTAATACAGATCATATGATTAAATAATTGAGTCATACTGAAAGTAAACAGCACATTGCTTGAAATAAATATATATAGGATTGGTCTGTTAATCCTATATATAAAAATACATTTTCTTTTATGTTTAATATTTTTAAAATAAAATCTGCAAAAGTTATATCAACAAGTCATCCCAAATTTTCTATAGAGTAAAAAAGTTCTAGCGATTTCTTCAAAACATTTGACAGTTACATTTATTTGGAGAAGATATTTCATTGTATCACATATTAAAAAATAGAACTATTTACACCTCAAATGCTTCAGGGAATTGCAAAACCCTAAAATATGTTTCTTGGGGAGGTGCTGTGTAAATGTAGATGTGTGTCCCAGTGCTTCCTGGCAGCTTTCTTTAACTCTTACATAGACTTCTGGATTTTGCAGCTCCTGGGAGAGACTTAAGGCCTATTAATCTGGCAATTGTAAAAAAAAGTCCAGTTTACCATCATTCATTTTCTGGACATTGTAATGTGGAAAAAATGAAGTTGCTACTTCAGAACATTGTTAGACAAGAATGAAACACCCCCATAAAATAGCACAGGTTTGCTATTGTCTTCTTGCATTTGTTGAAAACAAGGAAAGTTGGCATCACAACTAGGAGATGTGTGAAAAGAACTGAGGAAGGCAAAGTGCTAATGGTGAGGGCAAATGGCTGCACGGCAGTTCACTAGTAACCAGAAGGAAGGGGATATCCCTGCATCAGTCTGAAGCACAATATACATTTAGGCACAATTATTAACAGTCATAGAATTTCATCCCCAAGATAAAGAATGATAAAACAATTTTGAACTATCCATTCATGGGAAGGGAACAAGGGTAATTTCATGCCATGAACAATAGATTAAAATTGACGTTGGGGTGTCTAGTTCCATACAATAGTATTATATAAATTTGGAGCATCTTAAGAGAAAGCTACACAATGACACAAAATGCCTCATAGAGAAATCATTTCTTGTTAGCTAAATTGAAATCTCCATGGCATAAAGCAAATAAAAATTTGATTTGCAGGCCTAATACTGCATAATTATACCTGTTAAATTGTTTGATTCTAACTTACACATCTACCTCTAAGTATACAATTAAACAAAATTGTGTTTAGGCACTTTGCTATTTTGTACTAACATGTACAATTTGAAGCCTCAGGGCTATATAGATTTATCCCAGTTTACCTGGGTGAATGGAGTCCTTCCAAAAGTTATCACTAAATATCATGACAGAAAGAGGAATTATTAACTAGATGAGCAAACATACAATTAATCATTATTTAATTTTATAATGAAATGTATTTATCAAATTTATACAGCTACCCATTTCCCCCAAAGCCAAAGGGGACTGGCCAGTTAACAGCAATAAATTAAACAGCCATGCTTAAATAAAAATCTAAAAGCCACAGTAATAAATAATATTTAAAAAATACAACCCTGTGAAAGGAAGGTAAAAATGGCCTAGTCAGTAATGGAGCCAATGGAACAAATCATGATTTATTTTTGTGCAAGGCAAACTTCAATTTTTCACATTAGTAGGCACAAAAAACTATGTCACAGAGCAGAACTTTTATCCATGCGTGTTCCATATGAACATTTGCTTTTTGAGCTTAGCTAAACTTCTACCAAGCAGATGATTTTATTAATGTCTGAATCATTCTTATTTAATATTATAAATAATTTGATAACTAGCCACATTTTATTTATGTAGTTGTATTTCATATTTCTAAACTATTCATCTCCATTAAATTAATAATTTATAATTGGCTGACCAACTGCACTCCATGTGTAGCCCCCAATGGAACGGCATCTACATGGAGGGAAGTATGCAGTGGGGTACCCCACGTTTCTGTCACGCCCAATACACTTCAATATCTTTATCAATGATTTAGATGATAGATGGGGAACTTAACAAATTTGCAGACAACACCAAACTGGCAGGAATAGCCAATACTCCAGAAGATAGACTTAAGATATGGAAGGATCTTGACAACTTCAACTTTTGGCCCTATCTAACAAAATGAAATTCAATGATAAGAAAAGTAAGATTCTGCATTTCAACAAGGAAAAACATATGTACAGGTACAATATAGGTAGTACCTGGCTCAATAGTAGTAATTGTGAGAGGGATCTTGGAGTCCTAGTGGAAAATCACTTAAAAATGAGCCAGCTGTGCTGCAGCTGCTAAAAAAGCCAACACGGTCCTAGGCTGCATTAAAAGGGATAAAATCAAGTTCACGTGATAAAATCAACTTCAAGTTCACTTTATAATGCTTTGGTAAAACCACATACTACATCCAGTTTTGATCGCCACAATATAAAAAAGATGTTGAGACTCTAGAAAGAGTGCAGAGAAGAATAACAAAGATGATTGGGGTACTAGAGGTTAAAACTTAAAGAATAGTTGCTGGAATTGGGTATGTCTAGTTAAATGAGTAATATTTTCTGAAACTTCCTCATTGATAGTTTGCTAATTCCTTATCCATTACTAAGCCAGGAACATAGGAACAATCCACAATCATGCTTTATAAATAATAAAAATATGGGTTTGCCTACAATATTACTTTATTTCCCTTTACCTTACCTCCCCCCCTTCCCTCTCTCTCTGATTCTGATGGTAATGAAAGTATCTTTGATTTAATACTTTGGCTCATCAGGTATGAAGGTATTACTAATAATAATGTCATACACATCTTCAAATTATATTCTATTATGTATAATGATAGCATTTTCAGACTTGTGTATGAATAAACTAACTAATATTCTTAGTTAAAAATTGTGTACTTTTAATACTTGTTATGCTTTATTCCTGATGCATTAACATTGTGAGATGCCAATACAAATCCACAAAGAAAATATCCATCCTTATTAAACTGATTATTTTGGGAGAAAATATAATATGTCATTATTTCATCTAACATGCTACATTATGTTTGGTGGAATTTATCCTGTTTTCAGTTAGATATGTGTTATCCAATGTCTTTCCATCTCATTTCTATCTACCACCTAGAAACTTCTATTTGAATATAATTTGCAAGAGTTCTAATTTCAAAAATCAAATAATCTCTCAAGAGAACCTGTACTGTATCTATTGTCACCAGGTATAGATCATATTGGTAAAGATCTGTTGCTCAGTACTAGTCTATAGCATATATTTTGCATTCAGATCATCCTGTTTAAAAATCTAGATCATCCAGTTATAAAGATAATAAATATTGGAAATATTTCTTTATGAGATTTTGAAGTTGTTGAGCTGGATTAAGTAGTCCAAAAAAGATACTGCCTTATCTACATTCTTCACTTTTCTTGTAAAATCTCTATAGCACTCTGTCATAATCATGCTGAGTACAGATCTTAGCATGTTGACTAAAAATGAAATATGTTATAGTCTATACAGCTGACTGATGCCAGGTACCTAAGGCTGCTGTTGGGTTTCTGAATTGATACAAAATGCATAGATGTTATTTTTGTGAGTCAAAAATTCATCCAAAATATACCATTATTCCTTTCTCATACCAGCCTCTTATCCTAATTCATATTTTTATTTAATTAACCTGTGTACCTTTAATTGAAACTGTATATATAATTGATATATTATATAACAATTATATATATATACACAGATATATATATGTGTGTGTGCATTTGTGTAACAATCACACATACATACATATATATCAATTATATATACACAGATTATAGACACAGATGATTTATCTAAGTGGTAGTATGTAAGATATAGCATCATGTGTTGAAATGTATTTGCCTACATCAGCAAAATGTTCAATGCATTCAAATGTGAATCAAAATGCCATTGCCCAAATGAAAAATTATAGAGCATGGTGATCTCACTGATTTCAACAAGAATTATGCAGCTACAATTTGAATTACATTGTAAACTTATTGAGATATTTCTAATGCTACTGCATGCTGCCTAAGGTGGGTGTAAACTTGTAGATGCTGCATAAAAATGAGTCATCATTAGAACTGTAACTTGTATCATAGCAACATTTGAATTAGAATTAGCAAACAATATTCAGATTTATCAAGCATATTCACTTTTGAGTAACCCTCTTGAAGGAACTTAATTTAAAGCAAAAACCTTGCACAAGTTTTGAAACAAAACTACATATACAGTTTTTATCTTAAAGTCAAGGCAGTTTTATTCTAAAAATTATTAGGAAAAAATACTCATTTATACATTTCTTCTAACTAATTTAAGCACTCAAAACAATACTTTCAGCTTTTCCAGTGCCAGGGTTATAATAATATTTAGTTCTGATGTACACTTCTTCAAATGGGACTAAGGCACAATTGGGAGGGGCGCTTCTGGGACAGACATCTGCTCAAAGAGCAGGTGACCACCATGTCTGGTATGCCAGGTGTGCTCTTTTTTGATCAAGGACTCCCTTCTCACAATCACTCAGCTTGTTTCTGGACTACTGTTTTGTGCAATTATCATACAGTAAAAATTACAATTGTAATAATATTCCTCATATTCAGTTAGTCCATAAACTAGTCTACTGCAATGCTTGGATTCTCACTGCACAGCAAGACAATTTATGACTTACATACTATAAAGCGTGCATACCCAGACACAGAATATATTTTCAAAGTCCACTCCTTTCATTTTTCCAAATCCGTTATGCTTCCTGACACTTATTGGAAAATGTGCTTTTATTAACATTTTCATGGACCACTTTAAATCATTTTTATTGTAAATAGGGCCAGTCTATTTCTTTAGCTGCTGCTCATTAGTAACATCCTGCTCTTCCCTGTGTAACTTGGACATAATATAGATTTTATACTATAAGGTAGATTTGTCAGTTTTCTCTATAAATTATCAACTTTTATAAATGATAGTAATATTTTTTCTTTTGTGCTTTTTAAAGGCACTTAAATATTTAAACTTACCATGCAGGTTCCATGTGTTTAATTTCATTGTTTAATTGTTGCATAGTTTTCCAACTATGTAGCTATTAGGGGGAAAAATCCAGACTGAACTACATTTATGTGCTGCCGTTTTCATGACAGGCTAAAATATAAATTGTTCCTGTTATGTTGCTGAAGGTGTGTGTTAAAATGCATAGTACAATGACAAGCACTCCTTTTATGAAACCCCTAAGGACTCAGAAAAGACGGGGAAAACATTCTAGAATATTTAATTTTATTTCATAATTATTTCAGTTCCTATAGAAGATTACTATGATTTTAGTTTTACTTAGGTGTTCAAAATTTCAGGCTTGCTGTATATATCTGTTCTTCGTGATAATAGTAGTTAAGAAAAATCAACAGCAATTTCTCAATATTCTTTCTAAATGTTGAGCATTTGAATGACATAACTACTGGTTTTAAGTAGAACAGAATGTATAGTTGAATGATCTAGAGGTGCCATTTTTGCCTCTAAAGTAATGTCACAATAATGACATTCAAATATAGGATATATATTTTAGGAGCATATGGGAAGGTAAAGTGTTTAAGTTTCTGTTAATACATTTTTTTTTAAAAGACCACAAAATGAGACAAAACAAATGCTTCATTTTTTGTGATATCATTGTTATTGCATAAGCTTCCCATACTCTTGGAGGACTAAATGAATGAAAACATGGAAAACTGGAAAAAACAATGCTTCTCATTCCTATTTTTGTATGATGTTTTCTAGAATATCAGATGGTGGTGGAATTTGTAACATAAAATTCAACTCAGGATAAAGAAATAAGAAGAGGTAAAGAGGGGAATCATATAGTTCTTTCAGAGAAACTGTTTCCATTTATTTTCAAATTGAATTAATAACATGTTGTATATCCTATATGTTTGTTTCTTTTTTTCTTTTTCTCAGTAAATGTTACAGAACATAAAGTTACTAATAAACATAACCTGTTAGTGGTTCTTTTTTTTACTTCCATACCATCTTCACTGAAGTAGTTCTAGATATCAAAGACCTAAAAGCATTTTTTGCAGATATATCTCATCTTTATTATTTTTATAAATAACTCAAGGTGGGTAATGACCTCCTCCTCCTCTACCCCCTCCAACAACAGCCCTGTGAAATAGAGAGAGCTGGTAGGCTGACAGAGAATGATTGGCCCCAATTCACCCATCCAGCTTTCATACCTTAAGGTGGCACTAGAATACACAATCTCTTGAAGTTTAGCCCACCTAGTGCCTTAACTACTAGACCGGACTGATTCTTGAGTCATCATAAAAATTACGATATTTAAGGTTATATAGTTTGCCTACACTATGCCTATAGCATACTAATACAATAACCCTTATGGAAAGCTTGCATTAAGTTCAATACTGCTCTAAATTCTGGTTTACTATAACCAAAGTTAGTTGACTATAGGGATCTACTTGTTTAATAAGGATTTATGCTTTGTACCACTGTGATACAAATTACAGCATTGCTTTTTGGCTGCTAGTCAGAATACAAGTGTGTATCAGTTTGGCAATATTTCTACCTTCATATGCAAAAGTGAAAGCTGTCTTAATTCTAGAATTTAGCTTCAGCAATAGGAGAACATTTGCAAATCATTCTATTAAAGGGTATGTTCAGAAAGAGACGTAAATAGAGACTGGAATGTCATTACTGAGGTTCTCATAGTTAATGTCAGCAGAAGAGCCCCTATATGGAACGACTGCCTTCTTATGTACAGTTTATCTGAGGACAACTAGCAATCTCCCTCGAGCCGCTCGGAGCATCCAGAGACTGGGATGTGCTTCTGAGTCCTCTTCTTGCAGGCTGAGCTTTAGATGAGGAACGCTCCGCCCCTCACGTGGTATCGCGCAGCGTCTCCCCAGTCTTTTGCTCAGCCTCGAAGAGTCAGGCTGTGTTTTCAGAGAGCTCCTTGGCTGATCGATATTTCTTGCCTATTTCTTGCCTATTCCAACTTCGTCTTCATAAGGTTTGCCTTTCCTTCCTCCTCCTGCGCAAAGGGTCTGGACTTAAGGGAAAAATTTCCCCGTCCCTGGGCGAAGCTGTGGCCCGCAGCGATAGCGCGACCCCCACCCTTATCAGATCGCGTCGCTGCCTCCGCGTTGCCTCGGCACGCATTTCTTTATTGCTGGATTCCCCCACCCTAAACGCCGATCGGGAGGGTCATCGCGCCCTAGGGCCCTAGGAGCTGAGCTGACCAGCAAGCCCTCCTTTTCCGTCCCGAAGGCGTCCCGACGGTTCAGCTTGCGGCCGCCATTTTGGCTCCGCATCGTGGTCGGGCGCCATTTTTAAATACTTTAGCTGCGGTGAATTGGAGCTCCAGGCCTTGGGTTAAAGCTTAGCTGCCCATCTCTTCCACCTGGCCCGCTCCTTTATTACTTGTTGGCCTCCCGCAGCCGTTTCGGGCGGTTGCAGCCCCCTCCGGTTTTATTTTTCTTGTCTGAGGCCTGCTGCCAGAGGCCTCTCTTCAACTCTAGGCCTCAGGCGTTTATTTGACTGATTGGCCTGTACTGAGATACAGTTCTCCTGTTACGGTTACTGTTTCTATAGATTTCAAAAAAAAAAAAACACCAAGAGTTCAATTCCTGACAGAGGGTTTTAATCCCATTGAAAAATCTGTGGCTACAATGCATATTATCCTTGATTTGCAGCAGCTTGTTTAGTGACTGTTCAAAGTTACAATGACATTGAAAAAATAAATAATAATAATAATAATAATAATAATAATATATATGATATTTTTTAAAACCAGGGCTGTTTAGCTCCTGAAGCTAATGTATTGCATATTGTCACCTAATGTGAAATACAAATACAAAAAAAAAAAAAAAAAAAATTCTTTTTGTACACCAATATTTCTCATAGATATATAGAGGTATACGTAGAACCTGTATATTCACCTGGTATAAAACATAAAAATAAATAAAGGGAGAAGAAAAATTACAAATTAGAGTATATATATTTCTGTTATCTCCGTACATAACAAATTCCAAAAGGGGAGCGGGCCAGCTTCATCGTCACCCGGCCTCATCCAGGCCTGATCTGGGCGAGCCAACCGCCCTTGCTAGTATTTATTATCTAACATGGCAGACGACAATCCTCTAAACGTCCTTCCTTGAAGGCTAAGGCAAAGTCCCACTACTTGCGCAGGCAGGACAAGGAACCTAAGGGCTCTAGACAGGACAAGGAACCTTCCAGGCCTCCCAACGTGACGCCTCAAGGCGCCACAAAGCGTTGGAAAAAGAGTCTGACAGGCGTTCAGGAGTCCCGCCGGAGCCGCCAATACTTCCTCCTCCAACCACTTTTACACCCACTGCTGCTGGTCTGCGCCAGGGCGAACCTCTACCTCCGAGGTTCCGCTCACATCAGGGCTTGGATGGAATCAGCCATCCGCCAGAGCATTGCAGAGGGACTACAACACATGACCAGATCAGTCTTCTCTCCATGAGCCTCCGAGCACGACTCTTTATCCATCAGATCCCTTCCACAACCGGTCCCCCGGTTGATCAGGTACTCTCTCAGAGGGACAGCCCTCCTCCGGTTGGGGCCCAGGTGGAGGAGGAAGGGGACTTTGGGGATTTCAGGGAAGAGGAAGAGGACTCCCAGATGGGATCCTCCGCTACAGTGAAACCCTCTTAGAGGCTGACATCATGGAGGGGAGATGTCGGAGGCGAGGCACTTCCCGACCAACCCACTTTTGGGGGCTGTTCAAGCCGCACATGTTCAAGTCCCTCCTCCTTAAGGCCAAGTATGTCTCTGGCCTTCTTCCCCAGTCCCCTGCAACCTTCCCCGTCCCAGAGGGCCCGGAGGACTCCATTTTCACCCTACCAGTGGTGGAAGCTGAGGTCATCCTTCCCCTTCCATCTTCGTGGATCTGGTAGCAAAGCAACTCACCTCCACAGGGACCCCTCCTACACCCTCTAGCCAAGACAAGAGATTCCTTAATCTCGATTCGGCACTATCTAGCCTTCTGAACATTCCGAACTTGATGACCCCATTGTGGGTCTGGTTTTCTCCTCTACCCTTGTGAGGCCCTAGAGGCCTTGAAACCTGATGACATGCGGGCGGAGTTGGCAGCTGCGCAGGGCCCACCTATATGACGCCTGGGCCATTAAATCAGCTATGGCCGCTTCCTTTTTCACAAGGTCCTCTATCCGCTGGCTACGCCAGCTCAAGGAACACGTCCCCGCTTCCAATCTCAGAGCACACCAGGACATAGCGGTTAGTGGCTGCAGCCGAAGTTCTCGGCTGACGCCACTTACCAGTCGGTAAAATTCTCTTCCAGGCCATCACATCGCGACGTCACGGCTTGCCGCATGCTGGCTCAAACACTGGCAGACGGACGTAAAGAATAAGGTCAAGCTGGCCACTGCTCCCACTAAGGGAGATAAACTGTTTGGCCCAGCTTGGAACCACTGTTGGTCGAGGACCGCAGTAAGAGAAAGTATCTACCCCCTTCCCGCCCAGATACCCTAGACCCCCTTCCTTCCGATCCCAGGACCGCACGGTCCGGGCGACAGGACCAGACGCGGTGGCAGCTACAAGAGACCTTTCGGGATCGGGAGGAAGGCCCTACCGCAGAAGGTGGAGCCTCTTTCCTCCCTCCCCATTGGCGGCCGCTCAGCCACTTCGCTGCCCAATGGGACATATCCACATCCGATGCATGGGTTAGGGACACAATCAGGTTTGGTCTCGCCCTGGAGTTCAGGTCCGCCCCTGATTATTTCATCCCATCCCCTCCTCAAGGGATCCCTCCAACGTGCACCAATGGATGCAGCCATCCATCATCTCTTGACATCCAGGCCATGCAACCTGTCCCTCCGAATCAGGGAGAAAAGGGCTTTTACTCCCATCTCTTTGGGGTGCCCAAGCACTCTGGGGGTTGGAGAGTCATCCTGGACTTGAAACGGCTCAACCGTCACCTTATCCAGCGTGAGGTTCAATATGCACTCCTTGCAATCTATTCTTTTAGGCTCCAGGCGGGGAGACTGGTTATCTTCCATAGATTTTTCGGAGGCATTCCTCCATATTCCAATCAGGGCCTCCCATTACAAATTCCCCAGGTTCTGTCATAATAGCCTTCACTATATCAATACGTGGCCCTACCCTTTGACTGGCATCGGCCCCCGGACCTTCACCAAGGTCCCGGCGGCCCTGGCGGCTCATCTCAGGAGCGTTCCCGTCCGCCTCCACTGCTACTTGGACGTTATCCTTATTCTATCCCCGTCCAAATCCCAGGCAGTCAGGGATACCAGGGTCACCCTCTGCCTTATGGGCACACGGGTTTCTAGTCAATTGGCAAAGAGCCAACTTACCCCTTCCACCCGAATCAACCTCTTGGGTGCCATAATTTATTCCTTTTCTCAAAGAGTTTTTCTCTCTCCGGAGAGGTTCCTTAGCATTCAAGCCCTGGTCAAACAGAGCAGGCGTTCAAGTAGGGTGGCCTTGCTGGACTTCTCTGAATTGTTGGGCAAAATGGTGTCACCCATCTCTATTATTCCTGGGCCCGTCTACACAGTAGATCCCTCCAGTGGCTCCTGCTCCCGCTCCAACGATCCGGAAGAAGCAACTTCGAAGGCCAGAATCAGGGTCCCTCCAAGGGTCCTCACGTTTCTTCTCTGGTGGACCAATCCCGCCATCAACAGAGGCCACCTCTTCGCGGAACCTCAATGACTCTCCGTCACTACGGACGCAAGCCTGTCCGGTTGAGGCGCTCATCTTGACTCGCCTCGGCACAGGGCAAATGGTCGCCGACCGAGCAGAGGTGCAGTATCAATTGGCTAGAGCTTCACGCTGTCCATCTGGCCCTGTGCAGTTTTTCCTCAGATCCGCAAACATCACGTTCTCGTTCTCATGGACAACGCCACAGCCAATGCCCATATCAACAGGCAAGGGGGCACCCAGTCCATCCAGCTAATGAGGAAGCCGAGCGCCTTTGCCGCTGGACAGAATCCAACCTCCTATCTCTAAAAGCCGAACACATCTCCGGAGTAGACAATACTCAGGCGGACTGGCTGAGCAGGGCCACGGTGGACCAGGCAGAATGGCGTCTCCATCCATCCCTACTCGAGGAAGCGTCCAGAATATTCGGCCTTCCGGTGGTGGACCCTTTCGCCTCTCCGTCCAACACTCAGCTTCCACGGTTCTTCTCCCGGTATCCGTCTCACCGGTCGGAGAATCACAACGCCATGCTTTGCCCATGGCCCCCAGGGCTCCTATATGCCTCCCCTCCGCTCCCGTTAGTTCCCAGAGTAATACAGAAACTCATTCAGGAGAGGCCAGACCTTCTCCTGGTAGCTCCCTATTGGCCCAGGCGACCGTGGTTTGCGGACCTCCGCTTTTTATCGGTAACGCCCCATGGAGGATCCCCGGACTGGGTCTCCCTCTCTCAGGGGCCCCTTCTGCATCCGGAGCCTCAATGGCTCCAGTTAGCCGTCTGGAGGTTGAGCGGATCCGCCTGACTAGTGAGAAGCCCTCAGTCAAGTCATCGACACTATTTTGGCCGCCAGGCGACCTTCCACCTACACGAATTTATGATGCCACTTGGAAGGGGTTCTGCAAGTGGTGTAGCGGGTCTCAGATTGATCCCCTCTCTCCTCTGTGGCTCAGATCCTAGAATTCTTCAGGAAGGCCTTCGCAAGGGGCTCGCACCTAACACCCTGAGACTACAATTTTCTGCCCTCTCGACCGTGGTCTCCTGTGATAACTACGGTTCCCTTTCTCATCACCCCAAATTAGATCTTTCCTTAGGCGCCACCAACCTGTGCCCTCCCACTGTTCACAGGTTCCCCACATGGGACCTCATCAAGGTCCTCGTTTATCTTACTCGCTCCCGTCTCGAGTCTTTGAGGGATTCATCCCTTCAGTTTCTTACCTTTATGGTAGTTTTTCTAGTAGCTATTACTTCTGCTCGTCGAGTTTCGAATTAGCAGCTCTGTCAGTCAGGAGCGATCTATGCGTGTTCCATGCAGACCGAGTGGTCCTTCGTCCCGACCCCACCTTCCTACCAAAAGTCAACTCTCCCTTCCATAGGTCACAGGATCTGATTCTACCAAACTTTTGCCCTAGGCCTCCAGGGGCAGGGGGTCCTCTGGCACTCCCTAGATGTTAGGAGGGCCTTGCATATATATATTAAGCGCACTCAATCCATGAGAAAGTCGGAATCCTCTTCCTATCCTTTCAACCCAGGTCACTGGGGCTTAGGTTTCTCCTTCCACCATCAGTCGCTGCATCAGGCCACCATTGCGAGGTGCTACCTTTCCCATTCCCTGCCCGCTCCGGGTGGAATAACCGCCCATTCCACCAGAAGTGCAGCCACCTCGGCGGCCTGGGCCACGCAAGCCCCCATCGCTGACATTTGTCGGGCAGCCACCTGGACCTCTCCGTCCCGTTTATCAGACATTATAAAATAGATACGTACGCCTCAGCGGAGGCCTCTTTTGGCCGACGGGTCTTACAGAGGGTCATCAGTGATCCGGAGGGGCCTTCGGGCCAGACGGAGTCCCACCCGTAGGACAGCCCAGCTTTGGTATGTCCCAGTCTCTGGATGCTCCGAAAGCGGCTCGAGGGAGAATGGGCGTTGGTTCTTACCTGATACGCCCTTCTCGGCGAGCCGCGAGAGCATCCAGCCCCCACCCTAATTTCTCCGTCTGGTGGGGACTCTTGCTTCAGCCAAGGAGCCAATAGTAGATTAGAAAGAATTAATAACCTCTCTTCTCGTTATCGCAAAAAACTGGGGAGACGCTGCGCGATACCACGTGAGGGGCGGAGTTTCCTCATCTAAAGCTCAGCCTGCAAGAAGAGGACTCAGAAGCACATCCCAGTCTCTGGATGCTCCTCGCGGCTCGCCGAGAAGGGGCGTATCAGGTAAGAACCAACGCCCAATCTCCATTCCCCAAGGAAGGCCTAATTACTAAGTCTATTAAAGAAATTCTAAAGGGTTTGATAGAAACAAATGCAAAGTTTGAATGTTGGTTTAGACAAAACAAAATCTGGCTATGCATGTAAAAAATAAAGGAGCAACAAACTCTTTAAATTTATTAAAAATATGTTTTATTATTTCATAAATGTTGGCCATACAGTATACTTTATGTATCCATCTAGTCATCAGGAGATAACCTTTTCTTGAGAGACACTTTGCTGTTTTTATCCCAAGTGACACAGACTACTTCTATAATTTAAGGGACTTAATTCAGTTTGTAAAATCAGTTCTGTACTGCATCGCTTGAATGTGATATACAGAGAATTGGATTGGTGTGTCAGACTGATCAGAAATGTTATGTACTACACAAAGAAAAAACATTGTATTTTAAGGGAAAAACCAAGGTAAATCAGCAATATGCTATGTACTCATACCATAAATACAACAATAATTTTAAAGACTGAAGTTCAGGCTTTGCATCATGTAACAAATGAACATTCAGTGATTATTTCATCATTACAATGAGCAGCAGAGATCTGTTTTGGGGATAATATGCATTTGACTCATGCAAAACAGGTAAGCATCTCCTCAATGCTATGGTGCTGATGAAGTGCTCCCCATCACAGTGATGAAGCAAAGTGATTTTCCTTATCAAGGTGCTGTTGCCTTGAGGTCTCACCCATCAGTTCCATCAACCAGGAGATTTGAATTTATGGTGTGCATGTGCAGAGCTTCTTCTAGATATTTGAACAGCTGTCTGAAAAGCAAGAAAAGACATGATGCAAAGTGACCTCAAATCACTGAGCTTTTAGAAATTTTTATTTATTTGTTTTCTGCCTTTATTATTTTTATAAATCACTCAAGGTGGCAAATATACCAAATAGTCATTTTTCCTGTTGTCTCATTTAGAAATGTCCATAAAAGTCCTTCTTTGAACCTTGAACAGCCCTATTACTGTATATGTATTTTGAAAATCATGGGAAATATTGATTGTAAGAAATGGGGGGGGAAAAAACCCTCCACAGCATTACAATACTTGCCATTCAAAACCTGCCAAGTAGTTTCATGTATCTCTCTTTCCTGAACAAGAATTAAAACAGAATGCAAAAGAAATTACTGACACTTTTTGAGGGGCAACATAAAAATTAAATTCAAAGCATGTATTTTAATTTTGGATTGCTGTATTGTTTGATCTCATGTTTTAGTGGTTATGATTCATGACTTAGTATACTATGTGAATACTGCCTAATGTAGACTCAATAAACCATAGTTAAATAAACAATAGCTTAACTGATGTGTGGACACCAGAGCTACCATATCTGGGCTGCAAAATTCTGAAGAATTCTGAAGCAAAGCACTGGAATTCTAACTATTTGCTGCCATTTAGTGGTTATATGGATTTTACAGACACAATAATTGGGCAAATACATGCTAGAATACTGACTTAGAAATCTTTTTTTTCCATTTTTGTATATAATATATAGTACTGAACTTTGACTATAGTACTTAAAGTGCTCTACCAAAATTGTTTTAAAGAACTTTCACTCTTCTATTTATTTTGTCAAGCTATTATAAGATAACAGTATAAGATAAGTATAACACAGTTATGAATACATGAAATGGATACATATAAGAAAAATAAAAATAAAATAATAGGATAGGGACGGTAGGCACGTTGGTGCGCTTATGCACGCCACCTACAGACCTCTTAGGAAAGGGGTGAGGTCAATAGTAGGCAGTCTCCTTAATGTTTGGGGGTTTGGTGAAGAAACCACAGAGTCAGGTAGAGTATTCCAGACATTTGATGGGTTTCAAAGACCAGTCATTGTGCAGGGTGCCAAGATGTCTGACCATATACGAGGCATTTATTTACTTTTATACTATTTTTACAATCAAGGAAGAGTAGCATAGATGCAGCATTCGGATTGGAGAAACCCCCCAACCAATCCTTAAGAATAGTGGTGAGGTTAGTAAGATGAGATCATTGTGTCAGGTACGGGGCATGGGACTTACCAAGCCGAAAGAGTGAGATCATATAAAGAGGCCCATATAGGTAACACTGCAGCATGCTGCTCGTGCCATCTACAGGATCTCAATGGCTACTACAACATTGACCACTCTGTTGCTGAAGTCATATTTCCTGCAATCAAGTTTGGTGCAGTTTACCTTGAGTTTGTATCTATTGTGTGCTCTTGCATTGTTATGGTTGAAGCTGAAGTATTAATTGACAGGTAGGACATTGCAATATATAATTGTATATACTATACTTAGAACGGACCAAAGGCAGTGTAGTTCTAGGTTTTCTAGGTCTAGAATTTCAAGTCTGGTGGCATAAGGTATTATGCAATGAGTAGGAGTGGAGAACTCTTGTGAAATATTTCTGGATTTTCTCAACTGTATTAATATCAGATATGTAATGCGGGTTCCAGACTGATGAGCTGTATTCAAGTATTGGTCTAGTAAATGTTTTGTATGCTCTAGTTAGTAGTGTGATATTACCAGAGAAAAAGCTATGTAGGATTAGGTTAACAACTCTTAATGCCTTTTTGGCTATGTAGTTAGTGGGCTCTAGCACTTAGATCATTAAAGATGAGTACTCCAAGGTCCTTGACAGAATTGGGGTCATCAACAAGGTCTTGACTGTATGCAGCTTGTATTTTATTTTCTGATTATTTTTGCCAATATGTAAGACAGATAATTTATTTGTTGAGATTTGAAGTTGCCATTTGTTTGACCATTCTGATACACAGTCGAGTTCTTTTTGAAGGGTAGCAGTATTGTCGGTGGTGTTGAATAGCTTTACATCATCAGCAAAGAGAACGCAGTTGCTCTTAATGTGATCACAGAGGTCATTTATGTAGAGTATAAAGAGAGTTGGTCCTACAACACTGCCTTATGGGACAGTGTCCACAACACTGCCTTGACAGGTACAGAATTTGATAGGACACTCCCAATTTTGACCATTTGTTGTCTGTTTGACAGGAATGCTTCTATCCAGTTATGAAGGTGTCTAGAGATACCATAAGATTGTAGTTTTAGGAGTAGTTTGTTGTGTACCACTGAATCAAAAGCTTTATAGAAGTTTATGTAAATTGTGTCTATTGCTTTGCCCTGATTGAGTTGTATAGTAGTCCATATGTTTTTGCAGTGTAAGAGTTGCAGATTCTAGACAAATAGCTCTTCAAAGCTTCATTTTGTCTGTGACAAGAATGATAATGTCTTGTTTTCTTTAATACTGTATGTCCTGGTAGTACTTTAAAATGATTGGAAACAAAATTAAAGGTAATATGTTGCCTAGCAACATTGAGAAACAAACATTTTATTGTTTTCTTATAATTCATCAAGTTTCACACTGTATGCAAGTAAACCAACTCTATTGCAAAGATAAATTAATTGTCCCTCTGAGAACATACTTTAAGTTTGACTATTGGAATCAAGCCAGTTCTTTTCAAAGCCACCTGAGATCCATTAATTCCTTATGGAGCAGTAGACTCAGCAAGCTCCTTCAGTTTACCCTCCATGAGTAAAACTAATCTGCTTGCTGAGAAAGATTTCATGGCTTTCTTCTTTTGAGTCATCTTTATTAACTATTACCATATGTGGGCTACTTTATTACTGAAGCTACTGGGATCCAGAGTACATTAGCAGATCAGAAGCCCTGCATAAAGTGATGCAAATACATGAGAGGGCTTGAAGGAAATGGAATAATTATCTGCTACTTGAATCTAGGATCATTATGTATTCAATAAGGGACATATTTATATTTGCAATAAATACTGTGTGTATATTTTGCTAAATGGAGGTTTGCTTACAGGCTCAATAATTTGCCATCATTCTCATTAAAAAGAGTACATTATGTATGGTTTGTTTTGTGAAAGATATTTAACTGATATGTGTGCAAAGATCAGGAAATTTCTTTTAAATTTCATTCTTTACAGCACAAATAGCCTATCCCAAGACCTTAAGAAGGACTTGATAAGTGAATAAAAATGCCAAATCTAGTCTAAACATCTGGCTCATTGTGTGATGAAATACAAATTATTAAATTTATATACTACACAACTCTCAGCATTGGGGTCTGACAAAACTATGCAAGAGGTTAAACTATGCAAGAGGTCCTGGATTTAGCTTTACAGAAGTAGTAAAGTAGAAGGATTGATAACAGCAGCCTCTAGAATAGACCTTTTCAGTTCTTATCTACCTACACAAATCAACTCAATTTTTCTTAAAATAATATTATACTCAACAAGCTTACTGTCTTCCCATGAGTGGTTCTGAGTAAAGGTATGTGTCATCGTTACGAGTAACGATCTTAGGGAGTCACTTTTTGCAGGTTGAAGAGATCCTTTATGGTGTACAACATATCAGCAGTTGGAAAGGTAAATTATTTAAACTATTCCTATATCTCTTTCCAAGATTACCTGCCACTGTGTCAAGAGTATAATACAATATGCACTGTACATTTTATTAAACTGCCTATTGAACCAGATTATATACCTCGGAAGTTGTGGGAGCGTCATCATTTGAGATTTTCTAAAAGAGATTGGACTGCCATTAGTCAGAAATGGTGTAGGGTGTCCTGCTTGGGCAGGAGTTGGACTAGATGAGCTACAAGGTACCTTCCAACTCTGATTATCTGTTATATTAATATCTCTCCTTCTTATTAATCATTTAAGCTATTTTGTGGGAGAGAATATGTTATCTTTATTAGAAAACAATTCCACATAAATCTTTTAAAAGATCAAAGACTTTTATTTAGCCATATAAATATGAGTTGAGTAGATTCTATAAGATACTCAGATCCAAAATCATGTTTCTTTTTTATCATGCAAAGTGCCTCATTTACCAACATTACACTGCACAACAGCAAACCATGACTATTTTCAACTAGGTTTGTTGAATAAAACAATGTCTGAAATCACAAAGCCACTAAATCATGATTTTTGTCAACTATGATATATTGACAAATCATAATGGTCTGTTTCATACATTATCCACAAATAAACATAATGTAATTGAAGTAATAAAAAATGATAGTCACTCGTCTATATTTTTTAACTACTATGGTATGATTTTTTTCTTCTTCAAGTATGCCTGATTCTGAGAGATTGCCTGGACAAGTCCCTGCAGTTTTCTTGACAAGGTTTTCATAAGTGGCTTGCCATTTCCTTCTTCCAATGGTTGAGAGAAAGTGACTGGTCCAAGGTCTCTCAGTTGGCTTTGTGCCTAAGGTGGGATTAGAACTCACCGTCTTCCAAGTTTCTAGTCTGATATTTTAACCATTTCAGCATTAGTTCAGACTATAGTAGAATATTTTATAAACAGACATTTGATTCAATAGCGCAAAGATGATGACAAGTTGCAGTCTTTTGTTCTCATTTGTACCCCTAGGGGCAATTTGTTCCAATTAGTACCTCAGCAAGCAATCATTGCTGTACAGATCTCTGCTTGTATTCCTTCCCAAGCCAGCTGACTCAAAATAATACAATCCCATGAGTAGTGGATCATGTACAGCAGTCTGTATCCTTTCAACAAAGATCTATTGTTAAGGCTTATTTTCTGTTTTTTTAAAAAAAATAAAGCCCTTTTTTCAGATTCAGAAACATTTGACTTTTCCCAAGAATGCTTGTGATATTTTAAAGACAGCCTTTCTCACATTGAAATAAGAATATGCAGAATCAGTTCTATTCATTTCAGTTGAAATAACCACCAAGTGTGTTCTATGACATATTCTCCCCGTCCCCGAGAAGAAAATAATCTCCAATGTATTTTGTTGTCATCATCAGTTTATTAGGTAAAATGCTCTATTGTGCAATTGTTTTGCCAATTTTATATTTCCTCTCAACTTTAGCAAGCATCACTTCTTTACTTTTACCTGCACCACCCAGATGGATATTTGCTTGTTAGAGGTATGTATATTCTGTCCAGAAGCAAAAAGCACTTTTAAACCCATAACAAGAGACAAATAATGTTAAGGAAAACAATTGATTCAAAACCATCAAAACCACCTGAAATGTGAATGAAAAACTAGAGTTAAAGCTGCTGAGAACTGCAGATCTGGGCTATATGTTATGCTGTATCTATTAAACAAGTGTTTTGTTTAAGGTTAGCTTAGTATATCAGGTTAATCAAGGCACTGTAATTTGTAAACCACGCTTTATGGCTTAAAATGTAAACTCAGCCAACTGTGATTTATTCAATAATCCATGGTCAAGTAAACCACTGTTTAGCACGATATATATGAATTAGGCCATAATCAACTCATATCTAGAGTGTAAAAAGTTTAGGAAAGCTGCTTTACATCCAGAATGAGAGCAACTATGATTTCTTCAAGGCCACCCATGGTGTACTTAGCTAAGGTCAACAGGTCTTCAGTCTTAATTTGCCAATATGCAATGAAAAAGGACAGTGTAAGAATATTCATAGAGAATTTGTTGTAACACTGAGCAGAAACTGGTTATTTGGGGAAGGGGACGAGTAGCTGCTGAATATAAAACTTTAATATGATAAAGTTTAAAGGGAAAAATAATCCTTTTTTTAAGCATTTCATTTTGCTGACAGCATACAACCATTTAAGTCAGTTCCAATGAGATTTATTGCATTAGTAACCGCTATTATGACTTCCATACATCTTTTCCCCATGCAAATAGTCAAAGTAACAGAACCACCTCTCTTTTAATATCTGAAATGAAATATAGCAATAGGATTTAATTTCATAATGTGTAATCTATCATTTTTTCTTTCTGTCACTCTCCAAAGTTTTCACTCCAATTATATAATAATACTAAAGTCCAGGCCAGGAATAATATACTGTACAGAAGCAGTGTTATAACTTTGTAATATTATACAGTATTGTAAGCAGAAAGCCAATTGGTGAAATGGTTAAGGCATGAAGCTAGAAACTGAGATACCATTAGTTCTGCCTTAGCCAGACTGGCAGACTGAGAGTTCTAGTCCTGCCTTGAACACAAAGCCATCTGAGTGATCCCGGGCCAGTCACTTTCTTCCACCTTAGGAAGGCGAAAATGGATTTCCGGTTTGAGCTTCTTCGGCGACAGACCGAAACCTCGTCTCTCCGAGGCTTCGATCCGTGCTCGCTGCTGGAGCACCCTGACCTGGCTGGTTTCGGGGCTAAGACACCCCATAGAGGTGGTGAAGAGGGGGGAGACTGCCTGCAGGGTTGAGGAGAGCTGCATCTCTCCTCTCCAGCTGGCCATTACTCCCTTTCCCGAAGGCAGTTGTAGCGGTGGTCAGAAATGGCCACCACAAAGAAGAACTCGACCAGAAAATAATGTGCAGGAGGAAGATAAGAAGAGAAATTTTTGGTTGACCGGGTCAAACAGCAAAAGCAACAAATAAGGTACCCTGGAATTTAAACTTAACAACATTGTTCCCAAAGAAGATTTTGAAGCTGCGAAGGAGAGAGAGAAGGGAAAGGATTAGGTTTTTTTTCTTCCCTTCCTTATACTGACAATTAAGAGACTTAAGCAAGAAACTGAAAAAAAAAATCCACTTTGACATTAATAGGCATCTAAGCTGAAAATAAAAGTCAAAGGGATAAATAAAGATTTCTGGACATTTAAAAGCTTTTAAAAGCTGGAAAGGAGAAAAAAAAAGAATAGAAGGGCAGGATCTGGAAAAATGGAGGAGACTGCCTGGAATTAAGGAATGGAACTGTAATTAAAAGGAACTTATAGTGAAATTTTAACAAGATTCCTCAAAGATACATTTTAATGGAAACTTGGTAACAAAATAATAGAACTCCAGGAAGAGAAAGTGGAAAAAAGAAGCAAGTAGGAACAGCCTTGGATTATTTGGATTACTTGATGATTTTTGGTTTTTGCATCTAAATGACTAAAATTAACCGGGTGGTTGTTTAAAAGTTTTTAAAATGGTATCACTCTTAGAAGAACTGAAAATGGAACTTTAAAAAATGGAAAGAAGACGCACAAGAAGGGAGAAGTTCTTTTGGCTTTGTGTTTCAAAACGGAGATCTGGAACTATGAGAAGCAACAAGAAATGCTTGCAGAACAAGAAGATTGGGACAAAGAAGAAGCCATCTTTAATGATCAAATAATTTTAAGTGGGGGGAAAAAAGAAAAGGGGGGAAGAGAGTGAAAGGTTTAAGATTAGAAAAAAACAACCAAAAAGAAGAAGAACAATTTGAAAGATAAGTATAATATTAGAAAGCAACAGAAGAGGGGATTACAGATGAGAGAGTTAGAAGTAGAGAGACGAGGGGGTAAAAAGGGGAGGGAGAAGAAGAGGGCGAAGAAGGCAAGGAAAAGAAGTTGTAAAAGACAGAAACAAGAAATGGAGAAACAGGGAAAAGATATAAGGATTGTAACCATAAGCTTGTTTAGAGATAATGGGTGAAAATTTAATTGTAAAAGGGATTCTGCAAAGGTACATAAGATAGCTTTGTTATATTACAAATAGAAATAACTTTAGAAAAATATGATGATGGATAAAATATTTATTGTAATGCAGTGGGATGTTTGTTAATAAATAAATGAATTAAAATGATTGAGAGAATTAAAAGGGAACATTTTTAATTATTAGTAATGATTTATAAAAATATAAGTGAGAAATATGGGGAAAAAAGAATTAACTATGGAAAGTTTATAAGTGTTCTCAAGGAAGTATGATATTCAATTGAAAAGAAATGTTAAAGATGTTAAGATTTTAATGCATATTAATGATAGAATTGAATTGGAATGGAATGTGTTTTATTTACATATATATATATATAATTTTTTCTTTTTAAGAATATAGTGTCTATTTTAAGAATGTACCAAGCAGAATTTGATTGGAAGTTATGTATTATATTGAATGTTATAATCTTAAAGCTATACATTGAAGCTTAAATAAGAGCTTGAATGGATAAAATTAAAGGATATAAAGGTGTCATACTCTAATTGGTAACTACAGAGAAAAATTTGTTTAATAAGAAAAGATAATGTGAAATTGTAACAGGACAGACAAAAGTATACATATAATGATTTGAATTGAGATAATCAAAACAAAGTTGAGAAAATTAGAAGAGGGGAAAAACTATGTAGAAAATATAGAAAATATAAAATGGTAATAAGATATGGAATAAAATATAAAAATGAGCATGAAATTGAATTTTGTGTCTGTATGAAGAAGTGATAACCTGGGACCATGCTATTTTCAAAAAAGATGTTTTATTTGTATTTTGTTTTTGTGAAAACCCAAATAAAATTTCAGGAAAAAAAAGGAAGGAGAAAATGGCAAACCACTTCTGAGAAACTTTGTCAAGAAAACCACAGGGATTTGTCTAGGCAGTCTCCGTGAATTAGATACAATTGAACTGAAGAAAAAATGTAAACAAAAAAGCTGGTACTTTTTTAGGCTGAAGGGAAAGCAACTGAATTTAGATGCATGCAGTAAATAATGTAACATTTTGTTTTACTTCTAGAGAAAAATATCCCATTCTTGGAGACATATCTGGATGTACAAGATTCACAAAATATGACAGAAATATTATGTAACCAAATTAAATCTCCAACTTACAGTAATAAAGCAATTACCAAAGAAAAATCAAAACATTTACCATACAGTAAAAGATAATTCTATACAACATGAATGTGATGGCAAACTGACATTATTTTGGCTTAATGTTCTTGGGACATAATAAGTTAACTCAGCTTTTATGTTTATGAATTATATTTCTGTGTTGCTGCTCTGTAATGCCTGGAAATTGTATCTTAAGTGGTTCCATGCATCATTGCCAATTTGTGTTACATGTTAATATTTAAACCCTTTGTTTTAAGATGCTGGAAATCCTTTAAAAAAAGCTGATATTCTAACTTCCATGCTCCAGCTTCTTGGCATTTAGGCAAATTTTGTCCCTGTATGTAGAAGCCACTGCAAATTGAACATATGAAAAATATAGACCAATACTTTCATGCATTGCAACAAGAAGAGATCAGCAGCAGACGTTTTTCCCACCTGGGCCTCTTCTAACTTGATGCTAGGCTTGACAGTAATCACAGTTTTCACTTATTTACATTCCAACCACTTTCAGTGCCTGGAAGTATTATCTGCTGACCAAAAGTAACTCATGAAGTTTCTATATAGACTGGCTACTTATGATGCTGAGCTACATAAACAGTTCGGAGCTCAAAAAAGCTCACCTTCACATAAAGAAGGATAGGATTACATATATAGATGAGATCTTGCTATATTGCATTTAGAGGAGTTTTTAAAGATATATTCTCAACTGTTTATATCTTTAAAATGTGTGGTATTTATCAAATTTATACACTGTCCATCTTATTATCTAAGTAAGTGGATTATAAATAATTTACCTTGAGACATACTGAAATTAAAATTCTACAGAAAATAATTTAAGATAACTAGCTATTAATTCAGTTGTTTTGATTATAAATTCTTCCTTCATTGTGGAACTAATTTTGCTTACTGACTATGCTTATTCTGTTTGGAGTTATATGGAGATAATAATTAAGAGCAAATAATATGCTTTTTCTAGAATTACTTTTTCTCCTTATAAAGGATAAAGACAGCCAATGTTTAGCTTATATCCAAAACTTTATTCCACAACTTATATGACTTTTAACAATTGTACTTCTTTGGCTATGTCCAGATGAGATTTTAAAAAGATTTGTCTCATACCTGTATACATATTTGCAGGGGTGGGATTCTACCAGTTCGCACCTATTCGCTAGAACCTGTTGTTAACGTTCTAAGAAGTTCGGAGAACCGGTTGTTAGAAGAAATTATTGGCCTAATCCTGTAAGGAAGGCAGGAAGGAAACATTCTGGTGTTGCTTATAGAAACTGCCTCTCTGTTAACCCTTATTACATTCTTGACAGGACTAGACTTCCTGTCTCAGGAACTTCTCTGGAATTTTTCCCCCTCCTTTGCTGGTACTTTGCTTGTGTGGAGTGACCATTTAAAGTTACAATGGCACTGAAAAAAGTGACTTATGACCATTTTTCACACTTATGACTGTTGCAGCATCCTCACAGTCATGAGGGGCCAGGCGAGGAGATGCATGCCTCGATGTGAGTGATATTGAGTTGGCCACGCCCAGCCAATAACATGACCACCAAGCCACGTCCAGCCAGTCACATGACCACCAAGCCACACCCACCAACTAAGCCACGCCCACAGAACCAGTTGTTAAAAAATTTGAATCCCACCCCTGCATATTTGTTGTTTAAAGTATAAACAAGATTGTTTACTTTCAGCTTTTGTAGCAAGGATATTTTTGTTCTCTGAAATCCAGTCTTGGTCAAGTTATCCAATGGAATATGGCTGAGTAGAATAGAAGAGTGGATCTTGTTTTCTCAATAGAATGATGAAGGAATCCTGACATAACATCTAAAAAATTTCCTTCTATATACAATGAAATATAATGGCTTTCTATCAGCCCTTTGCGATTTAGGCCCAGTTAGGAAACTATCTCTACAACTTTGACTGGAAATGTATTTATTGATACAGGCTATAGCAATAGAATTTTAAAAGCTTAATTGCATTTTCTCCTCTTTCCTGCTTATACCTCAGGAAGTTAAGACAGGGTCAATCTGAATTTCTTCCTAATATTTTCTTTGTTTCTGGGACTTAAAGTATGTTTTTGTAACCATCTCTGCATAGTTTCTCCAAATAAACCTTTGTGTCTCTAAACACTGAAATCAAGACTTTTTTTAATTCTCTAAGTTTCTTCCCTACATTTTATGGTATAATTCAATCATGAAGAATAAATTTAGTATCATACTCTTTTGATCCGGCAGACTTAGTACAGAATATTTTACCCTGTAAAGCGTGAATTACTTTGCAAATCAGATTAATCAAAATGTGTAGTTTGGAAAACAGGAGTTTACTTTTCGTCGGAAAAATTACAATTACATTTTATTGTGTGATTATGGTACATCCTTCATCAAATGCTACAATGTATCCAGAAAGTGCCTTTTTCCAGTAGCAATCCTCTATCTTTTTATATACTGTATATAATTTCCTTTTGAAACTTTTATCCCCAAAGGATAAAATGACAGAATAGGTGCTCACGAGAGTGACTAAATATATTTTTCTGTCTAAAGCAAAGAACAGAATGGTATTTCTTCCCATTCCACACATTTTAACCAAGGAGACAAAAAATGATTGTTTTTTTTCCAACTGCCTGATTTAGGGAGTGCAGGGAAAATTGCACAGCATAGCTATCTAGTGCTGCCAATTTCTACCACCCAGCATTTTTCTGAATGAGTCTCCCATCCAATTTGTAATGTACAGCCAACTGTGTTTTCAGTGTCTTTTGATCATTAATCTGATTTATAACCTGCCTAACTGCAAAGCAAGTCAGGATGACATACAAAAAATTAAAAACATATCATAAAACCAGCCCAAGCCCCCCCCCCCCAATAATCTCAATGTTTTATTTTGTTTTTAAATCTCAAGTCACCACTTTGGGGAAATATAGAAACAATTAACATTTATGATGTGTTGATAAATTGCCTTATCACAAAGACTGCAAAAAAGCTTTCCTAAAAGATTGGAATGCATTAACAGAGGGATACAATCGAGATCAAGTGAGGTACTAATACCACTGTATAAAGCCTTAGTAAGACCACACCTAGAGTACTGCATCCAGTTTTGGTCACCACATTATAAAAAAGATGTTGAGACTCTAGAAAAAGTGCAGAGAAGAGCAACCAGGATGATTAGGGGACTGGAGACTAAGGCATATGAAGAACAATTATAGGAACTGGGCTTGGCTAGTTTAGTGAAGAGAAGGACCAAGGGAGACATGATAGCAGTCTTCCAATATTTGAGGGGCTGCCACAGAGAGGAAGGGGTCAAGCTATTTTCTAAAGTGCCTATAGGCCAGACAAGGAATAATGGATGGAAACTGAACAAGGAGAGATTTAACCTGGAAATAAGGAGAAACTTTCTGACAGTGAGAACAATCAACCAATGGAACAGCTTGCCCTCGGAAGTTGTGGGAGTGCCATCACTTGAGACCTTCAAGAAGAGATTGGACTGCCATTTGCCAGAAATGGTGTAGGGTCTCCCGCTTAGGCAGGGGTTTGGACTAGATGACCTATAAGGTCCCTTCCAACTCTGATTATCTATCTATCTGCTATTCCAGAAAGCAGAAGTGATAGAAGAGAATCGGTCTTTAAGATGTCATAAATTAGTATTATTTTATTGATGGGAACTAGGACATACCAACCCTGCAGATTCTATAGGACAGGCAGAAACAATTGGACAAAAGTCACTCCATAAATATTCATGTTCTGAACCAAGATGTCAACCAACCTTTTGAATTAGACCCAGAAGTCAACTGGTAGTCAGTGCAGCTCACAAAGTATTACAAGGGTTAATAAGTTATGCTCATAACTACTTGTCCCACCTATGAGCCATTATTGTGTTGTGGTCATCCAAATAAAAGGTGATTAATGTATGATTGATCCCAACAAGGGTCTGCTAATCCCAGAAAGGCATAATTGGTTTATTAAAATGGAGCTATACAAAGATCCTCTTGCCCATAGCCGTCACTTGCTCATTGAACAACAGCTGCAAGTTCACAAGGACTTCCAATACCATTTGGAAAAGTACAACCTCATCAAAAACTGAAATTTGAAGCTCACCAGAGATAGAGTCCTTAAATTCATAACCTGTAATTTGTGCTAAGATTGTACTAAGTCTAACCTCTACTTCTCACTCCATCCAGATCCTAACAACTTCCTCAATACCTGTTGTGGTTCGCTGGCAGCAGGTGCAGATGGCCGAGGTCTCTGAGAGTGAGGACTCGGATGAGGGGCCTGCATGTGATGCAGGGATGGATCCAGGACTATCGGAGAGTGGGGTGCTGCCTTCGGAGCTTGTGGAGTCTGGCAACAGTGATGCAGGGCTGCTCGAAGGAAAGAGCAGCTGCAGCAGCATGGGGACTCAGGAGTAAGGCTACAAGGTGATGGCCCCTCCCATAAGGGATAAAAGCTAGCCCTCATGGGTTGGGTTCTTTGCAGGAAGCAAAGAAGTTCTTTCAACTCCAAGTTCTGTCTATTCTCATTTGTTTTTGGAGACTTTTGGTTTTGGATATTTCCCTGCAATTAATCTTGTATTCTTGGCAGCCTTTCACAACCTTGAAAGGGCTTGCTCTTATCTGGGACGATTAGTTTTAATGACTCTTTGCTGTGAATGAACAGAATTCTCACAGATGCATTAAAAAGGTTTGCTTTTATATATACTTTGTGCTTGATTTGAACGAGGCTTGGGTCAGAACAATACCATAGCTTTGTTGATCAAAGATCAAGATATATGACTAAATATTATCCCTATATCAATACCTCAGCCCCTACCATTGCATACAATCTGGCCCAGCACAATTATGTGGAGATATTGAACCCTGAGAAACCCTGCAAAGCTAAGGCCTCAGATTGAGTCACTGATCATGGAGAAAAAAAACCTGCAATCCAGTGCCTCCAATCTCCAGCCTTCAAGGAGAGTCAAGGATACCATGACTGATTATATCAAAATCCCTAAGAGATCAAGGAGGTGCAATGAGTTTTCCATTGGAAAGAATGTGTCTCCGTCATTATCTTATTATCGAGTTCCATATCAGAAAGATGTACACTACAGCATATAAATTTGATAAATAAATAGTATGTTTATTTTGCTTTTGTTTGCATTTCATAGAAGAAACAGGGCTGCTGTAGGATGAACTTTCCAATTAAGGATGGAATTCCAAAAAAAACACAGTTTTTTTAAAATAATGTATGCAGATCAATAGAACTATGTTGCTGGGAAGAGAGCAGACATAATATTCTATGGAGCTGTAATATCTGAGTCAAAAAATAAAATCAGGAACATCTGATAACTAATTAGGTCCATTGGTTTATAGAGCTTCATTTTCTACTGAATCTTTTGCAAAGCAGAAAGCAGCTAAATTTGACAAAATGCAATAGTTATCTGGTTGACAGTTAGGAAGAATCCCAGATTCGTGGCTGTGGAGTGAGCTCCTGTAAACATATTCACTTCAAGCACAGAAACAAATGGGAAGGTACATTTAGCAAATTTCCAGTTTCATTCCAGAAATGCTATGTTTTCCTTCCTTTGAGGTTTTCAAAAATCTTGATTTTTAATGGGAAAAGATACTTGTATACTCGTTTAAAAATCTTCACTTTACAAGCAAACATATACTGTATACTGAAAAAAATGGTTTAAAAAAATACAAACAAGAATCAAAATGTTTGCTTTCATGATCTTGAAAGAATACGTAATCTTTCTGGTTCCCTAGCTAGGCCTCCCATTAATATCTACACCACTTAACAGGATGTTTGTTATAAAGCTGCCAGGTGGAAAGAAATTGTATAAAGAAAAAGGATATCAAATGTAGGTTGATTCTTAGAAAACCCCATTAGCCTTATTTTAAAATACATGGCTAAAATAGGTAATGACATAATGGTAGGAGATAGTTCACTGAAAATGCTAGCCTGATGGGCAGGAGTACACTGAAGGCTTATCTGTGGAATGCCATCAGGGATTAGGTTCTGGAAGCAAATACCAAGCGGGAGAGGGAAAAAAAATGTATTGTTAAATATGAATGTAAAACAGCTGCTTCTATAATGACTCTTTTGGAATATCATGAACATATTTCTGTGCAAGCAGGTTGCCTGGAAGACAGAAACAAAATATTTGGGATCATAGGTTACTCAACATTATCAAATTTCTAAGAATGCCAAGAACATGAAGACTTTCTTATCCAAAGTGAATTAAATCCACCTGCCTTTGAACAATTAATGAACCTGACTGTCTCTCTTGCAGTGCAATTTTTTACAACATGATGAATTATATTGAAGATTCCCATCTTAAAGACCTCCTGAAAAATAAAATCCCAACTTAGCATTGAGTGGCATTTTAAGGCTTTGCATCAGAACAGAATCACAATGTTCAGAACTTTATAGCTTGCTTCGAGATATAAAAAGGCTGAAAGAATACATCCATGTACAATGGAATGAAAATATGAGACATATTTTGCAAATCAGAAATTCTTCATCCAGTGCATTGGGAACAATTGAAACAGAGTTCCTAGGCTCTGCTGGCTGGAAATAGTGGAAATGTTAGTCTACAGTGGAACAGCACCAAGTAGAATGGTTTGATAAGTTACTACCATACTCCACTTGACTTTCCTCTTCTTGAAAATTCATTATCAGATACTAAGGAAAGTACTTTTGTCTTAGGCTAATATACCATAACCAAAATCCTAAACTCATCTAAGAAGTATGCTTCAGCCCCATTGTTTAATCTACTCCCAACTTGAGATCCATTTCTCTCTCTCTCTCTCTCTTGTTCAGTTATACACACTACAAGTAAAGTAAGATGCTTAAATTTTGAAGATCCAGAAATATATATTTAACAAAGTAGTGATCTTTAACAAAGGTGGGACAGCTTTACTAGATTATCATCACAATCTTTTTAGGTTACTGTTTTAATTTTCTTGTGACCAGATTTGTTCTTCTTCTCAAGCTTCCTGCAGTTTTTGCTGCTGCTGTAGTTAGCACTGAGTCCAGTGCTGAGTCTTTTTAAGAGCTGCTGAAAATGGCACTTTTGTGGAAACAGATGGATTGAGTGTGGCTGTGAAATGTCACCCCAAATATATTTCCATGACAACCAGAGAAATGCCAGACAACTGATTTGTCCTCTTCCTGTAGGGAAGATGATGCTTCATAAAACTGGTAGGCGTGAAAAGGCTTGCCTACATCCATCCTAACTCCCCACCAGTTTTTTTATTATCTGTAAAGAACATCTATATTCATCCATGTGCCATAGGCAACTTAGCTATTGTGTCTCTATTTCTTATGTATTGTTAGGCTCTGCATCTTATCACTGAGCATTCACTTACTTGCTATACTGTACTTATGGGACTTGTGCAATGCATCCTTGCTGTGAGTTGGGCAGTCATAGGTTCACAGTAGAAAACCAGAGAAGAATTCTTCATTCTTTGTTACCCAGATTTTATTCACCTTGTAAATTCAAGTAAATAAAAAATAAAGGAAAATGCCAATTATTGCAATACATGGAATGGTAGTTAACAGCTATCTTTTCTAATCCAGCATAGAACCTTCTTTACTTTGGGAACAGGTCTTTTTCCACAATGAATGAAAAATCCTTAGAGCTTTTTGGGGAAATGCTATCTGTTAATAACCCCCAAGTATTTTAGTATATACTGTACACTGAGGTGGAAAAGAGACAATTGAACTGTAAACATTTATGTCCTTTAAATGCCATAAATAATTCAACAGTCTAAAATCTGAAGCAAATTTAAGCTTTTCCCGGTGAACAGAACATCTCTTCCCTTGTTTACCTGGGAAGTTTAAGTAGAGCCATGATTAGAGCAATGAAACGGATGTTTCTGGTGAACTTGTGAAGTAGAGTCAAACAATTCAAAAGTGTTAACTAACCAATATCATTAAGATACATCTTCTCCACCTTCTCCATTTTGTTAAAAAAAAAAATCCCCAAGTCTATTGAAATGTAGTGATTGATAATCTATGAAGCATTTTCTTGTCACTGGGTCCCATGTGGTCCAGTTTACTATACTTTCAGCTTCAAACTAATGGTCATTTATTCAAGCTTTTAAATTGTGACAGTCAAAATAGTTTTAATTTGCTCTTTGTTTTTATCATTTTGTTTTACACTACATTATATATTGTTCCTTTTTCCTTTTGTTAGCTTTTCAGATAATTTATCTGAAGTGAACACAGGAGATATATATGGTACTTAAAAACAAAGAAATGCAATCCTTTTTAAAATCCTTGTAGTCTTTATTAAAGTGTGCTCATAATTATGCAGCCCTCTGGACAGAGGCCTATTTTAGTCCTATCATTCTCATGTTGCTATGTAATTGTATTAACTGTCTGAAGTCAATACTGTACTTAGCTTTATCTAATGAAATATGTGGTGTGATCATCTGCTAAATTCATCATAATGCTATACTTTGCTGTAATTCAGGAGGAAATAAGTGTTATGTATTAGCATACTTACCTGCAATTGGTCGGTCCGTGGCGGTGGGAAATTTGAAGAGCCATCACTGGTCACAGCCGCGAGCAGCCTGACTATAAAAAGGGCTGCCGCGGTTTCTTCGGCGCTCAGTCCTAGAAGGAAGTAAAGAAAAAATGACAATCATGCTGGTGTCCTGATCTCATTCCCGCAATCTAACACTGACGACGAGGGTGGGATCCTGAGACAAAGGGAACCAGCGAGCACATGGCAATCGACAAACACTGGCAACGCATCGAGATGAAATGGCCGGAAACAACACGCCACCTGCACTGTTCGATTCAGCAACCGAAGACTGGGAATCGTACATCGACTGATTTCTCATGTTCCTCGAAGGGAGCGACCTCCACAATATATCCAAACATAGGAAAGGAGCCGTCTTCCTCACTCATTGCGGTCCCGCGGTATTTAAGATGGCCAAAGCATTAGCGGCACCCACCGACGTGGAAACGATGGCCTGGCCAGACCTGGAAAGAATACTGAGAGCTCACTACACACCAACCGTTTCCTGCCTCATCAAAACACATGAATTTTATCGGCGCAACCAAAAAGAAGGCAAGAGCATCGGCGATTTTGTCACGATGCTGAGGGACATCACCAGAGCATGCGAATTCCTAAACATGGATGAATCCATGAGAGACCGAGTGGTCCTGGGACTGAGGGATCTTACACTCCAGGGTCGATTATTAATGAAACCTAAAATAACAGAAGAAGCTACCGCAGCAGAAGCAACACAAAAATCAGCGGCCGCCATGCGGAAAATGAACAAAGCGCAACCAGAAACACCAAAAAACACCACCCCAACCCACCGAGTCCCCATCGGAAGATGGCGAGGAAGAAGAAGGGGTAAATCAACTCTGGTCAGAACAGGGCAGAAGGGACCAGAATGGAAAAAGGAAGGAATTTCGTTGTGCGCCAGTTGCGAGGGGAATCATCCATGTTCTGAGTGCTGTTTCCTAGATGCAATCTGCAAACATTGTGAATGGCAGGGACATATTGCTAGGGCATGCCGAGCAAGAAAGAACTAGACAAAGACGGAACACCCCCGAGAGAGGGAGAGACAAGCAGGGAGCCACTGGAACCAAGACAACAGAATCAGGCGAGGGAAAGAGACAAGCAATGGAAGAGAGGAAACACACCAGACGGTGACCATTGGACACTTCAACACGACAAACGCCAGGAAAGTATATGTCCAGGTCACAATAGAAGGCCAGCTGTGCCAGATGGAAGTAGGCTCAGGCTCATACTTGTTAGGTATAACATTGATACCAAATATGGTTTGGGTGAATAAATATATAAAACTTAGATATCATGGTTTAAGTGCTTATCACTTTAAGCACAATGTTGCAGGCAATTAGCCCATTAAGGGTGCGGTTAGAAGTTACAATATAAGGAAGCATTAGTAACTGTGTCTTACTGCGACTAACTGTGTCTTACTGCGACTAACTGTGTCTTACTGTGACTGTAACTGTGCCTGTGACTGAGATGATACTGTCTGCTACTGTTTGCTGATTTACTGCGGAATTCAACTGTTCTACTGTTTGAACTTCTTGCTGAATATCCAGCGTTTGTTCCTCTGGAGAGAGGCACCGGAGGAGGAGAAGATATCTTTATCGGCTGATAAAGATATTGCAAGGACTCTTAACTTGGACTATACTAGTGAGTCTTACTGGATGGAAATACTGTGAATGACTTAATGGACTGAATGACAATGCTTTAAACTATAAATGGATTAAAAACTATTTAAACTACAAACAGTGTTTGTGTTCAGTGTGTGTATACTCTGGGGCCCTTCCACTCTCGTTTGGCTGCCTGGCTTGACTACTGCTGCAATACTCTGCTAGGGGTTAATCCCCAAACACTAACAATACTTATCAATGGTATTGTGGGACACCATAAAAAGACTGATACCAGACATAAGCCGGGAAGGACTCGAAAGACAAACACTAACGCTGGAAGACTACCAGGGGAACAAAATCCCCATAGTAGGTACCAGACAATTAAAAGTAACATTCAAAAAAATACACCAGAGTCCTTCCACTAACCATAGTCAACCAGAATCGACCTAGCCTATTGGGACTCGAATGGTTTGCACCATTAGGGATCGAAGTCACAGGGATAAATAGCATCACCGAGACAGAGTGGGAATATGACCTGATGGAAGAATTCTGGGACATGTTAGATGGAGAACTGGGCAAGTACTGGGGGTCCCCAATTTCCTTTAGTCTAAACCAAACCCAAACATAGCCCGTATAAGAATGAAGGTGAGGCGGGTTCCTTTCACACTAAAAGCAAAAATCGATGAGCAATTGGATAAAATCATCACACAAGGGGTTTTAGAACCAATTGACCATGCAAAGTGGGAAACCCCAATTGTTGCACTAATTAAACCTGATGGGTCAGTGCGCATCTGCAGGGACTACAAAGGAACACTTAACTACACGCTCCAACAAAGCGCATACTTGGTTCCAGTGGTGCAGCATCTATTATATTCCCTGGGGTGGGGGGAAATATTCGCGAAACTAGACCTCACACAGGCATACCAACAGTTGCCCATTGACCCCTAAACAGCGGAAGCCCAGACAATCGTGACACACAGGGAGGCATTCAAATGCAACAGATCACAATTTGGCGTCAGCGTCACCCCAGGAGTGTTCCAGAGCTTAATGGAACGCCTATTGCAAGGGATAAAAGGGGTGGTGCCATACTTTGATGATGTCCTGGTATCAGCCAAGGACAAAGAACAACTGCGTGACCGCCTAAGGGAAGTCCTAGGCAAATTCAAGGAGGCGGGACTAAAAGTAAAAAAGGAGAAGTGCCAATTAGCCGCCAGCAAAGTTGAATTCCTGGGATACCTTATAGACAGCGAAGGAATCCACCCCACAGAAAATAAAATCAGAGCAATCAAGGAAGCCCCCAGACCTGCAAATAAAACTGATCTGCAAACTTTCTTAGGACTCATTAACTTTTATAACATATTCCCACCACAGAAAGCAACCATTGTGGAACCACTACACAGGTTGCTTGACAAGAAAGCAACCTGGGCCTGGGGGCGACAAAAAGAAAAGGCATTCCAGGAAATAAAAAACTTGATCACATCAGACCGCGTACTAATACAATATAGCAAAACACTTCCAATAACACTAACCTGTGATGCATCACTTTTCGGCATCGGCACTATACTCAGCCACGTATTACCAGATGGGAAAGAAGCACCCATAGCATTCTATTCAAAGACTCTGTCAAAGCCGGAGTGGAACTACAGTCAACTAGACAAAAAGGCATTGGTTGCTGCACTGGAATAAAACGTTTCCATGAATATATCTATGGGAGAACTTTCACACTAGTCAAAGACCACAAGCCACTCCTGGGCATCATCACAGGAAACAAAGCTACACCTAATATACTGTCACCACGAATGACGCGGTGGTCGGAATTCCTGGCTGCCTACAACTACAAATTGACCTACCAACCTTGAAAGGACATAAATCATGCTGACGTGCTTAGCCGTTGCCCTCTACCTGACATAGAAGACCCAGCACCAACCACTTCGACCCTTCAAATAGAGACATTAGAAAACCTACCCATAACAGCAGTAGACATCGCTAGGGAAACAGCTAGAGACAAAAACCTGGCACAGATTTTAAATTGGGTAGGAAAAGGATGACCAGAAACCGAGATCAATGAGACCATCAAACCGTTCCGGAATAGACAAACAGAACTCTCAACGCTTAAGGAGTGCATACTATGGGGGGATCAGGTGGTCATACCGGAAAATTTAAGGAAACGCATACTAGAATTGTTACATGACACCCGGGTATTTTAAAAATGAAAGCCCTGGCAAGGAGTTATGTATGGTGGCCAGGGATGGACAAGGAAATAGGGAATTGGGTGGCAACATGTAAAAGCTGCCAGGAATCGAGGCCAACACCCCCCACAGCACCAAAACACGAATGGGAAACACCAAGAGAACCATGGTCAAGATTACACATTGATTTTGCAGGCTCAACCAAAGGACACACATTTCTAATAGTCGTAGACGCTTACTCCAAATGGCTAGAGGTAAGCATCATGCACTCCACCACAACAGAAGCCGTCATTAGACAGTTCAGGAAACTTTTTGCAACACATGGATTGCCGGATTTAATTGTTTCCAACAATGGGCCACAATTCACTGCAACAACATTCAAAGGATTTCTAGCACAACAGGGGATAAGGCATGCACTGACAGCGCCAGGACACCCAGCCACGAACGGAACGCATGGTACATTACACGAAGGAAACATTACAAAAGCTGGGGCCTGGGGACACACAAGAAAAAATAGATAAGCTACTAAACATTCAACACATGACACCCAGTGCCACAACAAATAAAAGCCCAGCAGAGTTACTAATGGGGAGGAAACTAAGATCACACCTAGACAGACTACACCCCACATATAGCCCAGAAAAACCAGCAGACTCCTCCAGTAATTGCCGCATATTTCA
This sequence comes from Notechis scutatus, assembly GCF_049901735.1. Lineage (NCBI taxonomy): Eukaryota > Metazoa > Chordata > Lepidosauria > Squamata > Elapidae > Notechis > Notechis scutatus. Next base: position 41,216,492 of record NC_142014.1, read on the forward strand.
AACAGGGGACACAGTGTACGCAAAAAATCTCACAGGAGAACCACTGTGGATACCAGCAAAAGTAACCCTGATAACTCGACCCCGTTCGTACAGAGTAAACACTGCAGATGGGAGAAGCTGGATGAGGCACATTGACCAGCTCAGATCTAGAGTCACGAAGGGGGAACCAAACAGACCCACAGAAGAGGGGGGAGACCCCTCAAACAAACAAAACAAATCCAGGGGAGGGGGAGACACCTCAAAAATGACCATAGGGGAGGGGGGAGATCCCTCAAACAAGCAAAACACAACCAGAGAAGAGGGGGGAGACCCCTCAAACAGACAAAACACACATAGGAAGGGAGGGGCAGACCCTCCACGAGCAAGAGAAATAACAGAACAAACCCTGACAACTACGCAACAACCATTACTAACACTAGCCCCGGTCGGGAAATGCAAACACGTACCTGAGACCAGGGAAGAAGATAGGTCGGGAAGACGGGAACAGGTCCAGAAGGATAGCAAGGAAGAGTCCCTGGCGGGAGTGGCCAACCCAACTCAACCAGCCAGGAAATTTCTGGCAGGAGCGGCATGGCCGACTCAACCTTCCAGAACATTCCAAGAGGATGGATGGGAGGAACAACAGATCCATCCGAGCAGTCCAGGAGCCAAACGGAGACTGAGCTGTGCAGGTCCTGTAGAACCCATAAAAGCCCCGCCTACCTACGTGACTACATATGGTAGGCGAGGCCCTGATTGGTTGAACCAGACCAGGTGGGGAGGGGTGTTATGTATTAGCATACTTACCTGTAATTGGTTGGTCCATGGCGGCGGGAAATTTGAAGAGCCATCACTGGCCACAGCCGCGAGCAGCCCGACTATAAAAAGGCACTCAGTCCTAGAAGGAAGTAAAAACAATTGACAATCATGCTGGTGTCCTGAGTCTCATTCCCGCAATCTAACACTAAGTATCTATAGTTCTTCATTTTTATCACTGAGAATGTTATCATTCATGTCAATTCAGATGACACAATGGATTGTTGAAATACCTTTGGATTTGATACTGCTTCCCTGTTATGCACTATCTCTGACTAGTTCCTCTGATGATATTTTGCAGGCAATACCAGAGGAATGGTATAACTTTTGTATTTTGCTAACACAACTCTAGCTTATTTCAATTCCCCCTCTTTTCTGAACATAACTTGGGTTTGAGATTTGTTTGTTTTAATGTTCTTGCTTATGTTGGGTGGAAAATGTTTGCTCCATATTCTATACGCTCTTCTTTTATTGCAGTGTTCTTTGATGATGTACAATAGTCTCTTTGATTCCAGTTCACATTTTCCCTTCTCTTGTTCTTTTTCTCCTGTTGCTCCAACCTCACACAGGTTCATTTCATATTCTGCTTACTTTGTACCCTGAATAAGCACTTTATGTGTAGAGAAAGTAAGCTTATTCAAGACAGAGAATGGGAATATTATATTAGAAAAAGGGAATAAGGGGAAAAGAAAAGAAATAATATCAACAGGAACCTAAATCCAAATTAAATTAAGTGGAACTACTGAAGGCTCAGGTATAACCATAGGAAAAAAGCATCAACAGCAACTAAAGTATAGGACAGTTCTTTGCAAACATTAAAAATAAAAAAAAATATTTGACAAAATTACATGGCTTAACTATAACATGACTATAAATTCTATAGGCTTCTCTGTTTTGCTGACTCATGTTAATAAGTCTTAATATTATATAAAGGGATGATCTCAGAATTCACAAAGAATAATTATTGTATTCAAAGATAGATTAATATTTATGTACAACTAATAAATAGACTTTATAGTAGTAGGTATCATTCCTAGAAATGTGAATACATGCTTCTCTGAATGTGACTTGTACATCAGTTGTATGTGCGTATTTCTATCAAAAGTACAGGAAGATTTGTACATGAGTTGTACTGCTTTTTACGTCATTTAAGATTAGTTTGGGTATCATGGACACGGATAACTATTACATGGGAAAGGATTCAGGTTTACTATGCTGAAACAGGTGGAAAAACATTCCTTGCAGTCATAATTTTTCCAGGACTCACAGATCACCCCAGTTCCTATGTTCAAAGCCTCATGCTCTTGGCTGGTAATCCTCTAACTCTGTACCTATTTATTGACCTTACAATGACAAATATTAAGTTTAATTTGAATATTTATAGGATCTGGGATTTTCTAATGAAGAACATTCATTCATTGATTCCATTTTATCTTGCCACAGTCCAATGAAATCTTGTGAACATATATGACATAAAAATATTAAAACATCCACAGTAAGTCTTAAGATACTGTAAATAATTTAAAAGTCCAAATAAATCAAGATAAAATAAAAAAGGAATACAATAATTAAAAATAGATAAAAGATTGCTAACACTAGTTAATGAGAATTTTCTCTAGAACAGCCTCTTTAAATATCACTAAGGGGTCCCTCCTGCCCACTCACTCCTTACCTGGCATGGGAGCCATCCAAATTGCCTGGTTTGGTAAGTTGCTATTTTTCCTTTTTTTCTTCCCAACCATCAGCTGTTCTGCTCTGCTGGGAGATTTAGATTAGCTAGAAAGCAGGAAACGGTTAGATTTCTTGCTTTCTAGTTAATCTAAAAGCAGAGATGAACCTTCCTTAGGACTGAAGCTTCTACTTTTCAGTGCAGATTCAGGTAGCCAATTGCAGATAGATAGATCTCTAAGTGAATCTGTGATTCTGTGAGCAACTAAATCAGTTTGCCTGCTTTGCCTGCTTTTGGGTAAAAGTTGCTTTTTTATAAAAAATCAATATTTACATAAATACTTATAATATTTACATACAAGCCATGCCCACCCAGTCACATGACCACCAAGCCACACCCACAAATTAGGCCACACCCACAGAATCCGTTGTTAAGAAATTTGAATCCTACCCCTGCACTTAGTTCAAAGATCTACCATGTATGTTTACAAGCATCTGAAAAATAAGCCTTAAAGTTGTTTTGCATGATTTTTTTAAAAAATATTATATTTGTAACAGCTTGCTAAAAAGGGAAGAAATGCAGTAAAATGTGGTTTGGGCAGCTATTATAAACGGCAGCACTCCCTTCTCTACTAGGATTCAAGTGTTGTAGATCCAGGAAATGACTTAGCACTGTATCTGCCTGCAGACCTCACTGCTATCCAGGCTATAACTGCTATTTGGAATAAATTTCTATCAAAATGTCTTACTGCCAGTCTGGAAATGCTACACAAATATATATGTATAAAGTTCTTTATGGAAACATTAACGGGACTTTTAAAAGTTACAAGTTATTTTAAAAAGTTATTAAGTACACAAGTTGTTACAACACTTCTCAAAGGAGAATGTCTTAACTCAGCGTTACTCAAATTTTCTGCAATCATGCTACTGAATAAACATGTAGATAATGCAAGACCCTTCTAATAAATAAATGTCCCCTATTAATGTTTTCATTTTTAAGTTCACATTTTTAGTAACTAATATGATTACTTCAATTTTGTCCATTTGTAAAGGTACTTTAAAATAAATTTTCTATCAAAAATTGAATCCAACTATTATTTAGCACTTGAATTATTGTATGTACCCAATGCCACAGTAACAACTACTTTTACCACAAACTTGCAGGTCAAGAATATTCTTCAAGAAAAATCTCTGAGGTCCAAGGAGTTACTAATAACTGATGCACAGCCCAATGAAATCTCATGTTTAAATATGCTTATATTTCCTATTTTCTTATTTCTTCTTGGGCTGCTTGTCAGAGTTCACATTTAGTTGAGTACAGGCAGACCGAAGATGGTGACTGTGCTCTCTCCTGATGGCTATTGGCAGAAGTGGGAAATTAATGCTGAGGAAATTAATGATTGGGCTCCTGCCAGGTGATTGTTAGTACACATCAAGTTTCTTCAAATAACCAACTGAATTGGTTTATTGTACTAGCAATGATTGATTACAAAAGCCAATCTCTTTAAGTTCTGATTAGCAAGATTTACTAAGGAAAATGTTAAAGTACAATGGAAGAATTCCAGAAAATACTATACTTTCAGATAAGAAAACTATATGTGGTGAAATTAGTACAGGAAGGGTTCTAGATCTTCTGCTTTCAGTGTAAAAGGGAAGGAAGTTTGTCCTTTTTATGAAGGAGGTTGCATTTGTTGATTGTTTTAGAAAGGCTATTTAGAGGGTGAGAATCAGTTCTTATAGCAAAGACAGATTTGCAGGTTGATTCTTGGTGCTATCAGCAATCTGAGACAGCTAGTAGACTCTAAGACTTATGAATGTAGTGGCTGCAGCAAACCACCTAATGGATCACCAAAGTCCTCTCTTTGAGAATTACTAAGGATTATTTTAAGTTAATATTTAAGTTAAAACTTACAAGAGCAGCCAGTGCACTAGAAACTCTTCAGCTTTTAAGCAAGGAGGTAATTTTATAATAACTTTTCACCAACTTTTGCTCTAACAGAATGAAGAGGAAATCTACATATCTATATAGTTGTGGATTAAGTCATAAGCTCGGACCATGAGCCTCCAGCCTCATAAGTCATAATTCTGCACATTTTGGAAGAATGATAGCTTTCTCCTTTTGTGATTTCAGTGGGCACATTACTGTCAAGTTGAAGTAATGAATTGCTGACCTGGATTTACCCCAATAATACTCCTTCTATAAATATAACATAATAATTTGTATATCTCAGGATATACAATTATGTTCTACATTGTTCCAAATACTAATACTGTATACCAAAGCATCCTTTCTTCTTCTTCTTCTTCTTTTTCTTCAGCGTTTGTCTCGCACTCTGGCGAGGTCCGCTAATGTCCTTGAGTACTGCTTCCACGCCTCTCTGTCTGCCACGTATGTCGGGTCTGCCTTCGCGATCTCTAGATCGGCCTTGATCGTGTCCATCCAGCGTTGCTTAGGTCTACCACGCGGTCTCGCTCCTCCGACAATCACCTTCATCGCAGATTTGATGATGGATTCTTCCTTGGCGCGACTCACATGGCCGAACCATCGTAGCCGGGACTGCCTCATGACCGTGGGGATGGGCACGACGTTGAACCGTCTGCGCACTTCTTCATTCCTGACGCGATCGAGTAGGGTGAGGCCTACCGACCATCGGAGCATTCGCATCTCCATCGTCTGGAGTCTGCTTTCGACTTCTTTGGTCGTCGGCCAGCACTCTGTGCCGTATATGGCCACGGGGCGCACCACAGAGTTATAGATTTTCGCCTTCAGGCGCATCGGCATCTTCTTGTCACAGAGGACGCCCGTGACAGACTTCCATTTGCCCCACGCTGCGTTGATCCTGGCTGCCACCTCAGTTTGTAGTAGGCCTTCTTCCCCAAGAGTAGTTCCCAGGTACTTGAAGGTGGAGGCACGCGGTAGCTCCTGCCCGTTCACGTGGATGGAGCCTGTTGTTTCGTTGTCAGTGGTCAGGTATTCAGACTTCTTTAGGTTCAACCGGAGCCCGAACTGCTCGAGGCGGTCGTGCCACTGTTGGACTAGGTGCTCGAGTTCAGCCTTGCGCAGGTTGGCCAGGAACACATCATCGGCGTAGAGCAGCATCCATGGGGCGGGCGTGTGCAGGTCGTGTGTAATTGTGTCCATCACCAGAATGAACAGCAGTGGTGAGAGAGCAGAGCCCTGGTGTACGCCGACAGTGATATTGAACTCCTCTGATATCCCAGCTGCCGCTTTTACACGGCTTTTGTGACATCTGTATAGGAGTTGGACCCATTGTACGAGTAGCTCGGGCACGCCGTGATCTCGCAGTGCGTACCAGATGAGATCGTGCGGGACTCGGTCGAAGGCCTTTTCCAAGTCCAAGAAGGCGGTGTGGAGCGGGATTTTCTTCTCTCTGTGAGCCTCCATCAGCATCCGCACACCGAAGATGGCATCGGTGGTGCCGCAGTTCTTGATGAATCCGGCCTGGTTGACGCTGATGTCAACGATGTCCCGAATGCGCTTATCGAGGACGCGTTCGAAGATCTTCATAGTGTGTGACAGTAACCTGACCGGTCTGTAGTTGGAGCAGTCCGCTGGGCTGCCCTTTCCCTTCCAGATCGGAACAGTGGTGCTGCGGTACCAGTCGTGTGGCACTATTCCCGTGGAGACCAAAGCATCCTTTCTAATCTTAATAATTCAAGGCCATGGGCCAGATCCAGCCCACAGGGTGCTTAGATCTGGCCAGTGGGACCGATCTGGAAATAGCAAAGGACCGGCCCGCAGTGCCTCTGCTAGCAAAAATGGGCCGCAGACAAGGCCCACATGTCCCCCCATAACCACTTTTGGCCTCTGGAGTGCTGCAAGAGGCCTTCCAGGCCCAAAACAGGACTTCTGGAGTGTTGCAGAAGGCCTTCCAGGCCCAAAACAGGGCCTCCGGAGTGCTCCAGAAGTACGTCCTTGACTCAGAAGTTTATAAAAGGGAGGAAAAGTTAAATATTTTACCTTTCATGCTTGCAGGATTCTGCTACTATAGTCTATCTCAATAATTTATAGTTTTACTCTTCCTATGGAGTCAGTTTCTTGATCTGGTCTCTCTCTTATAAGGTGATCAAGTAGATCAAGTAAGAACTAAAAAAACAAAATCACAGAAATGTACGTCTTCCTATTTTTATAAGTTTATGAAACCACATCTGTAGAGGTGTGGTCTTGTGTCACACCCACCATGGTGACACCCTCCATGCCCCCCCCCCGGCCCTCCAAGGTAAAACCCAATCCTGATGTGGCCCTCAATGAAATTGAGTTTGACACTCTTGATCTAAGGACCTTTTTGCCATGTCAGAAACTATAATGGTATGTAGGAATGACTTGAGAAATGCGGACTACACAATCATAATGTCCACAGAAACAAAAGAGGAATGGAAAGTGTCTCAGAAAGGATCATCTATGGTTTTCTGAACAGTAAAAGTAAAGGAGGAGAGAGATGCTTACAATGTTGCAAGATTATGCTAATTGTGACCTTATAATAAAGGTAGTGTTAATACTCATGGCTTGTGCTTCTTGTCTGAGCTATCTCAAAGAGTTAACAGAAACATTCTAACAACAGCTGAAAACTGAATCAGTAATTAGCCAGAGAATACCCAAAACTTCAGCAGTTCACAAAGTCCACAATTGGAGCCATGACAATCCATGAACAGGAGAGAAGCAGATTCAGAACCACAAGACTCGTTTGTAATAGTTCAGAAAATTCCATGAATAGGTCCAAATGCAGTCAGAGTGAATGCCAATCTAGAGTCAGAGCTGTTTCCCAGAGAGGAGCAAAAGCTTAGATTGTTGTCCTCTCAAAGAGGCATGCTGAGGGCCTTTGCCCAGCTTTCTATAGCTCCACGGATACATTTGGGCTATGTGCCCTGCCAATAAGTGGCCCTTTAATATCTGAATCTAACATATTAACAGAGTTGGAAGGGACCTTGTAGGTCATCTAGTCCAACCCCCCCCCCCCCAAGCAGGAGACCCTATACCATTTCTGACAAATGGCAGTCCAATCTCTTCTTGAAAGTCTACAGAAACTCATGGCCTCCTGCAGTGACTATTGATCCACTGGTCCTTCAGGCTGCTGGTCTATGAGGTCTGTCTTTTTAATTTCTGATGTAGGGAATTCACATGAGCCTATTACACAATGGGCCTTCTCTGTAGCTTCACATCCTGTAGAACAGCTTTCCCCTGAGACTGTTTTGTTGTGCTTTCATAGTTTTGAAAATTTGGCAGCAGGCCCTAAGTGCAGTGGAGTGATGTGTTCACTGGTAGTCTATTTTCTTTGTTATAACTATGGAATTGATTATTTTTCTTGAAGTGCATGTATTATGATCTGGTTTTGCATTTTGTCCTATTATTCCTAAACTTGTTTTAATTCTAATATTAAATTACCTTAGTGAATGATGCAGAAGAGAGATAACACAGCAATTACTTACAGACAATTATGTGACTCAGTAGATCTTCTCAGTAGATCTTGCACTGGGTTGCACACATTTATTTCATAAGATTTATGGGATTTAATCTGGAAAGGAAAAGAACATAAATTACTTCCTGCCTTGCTTAGAATCAGAGAAATGGACACATATTAAATTATCAGAAAATAAAGGAATTATGATTTATGCCAGAGGTGTCAAACTGGCTGCCCATGGGCCAGATGTGTCATGCGCAGGTCACGCCCACCCAGCTCCGTGAATTGGAAAAATGTCGCAAAACTTCACGTGATGGCAACATGATACTGTGAGTTTGACACCCATGATTTATGCATTATACTAAACCATAAAGTTTTGGTGTTAATATATTGTATAATCTCAGCCTGTGTGGTTTTTAGATTATTGTCTGTAGTTATGCAAAATCACCAATTGTACTTTGTCAAAATGACTCCTTCCATCCCTGATTTAACGTTTCCAAGTATATCCTAGATCAAGGATGTCAAACTCATTTTTATAGAGGGCCGCATCAGCGTTGTGTTTGACCTCAGCAGGCTGGGATGGGTGTGGCCTGAGTGTGGCCAGCTCGATGTCACTCATGTCGGGGATGCCTGTGGTGGCCTGAGCACTCTGCCAGAGAAAAACGGGCTTCCGAGCTCTGTTTTCTGCAGCGACGACCTCCTACAACCCTCTGCCAGAAAAAACAAGCTCCATTTTTGCTGGCAGAGGCACTGTGGACCAGTTCTTCGCTGTTCCCAGGGTGACCCTGCGGGTCAGATCTAAGCACCCCATGGGCCGGATCTGGACCCCAGGCTTTGAGTTTGACACCCTGCCCTAGATGATAAAAAATACTGAAGAAGGTCCTTGGAGTAAAGATTATTCAAAGCCAAATAAAGATTGAATGGATTGTTTAGGAAACTACCTGCACGTTTCTCAGTTGCTGAGAAATAAGCAGCCACCTTACCAGTTCACAAGAACCTGTTAGAAAAAAACCTGGAAAAATCTCTGCCCTAATGAATTGAAATACAAGTTGGACATAAATTAATCCAGCTGTTAAATACATTATTCTTTCAATAGAGTTTTCACAATTATCTGACTTTTGCTTTTGGCTGAATTTACTACCAAGCCCTTGACAACTGGATTCTTTGCAGTTATGGCTTGATGTGCATTCTAATTGGAAACCAGGATCCAGTTTGCTTCTCCCTGACACTCTCCAGATCTGTTGTATCATAATATCCAAAATTCTCAGCTAGTCTATAGATAAAAATGTCCACAACTGGATTCTAAGTATATCATTGATATATACTTCAGAATTATATTTCCATCGCATGTAACATTTACACAGTAGCTCATTTATTAATTTGAAAAAGTGGAAAAACATAGATTCAGAGTCATATCTAGCTGTAGTAATTAAACGTCTAATAGACAAAGAAAGCAGGTATACCAAAAATTGGAGAAACTATGTAAGAGAAATCACTTTCTTAGCAGATTAAATATATATATACACATATCTCAAATTTAACAGCTTTGCAACATGACATTTGCTACTTTCTGTGGATGCACCCATAACACCTATATAACCAACACATACATGAGAATCAACTTGATATGGTGATTAAGGCATCAAGCTAGAAATTGAGAAACCACGAGTTCTAGTCCTGTCTTAGGTACGAAACCAGCTGGGTGGCCTTGAGCCAGTCACTTTCTTTCTGCCCCAGGAAAGCGGCAATGGCAAACCACTTATGAAAACCTTATCAAGAAAACTGCAGGGTTTGTCCAGGCAGTCTCCAAGAATTAAGACACAATTGAATGGAAGGAAGAAAAAAAACACATTCATGGATTGGAGGTTACATTCATAAAGCATACAAAGATTGGAATGATTTATCAAAGGGAAGAACTCACAATATCTGTTCCTGAGAAGTTTATCAAGGTGCTGGTCAAAAATCCTTACAAGTTCTGCATATTTACAGAGTAACTCCTGCAGCTCAGAATTATAGGAAAATGGAGCAAACTAAGGAGCTTTGAGTGATCCCCAGGATTTTTGTAACTGGTTCATCCATACTGTACAAGCTTAGGTTTATCCACAACCACAAGCAGTTCCTAGACACAAGGAAAAAAGCTATCCACTGCCACAGCAGAACCTCTAAGCATAATCTTTATAAAATCTTTCAGGACCAGCTCCTTGCCTAACCTATGGTCACAAGCCATGGTCATCCCCATCTTCAAAAAGGGAGACCCCAGCCTAGTTGAAAATTACAGACCAATCTCTTTATGATGCGTCCCCTGTAAAGTCATGGAATCGATTATTAACCAATCCATTATCCTCCACTTAGAGACAAACAACCTACTCTCTAATAAACAATTTGGTTTCAGAAAAAAACTATCCTGTAATCTGCAACTCTTACACTGCAAAAACATATGGATTACACAACTCGATCAGGACAAAACAATAGATGTAATCTACATAGTCTTCTGTAAAGCTTTTGATTCAGTGGTACACGACAAACTACTCCTAAAACTAAAACTTTATGGTATCTCTGGACAACTGGATAGAAGCATTCCTGTCAAACAGACAACAAATGGTCAAAATTGGGAGAGTCCTATCAAATTCTGTACCTGTCAATAGTGGTGTCCCCCAAGGCAGTGTTCTACGACCAATTCTCTTCATGCTCTACATAAATGACCTCTGTGATCATATTAAGAGCAACTGCGTTCTCTTCGCTGATGATGTAAAGCTGTTCAATACCACAGGCAATACTGCTACCCTTCAAAAAGATCTTGACTATGTATTAGAATGGTCAAACAAATGGCAACTTCAAATCTCAACAAATAAATGCTCTGTCTTACATATTGGCAAAAAAATCAGAAAATAAAATACAGGCTGAATAGTCAAGACCTTGTTGATGATACAAGCTCCGTAAAGGACCTTGGAATAATCATCTCTAATGATCTAGGTGCTAAAGCCCACTGTAACTACATAGCCAAAAAGGCATTAAGAGTTGTTAACCTAATCCTACGTAGCTTTTTCTCTGGTAATATCACACTACTAACTAGAGCATACAAAACATTTGCCAGACTAATACTCAAATACAGCTCATCAGTCTGGAACCCACATTACATATCTGATATTAGCACAGTTGAGAAAGTCCAGAAATATTTCACAAGAAGAGTTCTCCACTCCACTACTCGTTGTAGAATACCTTATGCCACCAAACTTGAAATTCTAGACCTAGAAAACCTTGAATTACACCATCTTTGGTCTGATCTAAGTATGGTATATAAAATCATACATTGCAATGACTACTTCAGCTTCAATGAATACTTCAGCTTCAACCATAACAACACAAGAGCACACAATAGATACAAACTCAAGGTTAACCGCACCAAACTTGATTACAGGAAATACGACTTTGGTAACAGAGTGGTCATTGTCTGGAATACTCTACCTGACTCTGTGGTTTCTTCCTCAAACCCCAAAAACGTTAGCCTTAGACTGTCTACTATTGACCTCACCCCTTTCCTAAGTGGTCTATAGGGGGCGTGCATAAGCGCACCAACGTTCCTACCGTCCCTGTCCTATTGTTTCTTTTATTTTTCTTATATGTACCCGTTTCATGTATTCATAACTATGTATATACTTATACCTATTATCTTGTAAGCAATTGACAAATCAAAATAAATAAAATAAAATAAATAAATCTTGGGGAAAGGGACGCTGTTTCAAATTAAACATTTATCATTTATTAACTAGCACTTAAATCTCTGCACAAACTAATCTGTGAGGTTAAATATGTTGACTGGGATGAAGAGAATTCCTAGGGGCTCTAGAAATGGCAGGGCTGTCATATTTTAATGTATTTCATCCATACATTTATACACTACAGGGTAATAACAATATAACTATAAAAGGTAAAATATGTTGGTAAAATACTACATCCTGTTTTTTAATAGGATATATAACTACTGAACTAAGCTGCTGTCTGTCGTTTTGCCATCAACCTAATCGTTTTGCTATCAACCTGGTATGTAAATTGGGAACAACTCCTTCCAGAATAAATAAATACATGCAAGTAGTAAAGCTTCATAAGTACAGGAAAAGAATGAGAGAAAATCTCATAGAGTTATAATCAATATCAAGTAGCAAAGTCATGCCTTTCCCAAATACCTTATACGGCTATAGCCAGCCTTAGTCACTTCTTGCCAATTTATTTTCCCTTTGTGTTGGTGCTATGGTAACTCCTCTCAGTTTATTGTTGGCATACTTGACAGAGAGGTTCTCAGAGGATGAATTCCTTGACCTTCCCAGATGCTGCTTATTTGGAGTTCAGAAGCTTGTTTCTTTTTATAGGCAGCAAGTTATATTGGGATTTTCTTACATATGCAAATAAATCAGCATGTCACTAATCAAGCAAGAAGCAACCAGCTTTTAGCATCTGTTGCTACTTTATGCTACTTCTTTTTAAATATTTCCTAAAATATTTTAATTTTATGACTTAAAGCAGAAGTAATGCTAAAATTTCAATTGTGCTTCAATGACAAATAAAATAGGCAACTTGAGCTAATTAAAGTGCTGAATGTAGCAGTGTTGAAGCAAATGTTACAGTTAGAAAAATAGAATATAAGGAATTTGGAGATTATCCCATCCAGAATTTCTTGATCAGAGTTGTATAGAACCTTGGGGTTCTCTGGGATGTCACCAAGAATTCCTTGGGAGATTATGAATTATTTTAAAAAAAGCAGAGACCAAACAAAAAAGTGGGATGGACAGCCAAAGCATGTACAGGCCCTGGACAGGGTTGGGATTACACATGTGGATACAAGTGGGGAGAAGAGCAAAGGGCAAACTAAAGAGGAGGAGTAAATGACGAGAAGAAGGAGGAGGAGCAGATAGTGAAAGTGTACATGTGTGAGAGATGGTGCCAGGGCCTGTATACTGGGGTTCTCCTTGCCAGCGTGTGCCTGCCTTTCTCCATGTGCAGTGGTCTGGGGGGCTCCATCTCAAGTGAGTGCAGAAAATCTGTGGTTGGGCTGGCCCAGGCATCACCAGCAGCAGAAACTATTCATAAAGGGGGAGGGGGAGAAAGAAACACTTTAATTTAAGAACACTGTTAATTCATACATACAATGTTTAAGAACACTGTTAATTCATACATACAATGTTTAAGAACACTGTTAATTCATACATACAATGTTTAAGAACAGTTAATTCATACATGTAAGAAATGTATTTTTGTAATTCCTGGTGTATACTTGAGCCAGATTGGTAGGGGTTCCCTGAGATCCGGAAAACATTTCAAGGGTCCTCTAGGCTAAGCCAGCCCCCAGTCCCCAGCCGTATGCTGGACCTCAGCAAATTGGGAACTGGGCTATACAAGTGGCAGACGAGCGTGAAGCTGTATTTATACAAGTGATGTGCAGGAGTGAAAAACCACCCCTCTCCACCCCATCACCGTCAGCATCAGTAGATCCAGAAAAATTGGGGACCACTGCTTAAGGCTCAAAAGTTTGAGAAAGACTGATCTAATCCAACCTCCTGCTAATTTTTATGAATGCACTATTATGCCATACTTGAGAAATAGATATTCAGTTTTCATTTAAATCCTCCCAGAAGAGGAAGTAGTTTGTTCCACTGCTGATACAGAATCTCTCTACTCAATTAGGTGGCTAAATTCAAAAGACCTGGATAAGGCAGCTTTAAAAAGGAACATTTAGCAACAAGATTTTTTTGTTGGGAGACAGCAATAATTCTAGAATTTAAAGTTTATTCTATGAGGTCATCAAATTCTCAGGCTTATCATGTTAAATATCACTACCTGAAATTTTCTCTCTTCACCAGTAATGACATAGACATTTTATATAATTTGGATTTATGCATCATGTTGCATTATTACAAAATAAAAATAAAAGCACAAGATGATTCAAGAATCAATTAAGTCCAACATTCTATGTTATTTCTTGGCTAAGCATTTGTGTGAATGTTACCAATTGTAACTTATTCAGGAAATCATAGTTAAGTAAACATAGTTTTGTACTCGTTTGAGCCCATGGAATATCAGACATGTAAACAGTAGTGGGCTCAAAGCCCAAACCCAACCAAATATCTTACAGTGCAATTTAGCATGAAATGTGTCTGCTGATAGTCAACACAACTAATGGTTGTCTTATGCTTAACTTGATGAATAAATGAAGCCATTTTCTACAATGAATAATAAACAATCAAATATGATTAACCAAAAAAAAAAAAAACCTAACAAAATGATGGAAAATACCAAGAATAAAACTAAGCAAATTCTAAGGGAGTTTAAAATGTTGACTTTGAAATGTTAAATGGTTTGGGGGAAAGGCTATGTGAAGGAATAGTATTACCTCATGGATGTAAGAATTGGTTTTGACAAAATTTCTGACTCCAAGATCTCCTTAGGAAAAGGTCCATGATATGCCGTGGTATTTATTTCTAGGAAAACGTGTAGGCTAAATGTAGCTGTTTTTCTATAGTTTAGGTAGGATGGGACTCTGTTCTCCTATGGTATTAGGTGACTTGCACTAAGATACTCCTTCCCCTTTCTCTTCTTCACAATCTCAGAAAGCCTCAACTGCCCCTCTTTCCTGCAGTTCTGATCAGTTTCTTACCCTAGATACAGAGGTGTGTCAAACTGGCAGCCCACCCGGATGCATCATATGCAGGCCACGCCCTCCCCAGCTCCGCAAAGGCAAAAACGTCACATGACGCAATCAAGTTTGACACCTGTGCCTAGAAGCTCAATGCAAGATAAGTTACAATATGCATGAACTCAATGGAGGAGCACAAAGGCAGAAAAGAACAGAGGGAGACCTAAATTGCTGGTTCCCATTTAGCCAGACCCCTGAATAGGAAGGAAACCCACTCTCTCCTTGTATCAAGTGATTGTCAATCTCTTGCAGTTGATTAGGAACTGAAAATATTCTTCTTCCTTCCCAGGTCAGAGCACCCTCAGCTTGTTTTCCCTAACTCACCTTCCCATCCTGGCAATTATGTGTTATTAACTTACTTTTCTAAACAACTAGTGCATATGAGGCAGATATAGATATGCACTACACGGCAAACAAGCAAGTGAATTTTGACATCATAATGCAGATTTAACTTTCATATTGCATAGTGACATTGAGGACAAGTACATAAGTCACAAGGCTTATTTATAAGCAAGCTCTCTGCTTATAAATGACACCCAGCAATGCTTACCTAGTGTCTACATTATCATGCTTTCAGTATTAACTGAACACATTTTTTGTATTCTCAGAGGTTTTTAAAAACTATGTTTTTCAAAAATTATTTTAACAGCTGTTAGAACTGCTGATCTATTAATAATAATAGTAATAAATTATTACTTTGTAAATGATTTTACTTTTAATGATTTTAATAAAATACAATTTTATTTGCTGATAATTTAACTATACTATTGCTATATTAGCTCTTACATTATTGTACAATATATTTTCAATATATCTTTATGTTAACCATAAAATTGTGGTTTTGGCACAATTTAGAAATATAATACATAAATAGTATTACAAGACTGGGGAAGCCCACTAATCCTGCTGTGAAATCACTACAAAGAGGGGAGGGGAATGAGGCAGGAATGGTGATCTGGAAAATTTCATTTTGACAGCACTTATTCCAGACTTGCCATTATTTAGAGTAAACCCTGGAAGGCCTTGAATTTTTACCTCAGGTGGAAAGATTACAAGTCTAAATGTCTTTAATAGTCCTAAGAATATTGACAAATCTCTTCATAGCTCCTTTTAAAGGTTTTAATAAGAATTTTGCGGTTTGAAATTGATGGTGAAGAAAAATTAGAATCTTGGTTGCATTTGGTAAAACCCATTTCTTTCTAAAAAAAACCTGTTCTATTGGTTTTCCTAAGATACATGCACCAATAAAATTTTCCACAAATACCATAACTTACATAAAAGATTCATATAATGTGTTTCTCTGTATGTGTGTGTTTTAAAAACAACAATTCTGCTGTACAGACTAAAGCATTGAATCATTTGGAGATTTAGCATCTTTCTTCAGCATTCAAGGCCCTCTAGTGCCAACATCAGAAGTTGCAATTTATTTGTATAAACCAGAGCCCAATGATTCCTATGCATTGGAATTACATTTTGATCAAGCAGAAGCAATTATCAAGCTTCATTCAGATAATTATAGGTACCACATTGTCATTTCCTTTTTGGGCTTTTAATGTTGTTTCTTTAATCTCTGACAGCATAATGCAAGCTTTTACTTCCTTTGTTTTTTTTTTCATTTATACTTAACACAGAACTACCAAGTTACATTATAGTTCAATCCTATTGTATTCATATTGATATATGTTCCAAATGCAATGAGGCTTATTCCCAAATAAGTATGAAATATATTTCAATATTATCTTTTCACTGCTCAATTGTCTGACAACCATAGAACATGTCATCAGTTATACTCTGCATCCCTAATCAGAATTTAAATAAAAAAACCCTTCCTTTCTCGATTCCATATTTCCTTACAATGATCAGTGCTGGCTTCTTAGCTCTTTTTCCATTCATCCTTATCTGCTGTCCAATCTGTACATATGACCTAACATTATACCTCCTATTATGTTACAGCTCACCACTTACCCTCCTAAAGCTTATATGTTTATTAGACTAGGTGAGTCTACTGAGATAACTATGTGAGACAACAATTAGCCTTTCAAGAACACAATATATGTTGCTTCTCATAGACATGGTAGTTAAAGAAAAGAAGCAACATTTCTCTTTTAGACTTCACACTAGCAAAGAATAAACATAGAAAAATCCACTCCAAATGCTACTTCAAATTCATTTTTTTAAAATGGCTAAGTTCTGCCTAACAAACAGAAGATACAAAAGCTATTCACAAGTAATGTTTATAAGCAATTAGATTTGCGAAGCATCTAATTGCATATGACATAGCCAACTATTTTTTTTCCCCTGCTTTCAAAGTCTTCGCTGGCATGTTCTCAAAAGACCACCACTTCCCATCATTACTTTACAAACAGCCCATACTTTAATGGTTTCTTTTTCATGCTGACTAAAGATGTGGCAGGAAGCCACTGTTACTAAATATATTCATCTCTCTATCTGACAGTCCTGACAGGACAAAGCAACTTGTATGACAAGGAGCCAGGGTAAATGCAAAAAGCTAATATGAGCAAAAATATAGCCCTAATCATTAATCTGATGGCAAACAAATGATTTTTTAAAAACCCTGTATAATTGTAAAGCAGAAACTTATGTTGAGTTTCTAAGTATAAGATGAAAATTTGATTTTTTGAGGATCATGATTAAATGGAATATTTAAAAAAATAGCATGAATGGGGAGGGTTAAGTTTTAGGAATGTTTTTGTCCAGATGAAAGCTTGTAGAACAGGTGTGCCCAACCTGCAGGCCATATGGGCCTGGATAGCTAGTAATGCAGCTCCATAAGATTGCAAACTTTTAACATATTATGTGATTTGTATACATTAACTATATTACTTATTTTATATGTGGCCCAAGATAACCCCTCTTCACTCAATGTGGCCTAGGCAAGCCAAAATGTTGGACATCCATGGTCTAGAGACAAAACAAACCACCCAGGTTTCTAGAGACATTCATTTCTGTGCATTTCAAGTATGCTATCTACATCCTTGAAATACACAGCATCTAGTATCATGTCTACTTTGAGGTTTTGACCATTTTAAAAGAATTAATGTCCTGATTGCTCTTCTTCATCTGAACACTCAATCATACAATTACAGTTATTGCATTTGTTGAATATATTGATTCTGGTACATACTCATTGACTTAAACAAACAAAATCGTTATTGAAGAATGACACCCTATCTTAGATGTTGTTTGGCACAATACAGAATGCAAGTTATTATTTTTGTATCATTTGATTGTTATTTCAATAAGGTTTAACAAGAATAAAGGAAAATATTTTATTTCATATATACACACACACACACACACACACACACACATACACACCACACACACACACACACACACACACACACAATATATATATATATATATATATATTATTCAGTGTGGTTGTTTTTCAGTTGTAGTTTTATTTTAGCAGATCTCATCGCCATCATCAGGTTTGTGTGTCGTCTGTGAGTCAGTTGTGCTTTTTGTGCAGAAAAGTTGTCTGTCTGTGTAGTCTGCTGGCCTTCTTCGTCTTGGCAGATTGCTGCGCATTGTTTGCTGCCATGCATCAGGCTTCTATTAGGCTGGTCATCTGGGGCCTGTTGGTTTGGCTTGTACTTTTCGTCTGTGAGCTTATTCGGAGATTTTCATGGGTACAGGTATGTAGGTCTAGGTGTGTTCGGGTCACACGGGAAAAGACCCGAACACACCTAGACCTACATACCCGTACCCGTGAAAATCTACGAATATATATTCGACTCACAGACGAACACAATACAGAAGCCTGATGATGGCAGATGAGATTCTGCCGAAACGTTGCTACAACTTTAAAAGCACAACTATAATGACGTGGGAAAATACCCAAACAAAGCTGAATAACATATATAGATAGATAGATAGATAGATAGATAGATAGATAGATAGATAGATAGATACACACACACACACACTTTCTTTTAAGACTTTAATTCTTTTAAAATGTGAGGATTTCCTTCTACAGTGCCTTATGATTATTTTGTGCTGAGTGTATGACTGGCCCAACATTATCCAGTCAGTTTCCACAAATGAAAATGGACTTGACCCTTGCTCTCTGCACTCCTAGTCTAAAACATTTAGCCATTCTGTCTTGCTCTATAAAACATTCCTATTCCCATGATTAATATTCAGAAATGCCTTTTATATTATTATAAGTAGAAAAATATTTTGCTTGCACAAATAAAATTATTTTCCCCTAATCTTATGGTTTGATTAAAGATTTGAGTCTTTGGAATATTCTCATGTGGGCCCACATATGACCATTTCTTTACAGACTCTGCAGTTGTGTAGCATCATTCTCATAACAATCTGGATTTACCATTTTTTTCAGAGGATAAGACGCACTTCCCCTCCCCCAAAAATGGGTGGAAATGTCTGTGCGTCTTATACAACGAATATTGCGGGGGGAAGGGGGTTGGTGCAGTGCCGATCAGCTATTCTAGAATGGACCACGGCGGCGACAGCAAATGGGCTGCAGCAGCTGCAAATGGGTGGCAGTGGTGGCAAACAGACCATGGCAAATGGGCTGTGGCGATGGCGGCAGCAGTGGCAAATGGGCCACAGTGAATGGGCTGCAGTGGCGGCAGCAAACAGGATGCAGTGGTGGTGAACAGGCTGGGGTAAACAGGCCATGGTAGCAGCACAAACGGGTGGTGGTGAATGGGCCAGATGAATACCAGATGGATGCTGGGAGGCAGAGGCAGATTTTTGAAAATTAATATAAATAGAAAGAGCAACATGTTCAAAATCCAGACAACACACTGCCTATATGGATTTTGGACATGTTGCTCTTTCTGTTTATAGTAATAAAAAAAAGAGGCAGATTTTTTTTTCTTGTTTTCCTCCCCAAAAGTTAGGTCCGTCTTATAGTCCGGAGCATCTTATAACTCATGGCCTATTTCTAATTGAAGGAGCTTCAATTCAGCATATTTCCACATATTCTGTATTTGTGTAATTGTTTTTGATTTTTCCTGTCACAAGCAGATGAAATGAGTAACATGATAGCAAGAATCATCTCAGTAGTACTGAACTAGTTTTAGAAAAGGATGTTATACCCATAGAAAACTATCCATTCTCTTGAAATAGGCAGTGTAGGTAAATGGACTATAATGCTATGATGATATCATCAACCAAGTTTCATATATCTGTATATTCATTCAAACTTTCTTTTGGAAAAAAAAACATTATAGTGGCCTCACCTGCCAAACAAACAGCTTTATCCTCATTGTAGTCTGTGAATAATGTTCCCCCAACAGCAGATAATCTTGTTATACCAGTATTAGTATACTGCAATCCAGGCTCTTTTCTCAGGGCCTTTTAAAGCTTGAAATGATGTTAAGGGGTAAATTTGGTATCAACTAGTGAGTCTCCTATGCCTCATTTCCTTACACCTAATTCCACACAACAAAAGAAACCCAATATATAGTAGTAGCACTATTACTTTGAAGATGCTTCAGTAACCTCTGGGATTAATTAGAACTGCAAAATATAAACAATTTAAATATTAAGAGCCAAGTCACTAAATTAAAATAATAAGTGCATAAGAGGCACCTGCATATAAACATGTAATCATGTTCATGTTTTTCAGTGATTGTGGTTGCTTCAACAAACTCCAGCTTGGTTTATGCTATATTTTTTACATAACTGCATACAGTAATTATAGATTCTGTTCAGTTGGTTGTCCTTGAAAGTATTTAGTGGCCTTTTCAAAATTCATTTATTGTGATTCATGACTAACATATAAAGTAAAATAAGCTCAATTATAAATGATTAAGTGTAAACAGAACATTCAAGTTGCTGTATAATTGTAAACAGTCCACAGTTCACCTAACATACAGATTTCTGTATATACATTTAACTATCTGTACCTTAATGTTACAAGCTATAACACAAAATTTGTGAATCAATATTATTTCTGACAGAAGGAAGAAAATATAAATTGCTATAACATTTTTAAAAGCAAGAATAATAAGAGAAACATAATAATAATATATACTACAGAGTTCATTCTTTCAACCATTTCAGGGAGGGGCAGAGACATTCAACAGATTGCTCATGCAAGTTTCCCTTCCAGTGCAATAGAAGACATCAAAATGAATCAGATATAAGACTCCCTTATATAGAGAGATTATAAGATTTATTTATATATTTATCAATCAATCAATCAAATTTACATGGTCACCCATATCATCAGAAGTAATTCTGGGCAATGTACAATAAAAATAAACATGGCAGTCATATATAATACACACAATTTTATACAGACAATTCAACCAGCAATGGAGCCATCTCAACATCTCGCCAGTCCCCTAGTCCTGCAGAACTTCCAGAAAATAAGGAGGTGGGGGAGCTGATTTCACTTTGTCGGGGGAATGTCCATTAAGGCAAGCAACATGTCAAAAAAGGCCTTAGACTGTCTACTATTGACCTCACCCTTTTCCTAAGAGGTCTGTAGGGGGTGTGCATAAACGCACCAACATGCCTACCGTCCCTGTCCTATTGTTTCTTTTTATTTTTCTTATATGTATACATTTCATGTATTCATAATTATGTTTATACTTATACCTATTATCTTGTAAGCAATTGACAAATCAAATAAATAAATAAAAGCATCCCTCTCAGCTAGATAGAATGAGTCAATCAGCTGTAATCACAGAGAGAGGGTGTCTCAAATAACCAAATATAATTTATAATACCGGTATTTATATTTACAATTTAAAGAAAGATTTGAGTGTTCAGTAATTTTTGTTTTAGGAAAATTCCCAGTTGCAACAATAGCATAAAACAGGAGTCCCCAAACCTGGGCCATGGCCCACTACCCCAGAAGTGGGCCATGGAAATGGAAGGTGAGCTAACACACACACATCCCCACTTGCAGGAGCAGGCAACCACTGTGTATGTGCTCCATTTGCATGAGTGGAGTGTGTGCACGGAACCTTCCCCCCTCCTCCCCCAGGGTGGCTTTCTACCAGTTCTACCTCTGTAGAACGGGTAGCTCTGAAGAGCAGCAGACATAGAACTGGTTCTGTCTGCTGATGTTTTTGCCCACGCACCCACCTGGGCTCTTACCTGATTTTTATTTCCTGATTTTTCAACTTCAGCTGCTGAACGAGACACAGCTGCAGTTAAAAAAAGCAAGAAGAGGGTTGTTTCAAAGGCTGCTTCTCTGCACGCAATGTGCTGATGATGATTTACAGGCGCCCGGCTCGTAGCCTGCAGGGAAGCTCGTAAATCCTGAACTGGTAGTTAACCCTGTCGTATCCCAGCCCTGCCTCCCCCCCTTCACAAAGCTGAAAAGGTTGGGGAACTAATACAAAATCAAGCTTCTGATCATCTCTGATCATCTCAAACAGATAATCAAAAGGAGGAGCGGGATATAAAAACCTGTGGGTTTTTCATTTAGCATTTCCATCATCTGGAGACAATCTCCTCAAGGCAGAACGTAAGTTTGAGCTAGAATCTGATTGTGTGAAATTAGGTTTGAACCTCTAGAGCAGGGGTGTCAAACTCAATTTCATTGAGGGCCACATCAGGATTGGGTTTGCCCTTGGAGGGATGGGTTGGGGGGCATGGTGGGTGTGGCTATGGTGGGCATGACACAGGATTGCACCTCTGCAGATATGGTTTTATAAACTTATAAAAATAGGGAAGCATACATTTGTGATTGTTTTTTTAAATACTTATTAATACTCCGGTTATTAAATGAATGGTTATAAGTCAAGGACTACCTATGTACAGGTATACTGCATTATTGTGTTATGTATCTTTCAATTGCTGAGGAGTGGCATCAAAGTTATTCATTGTATGGTTATGAATTTTAATTAAAATTAATTAAAATTTCCATATAAGCCTACATTGTAAATTGGTCACTGTGGCAAAAAATGAAACCAGTATATAACATTGAGACTGGATCTGTTTCTCTACACCACTGAAGATACGAAGTGATTATAACTAAACTTAACAAAGTGGGCCAAAGTTAACTGGTCAGATGGCTTCAATTTGGCAATACTGGTCTTCTAACATTCACCTAGATTTGAAGCATGCATTTCCGCAAATGTTTACTCATGGTTAGTGAAGCCACGGGCTTCTCAAACAAGTTTTCTGGGTCTGCATAAGACGCCGAAACTAAGCTAAGCATACCGGTTGGCTTCCCACACGTAATATGCTAAAGTGCAACTACCTAATAGATGGTTCAGCCAACTGAGTACAACCTATCCATATCCTTCACAGCCACCTCTTCATGCTTAAAAGGCATACTTTAACCGGGGGGTGGGGAACTGCCAAAAGGAGGAATGAATGCAGACTTGACTCCCTTTCAGTCACTGAAAGATAGCGCCGATAAGCCGCCCCCGCCCTCAGAAACGAGAGCTGGAAGACAAAACAGTAGCCAGAGCGGCTGCCGGAAAGTGCGGCGTCGCGCTTCCGGAAGTGATGTCAAGCTTTTTCGGCCGAGCCGGCCCCTGGAAAAGTTAGTCGGGAAACCCTGTTCCTTCTTTCGCGGCTGCTTTTGCAGAAGGTGGGTGGGTGTCGCTTTTGCTCGTCCAAGCTTTGCCGTGGGGGAGGGGTGTTTCTGTCTGGTCACTCACTTTCTCTGTCGGTTTGTCTTTGTCTCCTTCAGGCGCCATGCCGGCTAAGGGGCCCCTCCAGAGCGTTCAGGTTTTCGGCAGGAAGGTGAGGCTCGCGTGGTTGTTAGAACGGGCCAAACTCGGTGTCTCCTCTTCCGCCATAAAAGCCGAGAAATTGAAGGGGAAATGGGATGTTCTTGTTGCCCGAAAGTTGTCTTGGCCCGGCCGGCTTTCCGGCGCTGAAAAGTATCCCTCGTTTCTCATTTTCTGTGCGCGCAATGCCACTCCTCCACAGCCACGTTTTCCCACTTGAGTGGCGGGATTTGGCCTAAACCTCGGCGAAAGGAAACGGGCTCCCTTGGCGCTTTCTCTATTCCGCGTGCGGCGCTTTAAGTGCGGCACGTGGGATGGAAAGGCGGATAAGCTGTTAGTTTTATTCTGGGTGCGGGGTTGCTTGCGGGATATAGGGTTGAAAATAGGGCACCACAATTCCCGTCATCCTTTGCCGTTAACCAAAATGACTGCTACCATAGGAATTGGTCGCTTATCTTTCGTGAGGACCCATTCTGGCCAGATCCTGAATAGGCAAGGCTCTTCCACCAGTTCATATTCAAATACCCAGAATCACCTGAAGGCGAAATGGGCGGCAAATACATTTAATAAATAATAAATGTTTGGCATAAGTTCAGTGGCTCAGCAATAGAACGTATTTATCTCTAAAAATTCTCATCTTGTAATCACTGGACTCCTTTTTTGAGTTTTCTATCTTGATTGACAACTGCACCTATAATTTAGCTTTCTTGCTTCATGGCAATAAGTGAAAGTGGGATTGATAAAAGTTGATTGGTTTCAATAGCAAGATACAGTGATAATTAATGGTGATATGTATAGAGAATATTTATGGATGTTTATACTTGATGCAGTACTGATAATGCTTATCTGTCTTAAAGAGTATAACTTTGCCTAATATTTTTATTACCAAACCAACCCCAATTTAGAAAACTGCTACGGCAGTTGCTCACTGCAAAAGAGGAAATGGGCTTATTAAGGTGAATGGACGGCCTCTGGACATGATTGAACCCAGAACTCTCCAATACAAAGTAAGTGATTTTCTTTGTATGTATAATACATTTTGTATTAACTAATAATTGTTTCCTTTAGTTCCCCCCCCCTCTTCTCTTTAAACATTTATAGTTCTGGTGAAATTGAAGTGGGTTTGAGCTTAGCAGTTTTGTAAAAGCCTTTTGTTACCCAGAATCCTTTGCATTGTCATTAAGGTTCCAATGTTTTACATGCATTTTTGGAGAACTAGGCCAGAGTTATATTGATGTTTGTTTGATTCACTTCTGTCAGTAGTACTGTTTAGTCCTGGTATACAGTGCTTTTGTGCTGGAATATAGTAATTGAAAGCTGTAAAGCAGGGGTCTTCAAACTTGGCAAGTTTAAGACTTGTGGACTTCAACTCCCAGAATTCCTCCTCCAGTCATGTTAGCTCAGGAATTCTGGGAGTTTAAGTCCATAAGTCTTAAACTTGACAAGTTTGAAGACCCTTGCTGTAAAGCATTGAAAGCAAATGAAATGGTTCTATTTCTGTGTAATTTCATTGCAAATTAGTTGTAACTCTTGGGAGGAGTTATTTAAGGATACTGTGTTGGAATATAATGAAATAATTGTTAAGATGGCAAGAAACAAGTTTTCTTAGATGAAAGCAGTATTTACTATAATTTGACTTGGTGATGTAAAAATAGTACATTCAAAGAATACTGAAAGCCTGTATTCTATAAATCTAATGTATGTTTACTTAGACATTTCTGCATTAAATGGGAAGCTTGTTTAAGACTAAATGCTTTTTGTCTCCCAGCTGCTTGAACCAGTACTTCTTTTGGGAAAAGAGCGCTTTGCAGGAGTTGACATAAGAGTCCGTGTGAAGGGTGGTGGTCATGTGGCCCAGATATACGGTATGAGCAGCTCATATTTTACAAGCAGAAAAGTATATTATTAAACGTATCAGCTATCCAAATATAACATGTATACTTGTAAAACCTGTTATCACCTGCGTTAGTTTATTAATTTCTAACCGGATGTTTCTAGATGTGTTTTACTGGTCCCTAGCTAGATTGATTGATGGTCCACCTGATTTACAAGTTTAAGGAAGTCTGCTATATTGTAGTACGTGATTTGGTCTGTAGCAGTTATTAGTGTTTATCATTGTTTATACATACGTATAGATATCAGAGAGCCAGTTTGGTCTAGAGATTAAAGTGCCAGACTAGAAAGCAGGAGACTACTACTCCTGCTTGAAATTTTAGCCTTGAAAGCCAGCTGGGTCACTTTGGACCAGTCACTCTCCACCCAACCCACTGGTTGTTGTGGGGAAAATAGAAGGTTGGTTAGATATGTTTGCAACCTTGAGTTTTTTTGTAAAAATAAAAGTGAAATACAAATAAATAAATACTAACATAAATCCAAAGTATTGCTCCAAAGACTCCACAGTTAATATATCTGACTGAACCTTTACTAGCAACGTGCAGCATTTTTGTTTCAACTTGATGTTTTATTTTACTTATTTCTTCTACAGCAATTCGGCAATCTATTTCCAAAGCACTGGTGGCTTATTACCAGAAATGTAAGTTTTCATTCACTTTATTTTTTTGCTATTTTTTCATTATTATTTTTTTGTAAATTTTATTTGAGTTTTCACAAAGAGAAAAAAAATACAAATAAAACATATTTTTTGAAAGTAGCGTAATCCCGGGTTACATTTCTTCGTACAGACACAAATTCAGGCTCATGCTCATTTTTATATTCCCATATCTTATTACTATTTTACATTTTCTGCATAGCTTCTCCCCTCTTTTAATTTTCTCAATTTTATTTTAATTATCTCATCTCAATTCAAATCATTGTATTTATATTTTTTGTCTGTCCTGTTTCAATTATCTATTATCTTTTCTCATTAAACAAAATTTCTCCTGTAGTTACTGATTGGAGTATGACGTCTTTATATCTTTTAAGTTTATCCATTTAACTCTTATTTAGGCTTCAATATATACCCTAAAGTTATAACATTCAATATAATACATAACTTCCATTCGGATTCTGCTTGGTACATTCTTAAAATACACACTATATTCTTAAAAAAAGAAAAAATTATAAATGTATGTAATTAAAACAACACATTCCATTCCAATTCAATTCTATCATTAATATTAATATTCATTAAAGTCTTAACTTCCTTAACATTACTTTTCAATTAAATTTCATACTTCTATGGGAACAATTATAAGCTTTCCATAATTAATTCCCCCCCTTCACTTATATTTTATAAAACATTAACTAATTAAAATGTTCCCGTTCCTAATTCAATTTTCTCATTTATTTTATTTCACTTATTTTATTAACAAACATTTCACTAAATTACACTAACTATTTTATCTCTCATTTTAATCATACATTGTTTCCAATTTTCTAAAGTTATTTCTATTACTAATATAACAATACAATCTTATGTACCTTTACAGAATCCCTTTTTCAGTTAGATTTTCACCCATTATCTCTAAATAGGTCCTGTTTCTCTATATCTTGCTCGACCTTTGTAACTTCTTTTCTTTTCCTTTTTCCCTCTCTTCTTCTCTCTCCCCTTTTTACCCCCTTGTCTCTCTACCTCTATTTCTCTCTTCTGTATTCCCCTTTTCTGTTGCTTTCCAGTATTATACTTATTTTTCGAATTATTTTTATTTTCCTTGGTTGTTTTTTTAAGTCTTAAATTCTCCATTCTCTTTCCCCCCTTTCCTTTTTCTTCCCCACATAAAATTACTTGTTCATTAAAGATGGCTTATTCTTTGTCCCAGTCTTCTTGTTTTGCAGACGTTTCTTGTTGTTTCTCGTAGTTCCAAATCTCCATTACTAAGAATTGAAAAATGAAGCCAAAAGAACCCTTCCCTTTTCTTGTGCATCTTCTTTGTACTTTTTAAGTTCCATTTTCAATTCATGCAGAAGTGGTGCCATTGTATAAATTTTTAAACAACCACCCAATTAATTTTAGTCATTCAAATGTAATAACCAAGAATCCAAAGATCACCAAATAATCCAAATACACGCAAGCTGTTTCTTTTTGCTCTTTTTTTTCACTTTCTCTTCCTGGGGTTACTGTTTAATTACAAAGTTTCAGTTAAAATGTATCTTTTAGAAGTCTTGTTGAAGTTTTACTGTAGATTCTTTTTAATTCGAGGCAGTGTCCTCCCTCTTCCAGATCCTGCCCTTATTCTTTTTCTCTCCCTTCCTGCTTATGAAAAAAATTTTTTTTAGTGTCCAGAAATCTTTATTATCCCTTTGACATTTTGTTTTATTTTCAGCTTAATTGCCTATTGATGTCAAAGTGGATTTTTCCAATTTCTTATTTAAGTCTCTTAGTTGTCAGTACAGGGAAGGAGAGAGAAGAAGAAAAAAAACCAACCCTTTCCCTTTTCACTTTCCTTTGCTGCTTCCGACTCTTCTTTGGGAGCGATGTTATTTTTTTGTAAGTTTAAATTCCAGGGTACTTTAGTTGTTGCTTTTACAATTTAACCCGGTCAGCCAAAACTTTCACTTCTTATCTTCCTCCTGCACATTCTTTTCCGGTCGAGTTCTTCTTTGTGGTGGCCATTTCTGACCACCGCTGCAACCGCCTTCGGGAAAGGGAGTAATGGCCAGCTGAGGAGGAGAGATGCGGCTCTCCTCAACCCTGCTGGCGGTCTCCCCCCTCTTCACCACCTCTACAGGGTGGCTTAGCCCTGAAACCAGCCAGCTCGGGGCGCTCCAGCGGCAAGCCCAGACCGAAACCGCGCACGATCGCGGATTTCTGTCTGTCGCTGAAGAGACTTCAAACCAGAAGCCTTGTTCATCTTACTCATGTATATTTAAGCCAATATTGACCATATAAATTAAGTGCTGCTTAAAAGATTTTATTTCTTGATGCTTCCTGTAAGTTACCATTTCTGAGCAATGTTATAGGATTGATTATAACAATAGCTTCAAAGTCTAATACAGTTGTTTTATTTTTCTCAAGATGTCGATGAAGCTTCTAAGAAGGAAATAAAGGATATCCTCATCCAGTATGATAGGACCTTGTTAGTTGCTGATCCTCGACGTTGTGAGTCCAAGAAGTTCGGTGGACCTGGTGCTCGTGCACGTTATCAAAAATCCTATCGTTAAAACCTTTTTTGTCTATTTGAAATAAAGGATAAAATTTAATAAATAACTTGTTTCTGAGAACTATATTTCAGTCTGTTTTTGTGATGTTTCGGGAATGCTTAAGAGTCAGTTTTAAAATTTTATTAGCTTATTTCAGCTTCTGTCTTTTAGTGCGGTCTTAAAGGTTTACTCAACATGAATTATAACTTAATTAGACATAGTTCCATTAAAATACAGTAAATTGGGTATAAAAATACAGTAAACAATTCTATCTGGTGTGAATAAGAAGTTTGCCCTATTTCAGTTTCTTTGGCTTAACTACAGCTACATAGGCTTTTCTCAAAACTTGCAGGAGCAAAGTCCTCCATTCAGTGGATGCTGTAGATTGTGATCCTAAAAATAGTAAATATTTTTAATGCAGTCTAACAAAGCATATATGTGGAATTCTGGAGACAGTAGTAACATAGTAATTCTTATAATTAGAATTACTAAGTTTTGTTTGTATAATTTATTTTCAAATTACAGAAATATCTAATGTTAACACAGCTTTGTGGTGCACACAAAGTTCTCGGTTCTGCCTATAATTCCCTCTGAAATGAAAAAACCAATATTTAAACTCGCAAATTTTCTCTCTCTATATATATAGATATAGATATATAGATTCGATATAGATATTCCAAATACCATTTTCATCGTTTTCTATAGTTCCTTTGATAGCCTAATCATTGTAAAGGACTCTGATTTTGAAAAGTTAAATGAGGCTAGGCCCGATTAATATTTGAATGAGAGATCATAAAGAAATCTTTGAGCTGAAGACTTTATTGGAAGAAAAATCCTGGAAGAAAGCAATAGAAAAATGCTTCAAATTTAGTAAAAACAACACAGATGTCAATTCATTAGAGCAGTGGTTCCCAACCTTTTTTTCCGCCCCGCACCCCTAAAGAAATTTCACTCGAACCTCACACCCTCTGAAATTTAGACTTTAGGAACTACTGAACGCGTTAAATATATGGTAGGATTGAATCTTTTCAGCTATGTATGTGACGGCCACTAAATAACGATACTTAACTCTAAAATGAAAACAAAGTTAATCCACTGCATAATAAATAAAAATGACAACATATAGCCAATATCCTATTATTTACCTGGACTTTTCTCGCACCCCCTGGAATATCGTCTCGCACCCCAGGTTGGGAACCCCTGCATTAGAGCTTGTGGGAAGATAGTGATATTTAAGAGAATTCTTAGTTGGAGACAAAACGTCATATATCCATAACCAGAATTGATTTCTCAACCGTCCTAGTCTATTGTAAAAGGGAGAATAATTTTCTGTTTGAGAAAAATTACTAGTGATTATGGAACTAAAGTGCCTCATTTATTTGGTTTCACATTTTCCTAAATAATTTTCCATCTTAAGCAGTGGGCTTTTCTACTTCCATATGGTTGTTTCCTAACTACTGACAATAGAATTCTGCCACATTCCAGAACACTTCCTATCAATCTGAAAAGAAAAATTAATAATCTCAGTGTTCTGGGAATATTTATGTGTATACATTTGTATGCTGTATGTTTGTATATGTTTTTAAGTGTAATGTAGGGGCCTGCAACCTTAAAACACCCAAAAAGCCATTTGGACCAGTTTCTCACAGAAAAGACAACACTGCGAGCCACAAAACCTGGGTGGGCATGGCCAACTTAACTTCACTCCCACCCAGTCACATGTCCCCTAGCCAAGCCTACCCAGGTTTTGTGGCTCCCTGTGTTTTCTATGGGAAATAGGTCTCTCTCCCCCTTCTCATTCTCTCCATCATTTTCTCATTTCTCTCTTCCCCTTTCTCTCATTTCTTTCTCTTTCCTCTCCCACTTCCTTTCTTTTTCTTTCTCTCCCCTTCTCTTATTTGTTTCCCTCTTTTCCCTCTCTCATTCTTTCCCTCCAGTTCTCATTTCTTTCTCCCTCTCCCCCTTTTCTCTTTTCCTCTCTCATTCCCTCCATTTTCTCATTTCTCTTTTTTCTCCCCTTTTCTCTCTCCCCTTCTCTCATTTGTTTCCCTCTCTTTTCCCTCATTTTCTTCCTCCAGCTCTTTAATTTTTCTCCCTCCCTCTCTCCCCCTTTTCTCTCATTTCTCTCATTCTCTCCCTCTCATCATTTTCTCATTTCTCTCTCATCACTCATGCGTGTACAAGCGGGATACCCTTCTGGGCCAGGATCACAGCAGCGGTTGTAATGGCAAGTACTGTCACCACTGCGCAGTCATGTGCATAGTCGGCTGCGCTGCCCAAGAGAGCTGGAGCTCTTCCTGCATCTGGCGACGGCTGCTCCTCCCCATTCTCCTTCCTGAGCTGACATGAAGGGGACCACAGCTGGTGCTGAGCTGCCCACAAAGAAAACACTAGGGTCGCTTCAGAGAGGCTTGTGCAACCGAGTTAGCCAGTGTCTTAGGGTGGAGAGCAGGTTACAAGACTGAGTCGGCAGGGAGCCGCACGAGAGGGGTCAAAGAGCCACATGTGGCTCTGGAGCCACAGGTTGCCAACACCCGGTGTAATGGAATAGAAGGTAGAAGATTTCAGTTGCAGATCAGAAACATTTTAAAGCACAGGACACAATGGCTTTTCCACACAGATGAGTTAGGAAGAAAAAATGTTCTTTGCTCATCTTTTTGAACAATTTTTCAGTGTTCTGTCAAAAAAGCAACTAGCTAGGCCCAAACATTTCTGCAATTTCAGCAGTTGCTGATTAGTGAAGGAGTAGAAGAAACCAGAAAATGAGCTGAAGGGACCAAATAATAGATTTGGTACTACATTCCTAAAAGTGTTAACAAACATTTCCAATTGAAGGAGCATCCTGTAATGTCAATAGAGAAAGCTTTCTAATGCTCGTCAGATGGTAAAATATATTCCTATATACTAAGTTGATTCACTACTAGAGTTGTCCCCCTTGTTTCCATTTGAATGTTGCCTTATAGGTTGTTAATGAAATGCATCAAATGATGTCAAGTAATTGGTAAGGATGTTCCATCAGAACTGATTTAAAATTGATATCAGTTTAAAACAAAATTGATCTAAACTTTATTCTATTTGTATATGGTCAAATTAATGAAGACCCTTAATAGTTTTTAGCAATGTAAAAGCACTCAACTAATTAAAATGTCCATGGTAATTACAATTAAACTTGAAAATTAATAACAAATAAAAATATAAGACAAAATGGAATGCAACCATTTTTTAAAAGTATCAACAGTTAACTAGTCATCAAATGCCCAGAAGTGGATTTCAGTGTGATTCTTGATTCCAAGGGAGGCTTTTCCATAAGGGAACAGTGACTGAGAAAGCACCAAAATGTGATCCATAGTAGTAAAAAATCTCTATAAAATAGCTAGGTATCAGAAAAGCAAATGTAAAAATCAATCTCAAATTACCTCTTTGGTGGAGACAGAGTGAATTGAAAATGGTCCAAATGCCATTAATATTATTCTAGATTCCTTGTGAAGAATACTAGAATGTCAGAAAGAAAGAAAAAAACTACTTGTTCCACTTTTAAGTCAGGGATTACAACTTGCTTGCTTGCTAGTTATTTGCACTCTGAAAACATTACAATCTTAATAATTTTTCAAATACTTTTCTAAATGCTTGAATCTTGAATATATATATATAATAGTGGATAAATGGATTATATATATATCATAGTGAAGACAGTGGATCCTGATTGCTAGAAGCTTCAAAGATGACATGCAAAACAATCTCTTAAGTATGGTGGCTTGGCAGGTCTGCTCTCCCCAAGCATTATAAAGGATTGATTCAGTTCCACAGAGGAATAGGAGCGTAGGGGGGCTCATGTAACTAATACAGGTTGCCATGCATTGCTAATGAGAACAGCCTGGCCAAAGCATCTGCAGCATTTTCAAAGCTCAAAAGCTGTATGCAGCAAGCTAGTTTCATTCCCCACCACTACCTAACATTTCACTTTATCAAACTGGAAAGAGCTTGCAAATGATAGTGACTTTTAAAATGCCTTCCTAATTAAGGGCACCAATTTGGACCATTTTTTTACCTTAAACTGCTGCACTGAAATGAATGTAGTGAGAAAAACCAATTTCATGACACTCTGGCATATTTTGGGGTTTCACATTCTGTTTTTAACCTTCAAAGGTAAGTCTTTGTTTTGTTTTTAAATTTAACATTGCTTAAAACATTTATAAATGTGTTATTTATTTCTTTTTACTTTATGGAAAAAGTAACATTTACAAAAAGAAAGAAATACTTTATTTTATCCTTTCTTTGAAACTAATGTTAATTATAACACTATTAAAAAGAGGGTTCAAAGATATTCTTTGGATTAACAACAAGACCAGTTTTCTAAGAACTAAGTCCTACTGTGTCCATAGGGTCTTCCTAATAGATTATATTCCACATGTGCTACTCTTCTCCATAACAATATTTTTTCTCATAGTAGCTAGAAACTAGTTAACAGCAATGGGTTAGCATGTCAGGATAAATGTTTAATTAGTAATAGCATTCTATGGATCATTTTGTCATTCTTATTTGGTTTGGTAGTTGAAAGAGTACTTAACAATCTTCTCTTTTGAAAAAAATGTTTTAATTTTAATAACTCCAATAAAAGGCTGCCTTTAGAGCTCAGATTATTAATATAAATTTCAGAAGAGTGTGAGAGAGAAAGAATGATTTTCACTATTTTTATACAATAGAGTCTGTCTGTGAATTACATCTCCTGAACAGAACTGCAAGGTGAGTTTGCATTTCTGTTTCTTGATAATAACACATTCATATTGGGGAATAGAACACTGCACTAATATTTAGAAGTTTAAGAATTTTTAAAAAAAACCTATAAGCAAAGCATTAGATTAGAAAAGTTGCTTCAACAACGTTTCAATAACTTAAGTGTTATTCAAAGCATGAACTGTCAGGAAGGATTGCCTAAAGATATTTGTATAATGTATCCAACAAATTTATAATTTCAGAAATCCTTATAGGGCACACACTTTTTACATTTGAAGGAGTATGATTTTGAGATACGGCTTGGAAACTGAGAAATCTCAGTTAGGAAAAGTCTTAATTGTACTAGCATGTTTTGAGAACATTTATGCATTTTCTGTTAATACTTATTTAATGTGGATCCCAGAAATCAAGCAGAGGATCCCTTAGCTATTGCCTTAGATTCATCTATGTTTCTTAAACTTTTTTTCACTCAGGGTTACTTCCCACTTTTAAAAAATAATGGAGGACTCTCAAAGAGCTTTTGTTTTTATGGCGTGTATTTTTTAAATTTGCCATATTAAAATGAAAACTGATGCATTTGTTGCTGTTACTGCTTTTCATGATTGATGGGATTTTAATATTGTATTTTTTAACATAGACTGAAAAATAACTGATTTTTCAGACCCACAAAGGGTTCTAGTACCACATTTTAACACTGCCTTAGGTCATGTATGTCTAGCTTGGTATCATGCAAATGTGTTGAAGTTGCAACTCCCAGATCACAGAGGAAATGCTATGATAAATGTATTGATAGTAAAGACCAGAGGGAGGGGGGAAGGAAGGAATTTAGTATAAAATATTATAAAAGCCAGCCAGAGAATATATTCAGTAGATCTAAGCACTAAGGTTAAAAGAAGTAAATAGTGAAAATAAGTGGTTAATTTTCACAGCAAATTAAAAAAAAGACTTGCTGATA
Organism: Notechis scutatus; assembly: GCF_049901735.1. Taxonomy (NCBI): domain Eukaryota; kingdom Metazoa; phylum Chordata; class Lepidosauria; order Squamata; family Elapidae; genus Notechis; species Notechis scutatus. Next base: position 41,250,527 of record NC_142014.1, read on the forward strand.
ATTAATTTATATATTAGAAAATGTGAACTTGAATATTTGAACAGATTACCTATTTTCTTCTATAACAATCCATAAAACAAATTTACATTTTTGTCAGCATTTTCATTACAATACCAACTGCACAAAAGCAAAATCCGTAAGATTATGCTTAGATTACTGATTCCCATCTTGCTCATATCTAATAAAAGCAACTTGAATTAAGATTTGAATCAGTTATTGGATCTTTCAGATTATTTTGTTGTTGTGCTGGTTCTGTTATTAATCTTATTATTAGCCCCATTATTACCCTGAAACCTATGCTTTCTTAAGGTTAGGGGAGACAACTGTTCTAACATTAATAACACATAGGACTACCTGTATTAGGCAATCCTGACATCATGGAAAGTTAAGCAGTGATTCACTTAACAACGTGGCAAAAATGTCATAAAATTGGGCACAAAGCACTGCCTTGCTCAGAAACTGAAATGTTGGGTTCAATTGTGGTTGTAAATTGAATACTAACTTTAAGGATTTTTTTGGGAAAGGAATTCCCACCAAATAATTGATGAGATAAAATTAGTTTGTTGCCAGTTGCACATCTAGAGAACCAACTACAGATAGGAACTTAATTGCACTAGTTAGTATATGCAAACTGGTGGTATGAGTTCTGAATGTGTTATGTACTTATAGCCCTGACAATAATTAATAATAATTTATTCAGTCAATGACCAGCAAAAAATTATCTCTACCAAAAAAAGACAACACCATAGTACAATCAAGTGGATGAGATAAAATACTAGCACAACAATGTTAAAATAACACATAGAAATGTGAGATAAACTGTTATAATGGTGCATGAATTAGTTATGCAAGTATAAATCTAAAATATTATGGGCTATGAAATATAATAAATATTGTCTAAAAACAAAATAGCTAGGATGTGTTAAATTTAAAGTGATCAATAAATCAGAAATGATTATTTTCTATCCAATTAAGCCTTATTTTCATTGTGAAAACACAGAATTTGGCTATTATATGGGTGGTAGTTTCATAACAGATAGTTTCAAATCTTCTAGAAGATGGCTTACACAGAGTGGTCTTCCTGAAAATTTATATATTAGGGGCAGAATATAAGCAGACTTGATATCCCTCCAGAACTTAAAATGTAGTAGTATGTGACCCTTTCAGTGAGCTAATGAACTTTAACATCACTGATTCTATCATTCTGACCCATTGCCTTTCTAATTTTAATGAAACCATTCTATTTCTTTTTTATTTATTTTCAATTATTAAATGTATCCAACTATTACTGATTTTTCAATGGCGAGTAGCTATAATTAATGTCCATGAGCAAAAGATTGGTATCTCTTATACTTGTAAAAGAGGGGATGAAAAGGGAAACAAACTTGCACATTAACGGTTTCTTAAAAAAAAAAAAAAAGCTTAGCTCAAGAAAGGTGTCTTTGATCAAGTGAGATAAATCAGAATGAAGCACCTCTCTCATGGGAGTCTGTTTATAACCTTTGATTATACAGGATTCTCTTTGTTTTCTTCCAGGAATGAATTTACTGTAGTTCCTCAAAAAGGAGATCTCTTAGCAGCTGAGGTAGGCTATACCTCAAAAGGAAGAAGAGAAAAGGCACATACACACACGCACACACATTTGCCAACAAAGGGTGCTTGCTATCCCTACAATGAAGTCTTTGTAAAACAGAATGGAAATGTGAATATCACAGCAGGAACAAGTGGAGTAGTTTTTCCATACTGTACCTATTTTCCTGCACTTCTCAAAATGCAGATCTACATTTAACTACCCATTCATTCTTCGTAAATAGCTTATTAAATTAATTACCATAATGCCCTAAGTGATGCACACATAAAATAGACAAAAAGCATCTTTCGTGTTATCTCTTTTGTGAGAGTAGACAAAAAGGAATTTTGTTGATGCTTTGCAAAATGCATAATTGGGAAACCGTAGATGAGCTCTCTTTCAGATGCAACAGTTCTATCTCTTCCACAATAGATTCCCACAAACAAATGTTATATTTCTGAAAAATCTTCTCGCTATTTAAGTGTCTCATTTAATCTGGAATACCATGGATACAAAAAGTCTACATACTCCTGTTAAAATGGCAGGTTTTTGAGATGTCAAAAAAACCAGACCAAAATTAATCACTTCAAAATTCTGTCTACCTTTGACATATAAACTGTACAAGTGGGGGGAAAATAACAATTAAAAAAACTTACAATAATGTGGTTGCATAAAGATGCACACTCTTAAACTAATACTTTATTGAAGGTCCTTTTGATTTTATGACTGCATTCAATCATTTAGGGTAGGAATCTATCAGCATGGCACATCTTGCCTTGGGACTCTTTGCTCACTTTTCCTTGCAAAAGCACTCCAAATCTGTCAGAGGAGGAGGGCATTTCCTCTGCATAGCCCTCTTTAGGTTACCCAATAGATTTTCAATTGGATACACCTGGAACCAATTTTTGACCATTCCAAAACTTTTATCTTCTTCTGAATCCATTCTTTTCTTATTTGGAAGTAAGCTTTGGGTCATTATTATGTTGAAAGATTAAATTCATCTCCATCTTCAGCATGTGAGCAGAGGCCTGAAGCTTTTGTGCCAAAATTGACTGATTGATCGTTCATAATTCATAATTCCTTCAACCTTGACTAAAGCCCCAGTTCCAGCTAAGAAAAGCAGTCTGAAAGCATAATGCTGCCATCACCATCATTGTGGGTATGGTATACTTCTGATGATGCGCACTGTTGTTTTGGTACCAAACATACTTTTTGGAATTATGGCCCAAAAGTTCAACCTTGGTCTCATCAGACCAGGACACATTCTCCCACATGCTTTTGTCAGACTTGATGTAGGGTTTTGCAAAATACAGCTAGGCTTGGATGTTTTTCTTTGAAGAAAAGGCTTCCATCTTGCCACCCTACCCTGCTTATTAAGAATACAGCATTTAGCATACAATCAGTACTTGCCAGAAATTCCTGCAGCTTCTTCAATGTTGCTGTAGACCTCTTGGTAACCTCTCAGATCAGTTTTCTTCTTGTTTTTTTCATCAATTTTGGAGGGACATCCAATTCTTCCTAAACTTAAGCTACTTACACATTTAAGCTAACATGAATTTGATTTCAGAAGGCTGCTATACCCATCTACAGTGGGTATAGAAAGTCCAAACATCCCTGTTAAAAGGTTAGGTTTTTGAGATGTAAAAAAGTCAGACTTGCAAAAAGAATTTACAATGCATCAAAGGGAGCTCATTGTTGAAAAGTATCAGTCTAGAGAAGGACACAAAAAATTTCCAATGCATTTACCATGGAACACAGTGAAGACAATCTTCAACAAGTGGAGAACATGTCACTGTTATGCCATATTTTCTCCACTTGTTAATAACTGTCTTCACTGTGTTCCAGGGTATAGCCCAGGGGTCGCCAACCTTTTGGACCTCAGGGACCACCAAACTCATAATTTTAAATCCCGCGGACCAGAGACGCTGGGAAAATCCCCCAAAAAGTCTGCAGGAAAATTCCCCACCCCGTTTTCCTACTGATCAATCATTCTTTATTTGGGATCACAGGATACTGTCTCCAGCTCCGTTCTCAGGGGGAGAGAGAGGGGGGTTTGGTTTCATGTAACGAAAGCAGCAGAAGCAGCAGAAGTCTTTCTCTCCCCCAAACTCTGCCAGAAATGAGTCTTGGTGAGACTTGTTGCACTGGTGCAGCCTCTTGGAGCAGGATGCCTTTCAGGGTCCCAAAGACTCATTTCTGGCAGAGTTTGGGGGAGAGAAAGAAAGACTTTTGCTGCTTTCCTTGTGTGCAGCCAAAAGCAGAAGAAGAAAGAAGCAGAAAGAAGCAACCCGGTGGCCAGGCAAGGCACATGGGGTGAGTGGGGCAAGTTCCCCCCTCCGCCCTTTCCCCCCTCCCCTCACTACCTTGTATTGTTCGCAATGCAAGCGACGCAAGCCTTGTGTTCCCGTGCAGCCTGGATTAATTGCTTTGGGGGGGGGTGACATTTCTCTGCGGACCACCAAAATTTTCTTGCAGACCACCAGTGGTCCACGGGCCACTGGTTGGCAACCACTGGTATAGCCAATGCATTGGAAATTTTTTGTATTCCTTCTCCAGACTGATACCTTCTAACAATGAGATCCCTTTGATGCTTTGAATGCTCTTTGCAGATAATGACTTTTGCTGTAAGAAACAACAGACTTTATAGAGTAAATGTCAGAAAAATCCTACCAATACAGCTGAACTTCATAGTCACACCCATATTTGTAAGAGGATATGAACCACATTATTTTTGGTTCTTTTTAAATTTTTCCTCACTAAACAATTTCAGTTTGTTTTTCAATTGACTTGTGCAGTTTACCGGTATATATTTAAGGTACAAAAAATTCTGAAGTGATTTATTTTAGTCTGATTTGTTTTCATCTCAAAACCTGACATTTTAATGGGTGTGTGGACTTTCTATACCACTATAGATGAAGACTGAGCAGCCTTCTGAAATCAAATTCATACTAGTTTAAATGTGTTAGTAATTTAATCTTCATCTACTTTATCTTTTAGATGAGAGGGACAGGCAAAAACATTTAGGTCAGCTTTCATAGTGGGACCAACCCACATAATATGGTGTCCTTATTCCACATTCAGTTAGAGGAGGTGCTGGTTGATACTTGAGTATTATTTCACAGTGGTAGTGGGATTGTATTTTCCATCCAAGAAAAGGGTGGGAAACAAGCTTAGAACATGCAGGACAGGTTATGAAACACCCATAGCTCTGTCTATTCACAACTTGCTCTTTCCCAGGACCTGTTGCCTGCAATGAGGGCTTTATGTTTTTTTGTCAAGGCAGGTTATGTTGCAAGAGAATGATTACTCAACTAAGTAAGTGGAGATGCTGACTGGATTTATTGTACAATAAATTATATCATGGTTTACTTGTATTGGGCATACCATTTAATGCAAACTGTGGTTTATTCAATAAGCAGAAGTTGTGGCTTAGAAAGATTTAATCAATATAGTTAAGATACAAGAAACATCACTGACATTTCAGTAATGTGGCAAATTTTAGAAGTCACACTCTACACATAACATTTATCTATACTTCAACTATGGAGCAACATTTCATTTTTAATATAAGAATTATGTGTCTTTTAAATGCCTTCACTTTGGTGGTGTTCAGTGTTGGTAAGTCTCTTTTATTTTTCTAATATTGAATGAAATTATATCTGAATTCACTATTAACTAACCAAAAGCTTTGAGCTTCCCCTGAGAACAATCTTTATATAAACTTAAAGCAATTATTATTTTTTTACAATTAAATTGTAATTTGTAGAATTTTAAGTTTTGAGGATTTATTTTTGGTTTGGAAACTCATGAGAGGTTTGCTTGTTTTTCTCCCTTTCTCTCATAGACAACCACTGTTTCATCAGATTTTCATGATGTATTTTCTCAGGCTCAGAATTCATCAAGAGGTCAGTAACATTATAACCCAGCTAACTATAATTAAATATATTTGTATAATTGCCATGGATTTCCCCCCCACAGCTATTAATGTGAATATTTGACAAGTTCGCTGTTTTAATAGTTGGAAGAAGGCTGAAAAAATAGATGGGTTATTGACATGGTAGATCAAATCCAGTTTCAGACCAGAGGGAAAGAATAAGTTAGCTTCCTTCCATTCCACTTACTTACAATAAATCAACTGGACAAAAAAGAATGTGACTCTATAATTGGGACCCAGGTCTATTTCCAGTGAGTATTTATTTGCTTATGGGTTAAGAAATTAAAAAAAACAGTCACTGGCTTGTGTTCCGAGGCAGAAGGTTAGTATAATAAAATGCATATAATAAATAATACTAAAAATAATAAAGCTTAGTATAATAAAATGCAGTATTAATAAAATGCATCAATATTTATTAATCCTTTAAACTGTGGGTGAATGGGTTAAAACTGATTTTGTTTACAAACTTATCAACCAGTTCTGTTACTTTCTGTTTCCAATTATCTCTGCTGTGATAAAGCCAATTTTTTTTTTATTGCATCTTTGCTGATTATTTCAAATTGCTGGCTTAGGCATTTCATTTAGAAATTTATATACAGATGCATGATGTATACGGGAATGATATTTATATCTTTGGATGACAAATGCTTTCAGATAATTTATTTCTGAGGGAAATTTCCCAGATGTTAAAAAAGGAACTAAATGCGTGTTTCACCTTAATTGCAAGAAAAAATTAATTTATGAATTGTGGATTTTTGCAGAAATAAAATAACTTTTTAAGAAGAGAGAACACACAAGCAACTTATATGGAGGATAATAAACTTAACAGAAAGCTATCTTTAAGATGATGTATATACAGTATATTTTGGGCAATCTTTCTCAACCCATCAATTCCTTGGATATGCAGAACTGAAACAGGTCTTGGAGGTACCAGGGCCTGCTTAAGAAGTTCGTCTAATCTGAGCCCTAACTGACACCTGTCTGTTTTTTTATGCAGCTTCTTGTTCTCAATATTGTCTTAATGGAGCAGTTTGCACAAAGACAGGATTTTGTGACTGTGAGACATTTCAGGCACAGGGGAAGCGCTGCCAAATCAGTAAGTTCCAGGAGAAGGTGTGATGCACTTTTATTGTAGGTATATAGCAAAATATTCAATCTCATATTTTAATAATTCAAGCTTACATTTTGCAAAGATATAAGTACTACTAAGTCTAAGTGTAATTTGTAATTGTGGTTCTGGATCACCCTAGACATTATTTTAACTGGTTAAGCTTGTTAGCATTTTTAAAAAAGGTATTTAAAGGGGGCTTTAAGTGTTTGGAGTTAGCTAAATTGACGTCAGCTCTTTAAGATAACCCAACTCAGGAAACAGAAGTTGAAGGAACCAATAGAACTGTATTTTATTGTGTAAGGTATAATTATTACAAAATCTTGAAAGTCTGCCAGTTTCCTTCTGTCCTCTCTAATGCCACACAGAATCAAGGTGGGGTTACTTTAAGTCTCATAAATTATGCTTACCACTTTCCCAGGGCTGAGTTTTCATTTACAGACTCTTTCATGAGTTAATGGTTCTTACTATCTCATTCCCCTCCCCCTTTTAACCGAACAGTTGCACAATATGAATCTCAGTGGGTGTGTGCAACATAAAATCCTCAAGTTCAATCCCCAAAAATTTGCCATTAAAACAATTACTAGTTTGTATTTAATAAAAGTGGGAAAGAAAAGGCAAGTATTAAAGAATATGGTATGGATCTTTACATTTCAGTTATGGTCCCTAATCATTGTTGGAGATGCCCAGCCAGCACACAATTCAGAAGACATAAGTTATCCTCATCTTGGAAAAATTTCTACAACATTCTGCTAATACACCTAAGGGTTCAAAATATTTATCCATGATTCCCATTCCTTCATCCTTAGACTCCAAGATTAGGTACATATAAAAGTATAGTATTGCATTTGCTATGTTATAGCTTCATCATCCATTTTACTAGCAGATGCATTCATAGAGAGGTGAAAATTACTTCTTGTGATGCAAACCTGGTCCCTTATTATTTGTATTGTAATGCCACGGTCACACACAAGACAGAAAAGTTTGTGGTGCCATGGTACTATACTGTTTGTGGTGACAGACTTTCATAAATTTAACTATTTTGCAATAATCTTGCAAAAGTCTCTTCTTAGAATATAGTTGGGTTTTTTTTTAGTTTACTTTATTGTCATTGCACCTCATACAATGAAATAAAACACTATCTTCAGTGCGCATCATGACCATGAAAATAAACACAAGCACAAAAGTTCCAATTTTTATTCTGAAAAAGCCCGATTTGCATCGATAATGTTCACTATTTTTTCATGCACCAGTGTTTTCATATCCTTGCAACATCCTGAAGAAGGAAGATGAAAAGATGCCAGCTCTTTTGAGAAAGACAGCTACTGCAGGAAATATTCAGGAAGTTAATCTAGTTATATTATCTAGTTATATTTTAGTTTGTCTTCAGAACATATATTATCAAATTTCCTTACTTTATTTCTATTTGTTTACATTTCCATCCACAGGTTCTTTTTAAACATCTGATTATATTGTGATGTTTCAGTTGTTGTTTTTTTTACAACATAATGTGATGAATATCTTTGGAGTGAGCAACACTCATCTGAAATTATTGTTTCTGCTGGCCTGGCTTGCAAACAAGTATGTTTGTTTTCTTTAGTTCCAAATACTGGCAAAGACAGAGGTGGGATTTGCAAATCATGGGGACAATACCATTTTGAAACATTTGATGGCATCTACTACTACTTCCCAGGAAACTGCTCATACATTTTTGTGAAAGATTGCAGTAATCCAGAACCTCAGTACACTGTGTGGGTAAGACTTGAAATTGGGTCAAGAGGGACCTGAAAACAGAATGCTCTTTTCAGCCAGTTATGTAAGAGATTCTTCTATACTGTATAACTAAGCTGATTTAGATTATGGTATGGAAAGAGAACTATTTCCATTCTGTGGATCACTTACTATTCTATGATTCAGTTTGCAGAATTCATGATTCCATTCATTGAGCAATTAATAATTAATTATTTGGTTATAAGGTCAAAAAGCATTCCGGGCAGCTAACACAAAAGGATAGGAAAATGAGGAAGCGATAAGTATACCCTAATTACATTAATCAATATTGTTTCTAATATTATAGATATATTTTGTTCATTTCCCATAATCCCTAGAAATTGGTCTGAATTCTTATACGTTTCATTTTGTAACTTTCATGTGGATTTGACAGGATTATGTTACTGTTAGACCTAATTTTGAACCCATTAGGTAGAAGGTGGGTATTTAGTAGTCTGCATCTATCTAGTATTGGAAAGATAAGTGTAATATCTATAAGAAAATTTCCTTACTAATGGGAGCAAAAATTCATTCAGATATTGCCTAAAAGAGGAAAATTGCAGATGATAAAATGGCTGTCTGTAGTTTTCCTTACTACTTCCCAATGCCAATTAGTTGAATGTACTACTCTAGATTGAACTATTTTACTCAGCTTTTTTTCATCATTTAAATTCAGCATTATTAGTTTTTAAAAATATAATATATTCTATATTGCCATAGAATATCTTATGTGAAAATTAATAAAAGATGAGATCAGAATCAGCATTGTATCAAATGGTGATCAAGGAATTTTGAAGTTTTGAAATAAAAAAGCACACTGATATTTAAAATTTCAGAGTAATGATAATACTATTTTGATATTCCCTGTGTTGGTGTAAGAGCGTGGTTTATCAGACTGATTAGCAAGGACAAAAGTTAAGACCACCCTAAACCCATGTTTGCTATAGCAAAAAATTGAAAGATTGCATTAAGGCTTCATGTAAAAGTATTATTGAATAACTGTTTTAGGTTGGCAGCATGTTTAACCACGTTCTGGTTAGTAATAGATATATCTATCTCATCATCTATCATCTATTATCAATCAATCAATCATCAATCATCAATCTATCATCTATCATCATCTAACATCTGTCACAACATTTTGGTACTTTCATATCTCCACAAAAATACACATACGTAACAAATACCCAATTGGTTAACCTGATATAGAGTGAGTATTTTATTTGGTAATTCAGGATGAACATAGGGCAAAGATATTCTGGTTAGCAGAGATGAACTTTTAAATACATAATACATATACATAAATAATATATAATAATACATAAATACATCAGAGATGAACTTTTAAATATATGTGTCAACCCAAGCAGGGTTTTAAGAGTTAAAACCGGCACCTTGAGTTGCGTCTGTAAGCCCATTAGTAATCAGTAGAGTAATTTCAATATAGTGTTACATTTCTAAACCTATTTTTATGGAACCTCCATTTTGAAGATTGCATATGATATGATAGTGGAAAATGTATCCACCATGTGTTATACATATTAACATGTGTACAGTTTTTCTTTAGAGACATCTACACTAAATACGCTATAGAAAAACTGCTATAAACATTTCCAGTTTGTTTCTTTTGGAAAATAAGTTGTATAGTGTGTAATACTTAAAACATGTTCTTACGTTTTATGTATCTATTTCTTTTCTCTTTAAGATTAATAATAGCCCTCACTGTGCTGGTTCAGTGTACTCTTGTTTACGGTCAATAAGCTTGTTCTTTTCAAATCAGGATGAAATACACATATCGGGACATGAAGTTAGAAAGGGTAGAATCAGGTAAAAACAATTGAAGTGCTTTCTTATGCTTCTTAAATAACTAAAGTATTCATAGGAAAATTATTGAATTGTTTGTCTTATGGTGAAAGTTTGATGATGAAAATATTCAATTCTGGTTGACATGGAATTGCAAAACCTGGAATAGAATCTCTGTTTTTCCCTTTCTGTATCACTATCAAGATTGTGAGACTGTAGCCAACCAGCTAAGGAAGGGAATCTCGCAGGTGCTAGTTGAATATAATTGAAATAACATGGTTACATTGCAAATGTTAATATTTGTATTATGGAAAAATAAAAATGGATTCAAATTTAAAAAAAATTAAATGCACTTGTTATAAGTTGCATTTTATGTATAAAAAGATAATTTCAATATTATATTACTATGATTCATTTTTTTAAAGAAACAATATTTTTATCACTAAAATATAGCATGATTATAGCTGACATCTTTAAATTGGAATTTATTTTATTTTTCAGGTTGTCTTTGCCCCAAACAATTGGAAATATTTTCATTGAGAAATTAGCAAATTATATTTTGGTGAAAACTACATTTGGCTTTTCCTTAGCTTGGGATGGAAACTCTGGGATTTACATTAAATTGACAGAAGAACACAAGGGAAAAACATGTGGTCTCTGTGGAAATTATAATAACAACACATCGGATGATCTCATATTACAAAGTAGTAAGCAAGTAACCCATGCTAAAATATATGATGATAAACTCAACCCATTTCCTTTCATTCTACTTATTTGTAATTGTCATCAGAGAATATTACTAGGCTATTGAATTTGTTGTGGATGGTAATTGCATACTTTTCGCAAGTCATGAGGTGAAAACTATATAATTACTTAACAGTGATATAATATATTCAAGATTCATAACATCATTATCATTCTTATGACTTTATTTAATCAGTGGTGTTATCTGCCTATTGCAAATAAGGACTGATTTTGAAATGGCACAAACTGCTTAAGACTACTAAAATGAATTTGTGTGTATGGCAAAATTCAAACAGGACCTTTCTTAGCTGGTCTTGTCCACCATTAATAAGGTATATTAGTATCAGCTATTGTGGTTATAACTCCATGTCAAGCAGTGGTGAGATTCAAAATTTTTTACTACTGGTTCTGTGGGCATGGCTTGGTGGGCGTGGCAGGGGAAGGATACTGTAAAATCTCCAGTCAGAGGTGGTATTTGCCGGTTCTCTGAACTAGTCAAAATTTCCACTACCAGTTCTCCAGAACCTGCTGAATACCACCTCTGATGTCAAGACTCAAATTGATGTGAAGACAGATGCACTATGTTATCTATTTTAAAGGAATTATACATTACATGCATATTTTGCAATCTAGGGAACCATCATTTGAATAACTAAACTTTGAATATCTTATTGTATATGCTGGGCTATAAACTGTATAAAATTTATGTTTTTAAATAGGTGACTATAAAGAAGATATAGCTAAATTTGCTAATAGCTGGGCTGTACAAATCCCAGATGATGCAACCTGCGTACCTATTACATCTAGTTTTCCTAGTCCTTGCAACATTGATATGGAATCTTATGAGGTAAGTAGTTTAGGTTGCAATTTTCATATAAAATATTTATTTTTATGAGTCTTGATCTCAAGAGCCACAAGTGATATAATAAAAAGTGTGTTGGCTTTTCAAAAGAGTTATTAGGCTAGGTTGGATGGGAGGAAATATTCTGCATGTTTAAATTCCCTTTTTACGACCCTGTAATCTCTTAATTCAGGGTAGAGTCAGGGCAATTGGATGGAACTAAGCATTTACTGGCCAGATGCCTTTCCTGACACCACACAGAGTTTGCAGCAGATATGTTTTGTTTGCACCCTAGGAGAGAAGCATCTGCCGCTACCTAGGATTGAACTTTCAACCTTCTGAATAGAAGCAGTTTTCATCACTAGGCCACCATGCCAGTCAAATTTTTTGCATGTTTAATTTTATATATATACAGTATATATGTAGGTATGTGTGTATATATCTCAATACCATTTTCATTCTACATTTAGAGTATCTACTTTAAGTGCCAAATACTCCTGCAGTTTCCTTTTCTAAGTTGTCATCAAAGCATAGATCCTTATCCCTACATTTCCAGCTGCATGAATGACCTATGTAGGTAAGATGAATATACTTTTTTATTTTTATTTTGCAGGCTTATTAACCATCATGATTGTTACCTTGCCTTTCTCCACTTTAACACAGCGGAACACATCTACTGTAATGTCTCTTAACTACAGTAAGAGTGAAAGAGATGTCCTTTTGACTTGCAACAGAATAGCTGGAAATGAATTGCTTCCAAAGTATCCCTAATTTAATACTAGTTTAGTCCTTCCTTCCTTCCTCCCTCCCTCCCTGGGTATTACAGTTCTCCCACCTCCAACTTTCCCTCCCAAATGATAGTCATCTGTGGGGGAGGTAAGCTGATAAAATTTCTGTTGTGGCACTTGGGATACAAAGTCCTCCCCTTTGTGTGTAACTCATGATACAAAAGAGCAGAGTTTGCATTGTCATGCATCATGCTACAATGCACATTTAATCTTTCTGGTATCCTCATGATTCAGAATTGATGCCTGTGTCTCAATAACCTGTGGGCTAGATTTGCAAGAAATGACTGGTTCAGAGTTATATGTTCTGTGGTTGAAGATGAACTTGAACTTGGGCTTCCCTTCATAATGCAAGGAAAAATCCATGAGTGGTTTTGTAAATCAGATATTGGAAAAATGTGGACTGAAAGGTAATAGTCTCTTTTCTTGGATAAGAGTTTTCCAAAGGCCAAATTTCAGAGAACTATATTTCCTTGGTAGATTTTAATTAGTAAGTTTATTTTCTGTGCTGCCACTTACCTAAACAGAATCAATACTCATTTTTCTGAAACATTTAATGAATGTTAATGAATATAGACAATAGAAATGTTTTGTTAATTCTTCAATTTAATTAAAATTGGTTAATTAATCATTAATCATTCATTCTTTTTGATTATTAAAAAGAATTTTTGCTGTTTGGTTTAGTAAAGGAAATAGGATATAATCATGAATTATATTGATTAATCATTTCTCATGATACACATTTAATTTGATACACTGGTATATTGTAAGAAAGTTGTTCAATGCAAAATAGCATACCCATATTTGATATGATGATTGTATCATGAGACATTACTAAATTGCATATTGTGCAATATTATACCACATGTTAAATTATTGGAAGCTGATGATAAAAGGTTAAAAAAATACCACCATTGGCTTTTATCCTAAACTCTTTTCCAAGAAAGAAGAGAGTTCTATTTGTAGCCTTCCCACTTAAGGAAATCTCTGTAATATTGAAATACAAAACGCAATACAGGGAACTTTAGTTAAAAGGATAATACAAGATAAATAAGACCCAAGCTAGTATACAGAATTTATATTATATTTTTTAGTCTTTTAAGTTTTCATTTTTGTTGTCCAAGAATTAGCCTCTAAAAAAAATCTCAGTATTAACACTGGGTTCTGTTCTTGAACAAGCCATACTTTTTTAAAATTCTGCTTGTCCTTTCCTGGAATGAGACAACTTTAAACATTTTCTTTCACAGCTTTTTATTTTTATCTCTCTTGATTTTCTCTGTCATTCAGCTGCAAAGATATATTTGTGTGTGTGTGTGTGTGTGTGTGTGTGTGTGTGTGTAGAGAGACGGGGAGGGAGAGGAAGGAAGGAAAGAAGGAAGGAAAAAAGGAAGAAACAATGCAAAATATAAAATATGATAGGATGGAATATAAACACTTAGGTCTCACATAAGGGACCTCTGCTTTACCATTCTTCCAATATTTTTTTTTTGCCTCACAACCACTTTATGTAGGGAGGCTGGAAAAGATCTGAAATAAAAACATTGCTACATTTGTCTTTTGTAACTACTGTATGAGCCAGTTAAGCTATATCCATATTTGGGGAAGCTTGTAATATAAATGAAGTTGTAATATAAATGAAGGAGATTTATTTTTTTCTTGAAGCCTTCATTACAATCAGATCTATCACCAAAAAACAAATCGGTTTTAAGGTTATAGATTTTGAGGGAAAAGGCAATAAAATGGTATTGCGTTTTTAAATAATTTCTATTCCTAAGAATTCCTAAGAATGTACAGTAACTAACCAGAAGTTTCATTTTGCTGTTTCAGAAAGGATGATGATGAAACTTATTGCCGAGCAGTAACAGAATACACTCGCTCATGTTCACATGCAGGTTATCCTATTAGAGATTGGAGAGATGATTTTCCAGCCTGTAGTAAGTGTGTTTTAATACTTTGATCAATCAAAAATTAGTTTCATGATGTTAAACAAAGCAAAAAATGTTTATTTGATATATTCGATCACTGGACTGTAATGGGTAGCATATTGCAACTGTTCTGCAAGAGAATGGAACCACTTTAACCAACATGTTTTAGAATTTGGCACATACATACAGGGTATGAAAATAATTCAGGGTCATGTTAAATAAGCTATATTAACTCAACAGCATTTTTAAAATTTTAAATAGTTATGTATAACTCTTCATAATAAGTCTCAGAATGATTTAAATTTCAGGGTATCTTTTTGGTGTGCCTTTATTTTTAATTATGAAATGTACAATTATGCATCTTAATACTCATCTTACTAAGAATTAATATATGGGTCCTTTATTCTAAATTTGATGGCTTTGGCAAAGTAAGCCTTAATTTAGAAAGATATTTATGTGTTCAATCAACATTTTGAAAAGAAAATAATACATACTTTTTCTCATTAAAGTGAAGTATACTGCAGTGTAATAATTCTTTCCTAACTGACTATTTTAGCTGACAATTGTGAAGATACTTTTCTCCATCGGGATTGTATTAGTTGTTGTCCACCAACCTGCACTTTTGAGAAAGACTGTCTAGGTAGTAATCTCCATTGCTTAGATGGATGCTATTGCCCAGATGGTAAGTGAATTTTTATCAGTTGAATTATTTTATAATAAAGTTTCTGTCTATCAAAGAACTACTGATATTTGTCTTGTATCTTTAGAATTTTCCATAGCTTTTAAGGAATTAAATTTTTATTAAAAGTGATTGTCCTTAAAACATTGCTAATAAATAAGAAATGAACTGAAATATAGACCATTATATTCTTTTTTTAATTCAAATTTCCAGACCTCTTTCCATCAGTCTCTGCAAGAGATTATTGCAATATTAGTAAGGCCACTAGTTCATCTCATTTAGGTTTGAAGAAATATCCACTGGCAGTTTCAGATGGAAACTGGGTAATTCATTACATAATTATTTTAACTGAGGCATAATTTGTACATATTTGACATGGACTATCTTAAATATTGTGATCTCTGTATATTTTTACAATCTTTTTATTTTTACAAACTAGGCCTTATAATGAACAATGGAACTTGTATTTCTGCATCAGATTGCCCATGTGTTTATCATGGGACAGCCTTCCCTGTAGGTTCAACAATTGAACAAGAATGTAGTAACTGGTATGTAATTTTCAAAAACCTCTCTGATTTGTGTATCTTGCCAATTGTTACTCTGTTTTGTGGAGAATATGAAATTTACACCCATAGTTCCTGCTGCGGAATAGGACAAAGGAGTGGGGCTGTACAAAAATCAAGGTTCTATTAAAATCAGACACAACTTTATTGACTTTGACATAAATAATAGGTTGAGCTGTTGGTCGAAGAAATCTTAAGCACACCAAGGAATGAACTATTCTTATAAGTTCCTTTGCCACCTGGTTACAGGTGAACATACTGTAAAGACCTCTAAACTGGGCTGAGGTTCCAGCACCAGCTTATGGTGAGCTTCACTCCTTCACCCTTATTGTACAATATCATTTCTTTTTAATTACTGTGGATCCATCCTCTCACATTATATTTTATAGCTTTAGTATCCACATTAAAATTGCAACTAGGTAGGCTAGTCAGACAAAAGATTATCAGAGGGCTCCAGTTTCTACCCTTCAGCGAGAGATTAATGTCATATCATAGCAACTGAACTGATTGAATGAGGGTTGGCAATATATGGTGGTAGCGAAAATGGTATTGGCTGGTGTTATTGATAAACATAGATATCTCAGATGAGGATCAAAGAGGAACTGCTTCCAGGATTGCCCATAGATTTGTCTTTTCTGAATTAAAGCATGCAGATCCCATTCTGCACTGATTACTCAAGTACTAGGAGTAGAAGTGAACCCACACAGCCTGGTCTGTTCTGTTCTGTGTGTGAAAGAACATCAACAAAAGAATTTTAACTCTTTCTTTTATAGTTACTTTTATGTACTATATAACAACAGGGTTATTATATAGGTTTGTGTTATAAACAAATTTCAGTGTTCAATCTGATCCCCAAATATATAAATGTTTTTAATTTCTTATTTTAAATTTTAGCATTTGTATGAGTGGTGCTTGGAACTGCACTGAACATGATTGCCCAGGTAATTTTTTCTTATAAAAATAATTCTGTGTGTTTGTGTGTGTGTGTGTGTGTGTGTGTGTGTGTGAGAGAGAGAGAGAGAGAGAGAGAGAGAGAGAAGATGTTAAATTCTAGCTAAGAATGTACGTGTTAAGTTTGCATCCTCCATAATGCAAGTCAATAATTTAAAAACATTTATGCTATTAATTTTTATGATGATTATCTTGAGATTGAATGTTGTTAAATATTGGGCAGCACATAGAGTCATAATAAATATATAAATGGCACATTGACTCAGAATTCAATCCAGTTGGGTAAATCCTTAAATTTCCTTACTTCAAAAATAAAATATTTTAGCTACAAAAATATAAAGTACTTTTTCAGAAAAAAAGTAAGCTGTTATATGATTTGATTACAGTGCATCCTAGGATATTAGTACTATTACTCAAATCAATATGGAAAGCATGATAAACGTTTCCATGTAACAACACACAGGATTTCACTGATTCCCTCATGTTTATTGTGAATAATGTTTTAACCTTGGAGCAGTGGCTGGCTCTGGTGATTATATTTCAGTTTAGGTATAGCTTCTTTGTCTTTTTTTATTAACCTGAAACCTTAAATATGTGTGTTTATGTGTTTGTATATGTATGCACCTTTATATACCAAAAACATCAGAGAAGGTACACTGCAAAATCAATTTAAAACATAAAATATAATAAATGAATTAATATTGTCCACCATTAAAAAAATGTCCAAAATAATTAGTTTTGAAATCAAGCAAGGAGAGTTTTTTTTTTAAAAAAAAACAAGTTTTATTAATTTTTAAAACACACAAATTATCATTATTCATTACATGTTTAAACCTTTTTCCATTGTAAATTTAACAAGTCAGATAAATTATGATTCTGTTTTAAACCATTTCCATATAACATACCAAAACCTCTTATTCAATTTCTCTTTACTTCTCTTTACTCTTATTCAATATCATTATTATTATTTCATCTGTTTCTTTCTGACTTAGTTACCATTATTCTCATTCTATATTTCTACAAGTTTTTACTAATTCTCCCCCCAAAAAAGACATATACACACAACACACAAAACATAAAAAAATCTTTTGGAAAGTAACTTGGACCCAGGTGTCTCTCTCTTCATGGACTTCAATTATATTCATGCTCATCTTACATATCATTACTTATTTTATTTACCATTCTAAGCCTTCTATATTAACTTCTCCACATATTTCACACTTCTTAATTCTACCTTAATTAATCATCTTAGTTTGAATCATTATATTTGTATCTTTTGTCCATTTTTTATCATCCCTTTGTCTCATTCCTTATGAAAAAAAAGAAAATCAGTTTCTCCTGAAATCATTAATCAGAGTATGATGCCTTTCTATCTCCCCCTAAGTTAATCAAATTAATCTTTAAAATAATATCTAATACCCAATCAGATTTTGCTTGGTACATTCTATCTAACTAATACATCCAACACAATTAAGTGCATAATTAGACAATAAATCCAAATATTAAAAAAAAAATACTATAATAAAAATTTTATAATAACATCAATACCATAATTTTATTAAACTCTTTAATTAAAACAATATTCTAAACCTCTCCTATTATTAAGTTTTAAAGCCAATCATTTTTAAACATTTTAACATTTTAATCTCTTGTCAACTCTTAAACCATTGCAATACTACCATCTCATCTTATGTACCTTGCAAAATCTTTTTTTTAAAAAAAATTATACTTTATCCATTATCCATAAAAAATTCCTTTTTTTCATTTAATTTCAAAACATTGTAGCTTTTCTCCACCTTTTCCCTTTCTTTCTTCTCCCAACAAACCTTTCTACCCCCCCTTCTTCTAGCCTCTGCCTTACCGGCTTCCCTTCTCTGTCGTATTTCTTTTCCCCTTTGTTTACTATCATCATATTGGTTTTGCACTTTATTTTTCCCTTTCTTAAATGTTTTTTTAGATCTTAAGTCCTTAAGTCCTTTAGTTTTCTTCTTTTCTCTTCTTTTCTTTTCTTTCTCTCTTCCTTCTTTCTGGATCAAATTCTGAGATTCATTAAAGATGGCTCCTTCCTTTCTTTCTTGTTCCTCTGCTGTCTTCATCTGTTGTAATGTTTGTTGATAATTAGTAAGCGCCATTTCTAAGAAAAGGAAAGCTTCTTCCACACCATCTTTACCATTTTTTTTTGCTTGTTCATATTCTTTTCTTAGTTCCTCAACAGAAAGAGCCATTATAAATCTTTTCTTTTCTTTTCTCCTTCTTTCTTCTTACAACAACCAGAATATTCAAAAGAAAATAAAAAAGATAAAACAGTCCCAAAGTTATCAATCAGTCAATCAGTCAGTCCAAACCAAGGCAGAGTTCTCACTTTCTCCTTCTGGGGTAATATCAATCAAAGAGAAAGAAAGTCCAAATCTGTTTAAAATCTTATTACAATATATTCTAGTCTTCAAATCCTTAAGGCATCTGCTCCAACAAAATCTTAGCATACAAATATTTTCTTTTAATCTCTCTCTTCCCACTCATCGCTTAAAACCAATTTCCACCTAAAAATAGGTTTCTTAATATCCAGTTATTTATTCCGTAGGAAAAGAGGGAAAGCTATCCTTTCAGCACCTTCAAACAGCCGCTTTTTTCCTCTTCTGGCAGGTATTATTCAGAAAGTCATACTTTTCAGGAATTTTATTAAATATGTCTTAGAGTCCTAGGAGCCAAGAAAAACTTTCTCCTCTCAATCACTTTCTCCACTTCCTCCTGCGCATTCTTACCTGGCTGCCAGCTTCTTTGTGGCGGCCATTACGGACCGCCGCTGCACCGTCCTGGGAAAAGGGGGTTCTACCGGCCGGGGAGGGGGATTTCACTGATTCCCTCATGTTTATTGTGAATAATGTTTTAACCTTGGAGCAGTGGCTGGCTCTGGTGATTATATTTCAGTTTAGGTATAGTTTCTTTGTCTTTTTTTATTAACCTGAAACCTTAAATATGTGTGTTTATGTGTTTGTATATGTATGCACCTTTATATACCAAAAACATCAGAGAAGGTACACTGCAAAATCAATTTAAAACATAAAATATAATAAATGAATTAATATTGTCCACCATTAAAAAAATGTCCAAAATAATTAGTTTTGAAATCAAGCAAGGAGAGTTTTATCAACTGATCAGGAATGCAAAAAAAAAAAAAAAAGCTGGAACAGATTTAGAATAAAGTCAGCTAAGGCCAAACCCATTCAAAGCAGGAAATTCTTTTGGATGACTTTAGTGAATGGAGTTGGAGATTATATAGTAGATGTGCTCCAGGTCCCTTCTATTAAACAATGGAATCTTCTGAACCCAGAAACCCCATCTCTTTCATAAAAGCCCTTGCCTCTGAAATGAGGCTCCACCTGAGATCTGGAGACGTCCTATTCTAATGGTGTTCTGGAAGGCTTTAAAGACCTAGTTATTCTCCCAGGCCTTGAGATAGTATTGATGAGATCCTCCTGTTGGAAATGTTGTCTGTATTGATTGGTTTGCAATCTGAAGCTACCATGTAATTCTTTTTGGATTCATTCTTATTTTATTTCTTTTTACTAGTTTTTATGTTTTATTCAGTTGTAATGTTGCTCTTTAGTTTATATTATTATTTTAGTTATGCTGCTCTCAGAGTTGGTTGGAGTCAAAGAGCACTGAAATCAATAAATAAAATAATAATAATACACTTTTTGTATTGATCAATCTTTACTTTAAGCCGAATGTTCAATTGTTGGTGAATCCCATTTCACAACTTTTGATGGTCGCCATTATACCTTTCTTGGGAGCTGTCAATATATTTTGGTAAAAGGCACCGGGAAAGACAAATTCACACTCGCTTTACAGAAAAGTCCCTGTGGACAAGTAAGTTGACAGTTTAATTAACATTTTGTGTTGATAAATAAATTCCTATATATCTAGTTCAGCGAAAGCCAATAAATTACTTAAGAAGATTAGCAATTTAAAAAAATCAGTATTTTTCTTGATATTGAGTGTCTTATATGATCTGAACCTGGATTTTGTTTCAGCTGTAAGCACTGGCTTTGTAAAAGCAATTGTGCCTTTTACTGGGATTAAGTCTACAGGGTTTTCCATTCACGCATGATTACACAAGCATCTACATATTTTGTTACAGCCTGACCAGGTGTGTTAGACAGATGAATGCTTTTGATGACAGATTTGAACAGTTTGGTATATTGCCAATCAGATAAGAGCATTTTGAAGCTGACTGAGATATTTATTTGATATTTTATGTGCACTTTTCTTGGAACAATAGATCTGGAAGCTCAAAGTATATAAAATATTTGATTAAGCATTTAAAATGATGGTTGGTTAAATCTGAAATATACTGAATGTGATGAAATAGTTGAATTATTTAAATTTTATTTTAGTTGATTAACTGAAGCAATTGCATTCCAAGAGTGAGAAAAAGTTAGCTGTGATACCTTTTAATTAATAATGGTTATGTTTCAATAGTTTCAATTGCTTTAGTTGCTTGTTTTACTTATCTTTATTAGGTACATTATGTTGTGTTTTCATTTACATTTTGCATATGTGATTTGCAGTGTATGTTTTAATGAAGTGACTTTTTGTTTTAAGTAATAAATATACTTTTCTTTATAATTCCAAACTGAAATTTCTTTTAAATATATCAAAAGGTCTTAAAACTTTTATACTAGTGCTTTACACTAGCATTTAATTCACCATTTTGTCTTGAAATCATCCTGTCACTCTCTTGTCACCTAGATAAACTTTTCCAAACTGTGAGGTCTGGGGAACTCTAGGCTACCATAAGTGCCACACCAGCATAACTCTTAACGATTATCTTTTCAATATGAGCTTATACTGTTCAATATTCCTAGCTAGGTTGGTGCATATACTTTACAATCTTAAAGAAAGTTCATTATTTATCTATTTTACAAAAATGTAATAAGAATAAATTTTGGGCTGGGGGTGGGCAGAAAAGTAAAATAAAAATGGAATATTGATAAAAATGGAATCTAATACAGATTAACAACATTTGCTCTATATGTTCCTTTTCCTATAAGACTCATCCCTCCTCTTCCTTTGGTTCATACAGAGCATTGATTATGACTGCATTCAGTCTTTGACACTAATTTTTGAAGATGACATAAGCAAGCAAGTGACTCTCATCCGGGGTGGTGAAATACAGTATGGATCCTTCAGCCAGGGATTCACCCTAAATGGTAAGATACCCTTTATTATTTATTAGTTAATTATCTTCATGTACCTAAATTCCTTTTAATGTACTGTATTAACCAAGCTGTTTCTGAAAAATAAATACATTATCATGTAGTTTGCCACCAGCCCCTTGTGCCAGGCTGCATTGGGCAAAATACTGAGTCCTCTCCTTTTGCTGGAGATCAAACAAGCTCCATTGTTTTAAAACAAAAAGCAGAATATCATTGAAATCTGTGGCCCACATTTTGAAAAAAAAACACCTTTGTTCTCACAGCCATTCACTAAACTTGGGAATTTCCAGGAGTCTGGATAAATGAAGTAGACGAACTTTTTCTTTGGAAAATTGTTATTCAAATTAAAACAGCTAAAATGTTTAGACAGAATTGGGCAAGTCTGGGATTTTGATTTCTATCCTTTGTCTTTGCTAAGCCTCATTTTTTCTCCCTCTCTATAAGTTGGGGAATTGCATATATTTTAACTACCATTTTGTATTTCAGATTGTATTTCAGACAATGTATTTTCCTTTGTCAAATCTTCTTCTAATCAATATTAATTTGCAACACAGTCTCATCTCTTTATGGAGACTTAAGGGCAGATGGCATTTCATTTTAGCAAAACTGCATGATCTGCCTGGAAGACTGCATTTTCTTTTAGATACAATTTCAACTTATCAACTTCATTTTTTTTAAAAAAAAAAAGAGCTAGGAAGCTCTGTGTAATTTATCTTCTTTAACATTCAGTTCAGTGTTTGTAGTTTTGAAATTAAAGATAGGTTTTACATTTTCTCTTTTTTAACATACTTTATTTTTTTAAATGTCTTATGAGATAGGTTCTCTTATCCCCAAAAAGACTGGGGAAGGGCTGACTTTTCTAGATACTATGCTTCTTGTGTTACATGGTGAGGAGTTTATACTATTGAAATTATTTCCATTTTTAAATACTTCTTGGCTTTTTAATAAATAGAAAGACTGTGATAGCTCTATCTTTCTTAAACATTAGAAATAAGGGTAGATGCCCGGTGGGGCCGTCCCTGGAAGGAACTACCAAGCCACTAGTCCAAGCATGGTATGCAGACAAGAGGATTTCAGAAGGATTCTGCAATGAATGCAGCTGTTTCCTGCAATGTGGTTCTGAACATATTTTCACAAAAGGATATTAGATCAACATTATCTTTTAAATGAATTAAAATGAATTTATAATTCAAAGTTTACTGTAGCTTCAGTAAACTTCTTGTCAGTTTAGGAGCCAAGGATTGCTTCAAATTAAATAGATAGACCTGATTGATCACATGAATTGAACTAACTGGCTCTCATCTATGGTATTCTATGTGGAAAAACAATTGAATTGGGATAAGTGTTGTAGCTAGAAGCCATCCCTTATTGCAGTCAGTTGCTGTATTATACTTCCAGTCATCATAAATATTTCATTCATCCATCATGGATCAGTTTTATCTTTCTGTTTAGAAAAGCAAAAATAGATTGAGAAAGAGTTTTCATAGTTTTCTCTTGTCATGATTCATTTGTATGTCACACTTGTCCCTGTGGAAAAATTAAGTCTTTCACTTGATATATAGGAATTATACAAGCAATTATTCTATTGAAAGTCATTTGAGGCTGCATTAACTACCAAGCTTCTTATATTTTAGGAGGTTAAAAAAAGACTTTGGGGGGAAAATCACAGTCATTTTTAGTTCTCTTAGTTCTTTTTTTATTGTAGGAAAATGAGGTCCTGAGAGCAAAATTATCTGTCTGCAAAAAAAACACAGTTTTTCAGCCATAAGAATCAATAAGACAATGGACAATGTATATGAATTGAATATAGATTGATGTTTCCATTTGAAAGAAAAAGTACGTTCAGAAAAGTCAAATACTCATGTTTCCATAGAAGAAAAAGGGATAAAAGCAAATTTTTATGTAACTCCACCAAGAACCACTTCCCATGATGTTCTGCAGAATCCATTGGAAGAGGGTAATAAAAAAGAATATGTGGTGAAACAAGTGAAAATAAAATCAAGAATGGGTTTGGAGTGCATATGGATTGAATCAGATCAATGAGTTCTAGTGAACATGGTTGTCCAGTTCAACAAAGCATATTGAAATGGTTTGACAATATATAGAGACAAAAGAATATTATATCACAAAATATATGTATAAAGGAAGAGTGAATGGGTCAAGAGGAAGTAGAAGACTGAAAAGCTGTAGCTGAACAGAACTGCTGAGATTTTAAAAAACAAAAATATGTCATTATTAACAAACAAGATGCCCTGAAGCATAAACATGGTGGAGGCAATTATGATTTTCAAGGCTAGAAAACTATGAAGCACAGTGAATGGTTTGGGAATATAAACAAGATTTAACCATATTTCCTTTCCTCTTTTTTTGTTCTCATATTTTTAGTTTCTTTGCCTGCTATTTCTTACTCCTTTTTCCATGTTGCATATAGATAGTCCTCAATTTCTGACCACTGGGTCATAAATTGGGACCAGAATTTTCATCCCTAAGAAAGGTGGTTGTTAAGTGAGTCATGCCCAATCTTATGACCTGTTTTACTGTGGCCATTAAGTGAATCACATGAATGTTAAGTAAATCTGGCTTCCCCCATTGACTCTGCTTGTCAGAGCTAGCTAGGAAAGCAACAAATGGCAATCATGTGATCTTGGGACATAGCACCTGAATTTTGATCATGTGACTGTCGGGAATGCTGTGGCAGTCAAAAGTTCAAGTACCAATTGTAAGTCACTTTTTACAAAATTCTTGTAATTTCAAAAAACACTAAAAAATGGTGGAAAGTCAAGGACTACCTGTAATACTGCTTATTCCCAAAAAGCATAGTGTAATGGGTATGAATCTATGTATACATTCAGAATTTAATTCTTTTTTCTGTTATATTCAGGATATGTGGAAGTACAGAACCTGTCTTCATTGTTTGTGCAGCTAAAAACTAAATTTGGTTTAAAAATCCAGTTTGCTAAAGATGGCAAAAGAATATATATTCAACTCAGAGCTGAGTGGAAGAGCAGAACTATGGGTCTCTGTGGAACTTACAATGGAAATCTGAGAGACGATTTTCTGTGAGTTGGATTTACAAGTGAATAATTCTGATCATTTGCACTGGTTAAAATATAAAATGCACACTGCACCTTGTTACAAAAAAGTTTAACCATTTTTTAAAATTCAAGCAACTATTTTGTTGAAAGATGCTTTCATATTTCATTTATAAAAATAATCCGACAGTAAAAATAATAATAATAAACACATCTAAAATTACAAAAGGCAATAAAAATGTTATAAGATAGAACAGATTAAAGCTGTTTTAAAGGAGAGTAAAAATAAAGCCTCAGACAAAAGTCAGCAGCACAATTAACAAATGTTTAGTTGATCAAAGGAAACTGTAGTTGACATAGAAACTTATAAGTTTAAACACAAACTACAAATAACCAGGGAATAAATTAGATGTTCTCTTTTTCACTAGCACTCTCAAGTTATCAGTATATTATAGCAATTAAAAGTAACTCTAGGTACTCAACCTTTGACTTATGCTGATGGTCAACAAAATGTATTTGGGAAAAAATAGAAATGGAAGCATTATAAACTTGGACAAAAGTAGCTGCCTTGTTTGTTTAAGAATATTTTTCAATTTTTATTTTTACTTATTTGTTCATTTCTTATAAGGCATCCTGAATTATCATTGTTATGGACAGGGTTTTTTTAGGAGTTGTGTTTACAGGGTCTTCCATACCGCACCATATATATGATTATATTATTGCAGTTTTAAAAGGCAGAGGACGTTTATGTAGCCTTCTAAATACAAAGTGTTCTTGAAGATGGTGGTGAAGATTCTGTCATCCAGGCAGAGTTTCCTGGAAGTTGAGCCATGGCAACTGGATGTTTCTGTTTTGGTTTGAAACATTTTGCTGCTTATCCAAGAAGCTGAAGAAGCAGCAGCAAAACATTTCAGACCAAACAAGAAAAGAAGTCCAGTTGCCACGACTCAACTTCTAGGGTTATCTCAGATGGACACATAAAATTGTACTAAAGGGCTATAGAATTAGTCTCATAATAAGCTATCATTATTGCTAATTTGGAGCCATTTATTTAAATGGGAGAGGAGGCAGATGTGGCTTGTTTTACTGAAATCTAGATAGGACAGAAGAGTTTCTTTCCCTCGCAGAGATGTGGCCATGAAGGTTAGGTTTTGCAACAGCTTAGGAGAGGGGAGATGGGGTGAAATTCAGGAGATATGTTAGCATCAAAGAATATCATCCCCCAGGTAACTGGGTGTAAGAGAATGCTACTCTTGATTGTCTGTCCTGTTGCTGGCCATTGTGAGAAAATTTCTAAGATCTGGAAGACAATGCTCTGGGCACAGAACTGAAATAGCTTCCATCCACCCACCCACCCACCCACCCATCTATATATTATATATCTATCATCTCTATATGATACACACACACTGACTCAGTACATGGAGTTCTACAAAGAAGATGGCATTTGTATAATTGCTGTGCTGATATATAGTAGTTCAGAATATAGATTGAGAAACTGGCAAGGTTAACATTTGCAACACAGTACAACTGGAAATGTTCAGCTGAAATTCCAAACAGCATGTATTAATACGAAGTCAAATCAATCAATCAATCTATACAACCATCATGTTAGCACAGAACTTTTCCATATGGACATATTTTAGAAGACAACAGAATATTCCAGTATTAAGCATATTTTTCTGGACAGCTTGATTCTTTTGTTTAATCATTCTTGTTTTTTCTCTTAGTTCCCCATCAGGAATGATTGAAGGAACCCCACAACTTCATGCTAATGCATGGAAGATTTCATCAGCATGTCACATGCCTGTCAACATTCCTGTAGTTGACCCTTGCAACATTAACCAACAAAATGGTATACTTTTCGTTTATTTAGAGATTTTTAATCTAAATTTTATCATAATTGCATTACTAGATTACAACTCTTGTTTGTTGTCTGAGTTTTTCCCTACTTTCTGATTTTAAAACATCAAACTATTCCGTTAATCTTTGTTTAATATTTTTAGTAAAGGCAACACTGTCTATTTGTTTATTCATTACTTTAAATAGTCATTGAAAATGTTTTACTTACTATGGTTTAATCCCATTTAGGTCACTTTTACATAGTATCTATTATTAGATTTTTTTTGTTTTACTATTTACTTTTAGATTTCTATCTAATAAACATGGTAATGTCAATTTTTTATAGTTGCATATGCATCCCAGTGTGATCTCATCAATCAAGAACTCTTTGCTCCATGTCACATATATATCAGTCCAGATTTATATTATCAGCTATGTCGCTTTGATGCTTGTAAATGTGGGAGAAGTTGCTTGTGCAATGCATTTGCACACTATGCTTATATTTGCAGCAAGCATGGGATTACTATCGATTTCAGATCTCATGTTTCATACTGTGGTAAGTAAAACAGAAATGAGAATACCAACCAGATATGACTTGATCTGAATTCTTTTATTTCTTGATCAAGTCTATAAGGTGAAGCTGGTTATTATGTTGGATCTAAGTAGATATTCAAAATGTATGAGACTGTGTAGAGTAAATAGTAGCTAATTTAAGATAGCTTTAACTCAACTTATTGTACCACTACAGAAGAAAAAACTTTAACACTTTTACCTACCCATTGCCTAATAAATATGTCTACAAGTCTATCCCCATGCAAAATGTACATTAGTGTTGGTGTACTGAGAATGGGAGTGAGTGTGCATGTGTTTCAAATTAGGTGATTGCAAATGCAGCATGGGCTGATGGCTTATATTTCTAACTTGAAATTAGGATTTTTCTCGGAGACTCCACGGGAGAAAAGATACCTGCCATGTATTTGTGATTAAACACTCCCCACCTGCCACCATGCTGCTAATTGTTGCTTTATGAGTACCTGTGTCTGCCACCTATGACATGTAACCAATTTATCAAGCAAAGTGTCTGGAGTAGTGGGGGGATTCAAATTTTTTTACTACTGGTTCTGTGGGCGTGGCTTGGTGGGCGTGGCAGGGGAAGGATCCTGTAAAATCTCCAGTCAGAGGTGGGATTTGGCAGTTCTTCAAACTGCTCAAAATTTCCGCTACCGGTTCTCCAGAACTGGTCAAAACCTGCTGAATATCACCTCTAGTCTGGAGGGCATTCTGTTCTAACCTAGAGTAGCCTTGATTGAGTAAAAAAGAGAGAAGATTTTTGTGCTATATTTTGTATAGAATTTCTGATATTCCTGAAATTTGATGTATCTCCATAGCATTAGCATGCCGAAGTGGAATGCTGTATCACCCATGTTCCTCCTTCTGTGAGCACTCCTGTTCTTCCCTTTCTCTTCGGGATGATTGTGATAATGACTGTGCTGAAGGCTGTAACTGCCCTGAAGGAAAATATTTTGAAGAATCTATTAATTTTTGCGTGCCAATGTAAGCTAATTTAGTTAAATGTGTTTTTAAACTAGCACAAAACCATGTTATGATTCTGGGTTTAAGAGGAAGAAACAGTGAGGTTTAGCATCATGTCTCTGTTCAATCGCTACCTGTGGAAAAAAGGGTTAGGGTTAGGATTAAAAATGCAAATGAATGCAACTAACATGATCAGGCAACTCAAGCGTTTTCCCTATCAGGAAAGTCTAGAACATTGGAGACTTTCATAATTTGGAGAAAAGGCAACTGAGGAAAAACATGACTGAGGTGTATAAAAGTTTGCATGTATAAAAGAGGTGGCACAGTAGTTAGAATGCAGTATTGCAGGATAATTCTGTGACTGCCAGTCAATTGCCAGCAGTTCGATTCTTGCCGGCTCAAGATTGCCTCAGTCTTCCATCCTTCAGTAAAATGAGGACCCAGATTGTTGGGGGCAATATGCTGACTCTGTAAATTGCTTAGAGAGGGCTGTAAAGCACGGTGAAGCTAGAATTTAAGTCTAAATTCTATTGCTAATGCTATGGTCCGGCAAATGTTTCTCTTCAATTTACAAAACAGAATCAAGTTATCCAGTGAAGCTGATAACTAAATTTAGGAACAAAAGAATGCAGTTTTTCATCAGCATATAATTAATCTGTGTGATTCTTTACCACAAAGTCATGATGATAGACAATAATTTGGATGGCTTTAGTGAAAATTGAATAAATTCCTGGAAGACAGAACTGTTGAAATTTATTAGTCTTGAAATATTAAAATTACTCCCAGATTTTTTTGGGGGGTAGTCATCTGTCTCAGAGGTATCTGATAGGTCAACTGTGAGAAATTTGATTAAGATGGTTGTTTTTGTGTTCTTAAAACGGCGTCCTACTAGAATTTGCCTCAGCAGGTGGCAACACCTAGCTAACCGTAATTGATCTCAGAAGCTAAGCCAGAGCTTCCCAAACCTGAGTAAATTATTCAAAATTGAGTAAAAATTAAGTTTTGGGAGGTAATGAAGGAAAAAAAATTGGGAAGCACACCTTAGACTAGAAAGCTGACTGGGTGACTTTGGATCAGTGATTCTCTCTCAACCAACCCACCTCACAAGGTTGGTTTTGGGGGAGAGGAATAAGAGGAGGAAGGAGTATTAAGTGCATTCTCTGCCTTGAGTTTTTCATAAAGTAAGAAAGGCAGGACAGTAACAAATAAATAAAATATATTTTTAAAAAATTAGGATTAGCTGTCGATGTTATTATAAAGGCAGAAGTTTTCAACCCGGAGAAATTTTGCCCACACCGTCGGGATCATGGTAAGTTTTGATATCAAGAATTTCATTTTGACCAAATTTGTAAATGGAATTTTTCTGCATTTAATTTTTGAGTTAGATACAGGCCTGTTTTAATTTTATATGAATTTGGCATAATAAATATTTTCCTGCATTTTCTTACTTAGTATGATAGTAAAATTGTAAACTATTATGGAAGAATAAACACTGACTTATTTTGCCAACTGGATGCATCTTTCTTAATCACTTCTCTGTATGATTACTATTCAATATACCAAATAAACTTATTTGGCCAAGTGCAGGAAAAAGTGTTTGTTTATGTTTCTATGGAAATGTAGGCTTATTTTTATATATCAAACCACTTCATCTTTTGTTATACTTTACAAATGAATTCACAGGATTATAATTTATCGGAGATCCTTCTAGATTTTGCATCTTAAAGCAAGACTTGGTTGTGATAAAATTTACCCATTGTGCTTTAAAAGTCATCAATATATATAAAATTAAATTTATCAATACTCATTAGGATGCAAACAGTGGAACATCCATTAAAATAAAAAATATGAGCTAGACTCCACAAAGGACATGTATACTTTATGAGCTATAATGTTGGCCCTGGCTTTTGTCATCATAATCAGTTGTCTTGAGCTATTATAGTTGGGGAGATTACTGCCAATTTAGCCTGTGTGCTCTTAAATTTACCGTCAGAGTAGATCTCAATTCAGATGTGGACTTTAATATAACCAAGAAATACAGTAGGTAGTCATTGATTTATCTTCAGAATACAATATGTTTGTCCTCACGGATAAACAAAATGTATGGAAAATTTAGCCCCTCTTCAAAGTGGTTATAGGTCCAATTCACTTGGTAGTTTTTGTGTTTTTTCTTTAAATGTTTAAGTCCAATGGATAACTGAATTATATGTATCATTACTGGGTATGTAAAGCTAAGGAATTAAATAACATGGATGTAGGGGAAGGAGTGCTAGAACCTGGAGGTGGAGTTATAAGAGAGATTAGCCTAGAATCTGTACATAGCCATAAGCAGACAAAGTCCAACCACGTTGAATTCTGTGGATCCTTATCTAGTTCAAAAGAGGGGTTAACTATTAGTTGAAAGGGTTTCTGTACATAGGCTGTTTAGCAAGAAAAGGGTTTAATTGGACCTTCACTTGTGGACTTGGTCTTTCTTGCCTGACAAGAATTGAACGTTGGAAGCCTTTAATTACATTAGTATGAAATTTCTAAACATAATGACAGTATCCATCAGTGTTAATCCATTGACAAAAAAATGTATACTGGCAGAACAGTATACAGTATATGTAAAACAGTTTAAAATAATGATGTCAGGAAAGTGCTTTCCTTATTAAACTTTTTTAAAAATTTTCTTTGACTAGTCAATGTCTAAATGGAACAATGAAATGCAATGAAGCAGCAGCTGTTCCAGCAGGTAACTTTCTTGACTCATTTAGAATAACAATTGCCAAATATGTCTTGATCAGCTGTCTTTTTTGTTACTTGCAGAAATTACATTCAACTTCTAAGGAAGGAATTAAAATTTGTACCCATATATCTAACTATGCTTACCAAAGCTTTTTCTGCATAACTCTTGTGTAAGCCATTATTTTCAGCCTTACAGTCTTTCTATCTGCCCTTAAACAGAAGGAATATTAGCCATCTACACTTTAAGAAAAGGACTGTAGCTCTGGCTGACCCTTGTCTCGTGTTAGAAGCTAAAAAATGTCAGGGCTGATTAGTACTTGGGTAGGAGCTTTCAGAGGAATCCAAGGCTATATAGGCTAGCTAGGAAATTGGGACAGAAAAAATCCTAGATAAGTCACAAATGTGTCCATGAAGAATTGAACTCAGTTTGAAGAATGCTTAATCTTTTAAAAATTACTATTATATATGAAATTAGACGGCAGGGGTGGGTTTCTACCAGTTCTGTCCACCTCTGTAGAACCGGTAGCTCTGAAGAGAAGCAGACATAGAATCGGTTCTATGTCTGCTGATGTTTTTGCCCACCCGCCTACCCGGGCTCTTACCTGATCTTTATTTCCTGATTTTTCAACTTCAGCTGCTGAACAAGGCACAGCTGCAGTTAAAAAAAGCAGGAAGAGAGGGTTGTTTCAAAGATTGCTTCTCTGCACGCAGTGTGCTGATGACGATTTACAGGTGTGTGGCTCCCAACGTGCAGGGAAGCTCATAAATCCTGAACCGGTAGTTAACCCTGTCATATCCCACCCCTGTTAGATGGATATTCAGTTAGGGCACATTACTGAAAATGTGTAATGTTAGACAGCAAACCTTAGCACTAAGTTTAACTAATGGGAAATATAATTATAAAATGATTATATATCATTTGCATTTCATATCCATAGTGCACTCATGTCCTGATGGAAAGATCTACTATGACTGCCAATCTCATGTACTTGGCTTGCCATCAGCTGAAATAAACTGTGAACTAACATGTACAAATATTGCTATGAACTTTACCTGTACACCTTCTCCACCATGTTTGAATGGTTGCATCTGTCCCCCTGGGTAAGTGACACCAAAAGTCAGAGTGTGGGATACAGCAAATGTATTCAAAGATCAGATGAATATATGTTTCTCTGACTACTGTATTATTTTTAATTATTCCCAATTACTCTGATTGCAACGAGATTTCACAACAGTACTAGGCTTTTTAAGGCAAGAAATTTAATAGATAAGCTGTAGTCTTAACTATAGGCTTATCTATTAGATAAGAATTTATTAGAAGCCTCAAATGGACAAACACATTTTCAATAAAAAGTACTCTTTCTGAAAGTTCTAGGAGCAGCCTGAAAACACCAAAACATCAGCTGCAGCCTGATTGAGAATCTGTTTGTCCATTATACCATAAAGCTATGTGTAAAGATTCCAAGTTCAACTTTCCTGTTTTTCTGTTTTAAAGTATACCATGTGACCCAATAGTGATTTCTGTAGAATTCAAAAGCTATCTCTGCTCTGCTTTTTGACCATCGAGTCTACTAGAACAGAATTTATATCTGCTATTTCTATATAAAAAAAGATTACAAATAGTTACTTTTTTCAAATTTATGTTTTTACTATTTCAAAGGATGGCAGATCATAAAGGAAAATGTTATGTGCCTGATAGTTGTCCATGCATGTGGAAGGATTGGGAGTATATGTCAGGTGAAGTGATAGCTACCCCTTGTTATACATGGTAAGTGTGATTATTATACTTTAATTAACTTCAGTACTACATAGACTGTGACATGTTTTTATATGTGTTCTTTGTGTAACGATTTAAAATAATTTAATAATGACTGATGACCCTAATTAGGGTTATATATTGATGTATTATCTTGGCAACTCAGAAAATTACTCCAGAAAAATTGGTGGAAAACTCAATCAGTCAATCAATTAATCAATCAATCAGGGAAACAATCAGCTAGCATATCCAAGTAGTAAATGCAGAAGAGTCTTACTTCACCTTCAAAATTTAATAGCAATTTTTAAAAATAAAACACTTAAAATATAGATTAATGAATGAAGAAGAAAGTAGTTTGTCTAAAAGTCCATCATATAACATGATGAGTCTTAATCAATCTATCTAGAATAAATCTAGGGATATCTTAATAATTATTATAATGCAGAAATATAAATTGTGTAGTCTTCCAAATGCTTGTCTTAGTATTAAACTTTTTTAAACTTCACAAATGACCAAGTTCCTAGAAACATCAAAGTAGTAAGGTCAATTAAAATATGAATGTATATGAGGACTTCCAAAAGGATCTTATCAAACTGCACCATGAACATGCAAATGGCAGATATTCAGCACAAGAATATTACAATTGTTGCAGCTCAAGGTAAAAAATACTTAATTAATGATGCAGTTTACATTGGAAATGATTGGCAAGAAGAGATCTTGGATTGTAATGGATGTTTTAAGGAAACAATGCAGCAAGAAATTGCTTTGCGGCACATTTATTTAATCTATTTTCTTCTGTTTATTCCAATATTAATAGTGTGTACTATATGTGTGTGTATTTCTACTACAGCACCCACCTTATAGAATATTCTCCCTCCAGAGACTAGGATGCCCCCAATTTTGCTGGCCTGTAGGGCTTTAAAGGTTAACACTAACATCTTAAATTGGCTCACTGGCAACCAGTGCTGATATTTTCATTCATATGTAGAAAACATTTTAATCCAAATACACATGGACCAATGGAGCCACCATTTACTCAATTATGTTAGCCAGAAATGGAATATGTGAGGTTATCATATAAATTTTCAATTAAAAAAAATCCCTTATAACTTATAATTGTCTCTTTTAAGCATACAAAGATGCAATGAATAAATTGTTGATTATCTACCTTGAATTTGAACTAGCAAAGAAGGGCAAGGGTCTTTGGTCACCCTATCCACATCCTCAGGATCTACAAGTATATTGGAGATGATTCGAAATACATTAGATATAAAATATATTCATATAGAATTCACACATATATAGCATATAAATGGAGCCATGGTAGCACAGTGGTTAGAATGCAGTATTGCAGCCTAACTCTGCCCATAGCCAGGAGTTCGATCCTGACTGGCTCAAGGTTGATTCATCCTTCCGTCCTTCCCAGGATGGTAAAATGAGCACCCAAACTGCTCAGAGAGTACTGTAAAACAGTTTGGAGCGGTGTATAACTCTAAGTGCTAGTGCTAAGTGTCATAAATATATTTGGGATTTTGCTATTTTATGTATGTGTGTGTGTGTGTGTGTGTATATATATATATATATATATATACATACATACATACATAGATATAGATATATAAATATATATATATATTTATGAGAAAATCTTGATTCTCCCACTTACACCACAGTATTTGCCGACGTGGCATATTTAATTGTACATACTATCCTTGTCCTGCTGTGTGTACAGTCTATGGAGATCGGCATTATTATACCTTTGATGGGCTAGAATATGACTATGTGAGTGACTGTCAAATTTATTTGATAAAGGTAAGAAGACTTTTTTTTTTTTTTGCCTTTTTGTACGCAGAGTAATAAATTCTACAAACATTGCATTGAACAGCTATGTGGATGGAGTTTACTCTGTTTACTTCAAATTATGAAATAGTATTAGTGCAAGCCTTTCAACAAATACATTTTAGGTTCTTCTCTTTTTCCTGCTTTATGTATTTAATATGATCATTTCTTCCTGTCACTAAAATAACATTGTTAGTTGCCACACCACAGATTTTTAATGAAACCAGATAACCTGACAGCAATCAGGATGCTGTTCTTTATCATTTTGTGAAAACATGATGCTCATAAAGTACCAAGCATCAATTTTAAGCAAGAACTTGCGTTACTTTCTATGTTTCTTAATAGTTGTCAGACTTTTACAGCTATGATTAATTCAAACAAGTTTTGGTGAGGAAGATAGATTAGCAGAAAGATGACAATACAAAAATTCTAGTGAGTACTCTACTTCCAAATGCTTATCTATGCGTAGGCAAATCAACCCAGCAAGATTTTGTAGATTTTCTTGTGCTTCTTCTGGAAGCCTGCCTCTTTCATGAAGGCAAGGTGACTCTATCTGTTGATTGCTTGGAAGTTGCTACTAGAGCACTTATCATAGTGAGCACCTATAATGAATTCTCACAATAGTGGATCTTAATTTGATACCTACAATTTATTTATTTATTATTGAAAGAAGCATAACAGAAATATAAGAATTTATCTATTTATTTGTGAAAGCTGAAATTTTGCATTCTGATCTTATTTTATCCAGTTTTTATTTATTTATCATTCTTGTATACAGATGTACTGCATATCTCAACTGTTCCTAGTAATAACAAACACATAAAATATTCATGGTAAATCAATTTAACTTTAATTGATCAAATTAAATTAAATTAATAATAATAATAAAGCTATATATCATCATAATAACAAACAGCATTTCGTTTTTGTTGAACTAAAAGATCTTTATCACATTTTATCACCGAAACTTTAGAACGCACAGACAATTGACTTACAAATGCACAATGCGCAAGAAAATTGAACCAGTTTTAACTGGTTAGCCAACATTCAAGGAATACACATTGCTACATAGCTTTCACATTTGTCTTTAGGTTTGCAAAATTTCTAACTAACTCCAATAGGGTCATCTTTTCTGTGGCATAATATAGTCTCCCCAACCAGTCAGAATTATCTGTAGGAACAAGGAGAAGAAAACAAATGATAAAATAATCATCACAATGTTGTGACATAACCTAAATAATGATTGCCTCAAATGTTGGCACACAAGTATAAGGGGTTTACATCATAACATTGTGAGTCTCATTTTGTCACAATTTGTCACATTTGCCAAATGCCTATATAGTTCTCAGAGTCTAAACATATCGAAAGCAGCAGCTCCACCAGCAATGTTAATGATGTATAGAGGGGGCATGCTGTAATATAAGTCTCTTTCTTTTTCTGAAGTATGGCTATCAATGCTTAGAAAGCAAATTCATGATTTCATAGGTATATGCTTTGCATGTAAGTAACCTCTTTGGGACATCAGGAGTTCTAAAGTTCAGGGAAGAAGTTGGCATTCATAAAAAAAAAGATAAGTGCCCCATTTCATGCAACTCTTTTATCTAACAAGCAAAATGACACAAGCGATGAAAATACTGTCTGTGTGGAATGATACTATTAGAATTAGCCTTTTTATTTTTTAGACAGGGGGAGTTCTCACCTCTCTAAAAGCCTTGCAAATGTTGCCTTTGGAGGAAGAACAATCAACTATTTCAAATAAATAACTAATTTGTTCTTAGTGTTTGGACCATATGCAACTGTTGAAGGATTTCTTGGCTTTACAAAAAGTTCATAGACTGTAGTCTAAGCCAGCTATTCTCAGACTATAACAAACTCCATCTGCACAGGAGAGATTTAGCAAAGCAATTTCCAGGCAAAAAGAGGTAGCAGGATTGTCTATTCTATATGAATCATATGTGGCCAAGTAAAGAAACAATACTGAAAAAAACCCCAGGCTTACATCATTGCATTCTTTCACCATCAGCTGTCTAGATAGTCAGTTAATCTATGTTTATTAATCATTTAGATATAATCAATTTTCAACAATATGATTGTCACATTCACCTGACACTTAAGATAACTAAGCTATTTCTGCAGAGTGAACAAACATGCAATAAAGAGGGTGTGGACTCATAATGTGGTGTTTGAGATATATAGCCACCAAATATTGTCACTGAACTAATTGCTTTCACAATAGAATTTTCTTAACTCCAGTCTCCATCTTTGTTTATGTAATTCTTTGCTTTGTAATTGATGTCTGTGTGTTTACTTGGCAGTATTTGATTTGGCCATGAGCCTTTTGGAATGCATTTTACTTCATCTGTTCCTTTTTCAGTGATTGTTATATCCTACTGTAAAAAAAGAGGTGTAACATTTTAATAAAGTTTAATAAGTTCCACCTGCTTGTTTTAAGAAGAAAGATCTCGGGGAGGTGAATTGGAAATCTTAATATATTGCTTTTAAATATAGGTTGCACAACAGCTAATTATAATTTGCAATTGCTTAAGTTGATTTTAATTAAAATAGTTTAATATACTCTGATTATGGGCTGTCCAGTCTTTTACTGTACTATCAGATAATCTTGATACAAGATTTTTTATTGCGTGACACAAAATATCATGATTCAAAACTTACTGGATTGGTAGTTGAGTCGGTATTGGCCATGGATATATGAAATGATATATTATACCTGCTGTAGTCTCTAATTTGAAGAAAAACAAAAATAGAGAAGTCCGTGAAAAACTTCTCTGTATAAGGCTCTTACCTCTGAATATTTCTCATGTGAGTGATTGTTTCACCCTGATTATTGCCAGGGCTGCCTTGTCTACAAACTATATAAAATTATATCATCTATCTGTTTATTCAGTCAGGCATACAACATATGGTCTCCATGGACACCTCTTTTGTAATTTTAATTATTTTGAAGTATTTTAAGACTGTTGGAAACAAGTAGGCAGCAATTTCTAGCTCTATAGTTATTTTCAATAATTATTCTAGGCCCTTTATAGGCCTGTAAATATTCTTTAAACATATCAATTTAATACTTAATGCAATGCTTCAGTTACAAGTTATGTTCACTGACCAGAGAAAAAGGTTAAGTACCAACAATAATATTGTGCCTTAATAATTGCATTGCTTTCAGCTCCAGTTCCAAACATGTACAGCAGCAGCCAAACTTTCTCAATCTGGTCTTCATATTAATTATAAATATATTTTACAGTTTCTATAATAATGATTGCAGAGTGAAGGCTCTGTGGTGAAAGAGATTGAACAATGTGATAGTTCTCTGGAAAATGACTTTTAGGGGATATTGAGTTTCATTGCAATAAATTAACTCATTTTACAGATTATTAAAATTTCACATTAATGAATTTTTTCAAGTCAAAAAAGTTGCTTTGTTTCTCTATTTGTGAGAAATATTCTGTTTTTCTGCCATTGGATGTCTAGTACAACTCATTAATATGATAAATTAATTAAATTAATTCCCAAATAGCTGGGTATAATATAATTATTCTGAATATCAATTTTTAAAGCAAATCTTTATAAAAATGTTTGTTGCTTTACATTTTTGAATTTAACTAGCTGTAAGTTATAGTGTCATCTGCCTTGTTTTGGAGGATTTTAATGGTCTGGATTAACGTTTAATATGCCCTCTTAACAAACTAGCATTTGTTTCAAATATCTAATATTTTTAAACAGAGGTTTATTAAATTGTCTCCTGCAATCTTCCAGACCAAAAAGGTAAGTGGAAGGAAAGTTAGATTTTCCCATTTTATTAAATTGGAGGAAAACGACGATTAACATCTATGGGAGAGAATAATAACAGTGGCTCTTTTGTTTTTCTCTCTCCCTAGAATGACGAATTAGAAAAGGCTGCAGATATTCCTATTGCCAACTATAGTTTTGAAAAGGAAGGTATTTGCACAGTGTGAGGCACATGGAAGGAGATACCTTTCAGATATACAGCAAGCAGTTCTTTGAGCTTGCAGACATATTAAAATGTAGTACAAAACTTAAGCTCACAGTTTAATATACTGCTAGCTCTCTTTTAGTTTTTGTATGAAAGGAAGCAAAATTAGTTTAATAACTACTACAAAAACTCTCCTGTGTGTCACCTTCAATTGGGCAAAAGGATGCATCACAGGACAACAATTATTGAATCAATATACCTCAAATGGATTTACTTAAAGAATGGGTCAATTACTCCTATAGGATTGAAATTTCAAGGATCTCCAGATCTGTTGTATAGGCAAAGTTTGGGCCACTGAAACACTGCTCTGGTCAGCCTTGGTCACATGATCATAATTTACAAGGCTCCCTGCTAGCTTCCCACTGGAAAAGTCAATGGAAGTCATTCCTGCTCCCACTGCTTTTTTTACCTGCCTGTGATCATTCTCTATTAGTTTGATGGATCTGTCACAGTGCAATCTGCATTTTTTCTTCTTTAAATATCATTTCCCCTTGATTGATAAATATTCTTACTGATTTCATCCTGAATATCCTAATGGTGTTCTTGATAAATCTTCAGTCATGGTTAGGTTTATTTTAACGCTGGAAAAACTCTTGTTGTCTCAGCCTGCAGCTATATACAGTATTTGGGGATTCCATTGGTCGTTTCCATATAGTTACAAAGAGAGTAAAAATGCTCTGAAAGTTTACAACGCAATAGATATGTCAAAAGAATAGACAAATAGAAAATTCCTGAACGGAATTTTCTTTTAACTAATCGG
Organism: Notechis scutatus; assembly: GCF_049901735.1. NCBI lineage: Eukaryota > Metazoa > Chordata > Lepidosauria > Squamata > Elapidae > Notechis > Notechis scutatus. The sequence goes on from NC_142014.1 coordinate 41,289,917, forward strand.
TGATCCTTACTCCAAAATAAGTTTCATTCCGACTCAGATCTGTAGAACTGGCCTGTAGACCAGGAATTCTTGCATAATTCTTTAAACTTTCATCCATGTACATTCTTATAGAGTTATATTCTACTGCCTAAGGATACAAGCATCAGTCTTGTTCATAGAATAATATTAAATGCATCTGCACTTATTTAAAAAGTATATAAAATAAACATCAGAATATTGTCAACTCTAAATTATGTACATTTCTTTCACTCTAGTCCTCATTCTGCTTTAAATGATAACATAAAATATCTGTGAAAACAGATTCATTGATCCCTTCATAAATGGAACACAGTACATATTTCTTAAATGACTTTTCAGAGTTTTGCAGGAGGAAAATGGCATTTTTTTCTTGTTTTCTTGTAGATACAGTAAAACATTGTTAGAGTTTTATTACTCGAAAATTGATACCCAAGCATTCCTAGAACTTAATCTTTGTACTATCATGTTTTTCATTAGGAACGGATTGCTGTAATGTAATCCAATAGATAATCAAGCTGATTCTTAGTAGAACAGAATTAAATAAATGATACAAAAGAGAACTGTTTACTATGAATATTGGCAGCATTCGTAATATATTTTGACTGAAATCAAAGAGAAGTAGCACCTTCCCTTGAACTACAATTTTTATATAAATCAAATAGCCCCTTTGTTTTATTTCTTAGAAGATTTATGCAGGACATTTGGCAGGTAAACAGAAAATGTACCTTCAATAAACAGGTATGCAGTTGATTTATAATGTGTATTTACAGAAATTGCTCATTATATACCTACAGTGATTTAGCCATCTAGTCCTGATATTTCCATTAGCTTCTACCCTCTGATATAGACAACTGTCTTTGATGCAGATCAGAGGATCTCCTGGCTATATTCTAAAATTTGGGATTGTGTATTATATATGAACAAAACTAGAAATCTTTCTTCAGCGGTATTCCAATTTTGGATTTTTTTGAGGGAAATATGTCTAGACACTGTGATACTTTTCTTGATTCTAATCCATCCATTCTTTATTATGGTCAGTGCCAGAATTCACATGTATGTTCTAAGTAAAAAAAAAAAATTATTTGTCCAAGCTCTTTAAACAGAAAGTATATTTAGTATGGAAGAAATTTCATTATTGAAAGCACATAACATTTGTACTTTTATACCAATGCTGAATAATGTCAATCAATGTAGGTTTTTGTATCAATATTTTAGATGATTCAATTTATAATAATACATTTGAAGTTGGAACTTTTTAATATAATCTCCTGGGATCCTGTAGTATAAAAGCATACTTTAGCCTGAAATATTATGAGAAGAAATATTTCATTTTCCCTGTGATAAACCCACTGACAACCCAAGCCAAAGTGCAGCATTATTAGAAAGGTAGGATGTGGAATTTTCCTCAATGATCTCCAGATAGCTCATGGAGCAACAAACACCCCCCGCCCCATGGGGGCTGATTTTATATTTCTTCCTAATTTGTAGCCCATCAAAAGAATTGGATGACACTTTTAATATTGTTTCCAGATTGTCTTTCAGTAGTTTTATTAGTTGTTGCAGCACCTTCTCTTTGTTTCATGGATTAACTTTATAAGGGACAATATTTAAACATATGATGTCAATTAAATTATACATCAATATGGTTAATCGCTAATGATTTTAAGACCCACAGTTAAGCTTGTTTTTTCAATTACATTCAGACAGAATAGCTGTTTTATTGAGCTATGATACACTTCATTTTGGAAATGCAGGACCATTCTGGTAACTTGCCTGGATTTTTCATCCTGTTTCCCTGTTGCTTAGTAACACCTTAGTATTGCAAAGAGACTGGTACAAAATTAGAGCCTGTCTTGTTTTGGTAGTTTAATGGAAAGATAGAAGATAGTCTTATAAGAAGCAAGGAAATCTTTCTGTTTTTCTTTCCTATTGCTATAAATTGGCTTCACGTGACAGATAATGCTTCTTTTTTGTGTTTTGCCTTAAAAGGAAAATCTACCTCTGAATCAGTGATTACATAACAAAATATAAATATAGCGTTTCGTTATTCATCTCTGAGGCTGTATCAAGAAAGTTTAAGGGGACAGGGAAGTCCCTATTCAGACATGAGGAAACGTTTTTCTTCTTTTTCATAGCAAGGAGCCCATCTACAAACTGAGGAATGGAGTTTTGCTCAGTAGTAGAGATGATTGTACACAGAAATTATCTCCTCAGTCTCTGCACTTAAAGCAACTGCAATTGGAAGATTTCTGCATGAGGATTTGGAAGATTGCTGGCAGCTAGAACTATGGTTTTACAAAATCCTTAACCATGTGTTTGTTTAATATGTTACAATGGTTGTTGGCATATACAAGGAGTTCTCTACTTACTACGGTTCATTTAGTGACGGTTCAAAGTTACAAAGGCACTGAAAAAAATGACTTATGACCATTTTCACATTTATAAACTTTGAAGCATTCCCATGATCATGTGATCAAAATTCAGATGCTTGAAAATTGATTCATACTTATGGCCATTGCTGTGTCTAAGGTCATGTGATCCTCTTTTGCAACTTTCTGGCAAGCAAAGTCAATGGGGAAGCCAGATTCACTTAACAACTAGTTTACTAACTTAGTGATTCACTTAACTAACCTAGTGATTCACTTAACAAAGAAAGTCGTAAAATGGGGCAAAACTCACTTAACAAGTGTCTCACTTAACAACAGAAATTTGGGGCTCAATTGTGGTCGTAAGTCGAGGAATACTTGTAAAGGTCCCCTTAATGTGTAAATTATCACACTAAATTAAAAGCAAACAAGGATTAATGTAACTGAAGACTAAATGATCAAATTGTATGGCTTTTAAGGTTGATTGGAAATCTGAGCAGTCTTCTAAAAAAATTAATGAATTAACAAACATGTTGACATTAAAAACTGCTTTCCATGTGGTATGTATACAATAATGAGGCCGGCTGCCCACTTTAATTTGTACCTTTAAAATATTTTGTGGCAATATTTACATGTTTTAACATTTAAACATTTAATTCATTGATGTTCTTTTTGTATTTTCTTTTAAAATGTTAGTATCTTGGTGACATTTGTGTAAAGTAACATATTACTTCCACATATAAAACAATGGAATTTTTTTTTAGGGCAGATCCAGATTTAAATCTCCAGTCATTAGATCTATTACTACTTCTATGTTGTCATCCTCCTCCTCCTCCTCCTCCTCCTCCTCCTCCTCTCATTATCATTTTCTTTCACAGTTTCCAAATTTTATTTCTACTTCATTTGAGATGCTGATATTAAAGCATTTAGGATTTTAGGCCTGTAGTATCTGAAGACACATCTCTTCCCATATAGTCTTGTCAACACGCAAAAGGCATAATTGGAAGCACTGCCCTCCCATGCTAACGTGCAGTGTAGTTAAAAAAAAAAAAAAAAAGAAGCCTCCAAGGATCAGTTGAGAGGAGGGGAAAAAAGCCTCATCAGCTGGGAGGAGAAAGAAGAGAAAAGGGCAGGATCGGCCCTCCCACCACCACTGTGCTTTTCTCTCCTTTTTCTTTCAGCTGATTGGCGCTGCAGGCCTCAGCTGGTGTGGGAAAAGCTTCACACGCATTACGTGCATGTGCATGCACCTGTGATCACCGAACCGGTAGTGGAAACAGGTAGGACCCCACTGCTGAAGGGATTAAAGGTAGTGCCAATTGTGTAGTGCTATCTTACACTTGTAGGTACACAGAACATGTGGCAAAGACCTTTTAGTCTGCTTCCTCCTGATTTTTATATAGCACTTTTAATATAATCTTTCCTTGGAAAGCTCTGTTTTCAAGTTTGCACACCAATATGTTAAATAAAAAAAATATTTGGTTCTTTTCTGATTTTAGTAAAATATCATAATAGATGATGATGATGCCATCCATTCAGTTGATTCTGACTCTTGGCGACTCTATGGGCCGGATCTATCCACATCTTCCAATCTTGCATTATTCCTTTTAGTTTTTCTATGCTCTTGCTGGTGTCAATTTTGATGGTATCCAGCCACTGTGTCCTTTGGTGGACTGGTTTCCTTTTACCGCTAACTCTTCCAAAAATAATTGCTTTCTCCAGTGAATTCCCCTCATGACATGGCCAAAGTAAGTGAGAAGCTGTTTCATTATTTTTCCTTCTCCAGAACCATAGCTCAAATGAGTCGATTTTCTTTCCACTAATTACATATTTGATTTTTCCTGTTTAAATAGTTAACAGAACAAAATGGTAAAATTTTCTGAGTGGTATAGCATCTTAGGCTGTAGGAATAAACATATAAATAACCATTTCAATTCAAATAATTCATTTTGTTGTAAAGTATCAAACTTTAAAGACCGAACAATAGTGCCACTTTCTCTTCAAATTCTTCCTGTTTTGAAAGTAACATTATTCTTTCTGTGCTTTTTCCTTATAAGTAAGTATTTTGTATGCTGAAAATAATCACAAGTAGATCAGAGTCCTTTCACACTTTCTTTTCAAAATAGGTAAATGTCTGTAAGTCAGGAAAGCAGCTTATTTCAGTTCCCATCTTAATTTTCAAGCCTTATTTCTCATTCTGGGACAGACTGAACCACTGAAGGTTTTTTGGAGCATTCAGCCTACTCTGAAACGTTATATGGTTGGCAAGATCCGAAAAGGGCACCAATGCCATAGATTATATTTCTGGTGGTATTTTTTAAAGGACAGATTATAAAACTAAAAAGAAAGGGAAGACCACTGTTATGTTCAATCTGATAATACACTTACAAATCTGCCTTAGAAAACATCCTTAAAGAAATGGTTATTAACTCCATCATCAATACTGAAATAATATTTTCATGTTCAAAATGATTTGGTTTCACCTCATTCCAACTTCAGTAAAACAAGGGTCCTTTATACAGTATGAAACTCAGAGAGTAACATTTATTTCTTTGCAATCTGGCTGATCAAGGTTTATAGCTAGGTCAACCTGACATCACTTGATTTAGAACTGCATTAACTCAAGTTAACCCAGAAAACTTCCCAAGACAGTTGTAGTCCAGTTAAGGGAATGTACTGCCTGACAATACCTTATGTAGATGTTGCAATGCTCTGTCACTATGTTTGTACATAACGATTATTTCTCCTTCACAGAGTGTTGACAGTTCAAACTTGTCTCTAATTGTTCAAAATAAGAAGTGCTTCGATAATGACATCGTTTGTTCAAAAGATTTGTTGCTAACTATTGGAGACTCTGAAATTTTTTTCAGTGAATCTCTAGACATAGAGGTAAGTTTAATTTCCCCTTTTTGAAGTTATTGACTGAAGCTCACTTGATTATTAAAATATTGCTTTTTTACACCAACTATATGTACAACATATAAACACATATTATTTTATAACAAAACAAAGTTTATCTTTTCCTCATAGACTTCTATTATAGAAGTTCTATACAATCCCTATTAAACTGGATGTCACAGAACCTCTCTGCTGCCAAATTCTCCTTTCCCTGAATTTAATAAGGAGCTACTAGGTTTCTGGGATAGGACTGGCAGCCTCCCTAGACAACACAAAATTTAATTTAATTAAATAGAAAGTTTAAAAAATGGCAGTGGTGGTAGGTTAGAATAAATGTTTAATTTTTCTGTCAGGTTCTGTGGTTTGAACTTCAGCAAAAAAAAACAAAAACAAAACCCTAAACTTTAATATTTTGATAGGAAAAACAACATTATTTTCTAAAGTTCCCTGTGATGAAAAAGTCAATCCTATTAAAATTTTTCACAATCAGCAGTTTAAGTTCAGACATGTACTCTCATGTGTTCCAACTATTGATCTACAATGTTCAGTAGAGGTTCTTCATTCAAACCGAATACAAGTACCTGCTTCAGGTATAATCAAAAGCTTCTGAAAGTAATAGGTCATCTGTATGATGTATCCCTGAAATTTTGGAAATTTCTTTTAATTTAAATTGCTTCACTTTGTGGCTTGAAACTGGTTTGTGTCACTTCCTTTGAAAGGTAAAAACCTTAATGAATATTAGTAGTTAATTGTTATTTGTATTGTCATGGAATGTTTAACATGTTATAATTCGGATGCATTGCAAAGAAATGCTTGCTATAGGAAAATATTTTTTTAAAAAATACAATAATACAACAACTGTGAGGGGTGTGTGTGAGGCAACTATTGCCCCTTTATGACATGGAATTCAACTCCCAGAATTTCTGAGTCAGCCCTGGTTTATTATCTTTCTTGGATTGAGAGCTACATATGGATTTTGTGGAATATGTTGGCTAATTGAAGTAGAGACAAACTAATTATCGGTAAAGTGGAAAGAAGTGTGCAAAAGTACACTTTGTCCTTAATCTAAATATACATTCCTAATTAATGTGAATTTATCACATATCCCAAGTGCAAAGCTGTTTACTTAAAAACAAGTAAAGAATATTGTAGACATGGCTTCATAACAATGTACTTATAATATTTTGGAATTGTATTTGATTAAAAATGGATATGAATCAGCAGTGCAATAAGGTTGTAAAAATGCATTTTTAGATGTCATTTTTGGAATTAAGATTTCCAAATCATTGAAAGAAATACTGAAATGTGATACTGCGTTATTTAGACTCCACCTTGTGTTTAATTCTGGGCACTATACTTAAAAAGTAATTCAAAACTGGGTCAGGTTCTGAGAAGCTTAAATGTTTAAAAACTAGTAGGGCAAATGAAGACAGATTGAAGGAATCGGCTAATGTTAGCCTTGACAAGAAAGGATTAAAAAGGAAAAATGATTGGGAACATCAAATATTTGAAAGGATATCATTGAGAAAATAAATATTTGAAAGGATATCATTGAGAAAATTAATAATAATTCTCCTTTGTTCCTAGTTGCAGGATCAGGAATAATAAAATTAAGTGTCTAGGCAGAAAGATTTCAGCTGAATGTCAAAAAGAAAAAAAAACCATATGTGACTGCCTCATTAGCATCATTAGTACCTTACAAGTATCTATTATTTATAGGGGATGCTAAGGAGACATGGAGAGAAATCCAAGTATCAAGTTTGGAAAGCTGGATATTATGTAGCAATACATTTTCCAGAGGAAGAGTTCACGGTACTGTGGGACAGGAAGACGACAATGCATATCAAAGTTGGAGCTCGATGGAAGGTGAATCAGTGTGAAGCTAAGTCACAATAACAATAGCAAGCAGGATGACTATTCTACAAACAAGTTGATTTATTCCTGAATTATGCTTGATATAATTAAAACAAGTTCATAATAATTTGCAAAGTATATTTTGTAATATTAATTATATAGCCAAGTGCTCCATGAAAAATATACAGGTATACAGGTAGTCCTCAGCTAACAACCACAACAGAGACCAGAATTTCCACTGCTAAGCAAGGTGGTTGCTGATACACAATTTTACGACCTATTTGCCACAGATGTTAAGTGAATCACTGCAGTTATTAAGCAAATCCGGCTTCCCCCATTAACTTTGCTTGTTAGAAGCTGGCTAGAAAGTTTGCAAATGACGATCACATGACTATGGGACACTGTAGCTCACAGGTGTCAGGCTTGATCCTGTCATGTGACATATCATGTCATATCGTGACATTTTTTTACCTTTATGAAGCCCGAGTGGGCGTGGCCTGCCTGTATATTTTTCGGCTTAATACACCATAAGTTCCAAAAGTTCTCCTACTTCAGAGGTGCTATTCAGCAGGTTCTGACCAGTTCTGGAGAACCGGTAGCAGAAATTTTGAGTAGTTCAGAAAACTAGCAAATACTACCTCTGACTGGCCCCATGCCCATCTATTCTCTGCCTCCCGAGTCCCAGCTGTTTGGCTGGGTCTTCTTTTGTTGCCCTGCCCAGGAGAACAGAGCTGGAAAGCAGGTTAGTGGGGTGGGGAGGGAATGGGATTTTTGCAGTAACCTTCCCTCAGGAGTGAGGAGGGAATGGAGATTTCACAGCATCCTTCCCCTGCCACGCCCACCAAGCCACACCACACCCACCAAGCCACGTCCATAGAACCTGTAGTAAAAATTTTTGAATCCCACCACTGTTCTACTCGTAAGAAATGGAAATGGAAGTATGGTTTCAAGAAAATGTGTGCTTTACATTCTTTTAGACTAAAAATTATTCTTTTTTGAGCTTGGATTTGCTGCATATTCATGGCCCATGCTGTTATATCACTTGATCTTACTATCCTGGATTCAAAGAGGAAAAAATTGAATTGCAAGCTGTGACAGAGATGTTTTCCCCCACCACCACCACCATAATGAAAATAGTTGAAACATTTTCTTTTTTAAAAACACAGTCCTTTAACTGACACATGTTATCATTGGCATTCAGTGATACATTCATCTTTAATGAACTGTGAGGATGCCATGAATTTCATGACATCATTTGCTCCCCTCTTGTCTTCCTCATTTATGCCACATTTTCTTATGCAAGAAGTAGAAACACAATTCTTTCTGATTTAAATCCACTTATACTGCTTGTGATGTTTTCATTGCTAAAGCTGTTTAATTATGTTAACAGTTTTCTGCTGTTAGAATCATAAAAACTCTGGAAATAGCCTGATACTGAGACAGTCTTAGGCTAAGATTGCTGACATTGACTGGCACTGGTTTTTCATGTTTTTAGCAAGAATCCTCTGGTCCTATCTGGAGATGTTTGATTAGTTTTAAAGTAATTTGCACTATAAGAATAAGAGGATCACTAGTATATCACTAGTAAGCACAGGCTGTGAAAGTAAAAAAACAATAAACAGAAAAAGTAAAACAGTTATAGAAAACATTACATTTTCCCAAAAGGTAGCCTAAATTGTGTCTGTTTTGTGAGTATTAAATCTATATTAATACCTAAATTAAGGTTGAATTTATTATTATTATTTTAAAAAATGAGTGCATTGTTTGTTACCTTTATAAATCTTGATTGTTTTAGGTAAAAATGTTTAGGAAAAATATTTGTGGTTTATTTTCAGGGTAAATTAGCTGGTTTATGTGGAAATTTTGATAAATTTACTTCAAATGATCTTACTACATCCAACAATATGGAAGTAAAAAATGCTCAAATTTTTGGAGAGAGTTGGGCAATAGGACAGGTAAGCATAACATCTTCATTTATTTCAATATAATAATAATATATTGATATTGCAAGTATGACGATCTGTGAAAATACAATTTGTTTTTAAGACAGCAGCTGATAGCTCACAGTTATGAAAGCCAGTATAGTAGTAGTATAGTAATAGTGTATACTTACTATTGGTATTGGTACTTCTTTCCTATTTTTTACTTTTTTCCTACTTCCTTCCTATCCAATATCCTACTATTAGGATATTGTATGGCAGGCGTCTTTAAATATGTTTGAATACAAAGTCTGTTATCTCAATATCCATCCTGCTGGAAATCATGGGGATTATACTTCAGATCATCTGGAAGATTTCCCTTTTGGGGGAGAAATTTATTCTAAGGAGAGCCTGAAAGGCTTTCATAACTACATAGGAAAGAGTATCACAAAGCTCTAAGTACTATTAAAAGGATATGTGTGGCCATGCTAACCAAATAATAATATTTATCATACCATAGACCAAACAATATATGTAGGATAGATTTCTCCTGCTTGCTGTAAGTCTTACTGTGATATCTGATATCTGCTACATGCGAAACAATTTTCTATATGAATGATGGAAATCAGTGCACAGTACATACAGAGTACACTGTATAACATCTGAAAAACACAATGTTTATCTAATGCCTAAGTGCTTGAAACAACAATCTGGGGGAGAAAATATACTGTATGCAAAAACATCTGTAGCACTAACATTTTCTCCTCATGTCTCATACCTACTAATTATTTCCCTGGTTATATTTTGCATGTTTTTCAGGAGTCATTTTATTTAAATTTCTTATTGAGCTTAAGAATGGTATAATCTTATCAGAGCAGCAAATTTTAAGCAAAGGTTGTTCGAAGAACAAGGCTCTATTTACAATTCATAATCGATTGTTTTGGAAGCAATTATGATGTGTGATAAAGAAAACATTTAATTCAGTATCAAAAAAGCAATGTTTTGTTTTAAAAGCAAAACAATAAATAACTATTTTTCCAAATTAAATGTTTTTGTTTGAAATGAAATTATGAGGCTAACTTAATAAAAGAAATACATGTTCAGTTTTTAAAGGGCTTTTGAATTTTTAATAGATATTTCTGAATAATAATAATAATAATAATAATAATAATAATAATAATATGATGATGATGATGATGATGATGATGATGATGATGATGATGATGATGATGTCTGGATAGTGAATATGGCAGTATCTGAAAGAAGAGAAGAGGAAAAGAACTGAAGAAAATCATAACTAACAGAGACCTGCAAATAGAAATAGAATGAGTGTGGCAAAAGAAATTAAAAAATGATGCAAATAGGTTCCTTAGGTGCAATTCCAAAACTTCTACAGTGCCACTTGAACATCATTGGCTCTGACAAAAGTCACCATCAATCAATTGCAAAAGGTAGCTTTACTTGGAAAAGCTTATCTTCTGTGACAATATCTTTAACACTATGAAACGACATCTGCCTATTCCAGATTTTTATGAAGGACTTGAAAGGTGGATAAAAATGTGAAATGCAATTAAACATCTGACTGACTATACAACTTGACTATTATGATTAATAGTCATGCTTTATTTCTTTTTCATTAGTGTGCAAGTCCAAATGAGACCAACAAACAATGTGAAGTTCATCAGAGCAAGTTCCCCTATGCCAAAAAAGAATGTTCAGTTTTATATAGTGATGTTTTTGCCTCTTGCCGTAATGTGGTAAGTGAATACTTTTTACAGTTTCTAAAACTGGGCAGGACAGTTTGTAGATCAAGACAATATAGAATTAATCCTCTGCCTCTTCCTCCTTCTCCTTTCTAATGTGCCCTTTGAACTTCCTAATGTCATGCTGATACATTTTTTGCAGATATCTATATACACCCTAAAATATAGAATTCATTTTAGATGATTTTCCATTATACTAATTTTAAAATCTCTCTTGTTTCCTGATGGATTTTTATGCCTTTATGTTATCCCATGATATTATTTTTCTTCATATTTTCCAGATTGATGTAACATCATTTGTGAAAAACTGTCATACAGATACATGCAACTGTAACCTTGGTGGGGACTGTGAATGTCTGTGCACTAGCATTGCAGCTTACGCTCACAAATGTTGCCAGCAGGGTGCAGTAATTCACTGGCGATCTCCTTCTCTCTGTCGTATGTATGCTTTCTGTTATATTACTAAATATAATGCCTGTAAATAATGCAGATTATTTCACATAGCGTTTTCCATTAAGTCATAGCAGTTCAGTGTGCTAGAATATATATTATATATATTACATATATTACACGTATATATGTATATATATGTATATATATGTATATATATGGTGATAGTAGAAATCATAGCATAGGCTTTTTAAAAATCTAATGTATATTTTTATAATTGGTCTTTCTGTTAATCAGTACAATTTTTACAACCAATTTTTCCTAACTCCCAGACTCTCTTCCTCTCTTCCTTCCAAATAAAATGGAGATGGAGCTATGCTAATTAATTCCATCTTCAACATCACATGAACCATTTAGTTACTCCTTCAGCCATCTACCCATACAGGAATGTTTTCAGGCAGGGAAACTTGCCTATTTATAAACTGCATTCATGGAGGGCCTCACATGAAAAGAACCATAGTAAAGTAAAGTACAATCTACTAAGATATATTTTATATATTACTCATTTTTGAAAGAACACCCTCCCCTTTTGCACCAGCTATTGAGTGTGGATGAAAATGTAAATGTATATGTATTTATTTTTTATTGCAGTTCAGAAAAGGCTAATCATAGGTATGTGCATAATAATAAAATACCGTATATGCCGGCGTATAAGACGACCCGGCGTATAAGACAACCCCCCAACATTTCCACTCAAAATATAGTTTGTTATATACTCGCCCCCTCTTCCGCACGCCTTCCACTTTTGCACTTTTTTTTTTTTGAGGCACTTTTGTGCACCGTGGAAACGAGTCCCGTGAAGCTGAAAGGAGCAGCCAGCCTTCTCCCAGCTCCCAAGGAAACGAGGCTCGCACTGCCCGGGCTCCGCTGAGGTATCCGGCTGGGGCTGTCAGGAGTTGTTACCGCTGGCGTGGCTCCGCGCGGCTCCAGTCCCGCGTTGCCTCGGGAAGGGAAAGGCAAAAAGGAAGAGCCGCGGCGGCGCTTTGCAATGGCAGCAGCGGCTCCTGGTTTTGCCTTTCCCTTCCCGAGGCAACGCGGGACTGGAGCGCGCGGAGCCGCGCCAGCGGTAACAACTCCTGACAGCCCCAGCCGGATACCTCAGCGGAGCTCGGGCGGTGCGAGCCTCGTTTCCTTGGGAGCTGGAAGAAGGCTGGCTGCTCCTTTCGGCTTCACGGGATTCGTTTCCACGGTGCGCAAAAGTGCCTCAGCCGCGGGCAGCCGCAGTGCTTCCCAATTACTATTTGCCGGCGTATAAGACGACCCGGCATATAAGACGACCCCCCCAATTGGAGGCATGTTTTTCAGGGCAAAAAAGTCATCTTATACGCCGGCAAATACGGTAAATCTTCGTAACTAGTGGCTCTATATTGATATATTTTCTTGTTATTGATGAAACTGAGTAAATACTTAGTAAAGAGCTTAATTAAAAGATGTAAAAATAACTTTTTGTGAATTCTAGTTGACTGTAAATATCCAATCACAAATTCTGTTACTGTTGTCCACTATACTATTATATTGTTCTATTTTCCAGCTTACGACTGTGATTATTACAACCAAGGTATGCATTTTCTCAGTATTAAAGAAAATAATATTAAGCATGAATCAAAGACACTTATCCTTTTTATTGAATAAGTAAGTTGCATTTGAAAATTATTTCAAGTTGCAGAAATAAAATATAGCCATATTCCATATGGGATAATGAGCACAATTTGATGCAATATTTGACTATTAGTTCAAATAACTGTAGATAGTTTAGTTGTTGTTGCTCTGTTTCTAAAAAAATACAGAGGTGGGCTGCTACTGGTTCGCACAGGTTCTCTTGAACCAGATGTTAATTTTCTGAGTAGTTCAGAGAACTGATTGTTGGAAGAAAACTTTTCCCACTTTACAGGGCTAATCCTGCAAGGGAGACAGGAAGGAAACATTTTGGCATGCCTGTATTTCTAGCCTAATCCTTATCTTAATTGCCCTGCTGCTTTAAGTGTTTTCAGAACCTGCCTTTGGGTTAAACTTGTTACATTGTAAGCCTTAATGGTTCTTGGCAGTATGCCCAGACTTTCTGTCTGTAGACTGAGTTTTATATAGTGATTCCTGGGGCTTGACTTTCTTAAATATAGTTAAAGAGTATTTTAAGCTTTTTGGAGTATACTTCCAACATGGTTGGAACAGCTATTAATAGAAGGGTTGGCATAGCCATAGAACAAATAGCTGAGAGGCAGGATGCAAGCTTGGCATTCTGTCTGATTTTTTTTTTACTGCCTTTCTGGGGGCATGTGATCTTTCCTTAAATCTGGATGATTACCTAAGGATATCTTGTGAGGTGAGTGAGACAAGCTGGTATCTTTAAGTGGTGCAAATGGACCTTTTCCTGGGTGGAAACTGTGCTTTGTCAGTTCACTGAGCACAGGAGTCTAAAATGGGGATTCTATGGGGATTCTTCAATCATCCAGGTCATGGTTGTCCCAAAGGTGCTTTTTTCAAGAGTCAACTGGACTTTCTTGGTTTCTAGAAAGTCTAGTTGCCTCTTGAAAAAGCACCTTTGGGACAGGAATCTCTTGCGTTGCTTCGGAGTGGGCAAGGTACATGATTGCTCACTGATAATAAGTGGATCCTCCTTCCAATTTGTTTTAGTAACATGGCACCAATCGTAGAAAGTTAGCACCTATTTCTCTCCTAGAAAAATGAAATATTTTGGGAAATATTAAAAAGGAAGAATATATTTCCCTGAATGAGAAACGGAGAAACATGTTTTCTTAGAGGGAGAAAGCAGTCCCCACCTTCCTTAATAGTCCACAGCAGATGTCAGCACTCAAGAGATAAAGAGATAGATAGCTATATTCAGAGGCAAAATTTCCCTTTCAGCAAGGTCTGAACAAAGACAGAATGGGATTAGCCCTCACTCAAGATGTTAATTTGTTAATTTGTCTTTTTAGCTTGGCATTTTATAGCCCAAATATGCCTACCCACTTTCTGGAGACCTTAAATGACCTCTCTGCTAAAGGGTTTCACTTTATGAGCAAGAGCAACTTGGCTGCTGATAGTTATCCTTGTATTTTAACTATTTTAATTCCTCAATGTGCTCTGACAACCTGTCTGATTTGTAATTCCGGGTTGCAGGTATTGCTGAGGAAAAGGAAGGTATTCAGACAGAATGGTTTAGGTTTCCTTGATAGCTGTGACTCATTGATATTCAGTGTGTATTCCCTCATTTCTAATGTAATGACTATATTTAGGGCAGCTTTTTGCAAGCAAAGAAGCTTTTTGTATTTTTGTACAGGTAATCCTTGACTTACAACAGTTCATTTAGTAAATGGCACTGAAAAAAGTGACTTATGACCGTTTTTCATGCTAACAATCATTGTAGCATCCCCAAGGTCATGAGAGTGTGGGTGAGGTGAAGCACCTCTCGTTGTAAGTGACATTGAGTTGGCCATGCCCATTCAGTCACATGGTCATGCTCAGCCACCCAGCCAGTCAGTAGGGCAGAGAACCGGTTGTTAAAAAATTGGAAGCCCACCACTGTACAGATACAAATATATTCAGGGACAGCTGCAAAATAAAATAAGGACACAGGCAAAATAACTTGCAAGAGGCAGGGTGCCATTTTTTTGATAGCCAAGTCTTGTGGTATATTAAAACTATTTAGAGGCAGAACAATTTTAGCTTCAGTAGTCCGTGTTGACAGAAGCAGATTTAAAGGAAATGAATACTTCAAAATTAATTAATAATTTTAAATTTGTATTTAAAATACAAAGAAAATCTATTTTCCTTTTTTGGCCTTTTCTATACCATTTAATGAAAATTTCTTTGCTTTTTAGTTATTATTTCCTGGAGGTGAAACCTCTTGAATTATGTCTTTGTTCTAATGCAAGTTTCTCTGTGGGAGAAAAGGCTTAATAAGGGTTTTCTCTAATTTGTTCTTTAGTTTTAGAAAATATTTTAGTAGTATTTTGCTGTAAAAACAAGAGGAAATTGCTTACTTAACTAATAGAAAGAAACATGAAATTGGGTCACCCTCAAATAAGCATTTGGAGGGGCAATTGATAAATTAGTTATCACTACTTCCCAAAATTGGCTGAAACTATAAGAAATGTGATTATAACATTATTTTTCTGAATGGTGCAAATCAAAGGGCCTTGTTAATGCACAAGAGCATATTGGCATAATATATTAGTTATATAAATTATTGTCTGGAATGATCAAGAAAACTCAAGCTATTAGACTCAGTAGTTATCCAGATTTTTGGAGTTCTAGTTTTTTATCCATTTTGCTTTTGATTCATTTCAACAATTTTCTGTATTTTCAAATGGCTTGTTATTCTTCCAAGATGATTAGCTTTCCTTTTACTAATTATCATTGTAATTTTTATACTTCCAGAACTTGGGAAAGGGCCTTATATTTTGGCCAGTTATGGACAGAATGATACAGTTATAGGAATCAATGTTAGCAGCAAAACGATCTTTCCTTTATCTAGAAACAATCTCCAAGAAAAAGTATATTATAATTTTATGCTAACTCCTGGACTTTACAAAGATAAAATTTTATGTGAGTATTTACTTCTGATCCAATGTAATTAATTTCCAAGTTTTATACCTGCAAAAGGATTAAATTTTCTGCGCTAGATTGTGTTCTTTTAAACACACTTCCTAAATTGGATAAAATGTTATTGTAATAGACTGGATAAGAAAAGCTTTGAGAGCGACAAGAGACATTTTTCTATTTCCACAGTAACAGCAATATGAAGATAAGTATTAATTTTGTATGGAGCTTTCACTGTCTGGGCATTAGGGGATTGAAAAGGACCTTTCTACTTCTAGTGAAATGCTCCATAGGCAGCCTTTTTTACCTTTTCCCAGCAATATCCAAATTATTTTGAAAACAGATCACAGTTTTGGATATTCTGGCTGTAGAATCTTTGTACACTGTGAGGGCCCCCTGAATTTGTTCCTTGACCTACAGCAATAAATACTCTTCCTTCCTACTGATGAGTGGTTTTAAAATGTACTTTTAAAGAAAATAAAAATACTTACTGGCATCATTTTCATCAGATATTTGGAAGTGGAACACAAGAGCAAACAATAGATACAAACTCAAGGTTATTAAGCACCAAACTTGATTGCAGAAAATACGACTTCAGCAACAGAGTGGTCAATGTCTGGAATGCTCTACCTGACTCTGTGGTTTCTTCCCCAAACCCCAGAAAACTTTAACCTTAGACTGTCTACTATTGACCTCACCCCTTTCCTAAGAGGTCTGTAGGGGGCGTGCATAAGCACACCAACGTGCCTACCGTCCCTGTCCTATTGTTTCTTTTATTTCTTTTATTTTTCTGATATGTATCCATGTATTCATAACTATGTTTTTACTTATACCTATTATCTTGTAAGCAATTGACAAATAAAAAAATAAAATAAAAACTATGTTGCTCATACCTTTTCTAATATTACTTTGAATTGATCTGTGCTATTTAGCTTGTTTCTCTGAATTTTGTATCATTTATTCATTCAAATGCTGCTTTAATATGTATTAAAGCTTTTATATGTTGCTATGAATTTCATTTTTTTACTGGCAGCTTCATCTCTGATTTCACTTGAGTGTGCAGAAAGGCCAAACTACTTTCTTTATGTACACAATGAGAACAGCATTTTCTTAGCACAGTGGGATGCAAGTTTGTCATTTCGTAGAAGAACGACTTTTATCCATCACCAAGGACTTTGGATCTCTAGTTACAATACATTCGAACTGCACAGCAAAAGAGGTTTCTTCCTTACACTTAGCACTTCAGCAGTGAAAATCTCAAAGTTTGATGGTACTGAAGAATTCAAAAGATTAAGTAGCTTCAGTATTGAGGGTGAGTTACACAACATGGTATATGGGAGATGCTGTCAATAAACCCGCATGCTGCAAAACCTATGATTTTTACCAACCATAGTTAGTCCTTACTTTGAATATATATGTTTTTTTAAGTTTTCGCGGGTACTTACATGTATGGTATTCAGCTTTGTTCGGGTATTTTCCCACGTCATTATAGTTGGTTATTATAGTTATATATATCATTTATTAGGAAGCTAGGTTTCATCTGGGTGCCTGGTTGGGGTGTGTTTGAGCTGGAGGTATCAGGGGGGATCTGTTTGTGCCCAGGTGTTTGCCTGGCTTGTGGTGTGGAGATTTTTTTGTTTGTGAGTGCAGGCTTCCAAATAATTGACAGTCTGGTGGAATCATCTCTTCTATTCATGCTTTCAGGTCTTTTTTCAATCTCTAGAGATTCACCCAGATGAAACCTAGCTTCCTAATAAATGATAGCCATCCATTTACTCGGAGCCAAGCTGCACTAAAAGCCTCCAATACAGGAACACAATGTTGCCAGCCAATCAAGACAAAAAAAGCCACAAAACAGACAGAAGATATTAGAAACACCAATCAAGCAGAACACAGCAAACTCCAAGACCAATAAACACAGACCAAGACTCCCAACCAATCAGGATGAAGAAAAAACCATTCTGGCACAGCAGTAGGCTAGCCCCACATTTAAAACTGAAACGGCTGTGAAAGTCTGATTCACAGACTAACACAATACAGAAGCCTGATGATGGCAGATGAGATTCTGCTGAAACGTTGCTACAGCTTTAAAAGCACAACTATAATGACGTGGGAAAATACCTGGACAAAGCTGAATAATAATATATATATATATATATATATATATATATATATATATATATATATATATATATATATATATATATATATATATATATATATAAATTGAGAATAGATTTATTCAGTAGATTTTAGTTGAATATAATTATATACAATTATAAATTTTATTTATAAGTTTCAGTTGTTATTTGAAAGAACAATTTATGTTTCATAAATAAATATTTATTGCATTTATTTCTACATAAATATACTTTAAAATCACACTGTGACATACATATCTAAATTCATCTACAGTAGAAAGAGTACAGAGAAGAGCAACCAAGATGATTAGGGGACTGGAGGCTAAAACATACAATGGGCATGGCTAGTCTAGTGAACAGAAGAACCAGGGGAGACATGATAGCAATGTTCCAATATTTCAGGGGCTGCCACAGAGAGGAAGGGGTCAAGCTATTTTCCAAAACACCTGAAGGCCAGATAAGGAATAATGGATGAAAACTGAACAAGGAGAGATTTAATCTGGAAATAAGGAGAAATTTCCTAACAGTGAGAACAATCAACCAATGGAACAGCTTACCTTCAGAAAGTGTGGGAGCTTCATCACTGGAAGCTTTCAAGAAGAGACTGGACTGCCATTTGTCAAAAATGGTAGAAGGTCTGCTTGGGCAGAGGGTTGGACTAGATGACCTACAAGGTCCTTCCAACTCTGTTAATCTGTCTACAATTTCATAAAAGACACACAACTCTAGAAGTCTGTAAAGTGCATATGTAACTATATTTGTTTGAACTGAGGGAGTGGGTAGACAAGAAAGTTCTGCATTTTTCAATAGGGAAAGGCTTGAGGAATACATTTAAATTCATCCACAGTACTTCTGCCAGCTTCAGTTATGGTTTATAGAGAAATGTATCATTTACAAGATGATTTTAAAATTTCTTAGAACTCCATGCAGCAATACCTTACAGGAGGATGTGTGAATGGAGATATGAGCCTTGCACAAGTCCTTGTGTTAAAACATGCAATGATCCTGAAGGAACAGCATGCAAATTTCTTCCACCGTGAGTAAAAGGAACATAATATTTATTGTAACATTCAGTATTATTTTTCACTTGAATTTTCTACAAATAATAAGTTGGCGCTTTTTTTTTTTACTGTCAGAACTTTTGTAGAGTAATAATTCTAAGTCACATTCAGGTATTTTGAATTCTGGATAATTTATATAGGCAAAATAATTGCTTGCATATGTATTTTTCTTGAATCTTTTATTGTAGGGTTGAAGGATGCTTACCATTTTGTCCAAAAGCTATGATCCTAGATGAAGTCACACTTAAATGTGTTTATCCAGAAGATTGTAAGTGTCCTTTATTCATTATTCATTCATTCTTTTTTTTTTTTTGGGGGGTAATTAGGAGACTCTCAGTGGGTTACAATTATAGCAAAAAATATTCCATCCAGAATACAATGGCATATTAATGAAAATATGCAGTACTCTAAATTAAATCATAGATAAAATAATTAACCAACCAAAAAACATTGATGGATTTCAAGGAGCAGAGGTTTCATAGTATCGATGCCATCCCAGAAGTACGAGCTCTATAACATTTGTCATTTCAGATTGCATCATTATTTGCTTATAATATGTTGTTACTACTACTACTACTAATAATAATAATAATAATAATAATAATAATAATAATAATAATAATAATAATAATAATAATAATAATAATAATAGTAATAGGAAACATTTATGAAGCTGTTCTCTACTTTTATTTATTTATTTATCAAATTTAAACACCATCCATCAGACTCACAGAGCACTTCTGAATCTATTCTCTAAGAGAATAGGTATACTGTTCATGAAAATTAGTACTGATTTCTGCCTGTAGCATTGGGATAGTGACACAATTCTCACTTTACATATATTTTTTTCAAAATCATATGAAGTAAGACTTTTTTCCCCACAGGTATTGCTGTGAAACCAGCAGAATCTTCATTTCGGACCAAACCAGTTAGAACAACCCCTACAATGTTAAGTTCCCAGATAACAAATATATCAGAAACATTTTCTCAAATGCCAATTACATTGGTTATTGAAGAGACTGAGCCAACCTATGTTAACTTATATACCAAAATCACAACTGAACCAACAACTGCCAAAGATGCTTATTCAACAATTGTATCTCATTCAATCATGCATTTACCTGATTTGTCACCAAGTTCAGAATTATTATCTGAAGACAGCTACAAAACAACCACCCCACCTATGCTGTTTAGATCTCTGTCAACAACTTTCCCAACTACTTATGAAGCTCCAATGGTTACTGTAAAAACAATACCCTACAATAAAACTTATAATTTCTCTTCATCAAGTAATCTTGCACTTACTGCTCTACCATCAGTGACTGCTTTTCCTTTACTAACTAAGTCAACTACACTATTGGAAGTTGCAGTTCCTTCTTCGGTGGTAGCTAGAACTCTTCCAACTTCCACAATACTGACAGATTTACCTTTAACACAAACATTTGCTGTAACTTCTCGAATTAGTTCTTATCTGTCTACATTTACAACAACTATGTCTCCAATTCCTGAATCATCTACTAGGTTTACTTCATTTGCATCAAATCATCTTCATAGTACTTCAGATTCAGAGACTATTCAATCAGACTTGAAATTGATAAATAAAACATTAACACCTATATCTGTATCATCACAAAAAGCACCTCTGACACCTTCTGAACATATTGCTTCCTTAACCACAAAACATTTTTCTGATGTAGTTTATAAAACAACTTCAGTTGTGACACAAAGTCCTTTTCCCATAAAATCTTCTTTTAGTGTCCCACTAACCCATACAACGTCAACATTAATGCCTCCTCCAATTACATCTCAAAGGCCCAAAGGTACTGGGGAAGTGACACTTATTTCAAAGAGCTTTCATTTAAGACCTTCTACAGTTTCTCTTCTAGCAGTTCTTCAGACTACCAAATCATCTGAGACAAGTTCAGTTTCAGCAGAAAGTAAACATATGTTGCATGCAGATTCAACTCCAATTCCAACTGATTTTATAACTTTGTCAGAGTTTGCTGATACCAGGGTGCCAAGTAGTATTCCTATTAAGATTTCACAGGATGAAGCACAAATAACTTATGAACCATTTGGTTCATATCCAGAATCAGAAATTGCATCAATAGTTAAAAATGTTGATACTTTTACTACTTCATCTTCAAAAACCTCTTTTAAAATGTTGACAACAACAGCTTCTACTCCTCAGATTTCTGTTACAGCATCACATTCTGGAAATTTATCAGCAGTTTCTATCACTTCTGCTGTAGCATCAACTAGCACTGATATAAAAATGCCTGCTATATCACTAAATGATGATTTGAGCTCAACAAATTCAACTTTAATTACAAATCTTTCCACTATACATACTATGTCTTTAACTACTTTTGATGAATCAGCCATATATTTGGGAACAAGAAGGCCTTCTTTGACTTCTTCAATGGATAGCAGAACTTTATCATCCTTAACAGATGTTCAGTCTGCAGAACCAGCAATAGAATCAGCTTTGACTCTGGGCAAACTTTGGAATGTTACATCAACTCCTCAAGATATTATTGAAAAGTACTCAACCAGCCCCTCAGTTTCTTCTGCTGGCACAATAGCTCCTCACAAGATTGCTGAAGTCACTGAATTTTCTCCTATACATTTTGATTTTCACACAACTACTACTTCAATCCCTGTTCCTGCTGTCTCCCAAGCATCCATTTATGTTCCAAATGTTTCTGTCTTTACACCTAAACCATGCAAAGACTGTCTACAAACCAAGCCCTTAGAAATGGATAAAGTTTCAGACTGGGTCAAAACAGAAATAATCCAGGCTTCAAAATTTCAAAATATAACAAGCACATTGTATGCCTTAAAAAGTAATAAAACCTCAGAGGAAAACATCACAAAGTATGCAAGGACTGAAAAGCCATCTTTACTACCTGTTCAGTCAGCTGTGTCTTCTAGTCAAAGCAGCACAACTTCAGTAAAACCAGTTACTTCCTCTGAGGTGACAGATATAACATTTGATTGGTCTAGGATTCCATCAACAAAACCTTACTACGATGTGAATAAACCAGAGGAAGTAAGTATCATCAGCTCACAGAATTTCACAATAACAGATTCGTCTCAAGTCACTGCAAAACTTGTGGAAACCCAATCCACAGAGGCTGAAGTTGAAATGACAACAAAGAGTGATGAACACACTTCATTTGGCACAATAATACATACACTTGTATCTGTGGCGTCTTCAGAATGCATGGTAAGTATATTTAAAAATATCAATAATACCTGTTTTATTGGAGAGATTTCCAGTTTTTCCAGCCTATTTATCCTTGTTTTTATTGTCCTGTACCATCTGCCAGATGGTAATAATTAAAAAAAAAAAGGGTGCACAGGATGAGGTGGATCTTTAAGAATGTTTTGAACTTTCTTAAGGCAGTGAGAGCTATAAAGCTCTTCCAAGGAGCAACTGGCTCTCGAGATGTGTGTGCATATTGGTTAATTTTAAAATGGTTCTGTGGTAAATACATCCTTTATTATTATCCCCTAATAGCACATTTACCTTATAACTATCATGACTAATAAAATTAGTGTTGTTAGATCATAGTTAACCATCACATGCCGACCAAAAGGATCATATCTGTGGTCATCCAAAAGATATAAACCTACATATTTCTAAGGTTTTATGGTAAATATTTATAAAAACATTTAGACTGCAATAGTCAGGATTTCAGTAGGTACATAATCACATTTTTATACTTAAAAAGGCTGCTGATTTTGGTACACAAAATGTTTCATCATATGTCAATGTCTCAAATTTTTTTGCCCATCATGGAAAAGCCAAGATACCTTGATCCTATAGACAAATGTAGCCAGTATGTCTGCATTAACATGGAATGGATGCTGTACAATATTTCAAGGAACTGCTATAAGAATGTGAAAAAACCTGACTGTGGTTTTCGAGGGATGCCAGTTCAGATCAACAGCGACAACTGCTGTCCTGAATGGGAATGTCCTTGTAAGTCTTGAAGTGGTTATATTAGATTATATATGAAACAGAGAATCCTAAACTTGCATATTAAATATTACAGGAAAATTATGACAAGATCATCCTAGAATGCCAATTTTGTTTTTATTTATTAATTAAATTTTTATGCTCCTCATCTCATTGTTGAAGCACCACAGGGTGGCATATGAATTCACACCCTGTTTTAACTGCTTACATAATTTTTATTTCTCATTTACTGAAATTTACTTTCTTCAGTATTGTCAGACAACTGGCTTGGTATATCCTCCCCCAACACAACACGTTTTTTATTAGCAGAATAAGATATGAAAGTCTGAGTTGAAATAACAAGTTATCTGATAAGTGGTTGTATTTGCACAGAATGACAAATCAGCTGTTTGATTTACCAGTGAACAAGCAGAATTCCAGTCTTTGCTGGTCTGATTACTTCTGCTGATTGCCATCAAATGTAATGTAGCTGCCAGACAATCCATTCTCTGTTGACTGTTTGTTGTGTCTGATGCATAGGTATAACTTTACATTACTCTTACGTACCCTTTTTATCAGTACAATATATTGCAAATGATTTTAGTATATGGCCTATTGAAACCATAGAGTACTTCTAAGTAAATACAGATAGCAGCAGGGGTAGGATTCAAATTTTTTAACAACTGGTTCTGTGGGTGTGGTTTGGTAGGCGTGGCTTGGTGGGTATATGATTGGGTGAGGCACCAAAATAACCCAGGTGCAGAGGATTGGGCTAGATGACCTCTGAGGTCCCTTCCAGGCCTATATTGCTGTGCTGTTTCAAAGCATCCTCTGAAGCTGTGTCTAGTGACAAGATTTGTGGTCCTTCCTTCCTCTCCCTTTTCTCTCCCTCCCTCCCTCCCTCTATCCCTCCATCCCTCCATCACTTTCCCCTCCTTTCTCTCTTTCTCCCTTCCTTCCCTCCCTCCCTCTTTCTTTCTTTCTTTCTTTCTTTCTTTCTTTCTTTCTTTCTTTCTTTCTTTCTTTCTTTCTTTCTTTCTTTCTTTTCTTTCTCTTTCTCTTTCTCTTTCTCTTTCTCTTTCTCTTTCTTTCTCCCTTCCCTCCTTTCTTTCTTTCTCCCGTCCCTCCCTCCCTCTTTCTTTCTTTCTTTCTTTCTTTCTTTCTTTCTTTCTTTCTTTCTTTCTTTCTTTCTTTCTTTCTTTCTTTCTCTTTCTCTTTCTCTTTCTCTTTCTCTTTCTCTCTTCTCTTTCTCTTTCTTTCTCCCTTCCCTCCTTTCTTTCTTTCTCCCGTCCCTCCCTCCTTCTTTCTTTCTTTCTTTCTTTCTTTCTTTCTTTCTTTCTTTCTTTCTTTCTTTCTTTCTTTCTTTCTTTCTTTCTTTCTGCCTCCCCATGCCCCATTTTTTTCTGCTAGGAGGCTTCCCTACACTTACCTGGGAGTCAGACGGGCCTCGTGGTGACTCCTGGGAGGGGTGGGGCGGAGTGGGCAGAGCCAGCTGGTGGTGGAAGTACCAGTTCACTGAACTGGATATAAAATTAACATCTGTTTCATCCGAACCAGCCCGAACTGGCTGAATCCCACCCCTGGATAGCAGTATAACTGTACAATTTCTTAAGCATTTTTTTATTATTTCTAAATTCAATGCAATTGTAATAGACTCAGTGTATAATTCCAGATTGAAAGAGGCTTGAAATCTTAATGAGATCTCATTAATTATAATTTCTTCCTTAGGTCAGTGTTCTATCCTCTCTGAACTGAGTATCATTACATTTGATGGAAATAACGTAGCGCTATATAAAGTAGCATCTTATATTTTAGTCAAGTTACCCACAGAAATTATTGTGGCTCATATTGAAAAATGCCCAGCTAATCAGGTAGGAACCTTACATAGTATCTTGCAGTAATTAGCATTTCATATTTTAAACACTAAAGATAGAAACAAAACTTCTTACAATGCTTTGAAAATGTTTTGGGTTTCTATATTTGTAAACACATTTTCTAACATAAATATTAAAAAGTATGTTTCACTTATATATTATATCTGAAATATATTGTAAATGATTCTTGATAATTCCACATGAATAGAACTAATAATAGAAGTGTATTATCGAGCAAACTGACCTCGTAAGTTATAAATATTAACATCTAATACTACTCATATCTTCCCAAGAAAAATGTTTGAGTTTAATGGTGGTTAATGGGAGTTGTCAGATATTGAATTAGATTCAGAGTTTTTTTAATTGAGGATACAAATGTTCAGGACAAATGTGAAGAGTCTAATGCAACTACAATGACGTGGGAAAATACCCAAACAAAGCCGAATGCCATACATGTAAGTACCCGCGAAAACTTAAGAAAACACACACACACACACACACACACACACACACACACACACACACACACACACACACATATATATATATATATATATATATATATATATATATATATATATATATATATATATATATATATTCATTCTGAGGTTTTCGCGGTATTTGTATGTGGATCTTTGGTTATTCGGGTTTTCTCCCGCGTAAAATTGGAAGTATCTTGACGACGTTTCAACAAAATCTCATTTGTCATCTTCAGGCTTGTGTCTTCGGGGGTATTTATATGTATGGTATTCAGCTTTGTTTGGGTATTTTCCCACGTCATTATAGTTGTGCTTTTAAAGTTGTAGCAATGTTTTGGCAGAATCTCATCTGCCATCATCAGGCTTCTGTATAGTGTTCGTCTGTGAGTCAGACTTTCACAGCCGTTTCTGTTTTAAATTTGGTGCTGGCCTACTGCTGTGCCAGAATGGTTTTTTCTTCATCCTGATTGGTTGGGAGTCTTGGTCTGTGTTTATTGGTCTTGGAGTTTGCAAACTCCAAGACCAATAAACAGCAAACTCCAAGACCAATAACAAAAACAAAGCTGAATACCATACATGTAAGTACTCGCGAAAACTTAAGAATATATATTCTTATATGGTATTTTGGTTTCTTCGGGTATTTTCCCACATCTTAATATTTGTGCTTTTATTATAGCGATGTTTTGGCAGAATCTCATCTGCCATCCTCAGGTTTGTGTATTGGGTTCTTTTTAATCTTGTGTGTCAGGCTTAACAGCAAGATACTACACAGGCATCACATCAAGACTGCCTTCAAAATGGACAAAAAAATAGCAGCCATCCTAAGAAACCCCAAAGATAAAATTGACCTAGAAAACCAAGGCATATATGAAGTACCCTGAGCATCATGCCCTGCCACATACATAGGACAAACCAACAGAAGGATAAGTACCCGCCTTGAAGAACACAAGAATGCAATAAAAAAGCTGGAACACACTTCCAACATATGAAAGCCACAGGTCATAGCATCGACTTCAGTGGCACCAAAACCCTCGCTACTATAGAAAACCCTGGCTAGAGAATCATCAGAGAAGCCATAGAAATTGATAAAAGACCTAATAGTATGAATAGAAGAGATGACTCCACCAGACTATCAATCATCTGGAAGCCTGCACTCACAAACAAAAAAATATCTACCACAATCTGATACAGATAATCAGAGTTGGAAGGGACCTTGTAGGTCATCTAGACCAACCCCCCACCCAAGCAGGAGACCCTACCCCATTTCTGACAAATGGCAGTCCAATCTCTCCTTGAAAGTCTCAACTGATGGTGCTCCCACAACTTCTGAGGGCAAGGTGTTCCATTGGTTGATTGTTCTCACTGTCAGAAAGTTTCTCCTTGTTTCCAGGTTAAATCTCTCCTTGTTCAGTTTCCATCCATTATTCCTTGTCTGGCCTACAGGCGCTTTAGAAAATAGCTTGACCCCTTCCTCCCTGTGGCAGCCCCTTAAGTATTGGAAGACCGCTATCATGTCTCCCCTGGTCCTTCTCCTGACTAGTCAAGCCCAGTTCCTGCAACCGTATGTTTTAGCCTCCAGTCCCCTAATCATCCTGGTTGCTCTTCTCTGTACTTTTTCTAGAGTCTCAACATCTTTTTTATAATGTGGTGACCAAAACTGGATGCAGTGCTCTAGGTGTGGTCTTACTAAGGCTTTATAGAGTGGTATTAGTACTTCCCTTGATCTTGACTGTATCCCTCTGTTAATACAATTTAGGATTGCATTAGCTTTTTTGGCAGCTGCTGCACACTGCTAGCTCATATTTAGCTGGTTGTCCACTAAGACTCCAAGATCCCTCTCACAGTTACTGCTATTGAGCCTGGTTTCACCCAGTCTATATGTGTACTTTTGGTTTTTCTTGCCTAAATGTAGGACTTTACTTTTCTCGAAATTGAATTTCATTTTATTAGATATGGCCCAGTGTTCTAGTCTATCTTCTTGGGTGTTAGTTATTCCTGCCAGCTTAGTATCACCTGCAAATTTGGTAAATTCCCCTTCTATTCCCTCATCTAAGTTGTTAATGAAGATATTGAAGAGTACTGGGCCTAAGACGGAACCTTGTTGCACCCCACTGCTTACTTTCCTCCAATCCAGGAAAGCACCTGGACGCAAACAACACCCCCTGTTAGGTATAACATTGATACCAAATATGGTTTGGGTGAATAAATATATAAAACTTAGATATCATGGTTTAAGTGCTTATCACTTTAAGCACAATGCAGCAGGCAATTAGCCGATTAAGGGTGCGGTTAGAAGTTACAATATAAGGAAGCATTAGAAGCTGGAAAGCTTACTGTCTCTGGCTGTAACTGTGGCTGTAACTGTTACTGTGTGCTGCTGCGACTAACTGAGATTACTGACTGTGAGTGCCTGTGAATGAACTGTTTTTGTTTGCTACTGTTTGCTGAATATCCAGCGTTTGTTTCTCTGGAGAGTGAAACCGGAGGAGGAGAAGATATCTTTATCGGCTGATAAAGATATTGCAAGGACTCTTAACTTGGACTATACTAGTGAGTCTTACTGGATGGAAATACTGTGAATGACTTAATGGACTGAATGACAATGCTTAAACTCTAACTGGATTAAAAACTATTTAAACTACAAACAGTGTTTGTGTTCAGTGTGTGTATACTCTGGGGCCCTTCCGCTCTCCTTTGGTTGCCTGGCTTGACTACTGCTGCAATACTCTTCTAGGGGTTAATTTCCAAACCCTAACATTGGTTATGGGCCCAGCAGCATAGTCTAACTAACCAGGATATAGCAGAGAGAGTTGGTCTGAGTTGCACATTACTGTAAAAACAAACTGTTTTAATTAGTTTAAAATAGTCAAAATATCTGAAGAGTAATGGCACAAGTAAATTTGTCACAACTGTCCATGATATCCAGGCTGGATGGAACAAACTATGTTTCATGGTCAATGAAATGTAGTTTACTTTACGCAGAGAAGGTTTGTGGGACATTATAGCAAACCCACCAGATGTGAGTAGCTGGGATCCTGCTAATGATGATGATAAAGAAAAGTTACAAGACTTTAAACTGAAGAATGAGCAGGCTTTATGCATCATAGGACTGACTCTTCTGTGATCAGCAGCTTGTCCATATTCGTGGAGAAGAAAATGCTGCAAACTGCTGGGAGAACCTCAGGAAGATTTATGTTCGGGACAGTGTAGGAGCACATATAAATCTTACACGGAAGCTTTTCAACGCATCTTCAGAGGAATGGAGATATGTTAGTTCATTTAAACTGTATGAAGAGCATTTTTCAAGATTTGCAAGAAAAAGAGCTTATATTTAATGAACTGCAACAAGTCTACATAATATTATCTTCATTAGATCAAAGCTATGATGACTATGTGACTTCGCTGGAAGTATTGCCAAAAGAAAGCCTCTCATTAACCGAGATTACAGGCAGGCTACTAGAAGAAGCCAGAAGAAGGCGTGAGCGTGACGAGCTGAGAGAAGATAAGAAAGAAGAGAAATTATCTTCAAAGTTTGAAAGAAACCAGCAAAGCAAAGTAAAGCACCCGGAAGAAGAGAATTTATCTTCAACGGCATACACAATTAAAAAGTGTTTTAATTGTGGAGGCAGAGGACATTTGGCAAGATTCTGCAAAAAGAGAAAAAGCCAGAATGTAAAAAGCCAAAGAAAGCATTTGAACTAGCCACGTTTAGCAACTCTGATGTGAAGAATAATTTATGGGTGGTTGACAGTGGCGCATCCCACTGCATCACAAGAGATAAGACAAAATTTATAAAAATGTCTACAAGTTCTCAACATATATCTCTTGCTAACGGCTGGAACCTGAAAGCGAAAGGTCAAGGTTTTGCACGTTGTCCGTACATAAACCAGGATATAAAAATGTTGTATGTACCGCAACTAAAGTTTAATTTGCTTTCAGTTAGGTATTAGATAAATTAGGTTATGTAATTACTTTTAAAGATAATAATTGCATAATTGAAAAAGATAACAAAAGGGTAACTGCAGCTTTAAATGGAACATTATATGTCTTAGATAATAGTAAGAAAGGGGAGGCTCAAACTGTATTTAATAATATAAAGCCTCATGAAGAATGTATCCATTTATTGCATAGGCGTTTGGGGCATGTAAATTTTAAAATGCTAAAACGTACAGTTGAGTTATCTGAAGGAATAAGGTTAAAACCTTGTGATAAATATTTGCGTTGTAATGTTTGCTGTGAAGATAAGAGCAAAGTATTGCCTGCAAATAGGCTAAATGGTTTCAAAACAAAAGAACCTTTAGAAGTAGTATTTGCAGACATAATAGGTCCAAAGAAACCCAGTATGGGGGTGCTAGATATATACTGAGCATTATGGACCATTATTCTAGATATGGGTTTTGCTATTTAATGAAAAGCAAAACTGAAACATATCAACATTTTTTCAATTGGCTTAGGTTTGCTGAAAGAAAGTCTAAACGTCAACTGATAACCCTGGTGACAGATAATGGCACGGAATTTATTAATAACAAATTCCAGAACAGACTTAAAGTAGCTGGAATAGAGCATAAGAAGTCTGCTCCATACAGGCCAGAACATAATGCTTTTATTGAAAGAAGAGGCCAAACACTACAGGCAATGGTTAGAACAATGTTAAATGATTCTGGGTTACCTGATTCTTTGTGGGGAGGCTACAATGTGTGCTAATAACATATTGAATAACGTTGTTAATACAACAACAGGTGAAATTCCATTTACCAGGTGGCATGGCAGGAAACCTGATCTAAGTTACCTGCACACATTTGGTGCACCAGCATGGGTGCATATTCCTGCACAACTCAGAAAAAAAGGGCAACATAGAGCTAAAAGATTTTTCTTCGTTGGTTATCAGGCAAACCATAGGGCATATAGATTTTGGGAGAAAGGCACATCTAAAGTGTTATGTAGTGCTAGTGCCCAATTTCTAGAACATGAAGGATGGGAGAAATTAGAACAGGATGTCAATAAAGATGTAATTATTGAATCCTATAGAAATCCCATTAGTTATCCCTGTAACTTTAAAAATAAAGTAAAGAGACAAATACAGGATGAAATAGTGCCCATAAAGGAAGAAACAGATTCAATAGCTGAACAGGATGAGGAAGATGAACAGGTAGTAGTTCAAGAAAGTCCTCCTGTAAGCCCTGTAATTCCCAGAAGAACTACACGTGTATCTAGACCGCCTGATAGGTACCAGGCTAACACAGTTTGCCAGATTAATCAAGTTCCTAATTCTGTAGAAGAAATTAAAAAGTATCCTACTAAGGAAAAAGAAAATGGTATGCAGCAATGAATAAGGAACTGAATTCATTAAATGATATGAAGGTGTTTGAAAATGCCAAATTACCTGTAGGAAAGAAATCCATTGGCTGCAAATGGATATTTAAGGTAAAAATAGATAAAGATGGTAATTTAATCCATAAGGCAAGGTTAGTAGCCCAAGGTTTTAGGCAGAATGTTAATGACTACGATGAGGTGTTTGCACCTAGTCTTAAGGCAGCAACCTTGAGAGCAGCTTTAGTGTGGGCAGCTAGTAAAAACTATATAGTTAACCATTTAGATGTGGAAACTGCTTACTTGCACGCCCATTAAAACATATTATTTATATGAATAAACCTGTTGGTATTAAAAGTGAAAATAAGGATAATAATGATTGTTGGTTGTTAAAGAAAAGCCTCTATGGTCTTAAACAATCAGGCTATGAATGGAACCAGTATATTGTAAAGGAACTAGACAATATAGGATTTAAAGTTGGTTTAGCCGATCCATGTCTGTTTAAGAGGGAGACAAATGGGAAAGTATCATTATTATTACTATTCACAGATGATATTGCTTTGATAACTGAAACTAATGATGAAGCAAATAAAATAATAGCATCATTAGGAAAGAGAATAAAGATCAAGCAATTAGGGAGATAAAGAAGTATCTCGGTTTGAATATAAAGAAAACACGGAAAGGTTTTAAGATATCTCAGGAAGATAAGATAAGCAAATTACTAAAAGATTACAAGATGGAGCTTTGTAAGCCAGCTAAGACTCCAATGAGTCAGGAGTTTAGCAACACTGATGTACAAAGCCCTGAGTTTGATAAGGTGATTTATCAATCTTTAATTGGTAGTTTGAGTTATATTAGTAATTGGTCTAGACCAGATATATCGTACTGCGTGAATCAGTTGGCTAGATTCAATTCTGCACCATGAAAGACACTGGATTGCAGCTAAGAGGATATTAAGATATCTTAAAAAGACAATGAATTATTCATTGTATTTAGAACCAAAGGGTGATTTAATTCTGTGTGCTTATGCAGATGCTAGCTTTGCATCAGAAAGAGACACTAGAAAGTCGACTTCAGGAACAGCCATAATGCTGGGTAAGACATTAATAGGCTGGAAGTCAATAAGACAACAGCATATAAGTTTGTCTACTATGGAGGCAGAATTCTCCTGTTTATCATTGTTATGTACAGAATTAATAATGTATAAACAAATGTTAATTGATATAGGTATAACTGTAGATTATCCTATAATTATACATGAAGATAATCAGGCAGCAATTCAAATGGCCACAAATATTGGAGTAAAAACAAGGAGCAAGCATACAGATCTAAGATACCTAAACGTGAGACAATCTGTAAGAAGTAAGATGATTCAGCTAGAGTACTGTATGTCGGATGACAATTTAGCTGATAATTTTACTAAAGCCCAAGGTGCCAGTAAGCACCAGGAGAGTTGTGAAAATATGGGATAAGATTGTAAGGTATTATATATTTATTTCACCCAAAAGGGGAGTATGTTAGGTATAACATTGATACCAAATATGGTTTGGGTGAATAAATATATAAAACTTAGATATCATGGTTTAAGTGCTTATCACTTTAAGCACAATGCAGCAGGCAATTAGCCGATTAAGGGTGCGGTTAGAAGTTACAATATAAGGAAGCATTAGAAGCTGGAAAGCTTACTGTCTCTGGCTGTAACTGTGGCTGTAACTGTTACTGTGTGCTGCTGCGACTAACTGAGATTACTGACTGTGAGTGCCTGTGAATGAACTGTTTTTGTTTGCTACTGTTTGCTGAATATCCAGCGTTTGTTTCTCTGGAGAGTGAAACCGGAGGAGGAGAAGATATCTTTATCGGCTGATAAAGATATTGCAAGGACTCTTAACTTGGACTATACTAGTGAGTCTTACTGGATGGAAATACTGTGAATGACTTAATGGACTGAATGACAATGCTTAAACTCTAACTGGATTAAAAACTATTTAAACTACAAACAGTGTTTGTGTTCAGTGTGTGTATACTCTGGGGCCCTTCCGCTCTCCTTTGGTTGCCTGGCTTGACTACTGCTGCAATACTCTTCTAGGGGTTAATTTCCAAACCCTAACACCCCCCCAATACTTCCAGCCCAAACACGCCCCAGCCAGCTACCCAAATAAAACCTAGCTTCCTAATAATTATCGGGCATTCACAAGAAACCAAGCTGCACTAAGAAACCCCAATGCACAAAACACAATGTTGCCAACCAATCAAGAACACAACAACTCAAAGACCAATAAAAACAGACCTAGACACCCAGCCAATCAAGATGAGGAAAAAAACATTCAAATAAAGCAGAAAGCCAGCACCAAATTCAAACAAAAAACAGCTGCTAAGCCTGACACACAAGATTAAAAAGAACCCAATACACAAGCCTGAGGATGGCAGATGAGATTCTGCCGAAACTTTGCTATAATAAAAGCACAAATATTAAGACGTGTTCGGGTACTTTCCCATGTCATTATAGTTGTGCTTTTAAAGTTGTAGCAACGTTTCGGCAGAATCTCATCTGCCATCATCAGGTGTCTCATGTGCCATCATCAGGCTTCTCCCAGAAGATAAGATTCTGCTGAAACGTTGCTGCAATTTTAAAAGCACAACTATAATGACGTGGGAAAATACCCGAACAAAGCTGAATACATATATATATATATATATATATATATATATATATATATATATATATATATATATATATATATATATATATATATATTTGTTTTCTTAAGTTTTCGCGGGTACTTACATGTATGGCCTTCAGCTTCAGCAGTTGCTACAACTTTAAAAGCACCACTACTATGACGTGGGAAAATACCCGAACAAAGCTGAAGGATATATATATATATATATATATATATATATATATATATATATGTATGTATGTATGTATGTATGTATGTATGTATGTATGTATATATGTCTGATTACACATGAATGTACAATGGAGGACAGTTTGCAATATTATTTACCACAGAGCTGGAATAATATATTTATGTGACAATAAATCTGATTCATTTTTAAAATTATTTTTCAGAGTACAAATTCAATAAGAAAACTAGTGAGTATTTTTAAAGTACAGTTGTTAATACATCAATCATTATTTAAGGATTAGTAATCTGCCAATTGTTTTAGTTTCAGGACAGTTTGTCCTTTCTTTTCAAGGTCCCATCCGGAAGTGCTTCTGGTCTTTGTTTTAAGAAACTTAATGTAACAATACCACCATATGCAGTACTTATTAACCGCTTAGCAAGAAAGGTGAGTTAAGCTTTTGCTGGACTGTAGAATCCTCCTGCAAAACGTTTATTATGTAGACAATCCAATTCTTTGATAGGCATAAACTAACTGGCCTTAATAAATAAGAGGCAACTATTAATAGAAAGCCTTAACAACTGATTATCTTTGTATGTATGACATATCAACCATCTATATAAAGCAGATCTGAATTTTTACTTATTTAAGAATTACAGACCATTAAATATTAAAATAATTTACATTAAACTGCTTGGCTAAAAAGATGCGTTTTAATATATTTTCTAATTAAGCAAAGGAGCAGTCAAAGTACACTATGGAAGTACATTTTATAGTTTGGAAATGGTCCAAACTATAGAGCAGGCTAAAGATTTTAAAATTATTTCTTTATTAAATTTTACACTGCCCATCTTGCCTAAATGACTAAGAACAAGTTCATAACAAAAAAGCAGTCCTTCAGATAATCATCCCCTAAAATGGTTAGGACTTTAATAGTTTATTCAATTTTTTTAATTTGTGTCCAGAAAGCAAACTGGCAATTGGTTTAAAATTTTTAGCCTCAGGTCTGAATAAATCTTATATAATATGTTATGAATATTGATCTAATTTGTCATGATTTTTTAAAAACTGTAATAATGCCTTTTCAAAAAATATTCCCAGTTCAACCTTACATCTTTAGTATTTGCTTTAATAAAAAGAAAATTCATATATCTTCAAATTTGTTCTTCATATTTTGTTGATGTTGTTCTGTTGTTGGCTTTTGTGGCCTTAATCCCATTCAACTATTCTCAAAGTTGGTTTAATTTTGCAGAAAAAAATAATACAATCACAATAGGATTTATAGGAAAATGAGGAATCACTAAGGAT
The DNA here is from genome assembly GCF_049901735.1 of Notechis scutatus. Lineage (NCBI taxonomy): Eukaryota > Metazoa > Chordata > Lepidosauria > Squamata > Elapidae > Notechis > Notechis scutatus. The sequence continues at coordinate 41,324,711 of NC_142014.1, forward strand.
ACTTTCTGTCAGAGTGTTTGCAGCATGACTACTATTGTGAGACAACCCAGGAGCAAAACACAGGACATAGAGGCTTTGTCTTTTACTGGTGGTTTATATACAATACTGCTATATACATACAACTGTTAGGCACATACCAGGTAATCAATCAATCTTCAACTCTACCCGGAGAACTACAATGGAGATAGAACACGAGGAGAGAGAGGCACCCTCTCATGGCCTCCCTTATATAGACAGCTTCTTAAAGTGGCAATAGCCCTGCTGACTCATCTTCACTGCATTTACAGCAGCCTTACAGCAGCTGGTCAGCTGTTAAATCTTCATTAACTTAACACAGGGGTCTTCAAACTTGACAGCTTTAAGACTTGTGAACTTCAACTCCCAGAGTTCCTCCTCCAGTCATGTTAGCTCAGGAATTCTGGGAGTTGAAGTCCAGAAGTCTTAAACTTGCCAAGTTTGAAGACTGTTGCCTTAACACTTTTCATTTATATTCCTCAACCCAAAACGATGCTTCCTTATCTTTTGTGATTATAATGTTGCATTCATAACAGATGCTAAAGAAAACAAGACACACTCTTTGTGGTTTGTGTTCAAAACATAGTTATGGTTTATCAGATACATGTCAATAGTCTAGGTAGCTTTGGGGTAGAATTAAGTAGCTACATATTTTGTAGTTAATACATAGCTCAAAGCCCTTACCATACTTGCTAAAAATAATTCATTTTTGAAAATATAACTTAGGAAAAAGTGTATTGTCAGATTTAAATATTGTGAAATTGTTTGGAGATTTGAGAAAATTCTTCTCTGAACAGTTTTCAAAAGCATAGCTTGGGAATGATTCTTTTAATTTCTGCAATTTTTCTGGATTATTTCAGGTAATTGTGAATTCTATAATCCAACCTTTGCCTTTCTCGCAAGATGGCATATGTATTCAGGACACTGGAGCAATGTATGTAATCAACACACCAGCTGGAATGAATATTAAATGGGCTCATGTTACAGGCATTATGGACATCCAATATGGCTTTAACTCGAACGTATCTATAAAGACAGAAGGGCTCTGTGGTAAGAATAGACATAATAATGTATTTTGTTATCCTGACTTTAAACTTTTAAATTTTTAGACCTAAATTTGCTCACTAATGTCTTCTTTTCTAAAATCTTATACTTCTCTCATCTCAATTCCTTCCATGGCTGCCATTTAGTTTAGGTAAAATTATCACAGTAAATTGTTCTAACTTACTTGGGGGAAAGGAGAAACTGTTACTTTTTAATTAGGTGAAAGCCACAGGAACTTTCAAAGTCAGCTTTCACCAGTTGTGCCAATATGACATATCTAATAAATTGTTCTTTGAGGAACTTGACTGCCTCAGAGTTCTGTTTTCTATGGGTGCATTACTTGGAACGCTGACAATACTCTGGTTCTTTTTTAAAAGTAAAAGATAGGCAGATGGAGGCAGGAAATCAAAAAATGCATTCTTAAACTGATTATACCTTATTTTAATAGTTTTTTTTTAGTTTTTAACAAACGGATGAGAAGGTTTAAATTTGTTTTCCTCTCTTAGAAATGTAAGGCTGCTTCAATCATTTCATATATTTTAAGTATATGTTTATTTTAAGGTGTCTGCAATGGTGATCCTTCTGATGACTTGAAAATGAAAAATAGGACAATAATTACAAATATGGAAGAAGTTGAAATGTTTATCAAAAGTTGGGAAATTGAGAAATCTTTTGATGTAACAACAAGAAGACCCATTAGAAATTGCACAGAGGATAATTGTACATATTGTATGGAACTCTTACAGAAGTGGGTTTTTGCACCTTGTCACAAAAAAGTGAGTGCAAAGTTATTATAAGTACACAATAGGGGAGGAAAGCTTGTGGTGCCAAAAGATCAAACTCAAATTTGGGTAGACTATGGTAGAATTGTAATATATAGGCAGATATGGCGGGAAGGTGGAATTTTTTACTGTTTCTCAAACGATTGAAAATGCCTCTGACTCAACAGTCTTTAGGCTAAATCTCCACACTCTAAATGAGACCCTTGAAAATCACCACTTAGCAAATTTCATCTCCCTATCTGGCTCCAGAATGAGTGCAATTGATTAAATAACTGTCTCCCTAATTTTTTGCAGCAGAATTTGAAAATGCAGAAGGGGCTGTAAGAAGGAAGTGAAATTAAACTTCTTTTTTCTACCGATAAACCAGGTTTCATATGCAAGAATGAGTCACTGGGCCTTAAATAAAATTGAATGAATAATAAATGAATAAAAATCATTTGGGGAATTATTTATTTCTTGATATAGAAATTGTATTAATATTTCAGCAACTTTTATTAAACAGCTACCATGTTTCCCCAAAAAGAAGACCCGGTCTTATTTTTTTCCCCTCCGAAAAGGTATTAGGGATCATTTTTGGGAGATGTCTTGTTTTTTTTCACATATAGGAGTCAGCGAGCATGGGCGCTGATGGGGCTGGGAGTGCTGCTACCGCCAGCCTTGCTCTCTCTGATCCACCATCTGCTTGCCTGCGGCTGCAATGAGCCAAGTTCTCAGCATGCCCCAATCTCCGCCAGCCCTGCCTGCTGGTCGTCTGCTGCTAGTTCACCTCTCAGCTGCTGTCTAAAGATCATATGCCTCCCCCATCCCCCCCGTGCCTCTGCCAGTGCCACTGCTGTGAGGCGAGACAAGTGATGGAGAAGAGGTGGCACCATGCTGCTGCCCCTGTACTCTCAGCCCCCACCATCCAACTTTGTCCTCAAGCTCCGTTGCACACTCTGCAAGCAAAGACAAACAGTAGGAGCAAAGACAAATAGTAGGATGGATCACATGCTTTTCTTCTGCCTCTGCCTTCTCCTGCTGCTTGGAGGGACTGGGCTGTGTGGGCTGCAGCTGCTTCTGGACAGCATCGGCCCCCACGCACCTGCTTGCTGCCTCCTGTGCTGGCCACGCCCACTCCGTTAATGACACTCTGAACTAGGGATTATTTTGGGAGTAGGCCTTATATTGTCAGCAGCATGAAAAATCATGCTAGGGCTTATTTTTGGTGTAGATATTATTTTCAGGAAAACACAGTATATTGATTGTGCTTTGAGTTGTATAAAATATGAATTAAAAATATGTTAATATGAAACTATGGATTGTTTTTCTCAATTTATCCAGATTACTGATTTATCAAATATATTTGATCTAGGTCTCACCACAAGATTTTTGTGAAAAAATGTGGGTTAACAATACCTATTTTGAAAATTATGAATGTGATGCACTTTCTGCATATGTAGCACTATGTAACAAGCATAATATCTGCATTAAGTGGAGGACACCAGATTACTGTTGTAAGTTTAATGCCCACATTCCTGATCATTTCATTTTTACTTGGCTTGTGCATTTTTAGTTTGCTAGAAATTAATGATACACAAAAGGCTAGATTTAGAAAGGAGCAACTCAGATTTACATTTTGCTTAGAATTCCACTCAATAATATTCTATATGTTAATATTGATAGTTATTAACTAAATGCTAATACAGGTAGTCCTCAATTTATTATCTTAATTGAGCCCAGAATTACCATCATGCTATGGCAGTCTTTAAGCAGGCTACTTGCATGACTTCCTGATTTTACAATCTTTTTTGCAGAAGTTTTTTTAAAAAAATATAATATCTGCAATGGGCATATTTTGCTGGAAACAGAAATAAACATTGGTTTTCTGCCATTTTTTAAAATAAATTGCGGTCACATGACTTCAGAATACTGAAAATGGGTATAAACATGGGCCAGTGCCCAAAACACTTAATTGTTTTTTAATTTTAGGGTCTATTAGTTGTATTATTTAATGTTTATCCTTTGATGACAAGGAAACAATTTACAAATTGTACAGACTAAACCTGGTCATTTAGAACTATGATTCACAAGAAATGTTTCCTCTTCCCACCTTCTTTCTTCCCTTTTCTAATGAACGTTAAGGAAATCTCAGCCATATTAATTTTCTTCCACATGTAGGGCTTGCTTGCCCTGATGGGAAGGAATATCACCCTTGTGTGCAGCCCTGTGATGCAAAAACATGCCTAAATAAATGGTTTTATGAGGAATCATCATGTTCCTATTTAAGAGAAGACTGTGTTTGCAAAAAGGGGACTATTCTTCATAGAACAGACTCTGACCTTTGCATTCCAGAAGAAAAATGTGGTGAGTAAGCCTATTAATAATATGCTTGCATAGTTTCTGATGCAAGTGTTCTTGCTTTCTGGTGGGACAGAGGCATGATTTTTTATCTTTTCTTTATCCAAATAATATAAAATTAATTAACAGTCCAATATAGCTCCAAAATTTATATTCCCTAACGGTTACAGCTAGGAAGCTGATATTTTACTGCAGAGGTTTTACTGTAAAAGTAATCATAACTTCATATATCCCATTAAACTAATAGTGATTATTCTCATTTAAATCTGGAATTATACTTTCCAACTGTTTTGGAATCTGAAAGAGCTTTATGAGTGCTATGAAATGTCAGTTTGCTGGTAAAAATCCTTCAGAATATGTTAATTTCAAAATGATAAATTATAATTTCTGAGGCTTAAGGTAAAACAAAATAAAAAAAGGAATCCAATATGATTATTTTATTGACAATAAAAGTTCTGGCAGGGCTTCGGCGGCGGCAGGAATCCGCGATTGTGCGCAGTTTCTGCTTGCGCTTGCCGCTGGAGTGCCCCGATCCAGCTGGATTCAGGGCTATAGTTACCCCGTAGAGGTAACTGAAGATAGGGGAGATCCAGCAGGGGTTGGGGGGAATCGCAACTCCCCTCCTCAGCTGGCTTAACTCCCTTTTCCGAAAGCGGTGGAGCGGCGGTCAGAAATGGCCGGCACAAAGAAGCACTCATTCGGAAAAGAATGTGAAGGAGGAAGCTGAGAAGTGAAAGTTTGGCTGACCGGGATAACAAGCAATATTCAAAATACCCTGGAATTTAAATTTCATCAAAGATACATCGCTCCCAAAGAAGATCTGGAAGCAGCGAATGAAAGTGAAAAGGGAAAGTTTTTTCTTTCTTTCTCACTCTCCTTCCTTACGGTGACAGCAGAGGAATGAGAAATTGGAAAAACCCGCTTTGGCATCAGCAGGTAATTAAACTGGAAAATTAAAGCCAAGTGGACAATAAAGATTTCTGAATATTGAAAAAAAAATTTTTTTTTGCTGTAAGTGGGAAGGGAGAGGAAAAGAATTAAGATTAAGATTTTGCTGGAGGAGGCTGCTTGGAATTTAAAAGACTAGAGCTAAATTGTAACAAGACTTCTAAAAGATACATTTTAATTGGAACTTTGTAACTGAATTGCCCCAGGAAGAGAAAGTGTAAAAAGAAGAAAGTGTTAAATGAAACAGTCTGTGTGTATTTGGATTGCTTGGTGACTTTGGGACTCTTGGAAATTATTATTTGAAAGATTAAAAACATTTGGGTTGTTTAAAAAAATTTCTACAATGGCATTACTTGTCGATGAACTGAAAATGGAATTTAAAAAGTATAAAGAAGAGGAACAAGAAGGAAAGGGCTCTTTTGGCTCTGTTTTTCGTTTCTTAGAAATGGCGATTTCTACTTATGAGAAACTACAAGAACAAGAAGATTGGGATGAAGAAGAAGCCATCTTTAATGAACAAGCAACTTTATCTGGGGAAGAAAGGGGAAAGGGGGGGGGGAAGAGAATAGAGAATTTAAGACAATAAAAGTTCTTATATCACTTGCAGTATTGAATTAAGCCAGGCCTGTATTTTAACGTTAAGGTAGGTAATCATTCTGGATGTGTATACATAATTGCAGTCATATGAGCCTGAGGTCAAAACTATATACAAGAGGCATTAATTAATGATAGTGTTGCAAGAGTGAAAATTTCTTAGGTGCAAATAACAAATTCTTGTAATATTTCCTTTCTCTCCTTAAAAGTGTCAGCATTTATTTTGCTCCAGTTTCTTACAAACATCAGCAGTTTTTTTTAACTTTCAGCTGCTGGTGACAGATATAGTTTATAGTCTTATATCATAATGTAAACAAGATGAATGTCATTTTTAAAAAATTGTTTTTTACTTTTTTAAATAGCCTGTTCAGATAATGAAGGACATCCTCACTCTATTGGGGAGATTTGGATTGGCTACAATAAAGGATGCTGCATGTATAAGTGCATGGAAAATGGGAGCATTATTGATACAGAGCCTGAATGTGATAAGCAGCCATCTCCAATATGTGATAGAGAGGCTGAAGTGATTGTCAGTGTAATTGAAGAACAAACTTGCTGTCCGAAAAATATATGTGGTATGTAATATTTATGACGGGCATGATATTCAATTGATAGGAAAGAATCTGTGTGTGGTATAGAGAAATCTAAAATATTTGGCACAATTATTTATTTGTCTATGCCCCTTTATTTTTACAAATAACTATTTCCCCCATAACAACAACCCTGTGAGGTAGGTTGGGCTGAGAGAGTGGTTTACCTAAAGTTACCCAGTTAGCTAGTGGTACTTGAACTTACAGTCACCCATTTTCAAACTTGGTACCTTAATCACTAGACCAAATTGGCTCATAGCTAATGCATAGTGAGAAAATAATCTGTCACTGTAAAAGTCAACATTTAAGTTTAAAAAATCTATTCACCATGTTTCATTTCTGTGATCTAATATGAGCACAGCCCATGAAAAATCTTCCTCTTTTGAATTATGGTAGAAATATCCATTTCATCATTTGTTGATTAAAGTCAAGATGGCAAATATGAATTGAAACACATTTTTGTTAACACCTTCTCATGGAAAAGTGGGAGATGGCATTCAGGCTTATACACATGTTTAATTATGGAAAATTAGAAGGTCAATTAAGACATGAGCATTCCAAAACCACTCTGTAAGTTGAGAAAGGAGTTTTGCAAACATTTTCAATTCTCTTTTAGAAGTAAAAAAAAAAAAAACCACCACCCAACAACACTAGGTAGAATACCAGAGATACCCAAATGGCAATCTAGTTGTGTGCTGAGCTAATTCCGGTGACATAAATTATTCTCTATATAATTTCAAGATTCTCTGCTTTTAGTTTAATGCATACATTAAAATAATGCTACATTAATATAAGAAGCCAAATAGCTTTAGATATGAGTTTTTATGTTAGCACAAATTGTTCTTTGCTTTTAATATGCTCTATATATTTAATATAACATTAAGTTATTTTAATATCAACAATCTTAAAATGCTTTCTTTGGAAAAAAAAAGTTAGTTCATATTCACATCATCTTGTTTATTAATCAGAACTTCTGAAATTCCCCTTTGAGTTCAGCACTGGCTTCTTTCAAAACATACCTACGAATCACAAAATCAATTTCCCCATCTATCCATCCATCCACCCATCCTTCCATGGTCCACCCACCGTTTATCTTCCTATATGCTGGACAATAAACATTTTCCATGAAAAGGTTAGGTAGAGATATATTGATTTGATTCAGAACTCTATTTTTTTGTTTTAGAGTGCAACATGACTTTATGTACCCCTATTATCCCGATATGCAAAAGTACTGAGAAGCTAACACTCAGATATACTCCTTTCTCCTGTTGTCCTCAATACCAGTGTGGTAAGTGATAGGATGAAGAATTTACTTACTTATTTATTTATTTATTTTTGTCAATTGCTTACAAGATAATAGGTATAAGAGGAAGATACTTAATATATTGAATGACTCCTCTCATCCGGGACATCAGCTCTTTCAACTATTACCATCGAGAAGGAGATTTAGGGTATTAAGAACAAGGACGACCAGATTTAAGAACAGTTTTTATCCAAGTGCAGTTTTGAGTTTGAATGCAGGGTCATAAGATTTTTTGTGGAATTTAATGGCTGAGAGTAATGGGGTATTTACATTTTTAAATTGCATAGAGATTATTGTATGGTTGGTTGTGTTTAGTTTAATTTTTTTTTTTTTTTAGTGGTGTTTGTGCAGTTTTACTTTGTGGAAGAGCACCTCATTTCATTGCACCCGCTTGCGAGTGTAATGACAAATAAATTCTTATGTCTTATGTCTTATGTATAAGTAAAAACATAGTTATGGATACATACAAGAAAAATAAAAAATAAAAATAAAAGAAACAATAGGACAGGGACGGTAGGCACATTGGTGCGCTTATGCACACCCCCTACAGACCTCTTAGGAAAGGAGTGAGGTCAATAGTAGACAGTCTAAGGTTAAAGGTTTTGGGGAAGAAACCACAGAGTCAGGTAGAGTATTCCAGACGTTGACCACTCTGTTGCTGAAGTTGTATTTCCTGCAATCAAGTTTGGTGCCATTAACCTTGAGTTTGTATCTATTGTTTGCTCTTGTGTTGTTATGGTTGAAGCTGAAGTATTCATTGACAGGTAGGACATTGCAATGTATGATTTTATACACTATACTTAGATCAGACAGAAGGCGGCGTAGTTCTAGGTATAGAATTTCAAGTCTGGTGGCATAAGGTATTCTACAATGAGTAGAAGAGTGGAGAACTCTTTTTGTGAAATATTTCTGGACTTTCTCAACTGTGTTAATATCAGATATGTAATGTGGGTTCCAGACTGATGAGCTGTATTCAAGTATTAGTCTAGCAAATGTTTTGTATGCTCTAGTGTAATATTACCAGAGAAAAAGCTACGTAAGATTAGGTTAACAACTCTTAACGTCCTTTTGGCTATGTAGTTACAGTGGGCTCTAGCACTTAGGTCATTAGAGATGAGTACTCCAAGATCCTTGACAGAGTTTGGATCATCAATAAGGTCTTGACTATTCAGACTATTTATTTAGAGGTGAATAACTTCTAAACTCTTAAAACAGCAAGTCATTGGTTATATTTCACTAGATAGCCTGCTTTGGTTTGCTTTGTTTTTTTTAAATTCAGAATGTGATATATCAGCATGTCCCAATGTTACTCGTCCAGAATGCCGAGAAGATCAGTTTATTGTGGAAGTGAAATTGGAAGATACGTGCTGTTTCTCCCATTTGTGTGGTAAGCTTTATTTATCATTATCACTATTATAATGTCTTCTTGTATTATATTGGTGAATATAGATAGACTTCTGCAAAGCCTTTGATTCAGTGGTACACGACAAACTACTCCTAAAAATAAAATCTTATGGTATCTCTGGACAACTGAATAACTGGATAGAAGCATTCCTGTCAAACAGACAACAAATGGTCAAAATTGGGAACGCCCTATCAAATCCAGTACCTGTCAATAGTGGTGTTCCCCAAGGCAGTGTTCTAGGACCAACTCTCTTCATAATCTACATAAACGACCTTTGTGATCATATCAAGAGCAATTGCGTTCTCTTCGCTGATGATGTAAAGCTGTTCAATACCACAGACAATACTACTACCCTTCAAAAAGATCTAGACTATGTATCTGAATGGTCTAACATATGGCAACTCCAAATCTCAACAAATAAATGCTCTGTCTTACATATTGGTAAAAAAATCAGAAAATAAAATACAAGCTGAATAGTCAAGATCTTGTTGATGACCCAAGCTCTGTAAAGGACCTGGGAATACTCACCTCTAATGATCTAAGTGCTAGAGCTCACTGCAACTACATAGCCAAAAAGGCATTAAGAGTTGTTAACCTAATCCTACGTTGCTTTTTCTCTGGTAATATCTCACTACTAACCAGAGCATACAAAACATTTGCTAGACCAATACTCGAATACAGTTCATCAGTCTGGAATCCTTATCACGTATGTGATATTAACACAATTGAGAAAGTCCAGAAGTATTGCACAAGAAGAGTTCTCCACTCTTCTACCCGTTATAGAATACCTTACGCCACCAGACTCGAAATTCTAAAACTAGAAAACCTCGAATTACGCCGTCTTCGGTCCGACTTAAGCATGGTATATAAAATCATACATTGCAATGTCCTACCTGTCAATGAATACTTCAGCTTTAACCATAACAACACAAGAGCACACAACAGATACAAACTCAAAGTAAACCGCACCAAACTTGATTGCAGGAAATACGACTTCAGCAATAGAGTGGTCAATGTCTGGAATACTCTACCCGACTCTGTAGTCTCTTCCCCAAACCCCAAAAACTTTAACCTTAGACTGTCTACTATTGACCTCACCCCTTTCCTAAGAGGTCTGTAGGGGCGTGCATAAGCGCACCAACGTGCCTACCGTCCCTGTCCTATTGTTTCTCTTATTCTTTTATTTTTCTTATATGTACCCATTTCATATATTCACAACTATGTATACACTTGTACTTATTATCTTGTAAACAATTGACAAATCAAATAAATAAAATAAATAAATAAATAAATAAATAAATAAATAAATAAAATAAATAAATATAATGTAATTTAGCTGCTATGGATATTCTTGTGTATGGTATCATATATAACATGATCTTTATGTTTCTCTTGAAGTTTGTGAATCTTGCATTGAACCTATTCCAGAATGCAATGAAGAAGAACTTCTTGCAGTAGATCTTAGTACTGCACATTATTGTTGTCCTCATTATCACTGTGGTAAGTTTTGTGTTGGATTACATATCTTGGAATGATTATTACTTCTTTTATTGGGATTTTTCTTTGTATTCAGTCATAAGCTTATACTTATGCTTTTAATAAATACAGTACAGTATAAATACATTTATACTGTAATAAATACAGTATAAATGTAGCTGCCATAGAGTCAATTATTATCTTATTGCTAAGATAATTGCTATTCTAAAAATTCAGGAAAATAATCAGGCAAAAATGTATTTAGCTATGTACAGCTATTCAAAATCTAAGCATGTATAATCTAAATGAGTCGTTCCTTAACTTAAGGGTTGCCTATGGCAGAAAGAACAAAAATAACAGTCAGCCATACATATTTGCAGTTTCACTTTAGATTTTTTAAATTTAATGTTGATATCTAAACATCTAGACTTTACCTGGTGCCTGCCTTAGCCATTCAATGGGAAAAATCTGATACCAAAAAAGTGATGAAAAGTTATGTATTTACATGTATTTACTTGGAGTGATGCTTTGGGATTTTGTTTTACAAGCAACTATTTTCTATACTATAGATTTGAGTCATCATGAGTAAGGTTGTCTCCTTTATCTAACAGTTTGTGATATGAAATGTGTTCTGCTACTGAAACCTCAAAGTTATTGTTGATTACTTGAACCTAAAATGATTATTCATTTCTAAACCATTAATTTAAGGTGGAAGGTAGAAATAATAATATAATACAAATAGTAGAATACTAGAAATAATAATATAATAGAGAAAAATTTTATGTTTACTTTCTAGTGATATTGTGGCAATAATCTTTTCAAGACATAATTTCTCTTTCTCTAGTATGTGAAGAGAATCTGTGTCCTATACCTCTTATGAATTGCTCTGCTGAAATGAAACTGATGAAAAAAAGTGTACCTGGACAGTGTTGCCCAGACTGGAATTGTGGTATCTATAATTTGCATTTTTTCTAATTATATAAACGAATGAAATAAAACTTCTATTCCCATTGATGTGGTCATAGTGAACCCTTCTCTCTTATTTTCTCCAGAATGTGATTGTGAGAATGGTATTGTACCAAGCTGTAAGTTGGTAAGAAAAGTTTACTTTTAAAATTGTTTTGGAATTCTTATTTTTCTTTCATTTTAAATGTTTCTATGCTACCCTGTCCTACATTGACAGCAATTATAAGTTTGCAAATCATGTAAAATGAATAAAATTATGTCAGTGTATCAAACAAAAGTATCTTGACAGAACTGAGATATACTGTGCAGTAAATTCTGATAAAATCACAACTAATGATAGATGTAGGTCAGTGGTGGCTAACCTTTTTGGTCTCCTTTGCCAAAAATTGTGTGCGCTCTTGCACTTGTGCGCTTGCATGCCAGCACCCAGAAGGCAATGCACGTGGCCCCCCACATCCCCTGCACATGCATGCTCAGTCCTCCCACACCACCCCATTATCTGCATTGCACCTCACAGATTATTTTTTGGCTGGTTTGAGGCCTTTTTCGGCCTCCCAGAGGCTGTAATACCGGAAGTGATGAAACAGGCCTATTATTTGTCCTGGGAGGCTGAAAAAGGCCTCAAACCAGCCGAAAAGTCAGCTGTGAGGCACGTGCATGCACAGTGATGCAAGTTTGCCTGCGGCTCGTGTGCCAGCACAAATGGCTCTGCGTGCCAACTGTGGCATGCGTGCCATAGGTTCGCCATCACGGATATAGGTAGAAGAATTTTGGTAAACACTGACACTTGTAAAATAAGCTTTCAGAAATCGTTCTGTAATCAATCCATGTCAAAGCAATGTTAAAAAGACAATGCCTGTAAAGAAAGCTGAGATTGAATGTAGAAAGTGAGAGGAATAGGGGCCAAATATGAATAATGACAAATACATACATAGACAATAGATTAGGTGACAGATAGATGATAGATAGATAGATAGATAGATAGATAGATAGATAGATAGATAGATAGATAGATGATAGTGTGTGGCATATTATGCTATAGTATACTGTTACTAATTCATTTATAGTAATAACACAATGTTTGTCTATTATATTCTTCTACTTTTATATCAGAGCATAGCAATTTATGATAGAAATTTCTTTGTATCTGTGTTATTCAAGTTATAGTTTTCTTTTTTGACTTTTGGCAATTACCTAAATAAATTCATAAAGTTTTCTTGTCAATATTTTCAGAAATGGCTTGTCTTTGTTTTCTTCTTAGGGAAGTAATTGACCCTAAGTTACCTCATTAACTTTGTGTCTAAGGCAGGACCAAAACCAATTTCTTCATTTTAGTCCAACATCTTAACCAGTACAGCAGACTGGTTATTAATCATATTAATACCAATATGAAAAGCAATGAAGATGTGACTTGATAGATATTTGCTGTAGTTTTTATAAGTTGTAATTATGTTGTTAGCTATTGTGCTTGTTGGACAAATCTAAACCTTAGACCAGAGGTCTCCAAACCTGGCCACTTTAAGACTTGTGGTCTTCAACTCCTAGAATTCTGGGAGTTGAAGTCCACAAGTCTTAAAGTGGCCACGTTTGGGGACCCCTGCCTTAGACAATAAATATTGGGGCTGTCCTAAAATGGCAACATTATTTGTTACATTTATAGAGAATTATTGTACTAAGGCATTCTACTATCCATATTGCCCAATATTTAGTATCTAGACACAATATGCCTTTCTGCCGCATATAATAGAATGCCTTGGGGCAACCTAACACCTACAAAAAACATTCACAGCATTGATCAATCAACCAGTTAGTCTTTAAAACAGCTATACAGTTGTGATACACATACAAAATGGTCAGATATTTGATCACACATTCATGGTTGCCATCCTCAATTTTTTTACTACCATTTTGTGGACTCCCTGCAGTTATACATGTTTAGTTGCCTTCCCTGAATATGCTGCTGTATCAAGATTGAAAAGTAACAGCAGCTCCCATTTGACTTTCTCATTTCTGGTGAATATCAATGTAGTTTGGGTTTTGTAGAAAAAAACTAACAATTGCAATAATAACAAGGAGGAGATGGACCTAGTGCTCTTAATATGGGCATGTGGCCTAATGGTTCCTCCAAACTTGCATTCAAACGTGCAACAATATTTTGCTGATAAAATGCATTTGATAATTTTTATGTTCACTTTCTTACAAATGAAAGTACCTTACAAATGAATGTATGCAATTGAACAATGTATCATTGAAATATTTCATAGGGTGAAGTTTGGAAAATAAGTGCTAATGCTTCTACTGCATGTGGATGTCCACATTACATTTGTGGTATGTACATATGTGTGTGTGTGTGTGTGCGTGTGCAGGCATGAGCATTCTTTTCAATAACTTTTTAAAATATTGAGTGCGTGTGCAGGCATGAGCATTCTTTTCAATAACTTTTTTAAATATTGAGTTTTCAGTAACATAGTTGTTAAGACAAGTTCTATACACTTTATGCACTTTATGCTTACAATTTTCAGTAATCTTCTAGTTTAAAATAAGAAAGGGAGAGATTCTGTTAGAATAGAAATATTCACATGAACTAGCATTCTGCTTCCCGTACTTAGTTGTATTAAATTTATTAAGGGAACAATAATACATAGATAGCTAAATATATTTTGTTATTTATATTCTATTAAGACCTAAGCTATGTATTAAATATTATTAAATTCCATTTATCCTAAAATATCAGGGCAGTATGCAAGGAAAAGAAAAAAATACAAATAATACAACTGGCAGTGATCAATTCCATAGCTGGAATGCTGACAACAATACTAGCCAAAGTCACACTAACGCTAAGTTCTAAGCATCAACCATTGAACTTTGCAAATAAATCACAGTTCATCACCAAACGTTTCTTATTGTATGTGAAAAAAAAATGATACTAAATAGTACTCTTGTTTTGCATACTCTGTTTCCTTCCTTCCTTCCTTCCTTCCTTCCTTCCTTCCTTCCTTCCTTCCTTCCTTCCTTCCTTCCTTCCTTCCTTCCTTCCTTCCTTCCTTCCTTCCTTCCTTCCTCCTGCCCTCTCTCCCTAGAAAAAGAAAATGTCTGTATATTCCAAGAAGTCACTGTACTGAACCCGGGTCAGACATTGATTCAATATTTGGATGGAGAACTTTGTTATATGGCAAAGTGTTCACAAGAAAGAGACCTTAACACAGGATTCCACACTATAAATCTGGCAGTAGTTAATTGTTCCCAAAAATGTGAAGCAGTAAGTAAAAATATGCATATAAAGTCATTTCTGGACATAATTAATATAACAGCATTTATTTAAAATGGTGAGCAATATCTTAACCTGTGTTCAAAATAAATGTATTTATTATTTAGGGAAATATAAAATAAGGAGTTAGATTCAGTGATTTCCTTATTCCAATAAATGTCTCCACATCAAAACCAGTTTTGCATCCAAAGTCAATGATTAAAGCAAAATCTATTTCCCAGGAATGGAGAAATTTGTAATTAATTTGTAACCAATAGGTATTTTAAAACAGATGCAGGTGAAATATATGAATTATGTGCCTATCTATGCAGTGATCCTGTTATTTTTCCAGAGAAGAAATAGAATTTATTTCTTTTACATTTATTTCTCAGAGTTTCTCAATCCACGGTACTTCTGTATGTCATATTTTCCTAGCCTTCTTTTATCATTATGGTTTTGGCTTTTGTATGGTAGGCAAAACTGCACACTCTGGACTCACTGCATGAACTTTTAAAGCAGCCCCTTATCTCTTTTTGTGGTATTTTGGGATTGTGCATGTATAGAAAAAAATTATTGATTTATTTATCGTATGGCAAATACATGGACTTATAGTGGTTCAAATGTTAATGTCCATTCCACCCAGCTATTCAAAGACGGGGTGGTCTATGTTAAAAAAAATCAGACATTGGGTCAGTGTAAGCTCTTGACGGACATTCGGACACAATGGATATTTTGTCGAGGGGCACCACAGTCACACTGAGGGGTAGAGACAAGACCCCACTTAAAGAATGAGTCCTGGCAGACACCATGTTGGGTACAGATTCTGTTCAGAGTTGACCAGTGCTGGCGAGAAAGGTCAAAACCTGGCAACTTTTATGTAGGGTCATCTATGTAACTGCCTGTATCTGGACGTTCAACAGCCCATTTGGCTTTACACTGTGTGTTGATATCAAAAGTTGCTAGACAGCTGTTGAGCGAGTGCCAGAGAGGGCTTCCTGGATTTAAGCCTGCCAATTGATAGATGAGGAAGATCAGCATGCACAGGAAGAAGTGGGTTTCTCATAATTTTGTTGTACTCCTTCACTAAGGCTTCCTGCCTTCGTAGAGCTGGTGGTGCAATGTGGCTCAAGACAGGAAGCCAGCAAGTAGTAGATTTCATACACAAAATTATCCTGCTTTGACACTGAATAAAGTAGCTTCCATGAGATTCAACTAACTCTATTCATCTTGATCTTCACAGGCATTTTGGAAAGCATAGTTTGAGTGTGAACATATTATTTCTGATCTAGTCTAATCAAGGGAACATCTTACAAAGCTGTGGGACTCATTCCATAATATTTTGCTCTATCTTAAAGGAATTTGCAGACAGACATTGAGAGTTGACTTCTATTTTCTCTCCAAAAACATAAAGTTAATTCATCAGACAATGTTAATTCAAGTGATACCATTTTATAGCTTTATAGCACAATCTTTTTATGTTTTAAAAAATCACTCTCTCACATCACATATCACTTTTTTCTTTAAAAAAAGTCAACATTAGCTGGATAATCTTCATTATATTATCATCACTTCGCTAATAATTGGATGAAAACCTGCATATTATAGTAGGAAGCAATTTTTCATATTGAATATGGTACAAACAGAATCTTATTAAATACATAGGAAATAAAAATGTTAAATGTACTTAATTGTATTTTTTAAAATATAGCTATAATTGCATGTAATTTCTACCCTTGTTCTGTTGCTTTCATTTTTAAGAATAACATTCCCAACATGTTCAAACTCTGAGATCAAACTAGGTTCTGTACACCTGCTATGTACAATGCTACTTTTTATTTGGTATAAGACTGTTACATATATAAAGAAAAATGCTACTAAAAGTAACTTGCTGATTGGCATTGTCAAACCTAAGCTTATATTTCATTAACAAGAAAGATATAGTTGGCAATATATGTTTTCGTAGATTTTCACGGGTACAGGTATGTAGGTATTCGGGTCTTTTCCCATGTAATATTAAGACTATCTTGGCGATGTTTCAGTGAGGTCCCACTTGCCATCCTCAGGCTGGTGCCTTCGGCTTCGTGCCACTGCTTGCACTGGCAACCTATATATATATATATGATACAACCCATATGGACATTCTTTTCTTTTAACAGCATCAAGTACACAGCCCATCTGATGGTCAACATTCTTGCTGTGGATCCTGTATAAATGTCTCATGTCCTTTTTATACTGACAATGGAACTCTTGAGATTTATGAAGTAAGTGGGTTGAAAAAGTTCAGAAAACAATAAGGATTCTAATTAAATCAAGTACTAAATTCTACAATTTTCTCATATGATTACTCTTGAGTCAAACTTTTCTTGATTGGAGATCATATTACACATTGAATATAGAATAGAATAACAGAGTTGGAAGGGACCTTGGAGGTCTTCTAGTCCAACCCCCTGCTTAGGCAGGAAACCCTATATCATTTCAGACAAATGGTTATCCAACATCTTTTTAAAAACTTCCAGTGCTGGAGCATTCACAACTTCTGGAGGCAAATTGTTCCACTGATAAATTGTTCTAACTGTCAGGAAATTTCTCCTTAGTTCTAAGTTGCTTCTCTCCTTGATTAGTTTCAACCCATTGCTTCTTGTTAACCCATTGCTTTGGAGAATAGCTTGACTCCAGTAGCGGGAGTCACATTTTTTTACTACCAGTTCTGTAGACATGGCTTTGTGGGTGTAGCAGGGGAAGGATATTGTAAAATATCCAGTCAGAGGTGGTATTTGCCAGTTCTCTAAACTCCTCAAAATTTCTGCTACCGGTTCTCCAGAACTGGTCAGAACCTGCTGAATACCATCTCTGCTTGACTCTCTCTTCTTTGTGGCAGCCCCTGAGATATTGGAACACTGCTATCATGTCTCCCCTAGTCCTTCTTTTCATTAAACTAGACATACCCAGTTCCTGCAACCATTCTTCATATGTTTTAGCCTCCAGTCCCCTAACCATCCTTGATGCTCTTCTCTGCACTCTTTCTAGAGTCTCAACATCTTTTTACATTGTGGTAACAAAAACTGAATGCAGTATTCCAAGAGTGGCCTTACCAAGACATTATAAAGTAGTATTAACACTTCACATGGTCTTGATTCTATCCCTCTGTTTATGCAGCCTAGAACTGTGCTTTTTTGGCAGCTATTGCACAACTGGCTCATATTTAAATGGTTGTCCACTAGGACTCTGAGATATGATTAACTAAATGATCTAAGTATATAAACGACATAGGGATACTGATGTCAGCTTGATATTAGTAAATGAATTCCGTTTAAGTTTGATTTACATATGAGCAGACATTTAACCAAAGTTACCTGCATCTGTGTGGACACCATACTCACCCTACCATACTCACCATACTGTTTAGCACAGCAAACTGAATTACATGTTAGTTCTATTTCTGGTGTTAAGCAATAAAGAACAGTTGTTTTCTGCTGAAGTTGCCCTTCTTGTAAATGCTTCCTATGAAAAACAGATTATCATATTACTCCTTTTTTATTCTTCCGTTCAATCTTGATTGATGCTTGGATACTTGCGGTAAGTCCCTGCAGTTTTCTTGGCAAGAATTTTCAGAGGTGAAAGTGATCCACCCAAATTTACCCAGCTGGCTTTGAGCCTAGGGCAGGATTGAACTCACGGTCTCCTGGTTTCTAGCCTAGTACCTTAGTCACTACACCAAACTGGCTCCTACTACTGCATTAAGCCATTGTTATGATGTTCTCAGAAAACACTGACTGTTCAACAGAATTTAGTATTCATTAAACTAAAATTACAGTACTACCCAGCTGTGGTCAACTGCAGCATACCTGAAGCCATTAAGGATTGGAACGTTGTTTTAACATATGATTCAATCATTATTTTGCTACATTGTAGCCAGTTTTCCATTTACTTCCTTTTCCCTACTCCGTCTCTTTTTTTTTAATAGGAAGGAAGCACCTGGGACTCAAACTGCACTAAATATGAATGTGCAAAGATTGGAGCAGAAACAGTGGTACTTGGCTCCAGTGTGTTTTGCCCACCCTTTAATGAGACTGATTGTGTAAAGGTTTGTACTTTATACATAAAAATATTCCTTATTCACATGTATTTAATTTGTTGCGAAATTAATATCAAGGTGTGTTTAATATTATAAAAATATAAAAAACTGCTTTTATTGTCTTATTTTTTTCTTCCAAATTATATCTGCATACTGGTAATACTTTGAAATCTAATATACTCCCCTATTAGCCCATGTTACCTCCAAAGGAATATAAATTAGAGTTACAGAGGTTAAACTTGATTCTGCCTTCCCTCATTCATAATTATTTTAGCAACATATACTGTCTAGTCTTTGATTCTAACATATATTTCCCCAAATGCCTACACATTGTCTGATGTGTATATATAATTATCATATTATGTATAATGGCATCCATTGTTTTTTATTTTTTCTCCAGGATTTTTGGCTGCATAAGTAATTTTCAATATATCAGGAGGCAATGACATTCTGAGGAAATAAAGTTTTCTTTCCATTTTACACGAAGGGACAATCCACTATGAATCTTTCAGTTCTTTTAAGATATAATTCTGGAATGGGAGACTTCCACAGGAATTTCAGAGTTCTAGTTGTATGCTATTTTTTCAGCCTGGTGTTAAGAAAAGTGTCTTGTACAGCATTTTTCTTCTTAACATCCAAACTGAAAAAGTAGCATATATCTAGAACTCTGCAATTCCTGTGGAGGCCTCCAGTTTACAAATTATATCTTAAAAGAACAGAAAGATCCCTCCATGTAAAATGTTCCCTTAATTAAAATAGTTAAATATTTGTAGATTGGATTGGATATCTAGTTTTTTGTTTATATGCATTGCAGTTCCATATGCCTCAAAATGTTTCTTTGAGCACAGTCTTTTTTGAAATATTCCTTTTTAATTTTCCTAGAATGGAGGCTCTGTGCAGACCTATCACAATGGCTGCTGCAAGATCTGTAAGTGAAGACAGCTGTATTGTGTGCTAGTTCTGCATTTGTACTGGCTGCTTTGGGTTTGGACAGCTGTGTGCATTCTTAACCTCTTTAAGGAGACATATGAAAAGAAAACAGCATGCTGTCTCTGAATCATGTCATATGTGTCCAGTCCTTAACAAAAAGTAATTGACAAGCCTGGCTTTATATGGCTGCTAACATGGTGATATTAAAATTAAAATTTGTGTTTTAACCTTCTCTTTTTGGTATATAATCAGTTTCCCCAAAATGATATAGATATGGCCAAAATTGTTTTGAATACCTTTAGAAATTAAAAGTTATCCAATTTATCAATAGGGTTTTTCTCTAGTTTGTTAATCCACCTATGATTATAAGAAAATGGGAAAATATAAAGATTTTGTTTAAGTCAGTCAAAAAATCAAATGTTAGTGGTTACTGACTTATGTTCTATGGAAATATACTATGTACAGCCATAATAAGATTACATGAACAAATTATATAAAACGCTTGTATAAAAAGAGATAATTGCACTTTTGAGACATTACCTAAAAACATTAAATGTGAAAATTTATTATTGTTTGAATACTGTAGTTCCAATAACTGCACTGTAAAAGATATTGGCCAGCTCTAAAAGTTCATGAATTTTCTCATTCAGGATAGTGACAAATATTCTACTCAAAAATATATATAACAAGGTTTGTTTACTGATAATCCTACTTATCAAAGCCTCAGTTTAAATGAGAACTTAAATGTAAGCATGATTACTTTTCACAGTGGTGGAATGTGGATATTTTATTAGAGATAGTAAAATCCATCCAATCCAGGATGGTTCTTTGGATTCCAGCTGAAGCTGGAATTTTCTATTTGAACTGGAATCAAAATGTTCTGTAATTAGTTTTTTTTGTTCATAATACAAATATTGCCAGCAAAACAGTGTCCTTCTCCTAGCCTTACTTGAAAATCCAACAAAGAAAACAGGATCAAGAAAACAGGATCAAATACACCTGAATAAGAAGCACCAAAGAAAGAAAAAGACAGCTGCATTTTGATAATTGCTAACACTCTCAAAAAATGTTTTTCTCAAGCAAGCCTATTTATATCTTTTACTTTTATTCTTTGGGAAATCCTTCAAGTTGCAGCTCAACAAATCTGGGTGAGATCTTGTCAAGCAGTGTTATGTGTATCTAGTATCTTTTAGAACACCTGTCTCTGGATTTAAAAAGGCTTATACCAAGGTATTCTGTTTTCCATAAATTTATATCCACATACTACAGATTTTACCCAACATCTAAAGCAGTGTTTCTCAACTTTAGCAATTTTTAAGGTGTGTGGATTTCAACTCCCAAAATTCCCAAACCTGACTGGGGAGTTCTGTGAGTTGAAATCCATATATCTTAGAATTGCTAAGATTAAGAAACACTGCTTTAGAGGTTGGGTAAGATCTGTAGTATGTTATCAAATTCACTGCTACTGTAGTATTGCTTTTACAAATAGTGAATTTTTCCTCTGGTATTTATTTACAATAGATACCCATAAAATAATACAGTTATTTCTTAGACCTCTTGCCTTCTGTTCAGAAGTTGATGGCAGTTTGTCTAACACCTCCCCTCTCCATTTTTATACAATACCCCTGTGATACAGATTGGATAGAAATTTACCCAGTGTACAAGAAAACAGGTCTCCTGGGTGCCAGTGTAACCCTTTAACCACTATACCACACTGGCTTTTATGAAACACTTGCAGAAAAAGATAGCTCACCAAGGAAACATCTTACTACCAGCAATTCCTTTATCATCTTTCATATTTGGTAATTGTTGTCTTGCACTCTGCATTGCCATTAAATGGTACTGCCCATGGTATAGTGTCAAGGAGAAGAAGAAATCTGTGTCTCTTCAATTTTCCAAAATAATGCTTCCTGATCAGATTTCTACTCAGAATATTCTGGAACCTACAACACACATAGATATATTTTCTTAACAATTTCAAAGTATCTCTTTCTTTACATCAGGACTTAAATCTAGAAATTCCTTTAGCTATTGTGAGTAATAAAATGACAAGAAAAATATTGGCAATTATGTCACTAAATTGATATTTGAAGGTTAATAACATCTCAAGAAGACCATAAATTTCTCTCTCCCCATCAATATTTATATAAATGAAGCAAATCATGTAAAAGGCAGTCATTGATGGGTAGAATTTTACTTTACTTTTCTCTAAAACAATGTTTAACCAAAAAAATTGGCTTTAGTTATTATCTTTAGAATTGTTTGCTGAACTAGCTTTTAAAAAGTCAATATTAAATGCTGTTTTATATACTAAGAATTTTTTAGAATAAACTAAAAGCATGTGCTTTTAATGGTTAAGGAGTGTAAGTGAGCTACAAGAACAGCTTAAAATTCATTGGGTTTTAATGGTAATGAATAATCTTTATTTGAAAAGTGAATGATTATATGCATGCTGAGTGAGTTCATATGTTTAATTCTTACCTTGCCAAATCATGTTCCAGGTTTCTTTTTTTATATGTAAATGTAAGGGCCTTATTATCCACATGGGTATTAAAACATAGGGATATAATTAATTTTAAAAAATAAGAATACTTGTTCCTTTTTATAAAAAAGAACAGCTTCCATAGAAATTATTAACAGTTGGCAGTGTAAGAATTAATGCAATGTTGTATATATAAAAATGTTTTTGCGTATTACAAGAAACTTATATTCCCAATAATTCTGCCAGGTTCTGGACGGGGTGTATTACCCTTTGCCATTAGCCCTGTAGTCTCTACTGATAGTATTAATTGTGAACCAGGTATTACTATTTTTAATAAATGTATTTTATTTTCTTTAGTTTTTAAAATAATGTTGATATACATAGATATATTACATTAAATTGTGATTCGGAGAAGTGTTGATTGACTCTATAATTATAATATATATATTATTCCATAGGAAAACTAGCACTACTTCAAGATGCACTTCATGAATCTGATTTTGTAAACAATTCCGTGGATATAATTCTTGAAATATAAACATTGAACATGGCCAGAAAAGTAGCAAAAATATATTTCTACTAGAATTAATGATGTGGACAACACCCATTTTGTGACTTTTATTGGCATTTTAAATTTCTGCTGTTCTTTTCCCTCTATTGATTGAATTGTTTTCCAATGTTTAAAGTAGTTCACAATCAATTCATAAAGCAATCTAACATGTAAAAGCAAATCTTAACTAATACCAATAGAATATATATGTTACAATACATCAGGGAAATCTACCCAAAGTGAATAGCAATATTAGTAACAGCAGAATAGTCTAAAAGCTGTATCAAATAAGCCAGTCTAATCTTTCTAGAAATGGACCTTGAAAATCAGAATGCCCTTCTTAATTTTCTACAGTATGATGGGGTTATTTTACCCTGGGTGATGAATTATAACAATGAAAAAGACTATTAATTATACTTGTAATAATATCAAAATGGAACTGAAATTGAACTAAAGAAATAGGAAACTAGGGAAAATAGGCAGGTTTGAATGTTGTGTTATGATGTCCGCACAATGAAACTGGAAAGCATTCTGCCTTTGCAGTTATACCTGCTATAATTTCTGGATGCAGTGTAATTCAGATTGTAGAGTATTTTCTGCAGATACTTTCTTCCCATTCTAAAATTAAATGACAATCTTGTCTATGCTCTTACTTATGAGTAGTTTCTTGGATAGCCAGGTGTGCTGTGTCACACAAAAAGGACTGCATCTTTGTTGAGCTGCTCTTGGAAATCCTCTAGTCGATTCAGAGATCTGATAGAAACTCTAAATTAGCTGCCCAAGGGGACCAGAAAAATGAGATTGTTATAGAACTGCCAATACTAAGCATTCCATACTCTTAACTTTTATACACATTTTGATTTGTCTGTAACCTTCTTCACACTTACTGAACATGCATGTTCAACCTATTTTAAATCTAATTGCTGTACAGCCTTCATATCTAAGTGTTCCATTAGGAAGAGACTAGGAAAATAACTTGAAGTATAAATGAATGTGCATAAACAGCTGAGATGTTCTGCTATTACAAACAAAACAAAGCTCCGCAAATGGATTATGGGTGGAGGATTAGACACCATGGTGCATGTTTAGATGATGACGCACACCTAAAGAGCTCTTTAACTAATGATGTAGTAAAAAGTGTCTTGATTATTGTCTTCATACTTTATATTTTGTCAGGTAAAAGAGATGAAAGGATTTGCCAGAAAATAATGGTCAGAACTACTGTAAGAAAAGAAGACTGCATAAGCCAAAGTCCTGTAAGTATAAATGCCTAATATGGGGGGCTACTTCATATATAGGAGCAGGGTTTTTTTCTTCCATTCAATCCTGTTTGATCTTGGAGACTGCCTGGACAAGTTCCTGCAGTTTTGTTGGCAAGGTTTTTCAGAAGTGTTTTGCCATTGTCTCTAGTCACTTTCTCTCAGCCTTGAGAGCATATCAGCTGCTAAAACAGATTTGTATAGTGTGGTAAACATACATGTAAATCCTATTACTGTTTTGACATCTGGAAAACCTCTCTCCCTAGTAATATCCTCCTACTCATAAAAAGAATTCACACTTTAATTGCTTTTACCCTAACTTTATTTAAATGCTGACTTCATCACTTCAGAGACATCTCAAACCAGATGACTAGTGCAGAATAGAATTGCCTCTCCTAATTAGGCAATGACCAGTTCTTTACCAAAGCCTACTGATAACCCAATCAAGAATTGAGTTTAATTAATATTGAAGGGACTCATTTTGCCAATAATCAAGTCGTTGTATTTGCACCAGTGTGATTTCTAAGTGATCTCCAAAGCAAGACTATGTGTGTCACAGTAGTTCAGCCTATTCGGAATCACCATCACTGTGGCCTCCTGGTCCATGTAACTGGAACTCCATATGTAACCTGTACATGTAACTTTCTTAACATCTATTGAACACATGCTTATTCAACTTAGTTTAAATTGCTGTGTAGATTATGGAGAAAGGCCTCCTGGCTGCCTTTTTCTATCTGCTGTATCAGCAGCAACTTTCATCTGCTATTGAAGCAAGAGTTGAGAATACAGGCAAACCCATAAGTCACAAAGCCCTTCTTTCAGGGGAATGTGATCCCACCCAGAGAAATGCTGCAGGATTTAATCTGAGTTCATTTTGCTCTATTCATAACTTCTCTTCAGGATCCTTGCAGTATCTTTTGGATGGTGATGCAGAAACCAAAAATAATCAACATGTTATCAACATTACATATAGATCACTGGGTGATATCTTCCATAGCTTTATTCTAAATGTTAAATAGCAAGGGAAGCAGTCTGGGCTTTGGAGATCTCTGCTTAGGGGTTCCATGGGTTTAAATTCTTTTGCCCCAAGCACCATAGCCTGGACTCACCTACTCAAATAGGAGCATAATCACCATTAAATAGTATCCTCCCTACTTCAAACTCCTGTGGATACCTCTGAATGGTTTAATGGTAGATGATACTAGATACCACTATGAGGTCTAATAGAACCAAGAGAGACACCATTTTCCATATAGAGGGATATGCATGTGCAAGAATAAATGTTTGTGTTGACATATTACCTCATCTAACATGTCCATGAGTATCTGTATGGAGGAATATTAAGCTTGCTGCCTTGAAGTGGAGATGTCCTATTATTTATTAATATTTCTTTCTCTTTCCATGTCAGGCATGGATGCATTAGGGCAACACACTGATATGTATATTAAAGTAATATTTGCATCTATTACATAGTAGCCACAGGTATCCTTTTTTCAGAATTAAATGGCAAAGCTATCAAAAAATGGCAATTGGCAGAGGAAGTAAGCTGGCTGATAGTGAATAGAAATGGACCTATTGCAGGAGAACATCCAAGAGATTCAGCAAGATGATGAATTTCCAAACTTTTAAAATAGATTTAATGACTGAAGCTGTCAATAAATGTAAATGATAAAATTTGAAACCATCAATAACATTGTTCCTCTTCCTGTCTCCAATAGATAAGTGTGGCTTCCTGTGATGGAAAATGCCCCTCTGCTACAATTTTTAATGTCAACATTGATAGCCATTTAAGGTTCTGCAAATGCTGCCGTGAAAATGGAGTTCAGAATCGAACTGTGCCACTTTACTGCTCTGGAAATGGCACTGAAATTCTATATGTCATGCAGGAACCTACGGACTGTTCATGCCAGTGGAATTAAAAATGTTGTGATTACATGCAAATCAAGATTTTGTTCTTTCTTAAGATCAGATTTAACATATAAATATTTTCTCAATTTAAATATGCATTTGTAAAAAGGGAGCATGTTAATTTTTGACACATATGGAACACTTAATTCATTTTACAGTAATGTAGGATAGGTAATAGGGTCAGTAATAGGATCGCCAACATGATCGCTAATGTCTGATGACAGATATGGCACAAGAAGAAGACAGTTATGTACCTCTATTCAGACATATGAAGTATTTATGTAATTCATCATCAGCCATTTAGTCGTGTTTGACTCTCAGCCACTCTGGATCAGCTCTCTCCATGTCCCTTTGTCTTTCATCGCCTCCTTCAGATCTGACATGGCCATTCCAATGTCATTCTTTATAGTGTCTAGCCAACAGATACTAGGATGGCCCCTTCTCATTTTTCCACTGATCACTCCCAGCATGACTGACTTTTCGAGTGAGTCAGCTCACATGACATGACTGAAGTATGATATCCCCCGTTTGGAGATCTTGGCTTCAAGTGATATTTTAAGTGAGATTCAGACTAGGACTTGTTATTTTTGCAATCCATGGTATGTGTAATAGTTGCCTCCAGCACCATAGTTCAAAGGCGTCCCCTCTTCTCCTCTCTGCCAAGTTTCGCAGCCATAAGTAGCAATCAGAAAAAAATATTGCATTAACTAATCTGCATTTGGTTGTGGGTGTGGTCTCTTTACTCTTCCAGATGTTATTCATGCCAGACATTGCAAGTGCTATACACTTTCTGATCTCATTTATGTAATTAGCCAACATTAACTATGTAGCACATACCTTGTTCTGGGTTATATCAAAACATTGCAGTTTAACAGCACTTCCACTGGCATCACTCATTCTTCCCCAAGAGTAATCCTATTCTGCATTGTAATGTTTGTGATATTTTATTAAAAGTTTGAAATCCATAAAATGGTAGTATTTCTTATTTTTTTGGTCCTAACATTTTCTAATATACTTTTTATTTTATGACTGCAGGTAGTAATTTCTTATAAACCATTTTTGACATTATTTTATATTTACAAGAAGATAAAATGAACATTCAAGAAAAATCCTTTATAAAGTCATTTTATACAGCCTTTTAGCAAATCATTTGTTCATTAAGTTCTAGGGGAAGATTACATGTTACATGAAATTATGAATAATGACAGTCCCAGATGTGCTCCAATTATATAATAAAAGGGAAAGGGAGAGGTAGGTAGAGAGGTGATTAATGCTTAATCCATTACTCATTTTTACTTTCCGAATCACCTTTCAGATAGTTTTCTCAAATGGAATTGCAAGCATTTATTTAATTATATCTCAGAGGAAAGTGGAAGGCAACTTAAAGGTATGTGCAGGAAAGGTAATTCACTTCCTTATCTGCTTTTCTGTTAAAAATGGCCCTCCTAAATAAAATTTTATTAGAAAAACTACATCTGCATTAAAATGTAGCTCAGTACTTCACTTCATTTTGTGATCAATTATTTATACATTTGCTAGAAACAGCGTATGAAATGAAAATATTTTCATGTAGGGGAGTATCCATTTAATTAAAATGAAATATGCTGTTCCAAATAAAGATGTTTACTCAGCCTGTAAGGAGCTTTTCTGCTGATCACGTAAAGCTGCCTTATTGTATTGATGAAAGCTTCATGCACAGCTAAGAGTTGCAAAGATAGTTCATTTTCATTCTAGAAGTGTTGTCACTAGATGAGTAGTGAATGTATGTCAGAGGTGTATTTTAGTTCCACAATAACCATCCTATAAGAACTGTCATTGTTATAGCCAAAAGTGAACAGGGAAAATGTTTTTCTTTTTTTGAATAAACAATCTAAATTGGAACAGGTTATGGGAAAATGCACTTAGAAGATTTTAAACACCAGTCCTAAAACAAACATTTCAAACTTAGTGGCATTTCCATTTGAGTAGCTTTGGACAAACTTTCATTATTAAAAATGGCTGAAACCTTTTGCATGATTATCTAATCCATTTAGGCTTGAAGACAAGATACCTAGTTTACAAACACTATAAAATGTAATTTCCTACACTACAAACACAATTTTATACATGAAGGTGGCATACAACAAATAAGATGTAATCAACCTATTTTGAAATCTGTTAGGATTATTTATAAAATAGATAATATATCATATTTACTTTTTTTCATTTTGAATCTTCATTTTGAATTAGTCTGTTTAATGCCCACCTCTCTAAAAAATACCCAACAAAATTCCTTTATGATTGTTATTCATATTGTTCTAAAATATTTTTCAATACTATTGTGTAGTAGTTTAATCTAGGAACCCTTTTTCCTGTTAACTGAATGCTGCACCCATTTCACAGATTTTCTGTGATCTGTAGCTGACTTTACTTGGAAAACCCATACATTTAACTACATGCCTTTAACTAATTTCAAAAACCTCAAATTATCCCAAATATCCAATTACTCTGGGGTCCCTTTGAAGATAACCAGTTGAATGCAATTTTCCTAAATATGGTATCCTAAGTCAACTGGATATCTGTGTGGCTCTTGATGCTCCAAATATTAGATTTACGGAGTTTTCAGCAAGTATCATAGTAGAATGAATTACATTATCCATTGCTATTACTGAAATGCCATATGAACCTGACACATGAAATTTAAAAAACAACAACGTTGCGCTTCCCCAAGAATGTCCTGCACAGGCTGACCATCCGCCCCAGGTGGAAGAATCGACTCCGCCCCCACCCCTCTTTCCTTCAGTCAGGGTCAGCCCTCCCATTTGCTTTGAGGCGTCCCTCAGCCCACCCAGCGGGGTGGCGAGGTGGCCAAAACGAGTTGGACTGGAACAAGTAAAGGAAGCAGGGAAAACGGCGCGTCACTCCCGTAGGGCTCCTGGAGTCTCTCGCAGGTGGCCTCCTCCTTTCCCTAGCGACCAGCAGGTGGGTTTTGCGCACGAGCGGCGGGCGAGCTGGGCAAGGTTTGCCGGAAAGAAACTGCCGCGCTCTTTTGGAATCACTTGGTGAGCCAAACCCAGTAACAGAGCGCAAGCGTTGGATTCGGCAGCAAAGGTTCTCCGGAGGTGGGCAGAGCAAACTCTTTTGGAGGCGCTTTGGCTTGTCACTCTGTGCAGAAGAGGAAAGGGGTCTTGTGCAAGCGAGCTACGCCAAACCGTAGCCTCCTCCCAATGCGACCTGCGCGTCTGATCTTCAGGCGTCCAGAACCTTGTGCCTTTTGAAAAGAGGATGGTTTCTGGCTTAAGAATTATGAAGATCGAGGTTGGGCACTTTTGGAGAATAATTCTGGCAAAAATGAATCCATGAACTCTGTGCTCCATAGAAACACCTAATGATGCAATAAGGGCCGTCTTTCTTGCTTGCTGTCTGACTTACTCAGATTAATGTGTGTTTTATATTACCCATCTGGGCAACTTTCAAAAGTTGCTGATTTCAAAAAAGCTAAATGAAGTCAGAGATGGCGGGCAATCACCAGAAAATCCCAGGGCTATAAACTAAGTAGGAATAGCCATCCTGGATGAAGGCAATGGCAACCCTGTTTGCATTATTGTTCAAACAACATCCAAAGTTCAAGATTACTTTCCCTCATGAAAATTCACTGGGTGATTTTGAGACCCAGAAAAGGATCAAAGTACCTGAATAAGCCATTTAGTAGAAGTTTCTGGAAAGATGACCAAAAGCAGGTGGTCTGAATGTTGTTTCCAACATACTTGACTTTCTTACCATGGGATTTCTCCAGGCAACCTAGTCTCTTCTAGATATAGTTGGCACTTACTGGAGGTTCACAGTAGCAAGAGGTTGCTGGATCATCAAGACCTTTCAAATGAGCTATCCTTTGTCTGTTATCCCATTCTTTCTCCACACAGTAATAGTAACCACATTTTAGGATTCAGTGGCTGATGTGCTGATTACGATTAGGAATAAGAGGATCTGTAAAACTAAAAGGAATGGTATTCAATTTAGGCTTTGGATGAGGGTACTTCCTATAGTGGATATAGGTCAATATAAAAAATAACAAGTTTTAGATTTCAGCTTCCATGATATCCAATGTATTTACCTGTTCATCAGAGTGCAAGCTGGTCATGCACAGAATATTCCTTTAATGATACTGGTTGAGTACCTGCAACATCCTTCTGACCTCTGTATTTTATTTTATATCTCACCTTTATTATTTTTTACAAATAACTTGGGGTGGTGAACATATCCAACACAAGCCTATGGAGATTTCAGTTGTCCAGGTCATAGTTGTCCCAAAGGTGGTTTTTCAAGAGGCAACTTGACTTTCTTGTTTTTCTTTGAAGAAGAAGCTTGTTGGATGAGAAGCTAAAAGTCTTCAAAGAAAAATACACCTTCCTCCTCCTATTTTCCTTTGTTCTATTGTGTTGCTATATATACTATATAAAAATCTTTCTTCCAACATATCCCACAGAAAGAATTTATTTAGCATATAGTGTGCAGTGTCAGGGAAATCTACACATGCTTGACACAATGCAGTCTTAGATTGCAAATTCATTCTGTTTGGTATTTGCATGCCTACCATTGGTGTACTGCAAGTGGCAAACTAGCTTTACAACAATCAGCTAGCAGCACTTGGGTTGCTGACTCTTCTAGGTTCCTCCACCGGTCTTGTTGCGTCTCACAATGCCTCACATGCGGCCAGGTTCAGGTCTACTTCAGCTGTCTGCACACATGAACATAGCTAGGTTTTTCCCACCTAAATGGTACACGTATATCTACTTGCAATATTGCATGTTTTTGAATGGCTGGGTGGGAAGGAGCTAAGGATTGAGTGATGGGAACTCACTCCTTCTCATGGAGCTGGACTCAAACTGCCAGAATGTAGACCATTTCTAGTTGGCAGTTCCCGTGTCATTAAGTTGCTGTGTCACTGTGTCTCCCATGAATAATGTACAATATTGCTTGCATTTTAAATAGGCACAGTATACATTAAAATTTCTTCCTATTTTCCTACAATGTTTTGATAGACACTGATAGCATCAAAGAAATTGTTAGTTATAAAACATTACAATACTTTATCAATAATTGAACTCTCGGTATATGTATATGCTGTATAATCATATACATCAGTAAAAAAAGTTAAGCACTTATATTACTTTGCTCAAATTATTGGAGTTGTATGTATCATTTGGATATGATGTAACTATAGATCAACCTGAATTAACTACTGGTAGTCCTCAACTAACAACAGTTCATTTAATGACCATTCAAAGTTACAATAGCACTGAAAAAAGTGACTTATGACCAGTTATGATCTTTGCAGCATCCTCATGATCATGTAATAACATTTCAGATGCTTGGCAATTGGTTCATATTTATGACCATTGTTGTGTCCCAGGACATGTGATCACCTTTTGCGACCTTCTGACAAGCAAAGTCAATGGAGATGTTGGATTCATTTAACAACCAGGTTACTAACTTATCAACAGTGGCAAGAAAGGTCGTAAAATGGAGCAAAACTCATTTATCAAATGTCTCAATAACAGAAATTTTGGGCTCAATTTCGGTTGTAAGTTGAGGACTACTTATATTACCACATGATCATATACAGAAAAAAGATCTAACTTGAAAACTGAACACTTGCATGTTTTCTCAAAGATGTAAGTGCAGAATAATGTATTTTAAAAAGTTGATTTTAAAGTAGATTATATTATATTATTTCTTTCTTTTTACAGGTTTGGCTTCATAATTCAATTAGAAGTTTGACTCATTATAAAATCTGAGACTGAACCACACTATGGACAAAACAATGCGCTTTTTAATTGTGACCCAATACGTATTTCAGGTTGGTATTCTTTTTAGGAACATACTGCCGTAGCATATAACATGACTAGATTTTATTGCCACTTTGTCACTTAAACATTTATTTGGACAATATGAAATTAGGGTAGGAATATACGTGCTTGCTCTTCATATATTTAGCTGAACTCTGGATATATACTTCTTTTCACTTAAATCACAACTTTTCCTAGCAATGACAGTGCTGATTCGATAGTGGGGATTTATGTAGCCTCCATTTTTCATCAATGCTTCGGGTACCGAAACACCATCTCAAGTTTTTTGATCCTTTAATCAAGGATGATATCATGAGATGCTGGAAAGCAATGTTCTCAAAATATTTTGCCATCTGTAATGAATAATAATATCTAGAAATTTTTTATCCAAACCAGAGAATAAAGACCAACATCTAATGATATGATATGAACTGAGTCATAATCTGAGCCAAACAAATGTTAAATTTGATGTCATTGCTAATCATCATTTTTTCCCCAAATTTTGTTCTATTGTACTTTACTAATTTATTTGATTCTTTTTATTAGTTCTGATTGTTTTTGTTTTTGTTTTTTGTTTTAAATATGATTTTACATTGTTTAAGCCACCTTGAATTGCCATGGGCGAATAAGTGGTAATATAAATCAAATAATAAATAAATAAATAAATAAATAATATGTAGAATTATATATAGTAGCAATATTGGAATACTTTAATATTCATGTTGTGAGATATCTCCACCTGACTTTTATCTTTTATTAAAGATAACCAGCAATCTGAAGTGTGATAAAGTGAAGAAACCTTCTAGAGCTGTTTCTTTGGAATGGTCAAAATTTCCGGAAGATCAGCATCCAGATTTTTATATTATAACATATCACATCCCAGATGACTTTGCTCAAAAAGTAAGCCAGACTCTTCATTGTCTTCATTTTTAGTGGTACTGTTCTTTTTGCTGATAGAAAACGTGTTAAAAATACTGTGTAAAATACCTCAAATATATAAATATATTACATTTATTACCATGTGATAATATTGATAATATTGACATTGATAATACTATATTGATAAGAAATATGGGCAATAGGCATCAAATCATCAAAGAGTTATGTTTGGTTAATGGTAAACAATGGCACATATAAACAGTTTTTTTTCATGGTTTCATTTCATGAACTATCAAAAGGCTAATGCTTGGTTCTTCTTTAGCTGCTACTTTTCTGGTAGTTATTTCTTGATTTTATTCTGAAGCAACCACAATTGCAAATTAAATCAATTGAAATATCTTTGTAGATATGCTGCTCGACAAAATATCGATCAGATTGCGTCCGTCAATCAAGAGCTTTAACATTTGAACTACTATAAGTCCATGTATTGTTGCCATATGCTAAATAAATAAATATTTATTTACTTATTAATGAAGCAAGGCTTATTATGTGGATTATTAGTGCAGATACTATATTAAGTTGGAAATCTTAATAAATATACAAAGGGCCCTAATTTTTACAAAAAAGGAACTATAAATACTGAAAAGCAAATCATATTTTGTTCAAAAAATTGTTTATCAAATCAAACCTTTATTGTCAATGCACAACATGTATATAATGAAATTGAATGATTTCAGCCTCAGATATAATAATACTGTATTAGTTTTTAAAATAAATATTAAAATCTGTTTAAATTATAGAATATGAAAAGTGTTTCTGCAGTTCAAGTAAAAGTACAGAAAGCTACAGTTCTGCTTGAAGAAGGGATGAACCATGATGTGATGATCCAGTCAGTAAAAAGTGGAAAAGTTCTATATGCAAAATCATTTAAAATATGTAAGTAGGACAACATATACAGGTAATTTGGCTACTCTCCCAAGCTTTAGGGCAAGGTAATGATCGAGGTCTTAGAATATGCTTGATTTGCTATAGAAAAATTGCCTTCTGGATTTATATGTACTTATTCTTGCTTTCTTAGCTGCCCAGTTACATTGAGCACCTGTAAACTGCATTAAATTTAAAAAATAACAACCTATAATCAAGTTGTTCAATTAGAATAACTTAATCAAATTTACTCTCCAAACTGAATTTAGTTCAAATATTTGATATGAATTAATGTTATATTCTGAACTGGACCAATCTAAATCATATGGGAGCTGATCTATATATGATTGATACACACTATCCTTCGTAAAATTTGTTTTTCAGAATTGTCATAATGTTCATTCAAACACATTAATCCCCTTTAGCTGCCATTAGTATCAAATCATTTTGCACACATTGCTCTTTCACTTTTTCAACTTTAGTAGATTGTTTTACATACTGTATAAAATACAAACAGATACATAAATACAGTTGTGCTGAACTGAAATAATTTTCAGTTTATTTGTTGACCACATTTCTATTTTGCCATTGTCCATAGTGTCCATTTAAGAGTCTGATTCAAAATAATTTATCTTAATGTAAATAAACTAATATATAATTTGATTTTCTCTATGTCTTTTATAGATGGAATTCCAGAAAGTAGTGTCAAAACTCGTGTGACAAGTACAAGTGTGTTTTTTAACTGGAATATGCTGGTTCATGATTTTTCCATAGGAATTTCCCATAATAATGTTTCTTATATATTTAAAAATAAAGAACGAGTTTATGAATGGACTGGTCTGAGACCTGCAACGTTGCACACGTTTTCTCTTCAATTTGAGCAACTTGACTTAGAATTTATTAATGTATCTCAGATACTGGAGTTTGAAATTGAAACAGGTCAGTATAGTAATTAATACATTATTGTCACTTTTCTCTGTAAATATCAATATAGTTCTGCCTTAAACCATGACCATTGTGTGGTTCAGAACACGTAAGTACTGGTTTTTTTTTTAAAGTTCTTTAAAGAAATGTAGGGAGTATATATAACTAGTGAACATAATAGTGAAACGTGTCCCAATTCATTGCATAATTAAAACCCTTTCCTGAATATACATTTCCAGATGTAAATTCGTATTGAACTAGGAGGAAGGTCTTGTGCTATTTAGTGAAAATAACAATATATAATTTTACTGAGTTATAAATTATACTGAAAATATACTACTTATTGTAGTTTGCTCCAATTAAAGAAGTTATGCATAATAGTATTCAAATTTTCCTGAAATTATTTTTGGAACAATAATGATAAATATACGTATTATCTTACTGAACTCTGATAGTTTATTTACTGAAAGATTTTGATTGTTTTAAAAACTGCAGAATTACACTGAAATATATGTTTAAAAATAGATGGAAAAGAAACATACATATACACAATTTTTACATTCATTTATATCTATAGCATCATCTGTGGACTAAGCATAGGAAATAACATGTGAATGCAGCATTGCTTATTCCATAGCAAGGAATACAGTCATTTTGGACAAATCCGTAGGAAATCATACAAATATCTGGTGTTCCTGTTGTTTTTATAAATTTAATGGATGAAAAAAAAGTGTATTTCATTCCCATTTTTACTTTATTTGAAATATGGCTTTTCTTAAATTTTGGAACTTTTATTTTATTATTCACATGAACTTATTGAAAAAAGCATGGAATTAAATATTCCTTATTAGGCTTGTGTTCAGATGGTTGGACAGCTTTCAAACAGAGTTGCTATAAAATTAATGTAGACAGCAAAACTTGGAATATGGCACAACATCAGTGTGGATTGTTTTCAACTGGGGCACATCTTGTTGATATTAGAAATAAAGAAGAATATGCCTTTATAACTTCTTATCTTCAGTCATTCAACCAGCTAAACCTGGTATGGACAGGTCTTAATGATATTAAGGTCAGTATATTAATTCTTAACAAACTGTAGATTTGATATTAATTCTTTATTCCTGCTACAGATTCTGAATAATAACACACACATACCCACTCATCCATCCACATACATCTTAATTTTCAGGAATACTATTATAAAAGCATAATTTACACATATATGAACAATTATAACAAAATAATGATTAATTTAAATTAATTATTACTTAAAATGTATGAAGTATGAAGAAAACAATTTAGTAATTTAAGAAAACAGTAATTGTGTTTATTTTAGGAAGAAGGACATCTCGCATGGACTGATGACTCCCCATATCTTGGAGAATCTGAATTTTCTTCTCTATCACGGATACCAGAAAATGAAACTGATTGTTATGCTTTCCAGAGAAATCCATTTGTCCCAGATTATCTCTTCATAGGATTTTTCTGCTATATCTCTTTGCCATATATTTGTGAATATGAATGTAATTATTTTTTCAAGTTTAGATTTTTTTAATTAAAATTTATTCTTTAAAGCAAAAAAAATTTGCTTATTGAGAATTGGCATTTTTAATTTAAAATTTGGGTGTTTTTTGTTGTTTTTTGTTTGCAGTATGTTCAGTTCCTGAAAACTTCACATTTAAAATACAGGATGTCGGTACAAATGGAGCAGCCCTTTTATGGAGCAGTTTGAATGGTTGGATGAATTCAAATTTTCAACTTAATGTTAAGTACTATTCTAAACAGTCAGAACAGTATTCCAACTTTTTTACTTTGAATTCAACACACACACAAATTTTCAATCTGGACCCAGGTCACTCTTACAAATTTTTATTGTCAGCTCAGAGCCCTGAAGGAGCACGAATTAGTTTGCATCCTGTTGTGACGGTAGAGACAAGTAAGTTACAATAAAATTAAATTTGTGTTGTGTGTCCTTGTTTAATATATCTTTTAAAACAAAAACTTGATTTGTATTTAATGTCCTCTGAGTAAATAATCAGTTTCAAATTCTGGTATGGCTCAGAATATTTGACAAGTAACCCCTGATGCATTACCACAACTTTTTAGTAAAAATTGTCATAAAAATGGCAGTATAGGAGAGGGAATTATTTTTTGATTTGGTGAAATAGTGTTTTCAAATCATATATTTAAGGAAGCATTTACTCTGTACAGTAGCATGTGTACTAAATATATTTAGCTTACTAAATAGTATAAAGTATAAGATTTGAAGCTCTAATAGGGGTTTGCTGCTGTGTATGGTGCATCCCAACACAAACTCTTTCACTTCTTCGATGTATCAAATCTGAATATGCAAAAAAATGCAAATAGCTTTTTAAACAGCTTTGAAGGTCTTGAAAGATGTGGTTGCTTTAATGCCTTAAAAATGGTGATGTGTTTGCTATGGGTAGAGCAGGATGGGGAAATTGAATAACCCCTCCAGTTTCATCCCATGAATCTTGTTTGACCAACCAACCTTTTACTTTTAACATTAAACTATAGTTTGTTCGATACAAACTGAGTTGCCCATACATGACTCTCCTCCTTACTATTCATCTTAAGTTTCCTACAAGTAAGCTAACTATGCAGAAATGAAAACTCTTATAGGGCTATTGCTATTCTGAGATTGATATTTTTGAAAAAAAATGTTGGCAAGTTAATTGAATGAAATGTCTGAAAGCTGTACAAGTGTTCTTTTGGGATCTTATCACCTAGGAATATGTTAATTTT
The DNA here is from genome assembly GCF_049901735.1 of Notechis scutatus. NCBI lineage: Eukaryota > Metazoa > Chordata > Lepidosauria > Squamata > Elapidae > Notechis > Notechis scutatus. The sequence goes on from NC_142014.1 coordinate 41,361,943, forward strand.
CCTTTTATTATTTTTGTTCCATCTCTCCACTGGAAAATTGATTTGATGTCACTCCAATAGAGAAGCTAATGCAACAATGTCAATGTTTCATGAGATCAGTACTCCCTAAAATCAATCTTCTTTTAAACTGATGTTTCATTTTTATTTGTTTATTAATCACATTTATACAATGTCCTATCTCTCTAAACGTGACTCTGGGTAAAACGCAACCAATATATGGCAGATAAAAATATAAAAAATCCACAGTTTTCAAATGACTGAACTGGCAATGAGTGTACTTTGAGTATATGTATCTCTGCTGTAATGCACCAATATCCAAGCAGGTTTGGCATTCCCATACAAAAGAAAGAGGCTATGAAAGCCAGTTTGGTTTCCTTCACAGACAATAACAATCGGAAATGTAAGTCAGGGCCCAGAGACTGGATGGGGAAGGATTACTCCTGCAGCAGACCTATGCTAAACATATGAACACCCTAATCACATCATCCCTAGTCTTTAACTGAGGAACTTAAATTTATTTTAATTTAAGGAGTCAGAATACCCCTGCAGTTTCATCTGCAAAATACTGTTTCCTACTTTCTAAAAAGAATCAGGGAACTTTCAGAAATAGTGAAAGGCTTCAAATACAAAACCAGCTCCAAATTAGTTGAAGGCAGTTTATATGAACAAATGTCTGCTAGTACAATGTATTTCTGCTTAATTTTCTGCCTCTGCTTTTTGTTATTGCATCTTTTATTATTGGCCTATTTGTCCCATTTTTTTACTCTCACCTTAGAACTGTTTTTGCAATTTCCAATCATTAGGACCATTACATCTGCACAGTGTAAAGGCAACAAGAGTGACATCATCAGAGATATTTTTACAGTGGGATTCTCCAGCAAGTTCATTCAATGCAAGTTTCCATCACAACCTAGTGAACATTTTTGATAGCAAAACAATCAAGTGGAAAACTTTTTCATTTGGAAAAACTAGCACTTCTGCTGTAATCAGAAATGTCAAATCATATAATCAATATTGGACATACGTTCAAAGTATTGCTGAAAAAGGAACTCTCAGCTGCTATGAGGATCCTATAGAAATAATAACAGGTAATGCCTTGAATGCTAAATGCTGTCTGGTAGGTATAAAATGTCCATACCTGCTTTCATATAGGCTATTATTATAAAATCGTATTCTTGTTTTAATTTTCGAAATACTTTTTGCATGATTAAATCACTGTCTGTTCTCTTCATGACTGCAACTGAGAAAACAATTTTTAAATAGTGGTATGACAAAGAAAGAAATTTTAATGTCCCAGATACAAAGGGAAATATTATTTTTGTTGCTTAGGTGTGACGCCACCTACTAGTCTGTTAATTCATCCAGAGGATGTAGGCGAGGACCATGTGATTATCTCTTGGAAACTCCCAGAAGAGGGCCAGGAATCCTATATTCAAGTAAAACCAACTGCATTCAAGGATAAAAGCATGATGTTTTTAGTAAACGACACAGAGAAATTTAAAATTGAACCATTAATTCCTGGAATGACTTATGATATAGGAGTGGCTACAGTAATATCTGGAAATAAGAGTGATTTGACTACCGTTCAGTGTACTCTTAGTAAGATGTTTTATGGCTAATTCATATACATTTTAAACATTATTCAGATTTAAACACAACATTGTTCAGATTATTATTAAGAACTAAAACTAGAGCATCTATTATAAAATAAAGGCATGAAACAAAAAACGATATTTTAATTTTAAAGAATGGTGCCAAAGGTGATGAAGATCGTAATATTTAGATATCTAAATTTATCTATATTTAGTTTTTGGAATCAGAATTAAAATTAAGTGGATCCAGGATTTTATAAGCTTTTTAATGTATTGCTTTGTCACTAGAATACAGTGAAATATTGTAGAGTAGAATATAAATGTAGTTTTTTTCGTCAATCCTATTTTAATTTTCCATGTAATATGTGACATGAAGGACAGTATCTTTTATTAGGAAAAAAAAACCATGCACTATTTATTATTATAATTGGCAGTTATTTGTAAATAATGTTGATTATATTTTTCTGTTTATTGCCATTCTAGAACCCAAACCAGTACAGATGGTTATTCCTTATGAAATCCATAGTACTTTCGTGATTTTATTTGTTAAAATACCAGCTGTGGGAATAATTGATGGCATTCACATCATAAGTAAAGGAGGCCCAAATGCAACATTTAGTTTACTGAATGATGGAAAAGTAACTATAGAAAAACTAACTCCAGGAACAGAATATGATTTTTTTGTTTTTACATCTAGCAGACATATGTTAAGCTCTGTACGTTACCTGCCAGCTATAAAAACATGTAAGTTATTTGAATTTAGAGATGGTTAAAGAGATGGTTAAATTTAATATAGTTAGATAACAGTAGATACATATTTTGTGCATTCTCATATAATTATATAATTTTTGTAAAAAATAATTAAAATATGTAAGTAGGCATCACATTGGCACCTGTTTTGCAAGTTGCTGAACAACACAACAATATACTTCTTCAAAATCAGAATATAGTCCAAATCAAGAAGTAGCATACAGAGACAGGAAAATCTATTTTTTTTCCTTCAAATTGATTATTTATTTGGTACCTGATTTCTACATCTTTCTGGGTATTTTTTCTTATTTTTTCCAAAACAAATTGCTCTTGAATCTGTAAATATATGCATTTGTATATAATTTTCCCCAACCTGCCATTTTTGCAAGCATTCTAACAAAATGTATTTGCATACGTTATTTTCACTAGTATGCATTGGTGCACATTTTGTCCAAAACAAAGCAAAAATATTCATTTCAATTCTAAAGTTATCACCAAATTAGGAAACTGTATATTTCAAAGTATCCTAAGTTTAACTTTAGGTATTGAGTTCTCTGCTAAACATGTAATGGGATTTATTGGATCTTACCATTCATTCAGGGCATTTTTTTGTTGTGTTTGATGACTATTTTTCATATTGCTTTTTACAGGTCTTGCAGTTCCATTAAATATATATGAAGGCAGAATTACCAATATTTCAATACAGATTATTTGGGATCAGGCAGAAGGAGACTTTCAGCAATATGAAGTCACATGTACAAACTGTGCAGATACTTATAAGGTATGTTGCCAAATAAATTCTTTAAAAAGAGAAAATCTGAATATTTTATTCTTATATTGCTTTTCTTGCTCATTTTTAGTCCAAGTGGCTATATCTAGCATCTACCATATTTTTCATACTATAAGACACACTTCCCTCCCCCCCAAAAGTGCATGGAAATGTCTATGTGTCTTATAGAGTGAATATTGTGAGGAAAGGGGGGTTGGTGTGAACGCCGCTACCCCCTGTAACCACTGCCACTGTTCGCTGCCAGCGGGGAATGCTGGAGCCTTCGCTGCTGAGGAGCTGATTGGCAGTTGTACCGGCCTCTCAGAATACCACCGATCAGCTGTCCTAGGTGGCGGGGATCAGAGCCGCCAATCACTGTTCTCTGCCACTGCCAATTGTCGGTGAATGGTGAACAGCGACAGTGGCGATTGGCAGCGATAGGCAAGGCAGTGATCCCAGCCACCTAGAACAGATTGGCAGTATTCTTGGATCAACCGCCAAGCAGTTGCTCAGAGCAAAGGCTCCAGTGTTCCCCGGTGGCAGGGGCAGCTCAGCTCAGCTCAGTTGACTGGTGGTGGACACTAATCACAAATATGGCAATCTCTGGAGAGTGAGACAGGCAGCAAATTAATAAGTAAAATAAATAATACATTTTTAAAATTTTGAGCTACAGGTCCAAAAGGTCACACAAGAAGTAGCAGAATTTTCCAACCTGATTCCTGGCTTCTTATATAACTTTGTGGTTAAAACTGAAAAAGAAGGATACAAGGACAGCCTTCCCGTAAGCATACAAGTAGAAACAGGTATGACAATGTAATTTTTCTGTTAGTTGTAAAATTTATGATTGTTTCAAGCGTAACAAAGATCTTACACAGAAACCGTTGCTTCTCTACCATGCTGTAGAATGCTAACCCTTGAGAAAATAATACCTGCTGGATCAGTTCTAAGCCTAGCTATCTAATGGTTTATTTCACGCACCAGATGTATCTAGCAAGTTCACTAATAAGAGGTCAAAGCAACCTTCCTCTTCTACCATTATGCCTCTCAGATTGTTAGAAGATCTTTAGTAAGCATCTATTTTAACATACTTGGTTGTGCAACTTGTTTTTTTTTTCTTCTCATTATACATCACTTACCTGCATACTAAGGTATAAATCCAACTGACTTTTTCTGCCTTTTCATACTAAGGTATAAATCCAACTGCCTTTTTCTGCCTTTTCATCTTATGAATTTTCATATTTATAATTCATTATTCTTAATTACATCGAGGAACATGTATTATTAAATACTTCAAAGGAAAATATATCAATTACAAGAATTCCACTGCATATCTACTCTGCAGTAAATTCTATTGAATTCAATAGGGAATATTTCTAGATAAGTATCTATTGGATTACTAATCCAACCTTACATTATTGGTTTCCAACATTTCCCATATTGGGAGAGCATCCTCCATGAAATTTCAAACAGTTCCAGAGAGATATTTAAGCTTCTAAAGCATATTTGTGAGATGTCAGGGAAAGCCCAGAATCCAGAAGGGAAAATTTCTGGAGGTAAAAGTCCAGTGTGCTGATATGTGTTTTACTGGACAAATAGCTGATAAAACCCAATTTATTTTTCTGAGAATAGAAAAAAGAATATGGCCTTTCTGAATTAACTTAATAAATAAAAAAAAAATTGTAAATATTTTCTTAAATTTAGTACATGAATTGATACGCTGATAGAAGCAGTGCCCTTTTATTTCAGGTAGAAAGGAACCCATATTGATTACTGTATCAATACAATACAAGCAATTTCTGATTCATCTCCATGCAATACATGAAACTTCTCTCAATATGGATATCAAGGTTTTGTGAGGCTTCTACATGATTGATAATGGAAGACACTGTAATGTGTGAGTCACTTAGATAGTGGGCTGGGCAGTGCCTACATTTGATAAATATTGAATAGAATTATGTCTCAAAACTTGTACAGAGTACATGTATAGAGTGCATTAAACTATGAAAAAGCATACCACAGTTCAGAAGAATTAGTTTCATCTATCAGAGTCATTTCAATAACTAATGTAGAAATGTCCAAGAAGTAAATACAGTTAAAGTCACAAAAATCGGAGAACTGGGTTATAGCATAAAAAGAACTATAGAAATGTTGGATTGGCTGAGCTAACACAACAGTTAACTTCAAAATATAGATGTTACCTAAGGCATTAATAACATTTGTGTTTCTTGAATGGAAATTTATTTATTTAAAACATTTATATTGCCAGTCATGTTATATTGAACTCTGTTGTAATCAAATTTTTAAAATTGGGTTACAGGTTTATATGAACTGATCATTTTCACTCTTCATTTTCATTAATAGAGCCAAGCTCAGTTAAATATATTAATTTGAGTAAAGATTCTGGATCAGTAACTGTTACCTGGCCACCAGCATTTGGTATAGTTGATGGATATATTACTAGTTTGGTTGGCAAAAACTATAGCAAGGAAGAAAGATTATCATCAGATAAAAGGTACCTTTTGAAGACGACATAACAGTGGCTCAGTCAATACACATTTTGACTGTCCATCCTCTTCTTTTTCTTTCTACCCTTTTCCAGCATTTGAAGATATTGTACTATATTGGAATTGTGTATGGGTGGATCCAATTTTCTAATTGACAGATGGGAATTTTGTAAATGTGCATATTTTCTAAGCACTATCTAAGATTTTTTTGTATGGCACCCAGTGTGCCTGTAACCACGGGGACTACAGTTGCTTTATGCCATAATCATTCAATTTTGATTTTCAGGATCTGATACATTGTGACCTTCTCCAAGTTTTTATCTTCTATTCTACTATCTCCTGGTATTGCCACCTTAATTATCCACACTTTCATCTTTTCAATCACAGTTTAAATCTGATGTGTTATGGGCCAAGACTTTATCCATTTGTATTGAGAAATTCCATAATATTTTAATCTAGTTTTTCACTACCGGCACATGATAATTTTTTCAGATATTCCAGTAAATCATTTTTGCAACTGTATTATGTCATTGTTTATAATCAGCTTATACAATCTTTTTGCATGAGTTGAGTATATGGTAAAGTGTTTCTTCTGCCTTTTTGCATACCCTGCAATTTGAATCATTTGACAATTTTTCAGTTTTGGCTTTGATTGCATTAGTTTGAATAGCTTGCTTTGAGAAGTCAAAATCAAACCTTCAGTTACTTTTTTAATGTTCATTTGCAAGCCATTGTTAGGTTTTATCTTTATTCACTTTCCCATCTATCTTTTGTAGAAATTGACCATGTTATACTTTTCCTTGCCAGAATTCTGTTCAGGCTTTTATTACACTATTTCAGTTTTCACGTTTTGTTTCCTTCACATTCAGTAAGTTTCAATTTTAAGTATATCAGTGCTTGTTCTTGGCTGTCTTTTATGTAATACATGTCCCTCTTCTTCAATAGTTTGTTTGATTTACAGTAAACCTCTGGCGACATTTCTGCAGGGCAGGTGTAATCTATCAGTACCACTACACAGATTTAATGCATAGTAAATAGTCATTAGCGTTCTTGTTTTTTTGACTCAAACTGTGCAGTTCAGTTTGTGTCCCATTAATTATTTCAGCAGTGTATCATATTTTCAATTTGCCCATGTTTGATGTCATCCAACTATAAAATGCTTTATCCTGATATTAATAATAAGTAGGTTATTTTCCTTAATTGTAGAAAGTTCAGATTTGATGGCCTTTCCTCAGGAACAGAATACGTTGTTCAAATTGTGACTACTAACAGATTGAAGAACAGTTTCCCTACTTTTCTGAGAGTTACAACTGGTAAGTTAATGATATACCTTATAAATACTGTACAAATCTTAAACTATATTTTACAGAGATACCTGAGTGCATTGTCATATTGTAAAATCCACATACAGTACGAATCTCAACCTCAGATACTCCTTCATTATACAGATAATCTAGTCACAAACTATTTTATTTTGTTTATCAAAAGTAAGTAATACAGTGATTCTAATCAAGATACCTATTTAACCACAACAAAAGTTACTCTTATTTCAAAGCAGAGGTGGTGACTGGAAAGCAATTACTGTATATATGAAGAGGCATGTAGCTTTCCATTCATGCTAATCATTAATTTGCACTGCTTGAACAATTGATTATGGGCTATCAATATATTTAATAAAGTTTTGATCTTATATTGGTGCTTTAAAAACTTGAGCCAATCTGGTATTCCTTAGTATGCTGATAAGGTACTATGTACAAATTCTGAATCCCCAAACAGAATTCCAGTGCTCTTTATGTTTCATATTCAGGATTCAAATTATGTTTTCCGATACTGTTTATTTTCTGGCAGATGTTTAACTACCAAGCTAGGTAAGATCATTAGTGCATGGAGGAGTAGAGTTTGCTGGCTGTTTATATGTGGTAGCTTTTCTTACTAGCCATGATTGGAGGATTGTTTTGTTTTATTGTATTGCATTTTGAGTGTGTCATTTCTTCCTTGATTGTTCTTTTTTGTCTGATGCTGGTTCCTTCTTGTCCAGGTATTGGTTAATAGATATGTGATGAAATTGAATTATATCTTGATCTAAGACTCAGTTTTCCAATTGAATGTGCAACTGAACGTATCAGCGAGTTGTAAAATTAAGGGATTTTCATCATGTCTTCTGCCTACCAGCTGATATTCATGGATGTGTTCTCTTAATATTTTTGCTGCTGTTTCACATACTGAACAACAACATTTTTTTTAGTTCTTGTAATACACACTATAGATGACTCCTGTGTCTTTGATTTGTTTAGAATGCTTTGGATACTTTTGTTATCATGATGCCTTGGGGTTATAGTACGCTGTTGCTAATTTCAGAGATATTTTCAAGATAAATGGTATATTTACTGTTATCATGGATAGCAATCTCATTTGGACTATTGTTATTTCATTGATATCTGCATTTGCCTATTTAATTTTATTTCAGACCCAGATCCACCTTTAGCTTTACATGCCTTGGGAATAGAAGAGAATACAGTTTACTTGTTTTGGGAACTGCCTAATGGAGGTTTTGATAATTTTGAGGTAATAAAAATAGAATGGAAAGAAACTAGGACTGATTTATCATTACAGATGTTTGTTTTTTCAGTAGTATATGCTGAAAGCAATCTCGTGTATTACACAGTTCAGCAAAATAGAATTTAGACAGTTGTTCTAAGTGTGGACATGGGAAAAATGCCTTAAAAAACATTTATAATTATAGCTTTAGTGACTTTATAAAACCATACAACCATATTTAAAAGAATTATAGGATTTCCAATTGTTTTTGTTCATTTGACTTAGCTAAACTTGAAAAATATCCATTATAAATTTATTTTGTTGTTCATCTTAGAATAATTCAGATAAATATTTTAATATATCTGCATATGTATGTATTTGTGCAAATGTAATGTTTTTAAATGGTACTCTGAAAGGATGTTTTAATATTTTATTGAAAGAAACCACCATTTAATATTAATCCCAATGATGTTATATTATTGCATGACATACCACAGAGCAAAAAAACATACAAGAGAGTGCTTGTTCTGAATAAATTAGATTAAATATAAAATATTAATGAACAAAGCTTTGAAATAGTGGTTGCTTAGCAAAGTTCAGGTGTACAAATAGGATCATGTAGCCATTCATTTAAATTAATCATTTCTACTCATCCAAGTTTTATTACAAGCTCAGAGATTGATTGTGTAAAGATAATATCAGTATTTTAATATCCTAATTTTTTGCTCATCTAGTTCATTCATTTGTTTTTATTAGTTTTGGATTTAGGTAATGCTAACCAAATCGAAATATTGTAATATGAATACTAAATTTTACACAGATTCTTATACTACAACATAGATTTCTGTAGCAATGATTTTAGGAGTTTTTTTTCCAGTTTAGTCAATCTTTGTTTCTGAGACAAAGATTCTGGAGTGTATTTTGCAGCCCTCTGTGTCATATAACATGTTCTTCGTGAAATAAGTTCTGCCACATATGGACTTTGCCTCTTTTTACTTATCTAGTTAAGACCAGAGTGGAATGAGGAGCTCATCTCAGTAATCAATGCCTCCTTACAAGAAAAGGTTCTAAAGTTGGTCAGTCCACTTAAGAGGCCATTCCTACTATTATCCTTTTTCCAATTTTTGTTTTGAGGAAGGATATTGAAAAAGCGGTGAACAATTACTAAAGCTCCATAGGACATTCAACTAGATCTGTGGGAATTGGATTCAGACCTAGACATAGGACAGAAATTGCATTGGTTGTTGTCATGGATGCCCTGTGAGAAAACTTTAATGGATAAAATGTGACCATCCTTGCTATGCCACCAAGTAGTCCAGTTGGTGGTTGCAAGGACAATATTTTAGACCCTTGGATGCATTGGTTATGCATCAGTCAAATGTTCCTACATTTCTACTATCTTGTTTAATATCTTCATGAAGCAAATGGAAAAGTTCTTCCATTGTTTTGGAAACATACAGATAATACTCCATTATGAAGCTTCACTCAGATCCAGTGGAAGACATGGTTGAAAACATGGATGAAGTTATGATCAGATGTGTCAAATTCTGGATGGAAATAAACCACCTCAGACTCCACCCATAATACAGAGTGAATATGTGATTCAGAAAATAACTGATTCCAAAGCAATTTCATTTTTTTATAATTAATGAGGTTGTGCTAATCCAGATAGAATACACTTGCAAAATGCATTTAGGGAGCAGATAATTTGTGAAGACAATTACTAAAGCTCCATAACATTCAACTGATGGGCAATTTTAATAAACATTGTATAGGCCTTGAAATTTCAAATATTCCAAACATAATTCTTGGTACTTTTATAAAAGTGAAACAACAGATCAAAACAACAACAAAATTTGACTAAAGATGAAAAAATGAACACCAGAACAAAAATTAATTTTAAAAAGAAAAGAAATTTGAAATGTACAGTATGTCTGAAATGAACCGCAAGGAATTCATTATTACTTATTTTCCCACACTGTTAGCTGTACATAAACTGAAAGGTATAGTGAATGTTTGTATAGCTTATATGGAAACACTGAAGAAACACTGAAATAGAGAAAATAATTCTGGTATCTTAGCTTTTACACAAGGCACTAAACCTTAAATTCAGGTTAATTCATAACTGAACATGTTATTCTCAAAAGAACCATATTATGCATAATGTGATAATTGATTCACGCAGCCCACTAAAATAATATCTGGTTTCACATATAACGACTGAACATGATTATTTTTTTTTGGTAATGTAATGTATAACATATAACCAACTCTACAGTTTCATTGCCTGTATGTACAACCTAGACAGGGATATAATACCTGATTGCTGTATCATGATGAATTAGGATTTTTTTTGCCCTTGCAGGACTGGGGTGGGCGTGACCTGCATGGACCAGATCCGGCAATTGTAAGCTGCCTTGAGTAGCCCACAGCGAGATAGGCAGAAAATAAATTTAATAAATAAATAAAATAAAACAGAGACAACTTGTTTCCATAATACATCTGGCAGGAATGGCTTTAGAATAGAAGTCTAGGCTCCTAAAATAGCAGTAGAACTTAGACTTGTATACTATTTCACAGTGCTTTATACAGCCCTCTCTAAGTGATTTACAGAGTCAGCATATTGCCTCCAACAATCTGTGTCCTCATTTTACCCACCTCGGGAGGATGGAAGGCTGAGTCAACTTTGAGCAGGAGAGGATTGAACTTTCTGGCAGTGCAGTTAGCCAGCAGTTCTGCATTCTAACCACCATGCCACCACAGCTCTCTATGCTGCCAGAAAAAACAGGAATATCATATGATGGAATACACTTATGATAAGAAATGTATCATTGATTCCTACTGCACAGGTATAAAATAGATTGCTGGCTGTTGCTGTGCCCATCATCCTTTGTTTTTTAAAACAATAAGCAAGCACAATGCATATATGCTAAGGCTTCAGTTACTTTTAACATCTTGATATTAAAAAGCCATAGGAAAATGGATTTGTCTAAATGATTTATCTGTGTAAAATTTTAAAATAAAAAAAGATTGTATATTTTACTGTGGTAAAATGGGAAAAGTAGATCATCAGTTGCAAAGCAGTGAGACCAATAGCTAAACCAAAAGCAAGATTGCAGAATCATTGTTTCTTAGTAATTGCCCACTGCTTAATGGATTTAGTAATGCCAGTATAGACGTATTTTCTAATATCTCTTGTTTGGCAAGAAAATTGCTGTAGAATTTATTTTTTGTAGTAATTTCTGAACTTTTATATGAATACTAACTTACGACCATTTTGGTTCTAATCTACAGTGCATTCTCTATGCTGTGCTACCTTGATGACTTTAAAATTGTATTTAAATATTACTGGAATATGATGTGAAAGTATGTTTTTTTCCCTAGCTTTCTTATTACTTGATAACCAGCAACAAAACTCTTCAAACAATAATAATGCCTGATAACAGGGCTGAAGTGAAAAACCTCATGCCTGGTGTTGAATACATTTTCCAAGTAAAGACAATAAGAGAACAAGATGTCAGCATCCCTGCGAAGATAATAATTACCACAAGTAATTGTTTGATACATTATTTTAATTTTATGTTAACACGTTATTTCTGTTTTATATTAACTGTTATGTTATTAGTTTTATGCTGGTCTATTGGTAAAATTACACATACACACATACATATATTCATGCATATATACATTTGTAAATATATATACACAGAGACATAATTTTATAGATATATATGTATGTATTTCATATATAATACTTCAATCATAGACCAGCATAAAATACATACCACTACTGGTAGTCACTCCAAAACAGAAATCAAATGAATTTACTAAAATTTACTTTAATTTATAATTTTATCAGAATTATAATAGCTTAGCTAAAAGGGGCTGCATTCCTGAGTCATATTATCTTACAGAGTTGAACAAATTATGATTACACCCACTATATGTATGTATGTACAAATTCCACTTACCATGTTAGAAACTGCAATCCCGAACTGTGCCCCGCTCCCCAAGTGGACAAAAAGGCTGAGAGTTGGTATTGAGAAGCCAGTGGATTTCATGGGAGCCTAGTTATTTAAAGCAGATACCTTTGTGCGAAGGACATGTTTTATAACCCTGGAAATGGTGTTTAGTCTGCTGAATAGCAATGACCATTCAGTTGAGTGAGACCATCCGGAGCAAGCAGAAGGGACAGAATTTTAGGCATTTTGTTATGTTGGACTTGTGGGGACTGCAAAGTATCTTCTTAGGACTGCACATAACATAGTCAGGCTTGCTGCTTCAAATGATGGCATAATTCCAGATAATAAGGGCTGAAAAGAGGTCAACATAATGTGTCTTCGTCTGTACTGGCTAATGTAACCAGACAACATCCAGAAATAATACACACATAAAATACATAATTTTGATCATACATGTAAGATCACACATACTAAAACAAATGTAAGTTAAAAAAATTTCTCTACACACACATATCCTGGAGTGCAAAAACTACATTTTGCTAAATTGCAAAATCTTAATTGCAGATAAGAAATTAAGATTGATTCCAAATGGTGACTAATTGTTTTGTCCAATGAGATTTTGTCCAATGAGAGAGAGGAATTATATCAGCCTCCTGTGTTCATTGCATTGGAATTGTCATCTGTCAATAATTAATTATTATCAGATTGCATTTGAAAGAGTTAATTTCATTTTAGTAGCAATGTCAAAGTGTTGTAAGAAAGTTTCTATATGTTTTACTCAAATAGAAATTTATTTATTCAATATTTGGTTGCTTTTCTACATATATTTCCTCTCCTTTTCAAAAAATTTTCAGAACCAATGAAGGTATGTGGTCTAACTTTAACACTGAGAAATACAACCTCCGTCAAATTAACATGGAATCCAAGTGTGACTGTCTTCAGCCATTACAAAGCATCTGTATCAAACAAGACATTCACAAAGGAATATGCTATTTTAGGTCCTGAGACTCATCACACCATTATAAATCTGACTCCTGGTAACATTTATAACTTCACTTTGCAGAGAGTAAAAGGCAGTGCTGAAAGTGCAGTTTCCTTTACAGAATTTGTGACAGGTTTGTGAATTTCTATGTTGGGAGTTATTACATTGGTTGACAAATATGCTACTAGAATCAGTTTCAAAACATGTTCACTAGGGTTTTGTGAAAAAGTATGAATTGTTTTATCATTTGATGGACTAAGAAAATAGACAACTATCTTGGAAATGGTGTAAATGCTAAAAAAGATTGCTTGGCAAATAATTATTTAATGCTGCACCTTCTTGCATGAAATATTTCTGTGGAGAGTTGCAAAATTGTAAATACAGGAACTAAAAGACAAGCACATTTTAGGAATAAGATTTCACAAGTGCAAGAAGAGATAGCTCAAGTTTCAAATCATCTATGATTTGTTTTTCATTGACCAGGTTCTAATCTTGATTTTAAGAATGAGTACTTGAAGATTTTCTACTGTAACAGTTACTCTTGTGCAAAATGATAAGTTTTGGTAATAAAAATAGGGATTAAATTATTTATAATATTCATTTATGAACAAATGCCATGCAAGAGCATTTCTCTCTTATGCAACTTTCAGAGGGTCTGTGGGTGGGTCCTACAAGAGCATTCATGTTCTTATGCATCTCCTGTAGCCCCTGCAAAGTGCAAGGGGAGATAATAGCCAGAAGAGTCAGGTTAGTCATTTTTTGAATTTTTGACACACTGAATCCAAAAGATTTGCCATCACTGTTCTATTCCCATCTTGCCAGCTGGGTGATAACAGATAAGAGATAATCAGAGTTGGAAGGGACCTTATAGGTCATCTAGTCCAACCCCCCCAAGCGGGAGACCCTACACCATTTCTGACAAATGGCAGTCCAATCTCTTGAAAGTCTCAAGTGAGTTTTTAATGACCACTTCTCTGTAACTTGAGGGATTTGTCCAAACCATTGCCTAGAGCAGGGGGTCTTCAAACTTGACAGCTTCAAGACTTGTGGACTTCAACTCCCAGAATTCCTCCTCCAGTCATGTTACCTCCAGTCATGTTAGCTCAGGAATTCTGGGAGTTAAAGTCCACAAATCTTAAACTTGCCAAATTTGAAGACCTTTGGCCTAGAGTAAAGACTAACTTCGAGGCAAATAGAAAAAAAAAGTTGAAACATCTTAAATAGCATATAACTTATGAACAGATAGTTGATGCATGCAAAGATCTATATACTGTAGCTAATTTATTTAGAACTTAATGTTTTGGTAGTAATTTTTCCAGTGGTGGGATTCCTACCGATTCTGTGGGCCTGGCTTGGTGGGTGTGGCAGGGTAAAGATATTGTAAAATCTCCAGTCAGACGTGGTATTTGCCGTTTCTCTGAACTACTCAAAATTTCCGCTACCGGTTCTCCAGAACCTGCTGAATACCACCTCTGAATCATTCTTAATGGAAAGAGCAATGTATAATTTTTCTTTTTCTTTTAAGAGCCTGAAAAGCCACAGAAACTGACAGTTTTCAATGTGTCCTCACATTCCTTTTCTCTGCACTGGAGGCTGCCAAATGGATATGTAGAACAATTTTATGTGCAGCTTGCACCTCCTCATGGCTTTGTTTCTCTCCAGGATATGGGAAGTGGAGAGTATCAGGTAGTACTGTAGTTCAAATTTGTTTATAAACTGCTCAAAACAGCACAATTGGCATAGCGTGACATTCTATCTTGTGGCTTTTAAGCTGGGTTGGGAATGCGAAAGTACATGTACCAAATTTATGAGAGCAGATTTCAACATCTATTCTTCGTTGCCTTAACAACAGTGATGATACTTTGCAAAGTCTATCTCAGACCTCTAGCTAGTCATTTAAGTGTTCATGAATTTTTAAACAAAGGCAGGGCTGAGCTATTGGGTAATACAAGTTCATTAATTGTGTACTTGCCAGGGAGATCTAGACTTAAATCATTAATGCAGGCAACATTTCTCAAATAAGCCATCACAAAGTTTAAGAGCACCGTTTGATTGCAGTATTTGGATTTATATATATATATAAATGCATACCATGATTTTTCATGTTTTCTTGCTTCTGTTTTTTATTGGAACTACAAAGGCACAGGTATTTCATATGAATATTGAGTGTTGATTGATGTAGATTATATTTCAATGACAATGATAGCTTAATATATTTTCTTAGGTCATCTCGGGATATCTCAGTTGATATGAACAATCTAATTAGTTTTGTTACTTAAAACTGCAGAATCCTACAAATAAACATGACCACTGAAATGAAATATTAACTGAAGGATCTTACTGCTTTTTAAACATATTTAATAGGTAGCTTATACCTAAGAGTAATGTATGTTTTTTTTTTTAAATGTCATGAATACCAGTGATGTGAATATACTATTGAGTTACTCAATGCTTTATTTGTTTTTGTTTAAATTGAAAGATGCAGTTCTAAATCTTAATTTCACATTCTAGGCAGAAATTTCGAATACCACTCCTGGGACAATATATAATGTAACTGTTTCTTCGGTTTCCTCTTCAGTGTATAGTTTACCTGTCAGCAGAACAGTGACAACTAATGTAACTAGTGAGTTTGTGGCAAAATTGCATTTGAGTGTTTTATCAAAATGTTTCAAAAATATGTATCTAATTTTCTGTTTTGCAAACTGAAATTGTTCACAGAGCTTGCTCTAAAGTAATTGGAAAAAGATTTATTTTAAAGAAGTAATTCCAGAGTTGCATAGTTGAAGAGAAAATTACTTTTTGAGATGATTTAAAACACACTTGCCAAAATATGAGTATTCAAAAATGTCTTGGCAAACTCTTCCATACAATTTTGGGTAGAGAATACTAATGCATACAGATGCTTTAATAATGAGCTTTAAAAACTAAACTGGCATCAGAAGCTATTTGTCTGTGAATATTACAGCATTCCGTTAAAATTCTTAGAGAAAGAATGTACTTGATGTTCCAAAAGGCAATTTATTATCTTTCATGAAGTTAAAAAAAGCCAACTTCATATTTGCTGTTCTTTGATGCTTAAAAACTGGTAAACTCTGTCCTTATTCTCCAGTAGCTAAATAATATTTAGGTTTAATGTAAAAATGTGTAATTTATACAGATCCAGGACCTCCTGTTCTCCTTGCTGGAGAAAAAGTTGGATCTGCAGGAATTCTCCTTTCATGGAATACACCACATTTCCCAAATGGAAGAATTATATCCTACATAGTTAAATATAAAGAGGTTTGTCCGTGGATGCAAAATATTTACACCCAAGTTACAACAAAACCAGATAGTTTGGAAGTTCTACTAACCAACCTTAACCCTGGAACAACTTATGAAATTCAGGTAAATTTATATTTTATTATTTATAAAATATAATTTAAAATGAAGTATTTTAAGCATCAAAGCATTCTTTAATATATATATGTATGCCACATATTCAAATTATAATTAGTGTAAATCTAACTGCAGGCATGTAATTTGACCTCAGTTTCACTTGAATTGTGCTCTCTAGTGGAAGGCTTTGCATTTAATCATTTAATACAGTGAGAAATGTTAATTTCCAGAGCCGGTAGTGTTTTTATGCATTTTAATAAGCTGTCCCTTCCCTTCACTGTTTTTGTCCCAATGTATTTATTTGATAAGAATAATATATTTCTCATACTTAGAGGAAAATCACACATGTTTATTTTTTATATAATGCAAAAGTTTAAAAAGACAAGAGTAATAGCTTTCCTGAAAGTTATTACATGGTCTAACAAAATGCCAAATCGCAAAAGTCCAATAAGACAAAGATTAGTGTGACAAGGAAGGATCTCATTATCAGAACAATTTCAGGATAGTTCGGGTGATATTTCAGTATAGTCATATTGCAGTTCTGCATCAAAAGTCTCTGTGTATAAAATGTACTAAATCAGTTATATTTAAGTATAGTTTGTTGAATATGCCATAACTGTTGAATATGTCAAGCAACATTTCAAATCGAGCAATTCCCATTATGGCAATGTATGAATCCAGTGGTACCTTTATCACACACATTTTAATTTCATTGAGGAAAAAAGGAATCATTCATACAATGCATAGCAGTTAGCAAAGAACATGTGGAGAACATTCAAATAACTTTCATCTTCTGTTTTTATTGGGTACTTTTTCCTCACAGAATCATACATGAATTGGGTAGTTTGCATGAGTATTGTTTGTTTCACTTAAAATGCAATCTTAGTTCTCAGTGATTTTGTCTTCTTGCAGGTGGCTGCTGAAAATAGTGCTGGCATTGGAATATTTAGTGAGCCATTTCTCTTCCAAACTGCAGAAAGTGGTAACTTGGTTTATAACACCTCTTAATAATCTAGTCAGGCTACATAAAAGCGAGATATGCTTGGATCTGAAGAGCCAAATTGTGCTGAATCACATGTTATTATGAGAACATTATTTTTGTTTTTAAATTAAATGTTAAGTTTATTACATATACAATATGTGGATAGAAACTCGTATTACATAAATTCAGTCAAATATGCTTAAAGGTCAATCCTTTTATACATGTTGAAAACTCAATACAATTTAATAATACAATGCTAAATGTATCTTCAGATTTAAACTTAATCTGTAAATTTAGATTTTGTTATTTGTTGACATTCAGTATGACAGATTCACTGAAATGACAAACTTTCAACAAATATTCCTGAAGAAATTGCATGAAATTTTGACAATTTAACAGCTGATTAAAAAAAAACCACAAATATTTTATTCATATTTAAGCAAATATATCCAAATACATACCATTGTTTACATCCAAATAGTTATACATAGCTAATGATTCCCTTTGATATCTTTTCAATTTTTAATTGAAATATATAATTCTAATTCTAAAATATATAATAATTATTTATTACATAGTTCGCTGTAAATAAAATTTTCACAGAACCTGAAAATCTTGTTCTGGGCAGGAATTAAGGAAATCTGTCATTTATGTTCACTTTGCTCTGTGATGTCTTCATGTAATCCAGCAGTAGTAACAGAATACTGATTTTAATAGAGTCTATTTAAAATATGTCAAATACATTCTTTCTTTCTTTTTTATTTTGCTGCTCTCTTTCCAAGCACCCGGCAAAGTGGTAAATCTCACAGTTGAAGCTTTCAACCACTCAGCTGTAAATCTGATTTGGTTCTTGCCACAACAGCCAAATGGAAAAATAACTAGTTTCAAAATTAGTGTAAAGCACGCAAGAAGTGGAATAATAGTGAAGGATGTCTCTGTTAAAGTGGAAGATCTTTTGTCTGGCAGGTTACCAGAATGCAATGTGAGTATTTAAAACATGCTGGTTATAGATAAAAATAAAAGTTGATTCTTCAGGATTGTCCATATTTCAGTTCAAAGTTCACAGTAAAAAAATTAAGAGCGATAGTTGCATGAGGGCAAAGTGTGAGAAATCCTAAGAGCAAAACTGATGGGAGATCTCTAAAGCATGGATGGAAGAATAAAAGAACTTACTTTATTATCCTTTTAATCACAGGCAAACGTTTTATTTCTTTGGTATTTTAGATTAAATTTTAATGTTTTTTATTTGAATCGTTTTCTTCTTAAATTCTTCTTTTGGATTTTTGGTTTGTGGATGTTGTTTCTTGTTTTGGTTTTAGGTTCTTTATCCTTTTTATGTTTAAATTTTAATTGTTTTGTTGTAACCAATTTGAAGATATAAATAAATGAAAATATAATCATCTTAGTCATCAATTAATATTGATTGCATTTGCTAAAGTAAGTGAAATTACAGTATGCAGCTGTAAAGTCTGATCCAGATTCGAGATGATCTGGAATGCAGCATTTTTTTAAATTTGAATTTTTCTTGTCGCCTAAATAATTTCAGAGTTCCTCCTTGAATTTTTATACATCAATAGCAAAATCTTATGCTCATCAAATTTAGGTGGTCAAATCCAAAAGGACAGTTTTTCTATTTCAACAGTTGTGAAAACAAAGGAATTTTAATTTGTCATGTACTCCTGAATGTGCATATGTCCTGTTCTGTTTAACTTTAAAGCATTCTACTGAAAAACTTAGTCCTTAAATAATAGTAATGATGTATTCAACACTGACATATTTTGGTTCTCATAAACATGTGCAATTCCAAATAGTAAATTAATGTATAAATGAAGTATTTCACAATGTGGGCTGCATAATTTGACAGACGTTTATATAACAGCATATTTTTGAAATCATTAAATAAGAAATTATGTGCATTGACCAATAGTTTGGCATTATCAAGTTAAGTTTATCCTACTGTTTTTGTATTTTTATCCATCTGCATCAATGTCTTGTGCATTTTTTTCTCCTTTACAATATGTATAGAGTACATTGAAAAAGGTTTTCAGCATTGGCGTACTAAAACATGAAAACAGTTTTTACTCCTATGTTTCATTGGAATAAAATAATCTAAAAAGCTATTTACAAATGCTTACAATCCTAAAATTTTAAAACAATTAAAATATCAAACAATTAAAATAGCCACAAAAATAATTATTTTTATTTCATTGTTTGTCTTTACAGGATAACAGTGAGTCATTTTTATGGAGTACTACCATTCCTTCAACTACGTCCAGTAAAACCACTACGTTTGCCTCAAATACAGTCGCTCCCAAGGCAATGAGTTCAGTCTGGAATGAACCTCTCAGTTTTGTCGTAACTAATCTTAGGCCATACACAACTTACCTTTTTGAAGTTTCTGCAGTAACCACTGAAGCAGGTTATATTGACAGTGCAATTGTCAGGACACCAGAATCAGGTACATATTCTTCAGGTTAAGGTTAAAATTAAGAAGGGAAATCAATGTGCATTTGCAATTGGAAAAGCTTAAATAAATGCCTTTCAGAATATATTTTGGAAAATTTATTATACAGAAATATATTTTTGGGTATGTTGCTTTCTGTCCTTATATAAGGAATGGATCAAGTTTTATTTTTCTGTTGTCCTTGGGACTTAAGAGAATAAAAGATCTGTCAAACAGAGAAATGCTGGAAGGAGAAGGTATGGATGTCAGTGAGAAATCTGAGTGAAAATTATGGTTGGTTCAGTATAGGTATTTGCATTTTATTTAATCATATAATACACATGTGGTGAATCATCCGAAGGACATTGGAAAAAAAACTTTTTTGCAATAAAAATTTAATTATATTAGAAGTATTTAAATCTGTATGGTATACATTATCTTATAGACTAATGAGTAGATCTCTTATCTCCCTCTGAGTCTTTGGAGGCGATTTATCAAGCCCATATATGAAAAGGCAGAGGACATACGAAGTACAAATTAGCATTTAAATTTATCAATGTCCAAAACAGTAAACTAATCAATCAAAGTATAATGAAAAGAGTTATAGCAGAATATTTTTTCATGGTGCTTATTATACTTTGATTTTAACAGTCAAACAATGGAGAGAAAGGTAATTTGTAATGAGAAAAGTGTAACAGAGAATTCTGTCTTAATTTCAGATCCAATTTCAAATCCCATCTAATTAGGATTTGAACTGCGCTACATTTCCCTAATCTCCACTGCCTTTTCAGTTCATATTGCCCATATTTTCAGAAAAATCAATTTCTTTAAAACAGATGGAAAGATATGCTTTACAATGCTACTAAAACATACATATTCCTCTAGTTCAAGCGTGTCAAATTGACAGCCCATGCACCGGATGCATCACATGCAGGTCACGCCCATCCTGCAAGGGCAAAAAAGTCACAATACATCACGTGACACAATGATGTTTGACACCCGTGCTCTAGTTTAAGGAAATAGAGCTTATTATTGGCTTAGTTTCCATATCTGAAGAAAGAAATAATGAAATCCTTCATAAAAATGGGGCAACTCAGGATACTTGTATAACAAAGTAACCAATTTTACCTTCCATCTATTCCAGTCAAAATGCTTAGTAACCCAATCACAAATAAAAATACAGCAACTATGTGTTAAATAAGTGGGTGGTCTCCATTTTTATATCCAACTACTAAAGATAGCACTGGCCTTGCAAATTAGTTGATAATGTTCCTTTGGTAAGATGTATTTCTTGATAGAACTGCTAGATTTACTTATCTATTCCAAGGATAACTGTTTTTATAACCATATAGTTGTTTCCCTTGTATTTGGCAAGATTTATAAAGAATGATAAATAATCTTTAGAAAACAGAGATCAGACTTTGCATGGACAGGATGTATTTCTATCCATTAACAGCTGCTCTCATTTTGGCAGCTAGTAGAATACAAAATATTTGTCCTTTTTATGACCACCAGTGTCTTTGAATAATGTCATGTTTGACCTAATCTTCATTACAGTTCGAGCAGCTGAAGCATTTTGTCAGCTGTGTAGAAATAGCAATAGGTTGGGGATATCACTAACAAAGTTAAATGTTGAAGGAAATATTCAAGGCAGTTTAAATACATAACTAAGATTATTTTTAGAAAGTGATGTCTAAAGTTTGGCTTTCAGATTTTTTTTGAGGCTTCTAATAATATATTTTATACTTAAACATATATTGGCCATTAAAAATAGGAAGATACATTTTGTCTGCCTTATTTCAACAGAGGGCCTAAAATTTGGCTTGAAGGCTTAAAGTTCATGTATTTGAGAAAAAAATGTTAATATTAACGATGAAAATGGACATGCATACAAATTATGGACAAACCTACACTAGCTTTTTATTTAAAATGAAATAAAATTCTATGGAGCTTGCCTCATTATTAAACATATTTGATTATAATCAATTGATTTTTTTTTTAAAATTCATGATGTGCTACCAAGTCATTTTGGACTCTTAGTGACCACATCGATAATTTTTTCTTCAAGACAAATAATAATTTATTAATTTGTATGCCGTGTCTCTAGGCAACTCACAACAAACCAATTACAATAAAATATAAAAGATAGTGCAACAGGTAGAATGAAATGACCCCAAGAATGGGGGCACCTTGAACAGATGGAAGTAGAATGATTGATCCAGCCCATTGCCCTTTTCATCTTACTGCCACAGTAAAGTATTTTGCAAAAAAACAGCAACAAAAATCAGTCTCTTTTCATACCTATAAAACCTCAGAAATTGCTGTCTTTATATCAATTCCTTAACTAGGTAAACAAAAATCTGCCTTTTTATATGTTGGCATATTGGGAATGCTCATTTTAATTTGAGTTCCATGTGTATTATATATCTCTTGATGTGAATCGGCCACTGCATTGATTTGCTGTTAGTTTTACTATTAGGATGTTTTTTAAAAAATAATTACAGTAGTGTAAAGAAATTTGGAGGGCACAATTCAGATTTTATGAAATAAACACTCCAATATGTGTTTTTTTAAAATTTAGTTCCAGAAGATTCTCCTCAAAATCTTGTCATGGGAAATATTACAGGAAAATCTTTCTCAATTTTATGGGAGCCACCAAACATTGTTACTGGAAAGTTTACCTACAAAGTGGAATTATATGGGCAAACTGGTAAATCAGTTAATCTGATTTTGTATTATTGTATTCACATCTTTCATAATCTACTGTGTTTAGTCATTAATTGGTCCATAAAACTATTAGAGGTATACAGTTGAAACATTTATTTATATACCAACACACTTTCCTTTTGGGATAACTAACATTATCCAGAACTAAGACTAAGAAATAATGAGCAAAAATAGAAAAGCAAACATACCTAAGTTTACTTTATGCACAACGCCATTACCTCTTCATATCTTTCCAGCCTTGCTAGCCATTTTTATGTCTACCATATCATTTGTTGTTTAAACATGACTTTTTTCAGGATTTCATTAACTCCATTAACTTCATTAACCATTATTTTCTGCATTTTTATCTTTCTCTTGGTGCATTACTTCCTTCCTCCTTCCTCATTTTTAACTCATAGTTTAAGGCAACAAAAATGATTCCCTCAAAAATTAAACATCTCTGGTTCCATGCGATCCTCAGACCTAGTCATATAACCAGGTCATATGGGCCTTTGGGAATATAAAAAGGGCTAGGCTTATGTAGGTGAGGAAAGGCGATCCTCCAAACAGCCTTGTCCCATGCCATGAAGGGCTTATTGTGTTAATCTTACAGGCCATGATAATCACCAGATGAGTCATAAGTATTGGTACATGCCAGCCATTGTTATTTTGATCAATCAATGTGCTCACCTAACATTTTTAGTAATGTAGAAAAACTGTAAATTTAATCTTTAATCTTATATGCAATAATACCCTGTTAACTAAAAGGGTAATACTGATCCATTTTGCCAGTATACCAAAATTTTAGTTAAAACCCCAGATTTATCCTAAACCTGCTTACTCTAGTCAGTGCATGGTCAGACCTTTAATCTAATAATTAACCTGCAAGCTAACATAGTATTGTTGGTTAAATTATATGTAGTATACTGGCACAATTAAGTATGTAGTAACATTTGATTGAATATTAAATACCTGGAAGTATAGGCATTTTCCAAACCCTGGATTAAACGAATAGGATACATCTCTATTATTATTGTCTTTTTACCTTTTTAACCAAGTATCATAAAAATATTAACATGAAATTGACATACCTGATCAATTTATAAGACTTGAAATAAAAATTTCAATTTTCCTTAACATAATCAGGAACAAAATTCTTTTAAAATAATTTCAAAGAGTTTAACTGTCTGTTTCTGGTATTTTGTTTTAAATGATTATTTCAGTACGTATTTTGGAGAACAGCACCAAAGATCTCAAATTTACATTTAATAATCTAATACCATTTACATTATACAATGTGTTTGTTGCTGCTGAAACAAGTGCTGGAGAGGGCCCAAAGTCAAATATAACAGTTTTCACACCTGCGGGAGGTAAGTTGTACATGTCATAAAATATGTGTAATTAACCTATATTTTAATATGGACAGATAGTGTTGGCAAATGCAGCCCATGGAAGATGTGTGCCGTTCTAAATGTTGAGTAACACTGGATTCCATTACTTGCTTCCAAGAACAATGGAATAAATGATAATGGTATAAACAAGAATGAGTCTTCCATTAAGTTTCATGGCATTCTTTAGCCATTGAAATAGTGCGTAAAATTCAGCAGGTTCTCTGACAATATTTGAAGGGTTTATTATTGTTGTTGTTGAAAGATGAATTAAACAATCTTAGTTTTATTCATTCCAATTGTTAGGATAAGACAACTATTTGACCACTAGATGGCAGTAAGTGATTACAAGAAAAGTTTGTTTAGTAAAGAAGCTGATTATGTTACAGATTCTTTTAACTGAAATCAGTTCAATTTTCACATGAGGCATTAATGCATACAGTTTTCATTTCAAAAGTAAGATGTTCCCCCAACTCCAGTTCTTTTACAATAAATGGAAAGTAATCCTTCCAGTATAATAAACGGAAGACAGTCTCCGCTACCGAACCTCCAGAGGATATATCTCAATTGCAAAATTGTATCTACAGGTGCATAGCTAGAGTGCTCTCAAGAGCAGTTCTCACTGGGGATAAGGCTTTAGGGAGATGTGGCATTTCACTCAATATCCCTTGGGCAGAATGGACTGTTATGGGAGAACAAATGAGGTCAACAGATTGGAAGTTCATCAGTCCTAACTGGATTAAAAAACAAGAATGATGGGAATAATCATAGGTAGATTAGCAACTCCCGGTTAAGCTTGGAAGCTAAGCTTGGAGTTAGCACTGTAGGCTAGAAGAAGACAGTAGAAAATTCCCAGTGTTCTTGGCAACACTAAAGACATTTGCTGTATCCATCAGAATTATGTAACCTCATATAAATGTTACTTTTTAAGATAGTATTAATTTTAACATTAAACATTTTCTAATGCTCGCTGTTCTGTAATTTTACTATATACATTACATTTCAGTTCCAGGACCTG
This sequence comes from Notechis scutatus, assembly GCF_049901735.1. Taxonomy (NCBI): domain Eukaryota; kingdom Metazoa; phylum Chordata; class Lepidosauria; order Squamata; family Elapidae; genus Notechis; species Notechis scutatus. The sequence goes on from NC_142014.1 coordinate 41,386,952, forward strand.
TATTTGATTTGCATGTAGTAGAGGAAGCAGCAAGCTTTATAAGAATTGCTTGGAAAAAACCACAGCAACCAAATGGAGTCATCACTCAGTATCGAGTAAAAGTTTTACATGAGGAAACAGAGGAGATCGTTGAAGATGCCATTCTGACAGAAAAAATCAAGGTACTTTACTCCCAATTCTTGCTTACCTACATTTAATATTTTCACATTATTCCTTTGTCTACATTCCTATCGCTAAGGCTACAAATGGAAAGTTGTTTCTTTCTTCTCTTTCTATGTTAGCATTTTACTGACTCTGGGGGTCCAGATATGATAGAAGAATATGCATTATCTTCCTCACCGAATAAAATAAAAACAGTGACCAGTTTATATGAAGGTTCAGCTGAAATGTTCCCAAGACTTCATGAATTTTCTCCAGTAAAATATACTAGTATTCCTGTTGATAATTTCCTAGCTTTAAATGATGATGCAGAACTATATTTAAATTCTGGTAAGTAGGAAAAAAGTTGTTTTCTCCAGCTACTTCATTGTTCAGATCATGGCTATTACACAAAGTATCTTTAGCAAAGAGTTCAGTCGTATTGTTAGTGGGCATTTGCTGATGTCACATCCTGCAAATGGGGAAATGCCACACAGGCAGAGCTTAGTAGCCCCTTGTCACCCAATTGACCTCTCTGCCAGAGAAAGAAGATGCCAGACCCATTGCACAAGCTGCATAGACAATCAGTTATTACAGTTGCCAAAGCAGGTGTGATTGGAGGAGATTAACATATCTCCATGTCCCGGGCAGACCTTTAATTTTTTTCCCCAACAGTTTTTGACTAATAGGCTTCCAAATGTCACTGAAGGTAAATAGGTCAAAGAGTTACAGCTCAGCAACATGGGGCAACCAACAGGTGGAGGTGACCCTTTGACACAGCGATGCCATTAGTATATTCACTTACACAGCATTATCAAAGGAGCATTTTTGTGACTAAACACAGATATTTATGACCCATTAAATAAAGTTTGGTTGACAGGTACAGGTTTAAAAATGTTCTGAAAATTTGAAAGGGAGCCATTAAATGTAACAGAAGGATAATGCTGATGTTAGTTTCATTACTTCAAATGTCAGTTGTAAATAAAATCAGTGCTGGAAAGTTATTTCCACGATTCTTAGCCATTATTTTTTGTTTTTCAGTGACTGTTCAAAAACATATTTCTCATTTCCAATATGCTAAGATTGCCTTACTGTTTTTGCATTGATACAAACATGCTTCAGAAATGAAAGCAATCTATGTTTGTAAATCTAGTATGTAAGTTTATTTTGGAATAGTATATCCATTGAATCCAGTATAATCTCTTCTTCATTAAACACGCATAGAAACATTCCTGTTTTTTATTCTTTGCTGTGCAATGAATATCCTCATGATGGTCAATTTTCCAATTATTTTGTTACTGACCATTTAACATCAACATGCAAAAACTGCAATCTTATACCATTTTTGTAGAAATAATATCCTCTGGACTAGTCCTAAGTTAGAAATGTGTATGACCGTTTTTACTTTTTAAAAAATATAAAAACATTTGATACCATCAATCTTTCAGTTGAGCAGCTGTCATATCGTGTAAATGCACTCCAGCCTTTCACTAAATATGCAATTGCTGTGTCTGCTTTTACCATTATTGGAGAAGGACCACCAGCTCTTCTCATTTCTAGGACAAGTGAACAAGGTAAATTTTTTAAAACAGAAATATTACCATGTTGACAGTATTTAGCTTCTTTCAATTTTTCTAAATTTAAATTTATAAATGAATTATTCTTTTTTGTAGTTCCAAGTTCTGTGGAAAATATAGATTATAAAAATATTAGTTCATCTTCAATTTTGCTCTTTTGGGATAAGCCATTAAATCCCAATGGAAAAATCACACATTACACAGTTTATGCAATGGAGGTTGATACAAGCAAAGCTTTTCAATTGATTACATCAGAAAAACACATACTGATTACAGGTGAGATGGTTTATATATATATATATATAGAAAGAAAGAAAGACAGATGGCTGATATCTGAAGGAATATTAGTTACTTAGCATGAAAAAGGGTATAGATTGGATTCATTGGACAAAGCAATGGAATTTTATGATCAGCACTTCAATAGAGAACAGGGCCAGGAAGCGAAGGGAGAAATAGAATATAAAGGACAGGAAGTGTCAACCACAGAAGAAAAGTGTACACAACAAGAAAGAGAGACAGACAGAAGAAAGAAGGAAGGGAAGAAGGGAGACTGAGTCAGTGACTGAATGTTGAGAAATATAAGTTTAAAATAGAATTCTGTAGAAGTACTTATGTCAAGTTGTTTCATGATTGTACTTTACCCTTAAAAGCAGATTCTTTTTCTCTCTGTTTGCATCTTTTTCCACATTTATTCTTGTTTTTCAATTGTAATAGATGGCTAAAAAGAATTTAATGAATTAAATCATAGTGAATACATTCATTATTATCATTATATTATTATTGTTTTTCTTAAAAATAAAAGAGCATGAATGCAAATCAGAGTATGAAAATTTAAAAAAAAACAAGCTAATATGAATAGGGAGAAAGAAGAAAAAGAAAATGATACAATGCTTTGCCCATACTACATTATTTCAATGATTACATAATAAAAGAAGTGCCACTGCAAAGGCTGAGAGTTGACCATTTTTGTTAAGCCATACTTTGCATCCAGTAGTTCAAATATTGACAGGGCCAAATTTAGATAAATGGAGCCAAATATATAAATTTCAGACTTATGTAATATCTTTTAATAGCACATCACTGAACCTTCAATGAAATAAGAATATACAACAAAGAATGAACTATTAATGGAAATGATCGTGGTTCTCCTCATTCTTCCAAGAGTGGTTCTGGCCAGTATTGATGGCAGGAGAAGAGAATAGCTCAAGGCCTGTCCCCTGGGTTATGGGGTTTCTCAGGGGTCATTACGCTTTCCAGTCTTTTAAACATCTATATGAAACTACTGGGTGTGACAATTCAATGGCAATGGAGTCAGGTACCAACAAGGTGCTGATTGGCCCTAATATGGCCAAGATATGCTGTTGAGGTTTTGTCTTGGTCTCTAAAGGCTATTGGGCCCTGGATGGGCAAGAACAGGCTTCAATTAAACCTGAGCAAGAGAGAGTAGCTCTTGGATTTGGTGATTTTCCATCTTTACATGTTTCTGGATGTAACTGTACTGCCCCAGTCATAACCAGAGTGCAATTTGTAGAACCTCTTGTTCAAAGTGCAGGTGATAGCCATGGCTTTTGTTCAAAGTGCAGGTGATAGCCATGGCCTGGGGGGCTTTTCCCCAAATTGGGCCTTTTCCTGGACCAGACATTTTTCAGTCACTTACACTTTTTTATTCTTTTGGGTTTTAAAATATATTTTATTTATTACGGCTTATTATTTTGGAGTTTTTATTATGTTAGGGTCACTTATATGAGATGGGTAATAAATATATTACACATTCAAAATAAAGACAACAACCAACCTTTTAAATATATATTGAGAAGTCCAATAAATTAAAAAAATGGAAGTGTAAAATATTTTTTAAAAAAACAAATTTTGTACATATTTCAATATAATATTACCAACCAGAAAATATTTCATGTGTTTCAGCTTACTGTATATTTGGACTAGTCATATTGTTATACTGACAATACAAATCTATGTAAAAATCGTTGATAATTAAAAAATTCTCAGTATCATTAGCTTATAGCAATGTTTATATTTGATCCCTGCCACTGAATATCCTGAATATCACTATTGTTATATTAAATAGGACAAAGTTCCTAACATCAAAATGAACTAAGTACAGCTTAACTGCATGTGAAATAAACCTGTTATAAATAAATATAGAATAATTAGAACACCAATATTTTAATCATCAAATAAGTTTAATCTATTTTAATTAACTCATTACAAAGCTTCATTTGTACATATGAAAGATAAGAAACAAAAAAGGAAAATGTCAAAATACTGAAATAGCCTTTTTTTTTTTGACCATTAAAAATTAAAATTAAGCCTAAAATGTAAAATTAGGAAAATATTTTAAAGTCAGTTTTATCAATCAAGATCACATGCTAAATGTTTTACCATATATAATAGTTAATAATTTTTCTAAAGTCCTTATATTTGCAATGTAGTAGAAGTACCTTAAAAGCAACTTCTCCATATCTATGAGAGTAAACAAGATAGTAAAAGTGCCCAAATGACTGCACAGAAAATTTCATTTACAGACTTTGTTCCTCTTTGTTTTAGACTTAAAAAAGTACACAGATTATAAAATGAGGGTAACAGCTTCCACAACTGTTGGAGAAAGTGCACTTTCTGAAGACAATGATATTTTTATAAGAACGCTTGAAGATGGTAAGTACATTGTTTTCATATTAATTTTAAAATTTCGATTTGATGAATTATGATTGATTTATCTACAATGCTCATTAAGCAATAAATTTGTACAAATAATAAAAATCATATAATGCCCGCCGCCCAGAACAGGCTGAAAATGGGGTGCACAGAGGCCGAAAATGGGGCATTCAGAGGCCAAAAACGGGATGCGGAGGCTGAAAATGGGGTGCGTGGAGGCAGCAATAGGCAATGGCGATCCCTGCAGCCTGAAACAGCTGATTGTCGGGAGGCCGATCCTCCCAACGACCAGCTGCGTGTGCTAATCAGGCTGTGCTGAAGCTGACCAGTTGTTTGCTGTTTGCTGCAAGGAGGCAAATTGCTGGGAGGCAGAGGCCATTTTTTTTTCTTGTTTTTCTCCCCAAAAGGGCCCGGTGGGTGTGCAGGGCTTTGGCAACATTTGCTGTATAAAACACACAAATATTTCCACCCATTTTTGAAGGTGGTATACACTGAAAAATATGGTACTTCCCCATGTCTAGAGGAGAGGTTGTTTAAAGATTTTACATTTGCATGTCCAAAAATAGTTTTATATTTGCTCAATTATACACTGACAAATTTATTCCCAAAGGTCTCATCTGGCAACTAATATGTCTTTAGTTCACAAAAGGTAACCTAATCTTGGTCTATATTATAAAAATACAAAGAACACAATTTTACTGAAATTGATAAATTCTGTATTGTAAAATAGTTATGAATGTATGCACCCTAATACTCAATCACTTTTTCCCCCTGTTTTCTGAATGAAAGAACCCAGTTCACCACCTCAGAATGTCGAGGCATTAGCAGTGACTGCCTCAGAAGTCAACTTAAGGTGGTTGCCACCTGAAATGCCTAATGGGATCATAACTCATTATGAAATCATGTCTGATAATGGCAGCATTTTAATAACTAAAAATGCTACAACAACACATCTTATTTTAAATGAGTTGAAACCATACACTTTGTACAACATTTCTGTAAGAGCATTCACTCGCCTTGGTCATGGGAATCAGTCATCTGACCCATTAGCTGTAAGAACAGCTGAAACTGGTAAGTGGAAATACTAGAATACTCTTTTGTCCCTATGGATTCGAATAATTTTAAATATATTGCAAAGGATGTTTGAAATAATGCAAATGCAAGGAGGTGGGAAGGTTTCCTGCACCAATGCTGGCTCCCTTGGCCAAGAAATGGAGATAAGCACCATGCCCTAGAGTCTGGCAGGGAAACTTTTTCCTTGTTAAATATAGTTAGGTTATAAATTACACATATCTATATTTGAATGAGACAAATGATGCCATGGAGCATTTCTCAAAATATCTGATGACCATAGCAAAGTATCCTGCTTGATGATCAGAGGTGAGTCCCTTTCATATAATGTTTTGATTGCATCAGTATCAAACATCAGAATATCAAAAAAGTTCAATACATGCTATTTTTTGTTGTTAATTGTTTTACAATTTGGTATTATTAACAAGTTTTCCAATTATAGCATACAGATAATCCCATTTTATCATGTTTAGTTTTATATTTGGAATCATGAAACCAAGGGCCCAAATGAATAACAAGGCAAGTTAGAGAATAGCAGCCACAACAGAGAAATTAAATTCCTAAATAAAAAATTGCTGATTGTACATTAAAATAAATATGTAGTTTCTCATAAATAACTTGTGGGGGGTGTCGATAGGTAATGAAGGTAGGTTTGGGATTATGTACAAGCATTTTTTTCCCTTTTTTTGTATTTTTACCACCTTTTTCTGAAAAGCACTTTCTATGTGTTTTTCTTTCTATTGACAAAGTATGTATTTTTCTGATAATTATGTTTGTGCTTTTTTCCTTTTTTGTCACTACTTTAAAAATAATAAAATAAAGAAATCAGGATTTTATACAAGCAATAGAATGTAGGTTAGCTGAATTTGAAATTAAAGAAAATATCTATCTCAGAACTGAGGAAAATTGTATCTCTGTTTTTATTTAGTAAAGGCAAACCAAATCTTCATTAGTTCATTGCTTGTTAATTCATTGTTGGATCAGAGACTTCAGACCATATATTGGTAATATGTATTGTTGTTCTGTATTTAATTGGCTTCTGTAATGTAATAGCATTTGATAAAAACTCAAAATAGCATTTGAGTTTCAGTTATTATCATATCCTTTATTTTTTTGTATGTAGTACACCTGTAGTACACTATTATTTAAATTTTGGATGTAATGTTTTTCTCTGAATTCTTTCATTTCAGCACCTGATTTTCCACCACAAAATATAACTTATAGGAACATGTCTTCTTCAGCAATAGAGTTATCATACTTTCCTCCATCTGTCCCCAATGGCATTATAAAGACATACACTATATATCTAAGAGAGATTAATGAAAGTGAAGTAAGAGTCATCAACACAACACATCTATCACTAATGATTACAGGTAATAACTATTTTATCTTATTATTTTACATGGCAGTAATCTAGCTGAGTTTGTATCAAATGCTATTTTTCATTATCAAATTAAATACAATCATATATCTTGCATTAAACATATATCGGTGAATAATTCAAAGTAATTATATGCAATAGTTTTTCTGTTTTTAAGTAGAATTAAGAAATTAAGCAAGTGTGCACTGATTTGATCTGTGCTATATTTTATTGCCAAATTTAATTACTATATTAAATAGAAGACTCAAACCAAATTGTGACATGAAATCTGAATTTCATATCAATTTCTGATCATTTTGAACACTTAAGAGTGTTAGTCATAGTTGTGGCTTAAAAAAATAACATTGAGTAGTATAAATGAGAGTTATTTATTTCATATATTAATATATTTGATATATAAAATTTATACTGTATGTCAAATGCTTTAACTGTCCTTTGCTTTGCAAGATTTTTATTTTGTTTATTAGAATACCTTAAAAAGATATTTCTGAAAGGTGAAAAAGTAAAAGTCAGAACAATATTATAAATGTTTTCATTTTTTGTAGTCAATTCTGTAAAAAACATAATTTAATTTAATTTAAAAATTAAAATTTTTATAGAACATCCATATATCTCTATGTATATATTTATATAAATATAAAATTAATTTGGAGAATAAAGATATAAACATTAGTGCCCAATCTAAATATTAATATTATTAATATTTCAGATATTAAATTATTCTAAAACATTACTAACACTTAAATACCATTCAGATAAACTTAGCATTTGTGTCAAGAATGTGATTTCCATGTCTGTAAATTAAAGTCTTTATATTGTGTTTTTATAATTCAAGTCTTTTCTCTACATTGATTAATATGAAATTATTAAAATAGCATAAATAGCACCACATAAAAGGCATATAAGTGCCAGTATATACAAATCACATATATACTCTTTATTTAGGCTTAAAAAAATATACAAAATATCTGGTTGAAGTATCTTCAAGCACTATAAAAGGTGAAGGACCTCGGAGTGCACCATTGGATATAATAACTGATGAAGATGGTAAGGTGATGACTATTGTGTTGTTTTCATATTAGTTGACTAAGCTGGAGTGAAAGCACATTATAGAAGAATATAAGATACAAACTCCCATCTGTAAGCTTAATGGAAGCTCAAAATAGTGTTGGTATTAGGAGTGGAAAACGTTTTTGAACATGGGAGCTTCACTTAATGACTTTTTGGAGCAGGGTGAGACTAATAGAATCGGATTTTTTCTGCTTCAAAATAGAAAATTGAAATACAACCAAACAAGGTCCTTATCTTGTTCATCATTGTATCATAAGGTATAATCCGTTTCTAAAATAACAAGATCTACTTGTAGTAAAAATTTAAGAGGCAATGCAAAAGCAAAAAAAAAAAAAAAGTCGTTTAGTATGTAATTTCTTGGACGTACATACTGTTCTGACTGTTAGACAAAATATTTTACAAATTCTTTCATAGCTGAGCACTTGTTTTCATTTCACGCATAACTAAAGGGATGATCTGCTTTAGGAATATGATGATAATTTATGTGATTTAAAATAAACTTGAATGGAATGATAAAATGCCTATATTTATCAAGAAAATACTAAAACATCTAATCATCTGGTGCAAATTGCTATATTTGTTATTATTTAATACCAATATACATAATGAATATTCAGTAATATGAATCCTGTTAACATTTTTTACTTATTCTAGTAATTAAAATACTAATAAAGTTAAAATATTCTATAGTTTATAACTTTGGTCAATTGAATCTAATTGGGGGAGGGGGGTTTACCAGCAGGTATTTTCATACAAGCAGTGGTTCCCAAACTTTTTCAGTCCACCGCCCCCTTGGTGCTACAAATTCATCCTCGGTGCCCCCCACCCAGGGGTGGGATTCCAATTTCTGTGGGCATGGCCTAATTTGATGGTGTGGCTTGCTGGTCACATGACTGGGTGGGTGTGGCTTGCTGGCATGGCTTCCTGGCCACATGACCGGGTAGGTGTGGTTTGGTGGTCATGTAAATGGGTGGGCATGGCCAGGTGACTGGCAAACCAAATACAAGTGGTCCTCACTTACTGGCCGGTTGTTTACCAAGTGTTCTAATTTATGACTGGCCTCCCCAGAGCTACTTGACCTATTTTTGGAGTTTTGACAGCCATGCACACACATACACACACACTCTCTTCTAACCCTGCTGGAGAGGTCATTGGACTAGAATCGGCAAAACATCTCTGATTAGATTCTAGTAGTGAATAGAATCTAATCAGAGATGCTTTGCCGATTCTTGTTGATTTGTTTTATTTGTATTTTTTATTTTATGCTGTTGAATTGCATTGACGTTTGTGTCCCTTCTTGTGCACAGCCCAGAAGCTTTTGTGATTCTTTGCAGCAAAAATTACCAATCTCTGGCTTTGCTCTACTTTTCAAACATGCCACCACTGCCATGTTCTAGGTGCCAGCCCCGCAGGTCCACCCCATTGAGCCCACTGCACCAAAGGGATCTGCCCAAGCAAGTCCGATCAGGATGGTGTACCAAATCAATGGGGTGAGCCTGAGAGAGGGAAAGAGAGAGAGAGAAAAAAGAGAGAGAAAGAGAGAAGGAAGAAAAGAAAGAGAAAAAGGAAAGAAAGAAAAAGGGACAGATAAAGAAAAAGGAGGGGGATGGAAGGAAGGGTCAGAAAGAAAAAGAAATAAAGAGGGAGGGAGGGAGGGAGGGAGGGAGGAAGGGAGGAGAAAGATAATGAGATATCTATTCTAGTCCAATCACCTGCTCCAGCAGGGTTAGAAGGGAGTGTGTGTGTGTGTGTGTGTGTGTGTGTGTGTGTTCTCCTTGTAATTTACCAGTACATTTTGGTTTTGCCTTCTTTAGAACTGGCACTGTAATACATTGGGGAAAAGTAATTTTTTAGAGTGGAGGTCTGGTCCAATGTTTAAAGTGGTGGCTTTGCTGTACTTTCCCAACGTGCTGCTGCTGCCTGCCCTGGGCTTCCTCAACCCTGCCTTGTACCAGCTCCAGGAAGGAGGGAACAGCACCGCCCTCTATGACATGAGGGCCCCAGGAGGGCCAGCCTGTGAACTTGCTGTTAGGCATGGCAACTACAAAGAGGGGCAGGCTTGGCTGAGCGGGATCCTGGATATTGGGCATGTGGTCAAAAAAACCCTTCCTCTGCCTCCCCCTAGATGATCCACAGATGCCATTGACTATTGCACTGGAGCAGTGCAAGGGGCTCGATGGGGTCAGCCTGCAGAGCCAGCACCTCAAACACCCCCTGCTGCCTCTTAGCACCCCCCTGCCAGCTCCCTTGCCTCTTAGTGCCCCTCTAAGGCATCTCATCGCCCCCCAGGGGCAGTATCACCCACTTTGGGAACCACTGATATAATGAATATGTATTATAACATAACAGGGCATATAAAAGTAAAATGGTGCATACAAGATTGCAATAAATAAATAAACATTTCTGACTATGCGTTAGATTCTCCTTATTTTTTTAATGCAGCTCATTGGTTTTGGACCAATCCAGGTTCTAAAGTTAGTCTTGATTGTGGGAATTAATAGCCCCGGGCTGTCTTTGGGCATCAGTCTATATGGATTTCTCTTTCAGGAACTCAAAAGAGGTAAGAAAGGTATAGCAGAAATATTGAATAACAGAATAACAGGGTTGGAAGGGACTTTGGAGGTCTTCTAGTCCTACCCCCTGCTGAAGCAGGAGACCTTATACTATTTTGGACAAATAGTTATCCAATCTCTTTTTAAAAACCTCAAGTGATAGAGCACCCACAATTTCTGAAGGCAAGCCTTTCCACTGATTAATTGTTCTCACTATCAGGAAATTTCTCCTTAGTTCTAGGTTGGCTATCTCTTTGATTAGTTGCCAACCATTGCTTTTTGTTCTATCTTCAGGTGCTTTGGAGAACAGGTTAACCTCCTTCTTCTTTGTGGTAGCCCTTAGATATTGGAACATTGCTATCATGTCACCCCAGTCCTTCTTTTCATTAAATTAGATATACTAATTCTTACAACCATTTTTATATATTTTAGCCTACAGTCTCCTAATCATCTTTGTGCTCTTCTAGAGTTTGCTCTTCATCTTTGTACTCTTTCTAGAGTCTCAACATCTTTTTATATCATGGCAACTAAAACTGGATGCTGTCAACTAAAAAGATACTCCTTTGGTCTTTTTAGCTGCCAGAAAAAGGGAGTGGGGGAAAACAAGGCATTCTTGGAATGTCGGAGCATAAGAAGGTTATTGGAGAACATGATGGATGACTCTTGGAGATGGATGTGTCCCATTGGAGAAGTCACATCCAGGGGGTGGGGGAAAGACCAGGGTCAAGGGGAAAATGTATGATGTAATTTACTATCGGCTGCACCCAGCCATGTGCCAACATGGTAATTTCTAATAAACCAATTTACTTTTTCTGAGATGTGGCTAGAGACTTTTGATTTGAATGAGGGTGGATTTGTTGGAGCCCTGACAGATGAAATGTTCCAACAGGGATCTTACCAAGGCATTTATAAAGTAGTACTAAAACTTCACATGATCTTGATACTATCCCTCTGTTAATGTAGCCTAGGACTATGTTGGCTTTTTTGGCAGCTGCATCATAATGCTGGCTTATATTTAAGTGATTGTCCACTAGGACTCCAAGATCCTTCTCACAGTACTATTAAGCGATGTACCACCTACTCTATACCTTTGCATTTGGTTTTTCTTGCCTACTTTTCTCACCAATGAATTTCATTTTGCTAGATAGGGCCCAGTCTTCAAGTCTGTGAAGAATCTTCTATATCATCTGCAAATTTGATGAGTTTTCATCAAAGGGTTGTTGGGTGGGGGGGGGGGGGGGGGGGGGGGGGGGGGGGGGGGGGGGTTTTTTAAGGGGGGGGGGGGGGGGGGGGGGGGGGGGGGGGGGGGGGGGGGGGGGGGGGTGTTTTTTTTTTTTTTTTTGGGTTTTCCCCTTATCTAAATCATTTATGAAGATACTGAAGAGTATCTGGACTTAACACAGAATTGTGAGGTTACCCTACTGTGGCACCCCATTGAGAAAGAAATATATTTCCTCTGACTGAATTATTTTAAACAGTATAAGAAAATGGTCAATATTTGACTGAAATTTATATCTAGACATAATCTTTATGGTATAGCATTACTATGTAGGTTTGATTTCACTTTTTCATTCAAAGAATTCATTAAATTACAATTAATTAAGTTAGAATTAATTTTACAATTATATTATTTAAAAACAAAATAATTCTAATAGAAGTTCTAACTAAAATATGCTTTATTATAAGAAAATGCAATTGTCTATTTAATAATAACAATAGACAACAGACAATTTATTCAGATGACGATAAACATTTTGCTAATTGTATTATTTTAATATTCTTCAATCCTTTCTGAAAGAGGTTTGTGCTGTATGTTATGTATCCATATTATCTCTTTACCTTCCAAACTATCATATAAATGTGTCTTTTATAATGGAAACTCTTCGTGTAGATGTTTGTAGATTGTAATTATTTATCAGAAACCCAAAGGATTGGTCAGGGTCAACTATTAAAGCTTATTTCAGTTAATGAATACTCTACACAGTCTATTATATAACAGGTTAATGTGCTTGGGAGTTAATCTGGGACTTAATGAATGTTGACAATTTCTCTCTTACTGTATATTGAAAATATATTGCTGTATTTACTTACTGCTTAATAATATTTTTTTTAATAATTTTTTTATTGGTTTTTAAAACAAACATAAACAAACAAAACATAAAAACATCAGGACATCTTCCATATATGTACATACAGTGTGCCGGTTGGTTTACAAATTGTTTTGTGTTTCCATTTCGTAGTCTTCAATTACAATTACATTGTATATGATCTCATATTTTCAATCCAATATTAAATACATTGGTATCATTATTAATCAATCATTTGACTATACTTTTATTCATTCATGCTTTGGAAAATAATCATATTTTACTTAATTTGTTTTGTGACAATTCATATTATCATCCCAAATCTATCCTAAAAACATTTTGTAGATATAATAAGAAAAGAATACATCTTTATATATTTAGTATTTTCTAAAAGTCTACATATTTCGTTACTATACTTTATTGTCTAACCATTGATAGAATAGATCCCAAACTTTATAAAATTGTTTATCATTCTGTTCTCTAATTTCAAATGTCAAACTGCTCATTTCAGCACATTCCAATATTTTCTTAATAATTTCCTCCTGTGATGGTATTTTCTCATTTTTCCAGTTTTTAGCAAATACAATCCTAGCCGCTGTTAATACATTTACAATCAGGTATTTCAAATCTTTACTATATATTTCAGGTAAAATTCCCAATAAAAATATCTCTGGTTTCAAGTCTATATGCTTTTTTGTCATTTTTTCCAACCACGTGTGGATTTTACTCCAGTATTTTTTAGCATCCGCACAAGTCCACCACATATGGTAATATGAGCCAGGTGTCTGATGACATTTCCAACATTTTTTGGATTTATTCTTGAACATTCTTGCTATTCTTGTCGGGGAAAATGCCACCTGTAAAACATCTTATACAAATTTTCTTTATATGCTGTTGACATTGTCATTTTATAATTTTGAGACCACAATTTTTGCCATTTCTCTAGATCAATCCCATATCCAAAATTCTTCCCCCAAGCAATCATAGTTTCTTTAACTTGTTCTTCTTCTAGTTTAATTTCTAATAAATATCCATACAATTTTTAAATCACTTTTTCATCAGTACCTGTCAAAAACTTATCTAAGTCAGTCAGTTTATCATAGAAACCTGTTTTAAAATCTTCATCATACCTTGAATGTATTTGCGTATATAAAAACCAATTCATCTTTATACCTTGTTCCTCTAGTTTTTGTATAGATTTAAGTTCACCCTTTCATTCAATATTTCACCATAGCTAACTGTTTGTTCCTTTTTGTATATTATAGGATAAGAAAATGCTTCAATAGTCGATAGCCAGACTGGAATTTTCAAATAACATTGTCTTTTAATCTTCTCCCAGTTTAACCACAGAGACTCCCATATATAATGTCTTCTAAAATACCCCTGTGTTTTAGTTCCTTTATACCATAGAAAAGCATGCCACCCCAACAACAGATCATGTCCTTCTAATATCAACAATCTAGTATTTCTTAATGTTATCCATTCCTTAACCCACATCAAGTTTGTAGCTTAGTAATACAACTCCCAATTAGGCAAACCAAATCCTCCTCTTATTCTAGCATCTTGCAAAAGTTTTAACTTTATTCTCGCTTTCTTACCTTGCCATATAAATTTCAACACAGTTTTATTTAAATCTTCAAAATAGTCTTTTCCAAGCCTAATTGGAATTGTTTGAAACAAATATAAAATTCTGGGTAATATATTCATTTTGATTGTTCTATTAGACCCATTTTATGTTTAGTTATATCCATTTTTAACTTAATGTCCTTTTTCTGTGGCATTTTCTGTTGTTCAAGCTCTTGTTCAAGCCCTTTCTACTCATCCTCTAATGCCTTAGAGGCTAATCTTTTCATGGTATTTCTTTTCCTTGTATAGTTTATTATCAAGCCTCTGGCATATGCCTTCATTGTATCCCATACATTCTGGATTGATGGCATTGATTGATTCTTTTTTGTTTTCTCTAAAGAAAAAAGCCAGTTCTTTCTCCATCCATCGTGTGAAGTCTTTTTCCTTTAAAATAGTATTATTTAGTGTCCATCTAGATCTTCTTCTTTGTCCTTTCAATTTAATTGTCATTGGATTGTGATCTGCCCAGGTACTTGTTTCAATATTTATTTCTTGGATATTAGTTAACAGTTCTGTTGACATCCATATCATATCTATTCTGGACCATGATAAATGTCTTTGAGTAGAAGGTGTATTGTTTAGTTTTAGCATTTCTTTCTCTCCATGTATCTTTTAAGTTTATTTCATTTGCCATATTAAAAAAAGATTTAGGGAGAGTCTTTCTGTTTTGCTTTATTGTACTGCTTAATAATGTTAATGTAAGCTGTAAACTGTCTTGCTGTGCTTGAATTGGATTGCTGGATGGGATACTCGTCCTTCCTTAGGCATGGAAGACAAGTTGACTGACTTTGGGTCAATTGTTTTCTTTCAGCCCTACAATGAAAAATTGAGAAATATCTACTAATCTGCCTTAGATCAGCATGGTAGTTTACAGTCTATAATCTTCAATGGAGAAGCCTTCATCTTGTGATAGATTCTTCAAGCTGTATACACACACACACACACACACACACACACAAAGGCTAGCGTATATACATTAAAATAGTGCAGTTTTTATCATCTTCCATTGTAATGCTAATTGGTTTTCATCCTTCTCAGGGGAATTTATTTATTTTATATTGATTTGTATTGATTAAATTCATATTTTATTACTAGGAAACAAATTACAATAATCTTGGACTGAAGGTGAATTACTATGATATTCCTGTTGCACTATTTTCTCATGAAATGTTATTTCTTCTCAAAATCAAAGAAACAGACGGTTTGCACCACCATGTAAAATTATTCTTTCTTAAGTGCCATTTTAAAACAAATAGCTTCAAATATAATAATTGTAATTTGTGATATTGTAAACACTCAAATTTGCTGTAGCAATAATTAATCAACAATATATTGTATATCTACTTTGCAGCTCCTAGTTCCCCTCCAAGACTGCTCACAGTAAAACAGTTATCTGATGCCATTGTGATATTGTCATGGCAACCACCACTTGAGCCAAATGGAATTATCCTTTATTATACAGTTTATATTTGGTAAGATTTTCCTAATGTTTTCCCTTAACCTTGTAATTCAAGTTTTATTCCACATACGTTAATATTAGTGAATAATTAAATATTTATTCTTAACTGAACTTAAATATAGACAACAATGTTTTTAGAAATTAATGCTTGCTAGATTTTTCAAACATTTGAAATCATCATTTCAAAATCAAGATGTTGCTACACCAAATATAATTTTTAGTGGTTCTCTTGCAGACTACTGTTATTGATTGTCATTGAATGGAGTGGATTCTGTCTTATACTAGTAGCAAATGGCCAATTTACTCCTGCTTAATAATGTGAGGGTAGAAAGTAACAGAACAAATTGTAGCATTTGGTATCTGCAATTAGTTCATGTCCATATTCTGGTCCTTGATTCATATACCATGATGTTTTATATATATACTAAAAAGCTATGCATTGTTGAGATGCTGAACTAGTAATGTAACATAAGAATCTTTACCAGTCCTTTATGTTGCTTTCTAAGAAGAGTTCCAATCTTAGAATTCAAATTAAATGTTATGCTAATTTCATGCATGATCACTACTACTAACTTTCCAAGCCCTACTGTGTACCTCATTGTGGTGGGGATGTTCTGGAATAGATGTTGCTACAAAAAAGCTGTTTCTCATAAGAGCAAAAAACATTTTTTAACCAGTATGATACAAATATGTCTGAATGCCTTTAGTACTGGAAAGACTACCAATTGTTACTGCAGATAGAGTGAAGAACTAACAAAAAATACAATAGTGTTAAATTGAAACTCTAGTTTAGCACACGTAGTAATATATATAACTATTTAGTTCTTGTTTTGTTAATCAGCTGTTTAATTCTCTTTTATATGTTTGCTTAGGGATATTATGTCAAGAAATATCAATGCATCTGAACTATCACTAGAATTAACAGATTTAGAATATAACAACAAATATAGTGTTTATGTAACAGCAAGTACCAGATTTGGTGATGGAAATATAAAAAGTGACACAATAAGTTTCAGAACCTCTGAAGGAGGTAAATGGGTATGATTAATAGAATAAATAATATAATATACTATTGAGAATGTTCTTAGTAGTGATTTAAAAAGAGGATAAGTGTTTATTATATTATAATATTATATATGTATAAAATAGGATGTTTTGGTAATCAGAAATGAAGCTTTATGTGTTTGTGGAAGTCAAAAGCTTTTGTGGTTGGGGATGTTGCCAGCACAAACTTTTTGTGTCCTTTATCCTTGGACTACTACATTAGTAACAAGTGAAGAACCCTCTGTTTTGGCCCTTCTTTATTTCTACTCTAGGGCTTTTTCCTCCTGATTGTTTTTTAATAGAAAGTTACTGTTCCTTGGTTTGTTCTCCAGAGTAAGGATATAAAGCTCACCTGCTGCAAGATATATTCCTTATTCTTTTTGGATGTTGAGCTGCTCTCTTAAATATTCTTAATAGTCCTGATTCTACTCATGGACATAAATACTGCTACATTTGGAACTCCAGTAATAAACTGGATAATTCTGTCCTAATTCATAAGTATTTTCCTATGTTTGATGAAGAATTGGTAATTTCTTTTCTTAATAATATCTATTTTACTAAACAGTACAGTTTTTATGCTTCCTAATTCAAAATAATGGGAAACTACGTGTTATCACTTATTCACATGATCAGAGGAAGCTCTAGAGACTACTAGAAAAGGGATTGGGAGCCACACAGACTCTTGTGCCTGTAATTTACTATAAAGCATATTCCTTCAAAAAATGGCCTTCATACCACTAAGGTCAAATGATAGTTGTTTTAATATATTACTTTTTTCTGAATTTTGAAATATGAATTTTGAAACTTGCCTTTTCATAAAAGGTAGATCAATCTCTGCATACTGAATGAATAATATTTCATATTCTTGAAATCTTGAAATTGACAAGCATGTGTATTCACCACTTGCTGCTCTTATTTCATTCATATTTGGGGTTCCTTTTGGAAAGCTGCTACTTAAAAAGCTTACAATGAATGTGGGTACACAGGACTGACACAACATTATTGATGGTAGTTAGGCTGCTTTTGAAACTACAGAAAAAGTTAAGCATTGCTGACCCAAGAGTAGTGTAATGAAATGCCAAAACTTCCCACTTCCACATTTTCCTTTTCTGGAGAGCTCATAAGACTCATGGCTGTTTCATTCATTTGTCCTCTGAAGTTTTCGGACGATGCAGTTCATTCTGGTATTTGGCTACATCAGTTCAAAAGCAGTCTGAATGCCTTGTAAGCAGCTCATGTCAATTTGGACTTGTGCTTTGTCCAGTGTAATGCAAACAAAGAACTATGCAATTATTTATTGCATATTAATATATATCTTTGTAAATGAATGATAAATTATAGAAAGGTTACTTTTCATTAATTTTCACCAGAATTAACTGTCAACATGAATTGTATACTCCCATCTCAATAATGCTGGTTTGGTCTGTTCATTAATGATACATTATTGTGCTCCTTTCCATATCACAAAACAGAATAGAAAGCAAAGAGTGTCAGGACATATATCATTATAATAGCAGCCTTTTGTATTTCCAAAGGCTAAGGCTAAGTTCCATTATCAGCAGAAAGATCAGCAGAAAGAAAGGATTTTAGCCATAAAATCTCTTCCTGAAACATTTGTACAGCAGAAACAAAATAGCCTTTTTTTGGACAGTTGGTAAATGTTTACATTTTTCAGCTCCAGGTGATCCACCTAAAAACTTGTGGTATAAAAATCTCACTTCATCTTCAGTAAGAATATTCTGGAATCCTCCTCAAAAACCTAATGGTGTCATTCAGTTTTATTCAGTTTACTACAAAAATGATTCTGACACTTATGTACAGGTATATCCACTTCTTAATTTTATCTGAAAGTGTTTGACAATGTATGTATGTATGTATGTATGTATGTATGTATGTGTATATATTTTCTTAAGTTTTTGCGGGTATTTATATGTATGACAAACACAATACAGAAGCCTGATGATGGCAGATGAGATTTTGCTGAAACGTTGCTACAACTTTAAAAGCACAACTATAATGACGTGGGAAAATACCCAAACAAAGCTGAATACCATATACACACACACACATACATACATACATACATACATACATATATATATACATTAGTAGTACGTGAAAGAAATAATTTTTTGTGCTCAAGCACAGAAAGAGTGATGCATGTTCTGAAGATAATTCATAAGATGTGGCTAGAACTTGCACGAATATAGCATCTTGTGGCTATTCCTTATTGCAAGCTGTTTTTTCTCACTTTTGCACAAGCACAGAAAATAGGTGCATGCTGTTATTTCCCAAGAGTGTCCTCAGTCTTATTAGTTTCGTTATTACTTGTACTTTTATTATATTTAATTGTTAGCAATCTTTAGCAAATTTTTAATCAAGTAAGAATAAGGAACCATTTTGATGTAGTGGTTAAGACATCAGACTAGAAACCAGGAGTCTGTAAATTCTAGTTCCACTACCTCAAGCACAAAGGCAGTGAGGTAAACCTGGGTTTACTTTCTCTCAGCTCTAGAAAGGAGCCTGTGACAAACTACTTCTGAAAATCCTTGCCAAGAAAACAGCAGAGGCTTACCTAGGTAGTCTTTATGAATTGGACTTGACTGAAAAAAGGAAATAAATACTGTGTGTGTGTGTATGTGTGTGTGTGTGTGTGTGTGTATACACACACAGTATTTATTTCCTTTTATATATATGGAATAATTTGAATTTAATGTTATATTTTAAGTTAAAAGTATGCACAGCCTGCATGATCCAAGTCAGACTCTCTCCACCTTCAGAGAATGTATATAAATCAAGCAATTCAAGCTTTACAAAAAATAAGTAAAATAACTGAAGTCAGATAAAGCGAATATAATTATTTCTTCTTCACCAACATTCACATGATTGATTGCCTAATACTGTTGCATCTAGAAGTTAATCTTGTTTTTGTGTTATCATGATTTGCTTTTTGTTTAGGTATCATAAATGTTTGCAATACATAATGTTCATTTAGTCATAGGCGAGAGTACATAATTTATAGAGAAATATTAATTTTAATTTGATAACATTTTCCTAATGTTTTCTGTCTAGAATTTTACCACTTCCACAATTGACAGCAGTGCTGATAATTCAACTTTATCGATAGTATTGAGCAACTTAGCAAAATGGAGACACTACACACTTTGGTTAACTGCAAACACAGCTCTTGGGAATGGAAACCAAACCAGTGAAATAATGCAACTATGTACAGACCAAGACTGTATGTAAAAAAGTTTATATTGTGTGTAGAAACCCTATATGTAATTCTTTACAGACTCATTTGTAAGGCTTTTTGTGTGAACTTTAAGTTCTCTTAAGGATCATTATGATCTAAGCCATCTGATTATCAGAATCATATAGTATTTTTTTTTTCCTTTTGCCACTATGCATTTAATGTGAGAGATTAGATATAATTTGTATAAATAGTGTTTTTTAAAAACCATGGCTTGAGACCCTAAACATGTTATTATATCCATGTGGGTGGTTTTGGGCCAATCACCATCTGCCCAGCTTACCTCACAGGATTGTTATTGTGGGGAAATAGGAGGAGAAAGAACTATTATGCATGTTTACTATCTTGAGTGACAAAGTTGTAAAAGCAGGATAAAAAACTAAAAATTGAAATAAATAAAAATAAATTATGTGAAAGTCCCACGAACAACATGAACTTATTTTAATGTATAATGCTTCACATCAACTGCATATATTGATATCAAGAATAGAGATATTATACATACAGATAACATTTTTTTTATTTCCTACAGTACCTGATGGACCTGTTAACCAGCTGGCCTATCAGAACATTTCTTCCACGGTAGTAAATGTAAGCTGGATCCCACCAATGCAGCCCAATGGACTCATCTTCTATAATATTTCATTAACAATGAAGGATACTCAAACAAATCATGAGATTTTGTCATTTCTTGTATATAATACAAATATAATTTTGAATAAGTTGGAAAAATATGCAAACTATTTTCTAAACATTACTCCAGCAACAGAAAAAGGATCATCAGAAATGTATACTTTAAGTTTATACATCAGAACTGAAGAAGATGGTATGTTGTCTATATTGCTTTGTTGCTAAATATAGGTTTATTATTAAGACATAACCTTGTATATGATTTGTATAACTTAGACTGTATTTGTGTAGCTTGTGGCATGAGCTAGTTCATTTCTTTTTCTAATACAGTATTTCCATGTGTATCAGTATTTTATTTTTTAATTGGATTGACCTCATAGACAAACACCCTTTTGCTCTTCTTCATAATAACTATACTTGATCTAGCGAAAAGATCATATAGTGGAATAATACTATATTATTCCAAAAAAAATTAGTATTATAATACTATAGTACTATAATACTATAGTAGTAATATAATATAATGATACTATAATGATACTATAAGTATAGTATATAATATATAGTATAATATAATTATAATATATTAATACTATATTATTCCTGAATAATTCCAGCAGTTGATATGTAAAAACACAATTACATATTTAACCCAGATGACTCTTCCCAAAACTATAATAAGAAGCTCATGGATACTAGATCAAAACAGGAGGACTGTATGCAAGTCTGTCATAAATATCATTGTCAGCATTCTATACTTCAAGCATTGTGAAGCTGACAGTCTACCTTTTTTTTCTGACATGTCCAATAAAAATGAAAAATGTTATTTAATTAATCTCATCTTAATATAGGAAACACTATTTTTAAGACTCTTAAAATGTGTATTCCAATAATTTCTTCCAAAGTTCTGAAATTTTGTAATTAATATCACAACTTTAAAGAGCTGGCATCCACTTTCAAAGAGCTACTCACTGGATCAGTCAATAAAAGGATCTTATAAAAACATTATTTGCAATTATTAGTTACTCTTGTCAATATAGTAACAGCAATGTAGTAGCAGCCATGACATTTTTCAAGGCTAAAGTACTGGGCTCAATACTACATGGTGTTCAGTTATGTGTGTATAAGGATGCTTATCGGTTAGAAGCTGTACAATCCAAAATTTTAAAGACTATCACCAAGTTCCTTATTCCAACCTTAATCCCTTTATTCAGGTGGAATTAGGAAGTATCTCCTAAGGGGCCCATCTGAGAATTTGTTACTTCAGATATTGATTGAAGCAAATTCTTTGGAAACTTCTCTGGTCCATATCATCTAACCAGACAAATTTAAATTTTTAATAAGACAGTTGAATCTTAATCTAGTTTATTGTGGCTTTTCATGAGTTGGACTCATCCCCGATAAAGCTATAATTATTCTTCAGTGAATGAGCTGAAACCCAGTTCTCTAAACTGATATCTCAATAGCCAACTGCTTCTGCTCCATTCCCAAATATTTCTACATTTCCCAAATTTCACATATGAGACTCTTCAGCTTGACCCTGATTTGCAAATTACCAATAATGACAACAACTGGTAGATATATTAATATGCCTTATGAAAATCACACTTATTTAAGTTCCAATATAGACATTGAACCATTTCACATATGCTACTACAACATCCTCTATACAATAAATGGAGATTAGAACCCATAGCACCAATTGTTGGAAATCTTAATTGCTTCTCTAAGCAGGCAGTCATTCATTAGATCTAGTCTACACCAAAGGAATTGACATTTGATACGAGCATGGAAGTAATTATAACCAGTTCTTTGCCATTGTTGAATTGCTTTCCTGGTCTAAATAAGGGTAGTTACTGCTGATGATTTCCACAGAGTTGGGGAACTGATTAAGATGGTCAACCCAAAGCATCTGATAGTTGCAAGTGACTCCTGGTAGGCAGTTGAGGATTTTTCAACAATCTAATGGGAAATTGCATCAAGTGGTCAGATGAACTCTACATTAGAGTGTTGCTCATGATTCTGTCCATGTTGCCTCTCTCTATTAGTTAGTTCTTTTATATGTACAAACAAAAAGAAAAGAGATACTTATAAAAGCAGTGGAAGAAGATTAAATATGAACATGAATAAACATTGGTAGGAGCTCATGTTGGAGATGAAGTATAAGTGCCTCTCCACCTTTACTGTGCTGGCAGGATGGCATCCAAGACCCTTGTTTGTGTGCCTGTTCCCTTCTCCTCTGATTATGTAGAAACGGGAAGTTTTACCTTACAACCTGCTGTGAGGTACTTATGCAATCTTTTGTCAATAAAATAGCATACATTTATTCAGCTATCAACTCTAGAAGATCAAGACGTGAAAAAAATGATAGAAGTAAGATTTATTATATCACCTAAGGTGTTTTTTTTTTTGCTGATTTTGAGAAGTGGATAGGATGCTCAATAACTGGTGTGCCAATAGCATTTCCTTCCTGGAGTAAGAGGTCTTGATGATAATGTCTCATGTCTTTATTGCCTCAAGGATAGACTACTGAAACATTTTTACATAAAATAAATATAAGAAAATAAAGCATTTATTGGGTTTCATGTGATGTTATTGGCAAACATTATTTGTAAAATAATTATTTAAAAATTATTAAAGAAAGCCTGTGGTGTGTGTGTGTGTGTGTGTGTTGGTGTGTGTTGGTGTATAGATGGGTAATTTGCTATAATTGTTACACACAACATACCCACAGAGACAAACCTATACTGATGCTTCCTATATATTTCAGATTAATGTTTGCTTCTCCCCTTTTATGCTTCTTCCCTGATTAATTGGCAGTTCCAGACTCTGCACCTATTTTGAAAACTTATAGAAACCTTTCATCTACCTCAGTGATGTTATCTTGGGATCCTCCATATCGGCCAAATGGCATAATAAGAGGCTATGACTTAAAGCTACAAGGGACAGAAAAAAATGTTTCTTTCATTACCTCCAATAATTCAGTTATTTTAGAAGATCTTTTGCCATTTACTCTATACAGCTTTTTTGTATCAGCTCAAACTGTAAAAGGGCGTGGCCCTTATGCTCTTCTTATGTTCTCTACAGATGAGTCAGGTGAGTAATTTGCAAGATGCAGATTTCTCAATCAATCCAATGTTTACAAGGTTAAAAGATAATATCTTGGTCATGTTTTAATATCTTATTTGTCATTAATTGAAGTAGAGTTATGTGGAATAATTGGGATCAAACTCATTTTCGTTGTTATTTGCAGTTGCTCTCCTTGGCTCTGTTATTTTTATTTTGTAAATTGCATAGGATGGAACCTTTGACCATCTTATGATTTCCTTATCATATCTGCCCATTTACTCAGCTATAGCCACAGAACTTTTGAAATAGGCAGTTACAATGTATGTGAATTTGTAAGCTGTCATTCGCTTCAGTTTCTCTGTATTTGCTAGCTGCTACTGTACTCATCTAGGGTCTTATATTGCTACCAAGGCATGTATAACTCATCTGACTTTATACAGTCTAGTAGAATAGATGTTTAGTTCTGAAAAATATGGCTTCATATATGATTTAATATTTCTAATAATATTATAAAATAATATTCATAAGGAGAACAATATGTCAGAAATGTTAATGTATAACAAATACTGGGTTTTTGTTGTATATAAAGTCATATTGCCTTAATCTGAATAATATTTTTTTTTCACAGTCCCATTGGCACCTCCAGAGAATCTGACAGTTATCAATTACACACACAATTCTGCATGGCTGAAATGGGATCCAAGTCCCAGGCCAAATGGTGTCATTAGAAGATATGTTTTTAATATTTCTGAAAACAATAGTCAAGCTACATTTTACCAGGTACAATTTGCACAATTAATATATGTAAACATTAAACTTTAGGGTTAGGATTAGGGTTATATATTTAAAAACCCATCAGTTCTGTGGAAGGTAATAATTAGAAGATAATTTGTTTGTCCAAGGAAAAATCAAAGAACAGTTCTCTCATCCTGGATGAAGCAAATCTGAAATAGGTAGAACAGGATAGGCATTACATCAGTTGAATCCAATTAGGATTTTTGAGGGATGAACTTCAACTATTTTTGATGAAGAACATTTTTCTTGGCATGAAGTATGAATAATGGAAATATTATGAATCAAAAAATGTACAAAAATATATACTTGTGGATAAGATTTTTAGGTGTCAAAATGCGCCCCCCAATTTTGTGATTGGCTTATCCATGGATGGGCTTATGCATGTCTATATACAGTAATATTTTTTAAAAAGTACTCATATATTCCATATATACTTATGAATAAACTTATCCATGGATAAGATGATCCTCAATTTTTTAAACCAAAATGCCTTAAAAAACAAGCCACTCACAGATAAGCTAATTATGAAAATTAAAACACAAAATTTCAAAGGTCGGCTTATCCATGGGTAGTACATTTTTCATGACATTTTGGTTACATATTTTTGTGGGTTGACTTATCTATAAATTTATATTTGTTTATTCCACAAGTACTTATGCCACCCAAACCTCGGGCCATGTCCTCCTAACTCAAAGAACATTCTATTTCTGAACAGCACTCACTTTTTAATCCAAACCTCTTTCTTTTTTTGTAAGTCTTTGATGCATTACTTTTTAAAAATGTGTCACTTTAGTATCCAATTATTTAATCAATGTAATCAAGTGATTTGGCTGACCTATTGCCCAATTCCTTAAACATTTTTGTGAAGTAAATCTGATGTAATTCCTCACTCTGCATGTTGCTCTAGCGATCCTCTCTTCCCTGATATTTTTGCCCCTTTTTTCTGGTTGCTATTGTCATATTGTAATCCAAAACTGAAAGTGTTGCAATTGCAAGGGAAAGCGTGAAAGACAAGCTGTCTCTTCCTCCCCCCACATTTTGTCTTCCTGTGCCCTTAATACTTTTGTCTAAGATGCTCTCTGTACTGTAGTTACAATCAGCATCACAGTCTGGCTCACATTACCTTTATCTTTGGTTTTGTAAAATCCATCGATTGTCTGTACTTTTTAACAGCAAACAAAAAACATTTCCACAAAGCTCCAGTTAGATCATCTATTTTTAATTCCAATTTATTCAAAAGCACTTTCAGTCAAAACAATATTTAAAAATCTATCCCCTTTATCCATTTAAACTATCTTACATCCTCTTGTTGCCAGTTTTTTTGCCAAAAGTTCTAAACCTTTAAGAATTATTTTTCCTTTATAGTCTAAAAAGAACACTGACTCATCAGGTGGAATTGTCTTATCCTGCTACACAGAAAACATTTCTTTAGCTGTAGATTAATTCTATCGCAAAGTTTTTAAGAAAGTGAGGCTTTTCACTTTACCCCCCAACTATTTTACTCATGACTCAATTGCCATAATGTCTGTTCTGGACAATTACTCAGAGCAGCTGTCCAGAGTGCAAGCAGGTGATCTTGTGATCTTTCCTTTATCCAAAAAGACAAAGCTAACCAGAATTTGCTCTTTGACCACTGATCTCCAACACAATGCCATTCCCACTCTTTCAAGGACATCTAGTCTACCATAGATCCTCACCTGGAAGCTTCAGTAGTCCTGCATGCATGTAATTTTTCCCTCTAAATCCATATGAACATGTTATATGAGCTGAATATAACATTGGAAATGGAGTCTAATATCAGAAAATTATATATTTCATAGTAGATTGATTTCCCATTAATTGATTATGGTATGATTCTGAAGAATTTATTGCAGCAATAAACTATCATCATAATTAACTATTTTCTTAATCTAAGAACATTTCAGGTTCACACAATGAAGCTAATATATCTGGACTTGAACCATTTTCCGTGTATTCCATCAGTGTTTCTGCATTTACAAAAGTTGGAAATGGCAATCAATTTAGCAACCGTGTACAATTCACAACAATGGAATCAGGTTAGATTGTTTAAGATCAAGTATGTACTGGTTTTGCAGAAGAAACATTTTAGCTATTCAAAATATAATCGAAATAAACACGGATTTCTCATCTAACTTAAAAATCAAACATTTATCCTAATTTCAGGATCTGGTTAATTATTATAAATCCAGTTGCACAGTTATTAAAATGATTAATATTACATCAATGCTGATTTTCTTTTCCCAATTCCATACATCTTTCTATTGCCAATATACTAGTTTACTTAACTCAAGAAGCATGATATATGTATCTCCTGTATAGAGAAATTATAAAAACCATAATTAATAAAATAGAGGTACATCAAAATATATTTCATTCTATTATATTTTTACTGCTGGAAAAAAGCCAACAACTCCCTTTGGTAGATCTACTAAAGTGCTTTTATTATAATATAATATGAAATGCTGAAATGCTTTTTGCACTTGAATTGTTTTTGATCATATTGAAGTTGCAATCGTCTTTTAGTTTTATCTGAATATAATATGTACTTTTCTTTGAAGCACCAGATATTGTCCAGAATACCCAGTGTATTGCAACCAGTTGGCACTCAATCCTGCTCCAGTGGGACCCTCCTATGAAAACAAATGGAATCATTACAAATTACATCATAACGTTTAGAGAGAATTCAACCATCTCATCATCTCTTAATGAAACAGTGTATATTTTGAGAAACTTGCTATCCAATTCAACTTACCAGTTTAAAATAAAAGCTGCAACAGCTGCTGGAGAAGGAGAAGAACAGTTATGCAATACCAGCACATTTTCAGAAACAGGTACCAATTCCCTAAATGTCAAGCTATAATTAATAATTTCAGAAATTTCTTTCACAATTCCTTTTCAACTAAGTTTTCAGAGCTAAGTAGAACAGCATACTATTAATTTGTGTTAAAACTTGTGTTAATTTTGTAAAATATATTAGAAGAGCAATAGTTTGAAGTAATTGTTCTTAGGAATTCATGCAAACAACTATAACAACAATAAAGTTTTTATAATTGGGTTAACATTCTCTTAGCTGTGTGTTCTCATGCATTTTTTTGTGTTGAGTAGCAGCCACTTGAAATTGGAGACTTGTAATTAGGAATGGAAACAGTTTTAAAGTTATTCTCAGCTTCTTATTTATGGTGGACAGAGTTAGTCACAGACACATAGCCAACTCAGAGTCACTGCCAAAGTATTTATTTCTGATGCTAAGTGAAATCAAATTAGGTTCACCACCTCATTCCAAAATCTCTGAACAAGAGCTTTCAAAGTATAACTTGATTGTTTATTGTTAGGTTTATTACAACTGGGTGTAACAATACATGATCATAAAAAGAATTTCATATGATAACCTATGATATAGTTGTATTCTCACGTGAATGTTACATGTTTTATCATTGTCTACTCTACAGTGTAGGATAATTTGCTTCAATTTATAGAATAAAAATATACAAAGTTGTGAGAATAAATACCACCAGCATGTAAAAACTAAATGGAACTGTAACTTCTGAAAACTGTAAAACAAAGAATGTGATGGTTGAATTTTTATTGTGAAAAAAAGTTCAATATTTAGATTCTGCTGTTTAAAAAACCCTGCAATGGCAGCTTATAAAAATAGAGGAAAAGGTGAAAACAGTAATAAAACACAACTAATTTGAACCTATTATCAAATTCTCAACAATGTAAGACAGAGCTCCAATTTTTGTTTATATTTTGCATTTCTGGACTACATATTTCCCTCAAAAAAGACTCTGGTTAGTGTACAGTAGAGTACCAAAATATAAAACATTATATGAGAACAAAAATATTAAAGTTAAAATTTAAATTTGAGAAGATTATAAAATTATAAGAAATTTTGAAGAGACAAGAAAATATTTGAGGTGGCAATTTAACCCTGTTAAAAATTGGGTGTTGAAGGCCAAAAGGTGGCTATTATGGCATCAACCAGCCATAATAAATCAACAATGAGAATTAAAACAAAGAGATATAAGATGTGAATATTTGTGGATGAATATATGAGGGTTGCTTGAAAATGTAATTTATGTATTCTTTTATATGCAGATGATGCCTGTTGAACAGTTGAAAACCCAAATGATTTGCCATGCATATAAAATAGATTTTAGGATGCAACAAGGAGTATGGGTCTTAAAATAAATATATCAAGGAACAAGGTAGTTGTGTTTCATAGGGAAAACTGAGTGAATTAACCCCCATAGATTGTTAGTGAAAGATGGGGAAATGAGTGGAGAAATACTGGTAGAAGGGTATGTAGTAAGTAGTGTATAGTCAGGGGTGGGATCCGACAGGGTTAACTACCAGTTCGGTCATTTACGAGGTTTGGTGATTTATGATGTGCTTCCCTGCACACTGCCTACGTGCGCCTGTAAATTGTCATCAGCATGCTGCGTTTTCAAAAAGCCCTTTTTTCCTGCTTTTTTAACTGCAGCTGTGCCTCACATGGCAGCTGAAGTTGAAAAAAATCAGGAAATAAAGGTCAGGTAAGAGCCCGGATGGGCTGGTGGGCAAAAACATCAGCAGACATAGAACCAGTTCTATGTCTGCTGCTCTTCAGAGCTACCGGTTCTACAGAGGTGGACAGAACCAGTAGAAACCCACCCCTGTGTATAGTCTGTTGTAATAATGAAAGTTTATCAAAAGAAACAAAAATGGTTGTGCATAATTGTGTGCTAAGTCTACTTTGTTATATGGATGTAAGAATTTGAGTATAGGATAGAAATACATTGAATGCAAGTGCTTGTGACTTACTTAAGAAATATATGTGTAAAGGAAGAGGTAGAATCAAGAACAAGCTCTGGATTAATGAGAATCATAATGCTGAGTTGGTTTTGTCAGGATTGAGAATCAAACCAGATAACAATATATGAAAGAAGACTGAATGGATTTATGAGACAGGGGAAAATAAAAAAAAATTGTAGTTAGGTCAAGTTGATGAGATTTTGAAAAAGAGATATTAGTTTAAATCAGAAAAGGCAATGTGTAAAGTGATGGATAACTGAGATAGTAGATGCAATAATAGTTTTTCAGAGCGAGTAGTAAATGGCAGAATAAACTAGGTTTATATTTCTTTGAATTATTTTTATGATAATTCTGAATTTCTATGGTTTACTGTTTCTTATTCTTATTTTCTGCTTTGCACTAAGTACTTAAACTGAAAGAGAATAAAAAGTACAAAGGGCAAATACTGAAAGAAAATATGGCTCCCATAGATAGATGAACATATTTGTTTTAATAGATGTCATATTCATTCAATAATTTAACAATAAGTAGTGTAATATATCATGATCACCAAATAATATTTATAAAAAATATGAACAAGTAAAGGATTTCATTAGTATTATTTTATTTTAGAAAAATAAATGGCTGTTTCCTTCTGCTAATGTAAGTTCAACCTTGGAATCTGTAATCTAATGGTAACTTTTTTATATAAAGAAAACATTGAGGGATGCTGGAAGCAGTCATTAGAGATAAAAAAAAAAAGCTGGAAACTTTAGAGATAAAAAAAGCAGAGGACTGCCAAATAGCCAAAAGAATGGAATTTATTTAAGTGTTTGACTCATTTAAGAACATATAATCAAGCTAAGAAATAATTTTCAGTTCTTTTCAAGTTATTTTCACCTTTTATAATGTTATGTATTCTTTACTTTTGAAATAAGATTTATTTAGAAATAAGTTAAATATCAAAACATTTTTAAAATAGTGTAATATCTCAGATGTAAATATAGATCTTTACTTTAGCAGATGCAGGCGAAGAAAAGAATTCTAATACACAGAGGAATATAGGAATAGATATGCTTTTTTATTGGAACTAATGAGAAAAGTTCTTAAATTACAAATAAATCTTCATGCACATTATAGTCCCTTCATCCATAATAAATCTTGCTGTGTGTAGACAAAGTAACAATAACTGTCCTAGTATTGCTTCTTCAACCTGAAGTCTAAACCAGATTGTAATAACAATGAATATATGTTTCCAAACAGCAGAAAGAAAGTTGATATGAATGATGTATCCTAAAACTCTAAGGATATACAATATTTGTATAAACTATGTAGACTTCATAAAATATATCTGTATTCTATATATTTTCAATGTTATGACTGTGACTATGGGAAATATCCATTCTTTGTTCTAGTGTATGGAATGAAGACTTTCAGACTGAGAAAGAGTGTATGTATAACTGTATCTGATAAATAATATGTAGTGTATCTTAGCTTTAATGCACAATAATATAGCAATATTATAATTATTGTTTTATTATTACTATTTTTTAGCTCCAAGCGTTCCAAGAGACATAATATTTTCAAATGTACAGTCAACAAGTGTGACCTTGAGATGGATAATGCCAGTTACTATTTTGGGCTATTTTCAAAACTACAAGATTACTACACAGTTGCAATCCATCCATTGCAATAGCTGGGATTCTTTTGAATGTATTGAATATGAGAAGGAGCAATACTCATATCTTGCTGATAATGTTGTAGAAGAAACAGTATATGATCTGAAAAAATTTAGATGGTATCGATTTAGAGTTTCTGCTTGTACAAATGCTGGTTATGGCAATTCTACACCTTGGATTGTTGCACAAACTCTTCCTGGCTGTAAGTATGACTATAATAATCCTTAATTTTATAGAAAGCTCAACTTTATAAAACTCATGGAAAATTAATAATAGGTTCAATTAATTACAAAATTACTACTATATGTTTCCAAGAGTATTCACTTATTCAGTTTAAATTTCTCTCCCTCTCCCCCCCCACCCCCATGTGTATTAGGAATTGAATGTATAACATACCTGATCATGAAATTGGAGACTGAGAACAATTAAATGGATTTTCAGTTAACCTTTCATTTCCATACTTACTTCTTTTTATATTTTTTATTTTTATATATTTATATTACATTTTTGCACAACATTAATATATAACAGAAACTCACACTGAACATATAAACATAACATAGAGTTTGGATTAATATTTCCTTCATTCACCAATAGCTGTATTTTAACTAAGGTTTTCAAAGGCTAAACATTTAAAACAATTTTTAACAACATTAAAGCATCTTATTTGCTTAGTATAAATTTGGCATTACTGGGCGATTTGTTCTTTTAAAATTAATGTACCATTTCTAATGGTGCAAAGAAAGTATAGCAAAACATATTGCACTCTTTAAATAGATTTTTTTACTAGCATAATTGAGCAGCTGCTTGTGAATTATCAGAAAACCTGCTAAATTTAATAACTTTTCAAGTTATAACAAATGCTTGTGAATTATCAGAAAACCTGCTAAATTTAATAACTTTTCAAGTTATAACAAATGTTTAAAGTAGGGTAAAAATATTTTCTTATTCTCCCTCTAAAGAACATCAATGTTAGCTTAAGTTCAACAACCTCATCTTTTGTCTTTTTGAGTCAAGCATCAAGTCACCATTTCCTCCAATAACAGTTTTGTTTGAATATTTTGTGTGAAACATAGTGACATGAAATCATTAGGGTATTGAGGTTTGTTCATATCCCTAGATTATTAGATTATGAAGAGGAAGTAAAGGTTCATGTCCTTCAGCTCAATCAACTCACAGGGTTGCTGAAAAGGAAAAATAATTGATAAGTATATCACCAAATCTTATTGTAACAGAGTTGAGCATATAAATTTAACAAACAAGTAAGCGAAAGGTGTCATTGACATACAGAGATAATATAATATTTTCTCTTCACAAGCTCACATTCAATTTGTGTATATAATGTATTTTAAAGAATAGTCGTTAACTTGCCAAATTATATTTTGAATTCATTGGGTAATAATGAAATAAACACCAAAAAAAATAATTTCATGTATTATGTAGCTATGACAGTTTTCATTTAAATTTATTATATTTTAAGACTTTCATCAACATTTTTGCATATTGATAATTATAAGAATAAAAACCTTAACTTTGTGTATCATGCTATTTCTTGTTCCATAATTTAGATACAATACTCTGTCTTCTGTTTTACAAATTGTTCTCTTAGGAGCTGTCTTTCTGTCTCATAAAATAGGTCAATGGGACTATTATTGCACTGATGATAAATTATATAATTCTGCTTTATAATGAGATATTTTCTACAGTATCTGAATTAAACCATATGCTTCTGTCTTAATAAAAGAATGATTGACAATCATTTTTATAAAGTAGTGAAAAAGCTGTTTATCAAAATTTCCTCCTTCTGACACATATATAGGAGGTAAAAGATCTATCCTTCTCATAAAAATTTCTATGCTGCTTGGACATTTGGCTAGGATCAAGTGTTGGATCCTCTTTTCTAGATGGATATTCAACGTACTATGAACCAGGATAGACTAGGAAAATAGAAATTCAATAAGAAAATAATTTCCTAGTCTGCAGTTTCAGTATGTGCAAAATGTTTGTGTTACTGTATTTTGGATCACTGAGCTCTATCCAGTCCTTGAAAAGTTAATAATGACAGAAACAATGGCAACCTTTTGCA
Source organism: Notechis scutatus (assembly GCF_049901735.1). NCBI lineage: Eukaryota > Metazoa > Chordata > Lepidosauria > Squamata > Elapidae > Notechis > Notechis scutatus. Next base: position 41,419,937 of record NC_142014.1, read on the forward strand.
ATTTCCATTGAGCCTATACTGAATTTAATCTTGGATGGTTGTCAACATGAAAACCAGTAGTTTAATAGAATGTAATGAATCCATCTGGAAAGATAAACTCAATTTTCTGTTCCTGTTTTCCTACCAATTTTCTGTTTATTTATTTTTATTTTTATTTATTTTGATTTGGCAATCGCTTACAAGATAATAGGTATAAGTATATACATAGTTATGAATACATGAAATGGGTTCATATTTTAAAAAAAAAGAAACAATAGGACAGGAATGGTAGGCACATTGGTGCACTTATGCACGCCCCCTACAGACCCCTTAGGAAAGGGGTGAGGTCAATAGGAGACAGTCTAAGGTTAAAGTTTTGGGGGTTTGGGGAAGAAACCACAGAGTCAGGTAGAGTATTCCAGACATTGACCACTCTGTTGCTGAAGTCGTATTTCCTGCAATCAAGTTTGGTGCGGTTAACCTTGAGTTTGTATCTATTGTGTGCTCTTGTGTTGTTATGGTTGAAGCTGAAGTATTCATTGACAGGTAAGTCATTGCAATGTATGATTTTATATACCATACTTAGATCAGACCGAAGACGGCGTAATTCAAGGTTTTCTAGGTCTAGAATTTCAAGTCTGGTGGCATAAGGTATTCTACAATGAGTAGAGGAGTGGAGAACTCTTCTTGTGAAATATTTCTGGACTTTCTCAACTGTGCTAATATCAGATACATAATGTAGGTTCCAGACTGATGAGCTATATTTGAGTATTGGTCTAGCAAATGTTTTGTATGCTCTAGATAGTAGTGTAATATTACCAGAGAAAAAGCTACGTAGGATTAGGTTAACAACTCTTCATGCCTTTTTGGCTATGTCGTTACAGTGGGCTCTAGCACTTAGATCATTAGAGATGAGTATTCCAAAGTCCTTTACAGAGCTTGTATCATCAACAAGGTCATGACTATTCAGCTTGTATTTTATTTTCTGATTTTTTTTGCCAATATGTAAGACAGAGCATTTATTTGTTGAGATTTGAAGTTGCCATTTGTTTGACCATTCTGATACATAGTCAAGATCTTTTTGAAGGGTAGCAGTATTGTCTGTGGTATTGAACAGCTTTACATCATCAGCGAAGAGAACGCAGTTGCTCTTAATGTGATCACAGAGGTCATTTATGTAGAGTATGAAGAGAGTTGGTCCTAGAACACTGCCTTGGGGGACACCACTATTGACAGGTACAGAACTTGATAGGACACTCCCAATTTTGACCATTTGTTGTCTGTTTGACAGGAATGCTTCTATCCAGTTATGCAGGTGTCCAGAGATACCATAAGATTTTAGTTTTAGGAGTAGTTTGTCGTGTACCACTGAATCAAAGGCTTTACAGAAGTCTATGTAGATTGCGTCTATTGCTTTGCCCTGATCGAGTTGTGTAGTCCATATGTTTTTGCAGTGTAAGAGTTGCAGATTACAGGATAGTTTTTTCTGAAACCAAATTGTTTATTAGAGAGTAGGTTGTTTGTCTCTAAGTGGAGGATAATGGATTGGTTAATAATTGATTCCATGACTTTACAGGGGACGCATCATAAAGAGATTGGTCTGTAATTTTCAACTAGGCTGGGGTCTCCCTTTTTGAAGATGGGGATGACCGTGGCTTGTGACCATAGGTTAGGCAAGGAGCTGGTCCTGAAAGATTTTTCAAAGATTATGCTTAGAGGTTCTGCTATGGCAGTGGATAGCTTTTTTAAGAAGTAGGCACATATTCCGTCTGGTCCAATAGATGGAGATGGTTTTAGATTGCGTGGTGCTTTTTCAACATTGTCTTCTGTAAAATCGATATGTATTAGATCATTGTAGTTTTCTGTGGTTCAGCTAGGAAATACTGGGCATGATCCATTGCTCTTTACAAATACTGAGCCAAAGAATGTGTTAAAGATGTTGGCTTTAATGGTGTCATCGTTGCAGTCTTTACCATTAGGTCCTATCAGGGGTGGGATGGACCTTGAGTCTTTTAGTTTGTTGTTTACAAAATTGTAAAAAGCGTGGGTGGAATTGGTGCATAGAAGGTTTTCCTCTTGTTTAATGTGATAATTGATGCATTCAGTCTTTATCTGGTGGCATAAATTTTTGTATCGGCTTTTGAAGTTTGGCAACGTGACCAGATTTGTTTTTCCACGAGAGTGATCTCTTTTTGGATTGAAGTTTCCTTATTGTTATGGGTAATCTGTTTTTTGTTTTGTTTTGGGAGTTGTTATTGGTACATATGGTTTGATGACTCTTTTGACTTCAAGTAAAAATATGTTTTAATGGTCTTCAACAGTATTGCATCCAGTGAATAGAAATTGCCAATCAAGGGATGAAAGATCATTGTCTATAAGATCATAGTTGCCTTTTTTGAAGTTATAATTGGGGATTACATCATTGTGATGATTTTTGTGTGGGCGTATGTTGAGGCAAAAGTCAATCATATTGTAGTCACTGTTGGAAAAGGGTTCTTTAGTTTGTATTCCGTAAATTAAATTCAAACTATTGCAGAAGATGAGATCGAGGCAGTTGTTAAGTCTAGTATTGTTGGTTACTAGTTGTTCCAGTCCCAGATTTGTAACAGCATTGTAGAAGTTTGCATGTATGGGTTCAGTTGTACATTCGTTTAGGGTCCAGTTAATATGAGGTAGATTGAAGTCACCAAGAAAGATAAAAGCGTGTGGGCAGGATGTTGCCCATGTTAGTAATGAATTTAGCTGGTTTACATGTTCGATGTCATAATCAGGTGCTCTGCAACATAGTAAGAATCGAAATGTGATATTTAAGGATAGTTCACAGATGATGGTCTCAGGAAGAGCAAGCTCCTGGGTAACTTGGATGTTTTTTAGATGTAAGGACTTCTAAATCTGCACATTGTATCTAGGCATGTTGAAGTTGGTTCCTTTGTTATGGGAATGTCAGAGTACTGTTTCCATCTATTTCTGCTGATAAGTAAATTTAATCACTTTGGTATATTTTCTCATTTGGTATAATAAATATACAGTAGTAGTATAAGGATAATGACCAGCAAAACACAACAACAAAGAATCACAGCAGAGTGGCAAGGTCTGGGTACCAATCTGAATGCTACTGTATTTGCTCTCTCCTTATCATGTGGGTTACATATAAAATTGTCTTCCAGAATATTGAAAGACAGAGTATGTGCTGTCCAGACAGTTTATAGTTAATGGGGAATTGGCATAGTTAGTTAGGAATTGTGAGCTGTCCCTTTAAGGAAATGTATCGTGGTAAATGTAGTTAAGGTATCCTGGGAAATGTAGTCCATGTCATGTGGCCATATTTGTAATCCTGATTGGTCACTGAATTGACCCTTGGTGGGTTGGGGGACGTTCCTTCACTCTTGCTCGGACCCCAGCATCGTGCTGGCATCTCTCACCTTTGCTCCACTACTATCGGATGAAAGATTACTCTATGAATCCAGCTATGCAAAGATTTGGACATTGAGATGAATCTCGACATAACCGTGAATTATATATGAGAATACCTGATGAACCAATAAAGAAACTTTGTATGGATCCTTTGTAGAGTTATCTATCTGCCTTTATATATTCAGTCAATAATTATAAAGGGCAGAAAAGAGTAAGAACATTGGTATAATCCATAGAGCTCCAGTAGAAGTTTGCTCTAAGAAAAAAATATCTTGCTCAACTTACCCTTTTTTTTTAACCATCAGGTTTCCAAGGAATCTGGAGAGAGCATTTTTTTTCTATACTGCTACTTTTTACTGGCTATGCAATAATGGAGGAGAAATTAGCACTCCCTTGTGTTGCAGTTGTTTCAAATAAAATTCAAACCAGAAGACATTTACTAAAATAATAAATTTAAATTTATTTGTTTAAATATGTTTATCTGATCTGAGGATTCCATATTGTAAAAAAGTTGAAATCAGGTAGAAGTTGAGCCACTCTTTTAGAGCTATTTTGCTAGTACAGGCCTTGCTAAAAGGAATAGAGCTTGAATCGAAAGTTTATTTTGAATATCAAGATCAATTTGTAAAATGATAAGCTATCCAAATGTACCATCCAGCTAACAAACTTAACTGCTGCCTTTGCATCAGGACACAGATGGATGGGAAAAAATGACCCTGACCTCCATAAGACCTACATTCCTGTGGAAGCATAGAAGCATGATAATCAGGAAATGATGGATATTAGTTACAGAAAATGCATTATTGTGAAAACCAGGAGAAAAGTGCTCATGAGAGGAAGTGATTGGATTATATGGGAATGAGTGAATAAGACTGGGTCATTCCTACTGAGTAAATTGCTGTGATTTATAAGAGAAAGGCTATGGTGATATCTTACCCATTTCTGGCTAGACTCGTTTCACAAACAGTCTTAAATCAATATGTGTCAGTTGCCATTGGCACGAAGTTTGTTTATGTAAGATGTTTGTTATAAAGGTTCTAGACTGAAGCTAATAGATTTCCAATTTCCAGTCAGATTTTAGTTATACCAATTTATTTGAAGTATAATTCTCCTTTTGGGTGAAAATTCTTCAACTATGACAAAAGCCAGTAAAGAGATATATTGGTGCTTTAGACGAAGAATTTGAAAGGCATTGACATCCTGATCCTAAATACATTTATATGGAAATGTCTAAATGTTCATCCTTTTGAGTTTTTTTGCAGCTGTGGTTTTCAGTCAGGATGTGCTGTTTCCCAGACATGTTGCCATTGGGTGAGGTGGTCACATATATAGTTAGTTGACTACCACTTTCAGAATTATCCAATTCTTTGATACTTGTAATCCCTCAAAACGAAGAGGTTGATTCAGTGCAAGGCATAATTCTGTACTGAGGCTAGTTCAGCCTATGTCAGCATAGCTAACAGCAGAACTAAATAAAAAGGCTGTCAGAGCTTAAATGTTCATGTGAACAATCTCTAATTTCATTGGTATCAGAGGAATTTGCTTTCAAATAAATGCTTGGGGCAGAAGCTGCATTACGGGAAGGAATTTACTTTCTGTAGAACAAGCATCAAATTCACACATAGGAACAATATCTTGGCTGGAGAGTTTTACATAATCGTGTATATGAATCATCTTTTGAAAATTCATTAACTTATAATTAAATAATCAAATTATCCATTAAACATCAGATTTATTTTACTAAATCAACTATTATTTCATTTCCCTCTCTTTCCTACCCCAGGGAATAGTACAATCATCCAAATGTTCATGTTTGTATCATCATTATAAAAAAGATGCAAGTATCTCCCAATACCTGGTTAACATAATCAGTGCTTCACTGCGACGACTTCAACACCCCTTGTCTGCAGACTTTGTTGTCCACATATCCCAAAAGGAGATTTGTCTCTGTCTTTGTAGTCTTGGTCAAGTGGAGGACATTACCCATTATATCCCACACTATCCCATTTACAATGAGATCAGGGCCAAATTATTAATGGCAGATAAACTCAAGGAGTCTGATCTTGAAAATTGAACTATCTTCTTCCAGATGTTTTTCCAACAGCCAATAACCAAGTTGCTATCTTTGTCTGCTCTCATTTAAACTTAGGAAGAAATGCTTCATTTCTTAGCTGTAGCTTTGGCTTTATTCTGTATAACCTTTTAATATATAATACTTCTATTATTCTATTTTATATTTTTGTTGTTTTGTTGTTTTATTGTTATTCATATTTTATAGCATTCCTATGTGATGACCTGTGGTTGCAAAAATAAACTTATGTACTTTACCCCAAGAATGTAGATAGACTTAAAGGCAATAATCCAATAAGGAAAAAGAATATACAATATGTTGTTTTTGTACAGAGGAAGTCAGAATTATAGTTCTATCTTTCCTCCAAAAATATAAGGTAATGCACATTTATCTCTGCCTCTATTTTTATCCCCACAGTGATTACCATGGAGGCAAGCTTAATTTGAAAGTAGTGGCTGCCCCAGAGTTGCCAAGTGAATTTCCATCTTGGTGCTAATGCAAAATTTAATCATATACCTCTCCATAGAATTGATCTTAATAATAATAATTAATAATAGCATTCCCCGCCCCCCCAAAACAGGTGCTCTTGCCATTGGAGAACTAGCATAGTACCTTTTGGTAAAAGCATAGTACCAGTAAAGAAAGCTTTGGGAGGAAAATTGTATTTTAGCATTATAAATATGTATTTTCATGTCCAGCTATAATCTTAATTGTATTAATTAATGTTATTGCATAATAATAAAGTCTTCAAAGCTCAGAATGACAGTTTTTGATATGTCTTTCTAATATAATCTTTTGTCGTACTTTTTCCCCTGTAGCTCCAGATGCTCCTCCAGCAAATGTAACTGCAGTAGCTACATCTCCTTACAGTATTAATATTAGTTGGAATGAGCCTACCATAATTACTGGACCAACATTCTACCTCATTGATATTTCCTCAGTAAGTCATTTCAAGTCTTCTATTGTTTGACTGTTATTATTCATATAGTAAGTAAAAGCAGAGTTTTACTTAGGAATCAGCTATTAAATTTTTATTGAATGTTAGTATACAATAGGAACACGGAACCTGTAGCTTCTGTACATCTTTTTACACCTTTAGTATTCCCCTGGCAACACAGCAGAAAATCAATATTGGTATACCTTGACATTTAGGAATAAATAAAAAATCTCACTAACTAGAGCCATTAGTTTCCCCAAAAATATTAAAGGCAGCCTTTGGCCAGTCTTCTGAATACAATATATCACTGTAGCAAAGAAGCTGCAGTTGATATGCTAATAGTAATATTCTAATCAGCTGTGCCAGGATTGGGCATCCTTTCATCTTTTTAAAACTATTTTCACTCAGGAATATCTGTTTGGAAGATTCCTAGTAGGCAAGGTTAAAAGCCAAGAGTGGATTGAATCAAAATAAAAAGTTAGGGGTGATACCATTTTGCTTCTAATAGCATTCTTTTTATCCTTTCTAATTCCTCTCTCTCCCAAAATACAAGGTAGGGATGAAATCCAGGCAGTCCTCATTTAGCAACCACAATTGGGTCTGACAATCAGTCATAAAGTGAAATGGTCACTAGGTGATACCACAACTGTCCTTACTTCAGCTTTTCTTTGCTGTAAAGGTCAGAAATGTGGGAAATGGTTGCTAAATTACCAGTGGTCACAGTTACTTTTTCATTACAATCAGTCTATGAGCCATAGCTAAAAGAGGACTACTTGTCAATTGTATAAAAAGTCTAAACAGATCCCCCCAGACTGCATAATGGCCTTGAAATCAAATCAAGGAACCCCCAGAATGAGTGTGAAGACTCTGAGTTCATAAGATCTTAGATAATATCATCCTTCTAAGGTATCCCTAAATATAATCACAGATAGTCTTTGACTTATCACCATTCATTTAAAAACAATTTCCAATGGCCTCAGAAAAAAAATGACTTATGACCTGTACTTACACTTATAGGTAAATATAGAGAAGTATAGGGCACCACACCCATCATAATGTGATCACAATTACAGTGCTTGGAAACTGGCTTATTTATGACCCATTGCAGCATCTTGTGATTGATTTCCAGCAAAAAATTCCCATTGGGGAGCTGTATGATTGCTTAATTACCACTGTAAAAATTGTGGTAAAATCAGGTCAAACTCAGCTTATGAAAGCAAAGATTTATGATGGAAATGCCAGTTCCAATTGTAGTCGTAAGTTGATGATTACCTGTACTTACATTATCAATTTAGTTCAGAAAACTAATTACTTTTTAAAGAAAGTTTCCAATTCTTAACAATTGATATGAAATTCTTCTATAACTTTGTAAACACCAAACTTAAAGACTCAAAAACCATCCTACCCCTAAAAGGTCCTAATGGGAAAGACTATAGCGATGAACCCGTCAAGGCAAACCTCTTCAACACGTTCTTCAGTTCAGTCTTTGTAAACAGTAATGGCTCATGCCACACATTTCCTAATCGTATGACAACTAACTGCAACGATCTACAAATTGACTTTCCTGAAGATAATGTAGAAAATGCAATACACCACCTTAAACCATCCTTATCTATTCGCCCTGATGGCTTATGTGCATTCTTCTTAAAAAAGCTCTTCACTACCATAGCAGAACCCCTAAGCATAATATATGAGTTATCATTCAGAACCAGCTCCTTACCAAACTATGGTCTTTAGCAATGGTCATCCATATTTTCAAAAAAGGTGACCCCTGCCTGGTTGAAAACCACAGACCAATCTCATTGTGTTGGGTCACCTGCAAAGTTATGGAATCAATTATTAATCAATACATTACCTTCCACCTTGAATCAAACAACTTACTCTCCAATAAACAATTTGGTTTCAGAAAAAAATTGCCCTGCAATTTGCAACTTCTACACTGCAAAAACATATGGACTACACTTCTTGACCAGGGTAAAGCAATAGATGTAATTTACATTGACTTCTGCAAAGCATTTGACTCAGTGGTACATGACAAACTACTATTAAAATTAAATTCTTACGGCATTTCCGGATCCCTTCACTGCCTTCCTGTCAAACAGGCAACAAATAGTAAAAATAGGAAACGCCCTATCAAACCCTGCACCAGTTATCAGCGGTGTCCCCCAAGGGAGAGTTCTAGGACCCACAATCTTTACACTCTATATAAATGATCTTTGTGATTACCTTATTAGCAACTGTGTCCTCTTTGCTGATGATGTAAAACTATTCAACACCACCGTCAATGCTACCGTCCTTCAAAAAGACCTTGATTATACATCTGAATGGTCTAACGGTTGGCAACTCCAAATCTCTACCAACAAATGCTCTGTCCTACACATTGGTAAAAAAAAAATCTACATACCAAATACAAGCTAGGCGGATATGACCTTGTTGATGACCCTCACTTTGTCAAGGACCTTGGAGTTCTCATATCAAATGACCTAAGTGCCAAAGCTCACTGCAACAGTATTGCCAAAAAGGCTTTAAGAGTTGTAAATTTAATTTTACAAAGTTTCTCTTCTGGTAATACTGATTTGCAAACTAGGGCATTCAAAACCTTTGCTAGACCAGTACTCAGCTCTGCTGTCTGGAATCCACACTGTATATCAGACATAAATGCAGTTGAGTGAGTCCAGAAGTATTTTACCAGAAAAGTACTACATTCGTCTGTTTGCAACAGAATACCCTACACCACCAGACTTGAGATTCTAGGCTTAGACAACCTTGAACTGTACCGATTAAGATTGGACTTAACATAGTACATAAAATCATATGTTATGTCTTACCAGTTAATGAATATTTCAGCTTTAGCCACAACAACACAAGAGCACACAACAGATATACACTAAATGTAAACCACTCCCAACTCGATTGCAGGAAGTACGATTTCAGCAACAGAGTGGTCAATGTCTGGAACTCACTACCTGATTCTGTTGTCACCTGCTCAAACCCTCACTCCTTTACCCTCAAACTAACCTCTATTGACTACACCCCATTCCTAAGAGGTCTGTAAGGGGTGTGCATAAGCACACAATCGTGCCTACCATCCCTGTCCTATTGTCCCCAATTATTAGTTCCTATTTCTTGTATTTTAAATTTATGTTTATTCTTGTTTCTGTTGTATTGTAAGCTTTTGACAAATAAATAAATAAAATAAAATAAAATAAAATAAAAAATTACTTACTTTCCATTTAAGCTTCTGAAGATGTGACTCAAATAGGGTCACTGGTCACTGACATAAGTATTATATGAAAAATTAGATCTAATCTAATTATCTAATTTGTTAATGTTATTTACTGTAATTTACTGCATATATTGATTTATCCTTTTTTTAAAAACACCAGAATATTAAGTAAGATTGATTTCTTTTTAATGGAATTTGCTATGGCATGTATCAGTTTTGTAAAGCAGAGATATTTGATGGTTTCCACTATTGTAATATTATTCTGAATTTTTGTCTTTGGTCATAATAATTGATTAAACTATAAAATCAATGTTTGTATAATGATCTACTGAGTGAACTCCAATGTATTATAAATAGTTTTTAATTTGCATAAGACTGTCTCTTCCTCTCCCTTCAGGCTTTTACTAAAACCTTGAGCAATCCTCTAGCAATTATTTTTGTTTATTGTTAGTTTTAACTGTTTCAGTTATATATTGTCCTTCCTTCTTTCCTTCCTTCCTTCCTTCCTTCTTTCCTTCCTTCCTTCCTTCCTTCCTTCCTTCCTTCCTTCCTTCCTTCCTTCCTTCCTTCCTTCCTTTCTCTTAATTCTTTTCATTTTCTTGTTTGTTTAAGGATCAAGTATTTCTTGCTTTTCAGTGATGACCAACCCTACATCATTTTTATTGCATTTTTCGGCCTCCTTTAACACATATGATTTACTTCAATTCTTTTGAGGCTAGCCTTTGGCCACCTAGTGTGGTACTTTACTAAGTAAGGATTTAAAACCAAGTCTTCTGAATGCTTTTTATTCACTGCATAGTATTATCCCCAGTATTATTCTTAAGCTGAATATGCACATTTGTGTGTATTGTGTGTAAACACATACATACTAGGAAAAAGTTAATGATAATTAAATGACTTTAGCTAGTCTTCTGTGGGAAATAGTCTGTGTCAAACAGAGCACAAAGCTTAGCATTGTGAAAATGTAAGAAATCTTATTATGTCCTATGTTGTTATAATGAGCAGTGATATATGAAGAAATACTTTGTCCCTTGATAGTCATCCCAGGAAATCACTATCTGTTTAGTACATCAGAATCTTTATTTAAGGTTAACTCTCAGTGGGGACACTAAAGCACATCTGTCAAATAAAATATGTGCTTAAACTATCTTAGTCTCTTAGCAGCTGCTTCTTCAGTAGATATGACCCTATGGGACTGCTACTGTAGACATTTCTTTTCTTTTTGTCCTGATTCATAATAGAAAAGAATATTGGAATATGACAAACATGTGTAAATGTTTTGTTGTTCATTTCTATGAAATGTTCTGTTACATTCTATTTCTGTGACCTTTTCTAATTCCATCATTGATTTATCCACCTGAAACGGAGATCCCGTGTGGATTCTTCTGAAACAGAATCCCACTTTATAAAAATAATCATGCCTCTGGTGAACATTTTGACTTTATGCATGTACAACTGGATTTCAATATTAAGATAAGCAAAGCCTTCTAGTTCAGATGTCCAAAAACCAGGCTTGCTCAATATGTTTTAGTTTTAAATATACCACAAAATCTCAGATGCCACATTGTAAATCTATTATGTGTACAAAGTTCCTTTATCAATTCCATAGGTTTATCTGACTACATTTCATCCTTTAGTCTTTAAATTATTATATTTCATCTACTTATACTTTAGGAATCAGTCCTGCAATATTATCATTTTTTTATTTTTGGACATTACATATATCACATATAAACAGAATATCTGCAGATGTATTTAAATATTCAGTTGAAGCTTGATGATCTATACAGTTGTGATCCTTTAGAAGCAATCAAGTGTAGCAATTGTGTATAGTCTGTACTTATTCTATTTACTGTTTAATGGAACAATAATGAAATAGAGTATTTTGTGATTTTGGGTCCTAAGACTGCTAGATGTAAAAACCGAGACAGCAAAAAGCATGATGAATCTCCAATTTTATGCATTACAAAGTATTCTCACAGAAAAATATCTGGAAAATTATGCCAATGATTTCTGGATTAAAGGTTCCCCAAAGATTCCCCACTATATAGCCATACACAAGATCTAAAGAAAATTTATTGCATTAGTACTGGGATAAAAAAGCATGACAAAGTCATTATGCATGCTGTGTCTGTTTGTGTTATTTGTTAAATTTACCCACCCCACACATGCTCTGCGCTTTTTTTTTCCTTGCACAGGTAGATTCAGTCCTGTTAACTCAGTTTTCCCTTGATGATATATCACACATAGTTTCTTATGAATAATCTAATAAACATTATGCTTTTGTACCTGCTTGGTACAGGTGGATACAGATTACTATCAAGCTTCATTTGTCAAAGCAAATTATGAGGATAAAACCTTCAGTATTTCAGGATTGAGAGCATTTACAAGGTATTCCATAGTAGTCACTGCTTTTGTAGAAGATGTTCAGACTGCACATACTGAAGGCAAGTCTAGTTCTTCCATTATTGTTTCCACTTTTGAAGCAGGTAAGTTGCTAATTCTGTTTGTTCATTTTATTAACTACCTGAGTGTATAAACATTACAAAGCAAACTACAACCAAAGCTGTAAAAAAAAGTAAAGCATAAATATTTTTAAACACTTCTCTAAAACAACAAAGTATTCCATGCAGTGTCATATCACATAGAGAAAAAAAATCTAACTACAACCCCCTCACTGCCATTAAAGCTTTCAGCTTATCTGTTTTTCTTTTGAAAAGAAAAGTGAACCATGTAATTTTTTCTTGATTTACCTGGAACTTAATATCACAGGGGAGCTTATATTATCAGCTATTATCTTCCACTTTAAGCCTTGGTCAATCTGTTGAATATAAAAAACACCCAGTATTTTTATATTTTCCCCAAATGCAATATAGTACAGGCAAATTCACTATAGATTTTGTTTCTTAAGGTCTTTTTAAAAATCGATGCCACAATTTTTTTCATTAAGAAATTAGGATTCTATTTAATTGCTTTTTCAAAGAAAAAGAAAGAAAAAGAAAGAAATCAAAGAAAAAGCAAAATTTGTAAGAAAAGAAACAAGTTAAGAAAAGTAGAAAAGTAAGAAAAAAAGTGTAAATGGCTTCTGATGCTTCACAGCATTTATAAATATAAATATATTTTAACCTCTTTATACCTCTTTAATCATGAAGTACATCATGACTCTCTTCTTTCTATAATCTATCCCGCTGAATTGCCAAAACCATAACTTGCAACTTCATTTTTATCATTTTTATGCAAAAAGTCCATAAGATCTAATCTTTTACACTAGATATGCTTAGCAATATTTTAATTAACTGTCTCATCAGCTATTAATTTTTTTTAGTGCCCAGGGACCCACTTAACAACATAACTTTTCAGAAGATACCAGATGAAGTAACAAAATTTCAAGTGATGTTTGTACCACCCTCTGAACTCAGTGGGAATATTCAAGTATATCAAGCTATGGTATATAAAGATGATGATATAGACATCTTTCAGGTTTATAATTTAAGCATTATAGACAGAACAAACAAGTCAATCACTGCCATGATAGAGGGTTTAAAAGGAGGACACACATATAATATCAGTGTAAGTTGAACTCTTTTTCTCCACAATCAATAATAAGTTTAAATTAAATATAAAAAACTGAATAGGCTTTATTTATTTATTCATTTTAATTTATATATTTAAATTAATTGGCTTCCCAGCTCCAATGGACCCTTGTTGATTAGAGATCTATAAAACAAATGAATGTAATTGGATTTCCTATTTTAATTTTATTTCAATAATCTTAAAGTTGACAAAATATATAATGAAAAATGATTAGTAAAAAAGAAAAATCACTGCTCCATACATAGAAGTAAGACTTATTATTTTCCATGTACTTTTTATGTTATGTGTGTATTCCTATAGATATATCGTGAAATATAATTTTATTGATGCATTAATTAATGTTAGACTAAACATGTTAAAGACTGTTTTATTTGTTTAGGTGTATGCAATCAATAGTGCTGGTGCAGGACCAAAGATTCAGCTTAAAATAACAACAGATATTAAAGGTAAACTATTATAAATAGTAAAAAGAGTGACTGCAGAAATATAACATCAGATTGCTTTCATTTGGGTTTTTATACACATTACTAGAATTTAATAAGCATATATCTTGTTTTATTCTCTGTCTGGTCATAACCAATGGTACTATTTTTATTGTATTATAATGCAAGTTATCAAAATAAAGTTTGATCTTACAAAAGTGGCACAATACTGACTCGACTAATTTGTTAAAGTATACAAAGACTGAAATCCTGAACAAGTTTATTAAAACAAATGTTCCATTAATCCAGTATAAGTTGAATTCAAATAATAATAGGAATTAAAATATCTCAAAACCTGTTTTGGCAAGAATAATATGGATAGCCCTAAAAATTTTGTACATAAATAGTGTTGTGAATGAGATTCATATTTTCCAGTTTCTTGTGAAACATATCTCAGTTTTATTTGCACAACTTCTACCATAGTAATATAATTCAATAATAATTTCAGTTATGCAAAGATAAATAAGCACAATTCCATATCTTAAAAAAGAAACAACTAGAAGTGCTTGGATAGCAAAACAAATAGCTATTGATTTACAATTTGTGAATTATCTCTTTTGGTAGGATCATAAAATGGCTATGATTCAATTCAATAGTATTTATTTGTTTGCTTGTTTGCTTATTAAATTTATTTGCCATCTATCTCACTGTGGGGCTACCCTAGGCAACTTACAACAATAAAAATGGAGAAATGAAAAGCTCTGTAAACATAACAGTAGTAAGGTATAGAATAGACAATGAAAAAGAAAACAATGCGAATACAACCTTGTGAGAAAAAAAGATCAGTGAAGGGGAAAGTGAGATGGGGAGATGGGGTTTGCTATAAATCTAGGAGCTTTCTCTAGTGGGGTAGTTATCTGAATAGTAACTTTAAAATATTTGTGAGCACATTTAACTGGAAAGCATTGTAGCATTTATTTCTCTCAAAACAGAACCACCAAGACCTAGTAAAAAGCCAGCACCGGTTTATGACACTAGTGGAACATTACTTGTCACGGCCACTACAATTACTATTCACATGCCAGTTTGCTACTATAATGATGATCATGGGCCTATTAAGAAAATACAAATTCTTGTTGCAGAAGCAGGAGGTACGGATTGTTTTTCTTAAAAGGAATTTATGAATCTTCTTTCTATTTCTAACTTTTCTTAACCTCTATTTGTCTTACTTGCTGATGGAGATTTCTGAATTTTGGAGTTCTTCATGAGCTACATTTTGGATTATAAATGAAAATGAATGGCAAAAAGAATGTGATTCACAGAAGGTATCCTATTTGAATGAGCAGAAGAATTGAGTGGGAAAATTAGCAACAGAAAATTTGTAGATTATCTTCTTGCCATTGGTTTTACTCCATTTTTCAAACTCAAGATATAAATATATAAATTTTATGGCACTTTGTGATATTAGGTCCTCTGAAACATGGGGCATTATATTTAATCAAATAGCAGCTCTGTCCTCATTTATTAATGAATAATCTTCTTTTCAAAGTAATTGTCTGAGTAGATAATTTTAGTATTACACTATAAATAAATTAAATGAGGACATTGTGGTATGAGAATCACATCAAGTTATTCAAACTTTGTGATAAGTGCTTTCAATATTTGTTTTTCCCCATTACAATTGGTGTTGTTTGGAGTCATATGTTATCCTTTTTATTTAGAAGAGGAGATAAAAGTATTTAAGGTAGTTATACATAGATAAAATTACAATTATTTTTAATTATTTAACAGAATATTATACATCTTAAAGACTAATAAATTTGTAACTGTATGCTTTTGTGTGCTGCAGTATAATTTATCAGATTCATTACCTTAAAAGAGTAATAAATGCACAAATAGAGCTGATAAATAATAAAAGAAGAGAACAAGCAGGAATTATTGCCTATATATCACTGCTCTTTTTTGGGAATTCAGTTCAGAATGACGACAATATCACCAAATGGTATGATGCATACTTTAATAAAGCAAGACCTTATTTGGTAAATGAAGGCTTTCCAAATCCTCCATGTATAAAAGGGAGTGAAGGAGCGAGCACCAAAGAAGATATTTATGTAATAGGGGCTGATAGCACTTGTATGATACCAGGAAGTGAAGAAAAAATTTGTAATGGACCACTGAAACCCAAAAAGCAATATGTGTAAGTATTACTTATTTTATACCATCTATCTCACCTGGGTGATTCTGGGCAATTTACAATAAAATGTTATTTGCATTTTTGGAATAATTTGCAGAGGTGAGAAAATTTACATGTTTAATTAAGAAAAGACCATATCTATATTTGTTAGTGATTAGAAACTCTTTAGAACTTGAAAATGCAAAAAAAAAGTAAATAGTGATATAGATATGAGGATTAGAAAGGTAGAACATGGAAAGATATTAGCCATAATGTAACGTTAGAGAGAGAATATAAAATATAAATGAATTTAGAGCTGTTTAAATATCGGAAACCACTTCTTTATATCTTTTTCTTTTTTGTATTTTTTCTTTCATTTCTTTTCTATTTACTTATCACTTTACTTTTTCCTTTATTTAAATTTGTGCTGTTTTTACTTTGTAAAATATTATTTAATAAAAATTAATTTGAAAAAATGCAGGATTTTGTAGCAGCTTTTAATGGCTTGGAGCATGTGGGGATATTCACACAGGAATAGTTGGTATCTTCTTAAAGCACTGGCACATTTCCCTGGAATTTCATAGTTGCCCTTTACAGCTGCAATGCAATTTGAGAAAAAGACACATCTGAATTGCCAGCAGATGTAGGTCTACAATGCCCAGTCATGCCCCAAATCATTTTCCTTTGAATCCAGAGAGCTGCAAAGCATGTCACAAGCTACAGGGATGGTGTTTTTAATTTATATATGCAATTTATATGCTGTATACTTATAAAGTGTGTGTGTGTGTGTGTGTGTGTATGTGTGTGTAATGTTATGTGTTTGCTGTTTATAGATTTAAGTTCAGAGCAACAAATGTCAGAGGTCAATATACAGATTCAGAGTATTCAGATCCCATCAAAACTTTAGGTAAGGAATGTTTCATCACAAATGTCTATTTATTAGAAATGTACAAATCATTTTAAAACTTCTTAGTGAACGTGTATCCCTGTTGTTATAAAGATAACTCCTTTGCATCAAAGGTACAGGGCTGCATTGACCATTGACTTTCACATCTCCCGTTTCTCTTGGTCACTCTGCCTATATATCTAATCTCATTTGAGTTCCTCTAGGGCAGGGGTGTCAAACCCATGGACTAGATGCATCATGTGCTGGCCCCACCTCTGCCTGGTTTAGCAAAGGGGAAAAAAGCCCCGATACATCACATCACACTGCCATGATGACGTGAGTTTGATACCCCTTTTCTAGGGCAATGACCCCAACTTTTTGGGCACCAGGGACCGGTTCCACAGAGTAAGGTTTTTCAATGGGCTGGAGGGGGCTGCTCGCATCCCGTGGATGAGGCTTCATTTGTTTGTGTGGCCCAGTTGCTGGCATGCTGTGGACTGGTGCTAGTTGACAGATTAGGGATTGGAACCCCTGCTCTAGGGTCACTTGCATTTATTTTGCAATGTTCATGCCATTTAATAAGATACTTCATTTTTAGGCTGTAAAAAATTATTGGTAAGAGGTAGTTCTCAGAAAGGCTACCAAATTTACTGGTGCACCTATTAGTACTGATCAGTGCCGTTATGATTATGTGCAGCAATGGTCAGGAAGCAATTGTAATAACTAGTGTATGATTTCAAATAATAGTTTGGAATTTAAATCCTAATATACAACTGACTTTACATTACAGGTGATGGGCTGTCTGAGAGAGCTGTAGAAATAATACTTGCAGTTACTTTATGTATACTCTCTATTGTTCTCCTTGTGGCTGTAATTTATGCATTTGCAAGGTAAGTATCTTATCTAGGTACAAGAGATATCTTTTAAGTTTTAGCGGTAGAATTATTTATTAATTAAAAAGAATTGCATTTTTAAATTCATTGATAAATAAATATGTATTGTTATAACTTTATATCCAGCAAGGAATATATTATAACAAGAGGTCATAAACTTTATTCAACAATTTATAAGCATTGTATAGAAACCTAATCAGCAAACAGCATTAAAGACTATCATGACTGAGGTCTAGTGTATGAGCCTTCAGAGGCAGAAGGCAAGAAGTGCCACTTCTTGTCCTGCAAAAAATGTCTTTCCTTGCAGGTCTTGCTACACTCTGTGGAATTTGTAACATACATTATTTAGGGAAATAAGTAAAAATGACAATCTCTTTGTTCTTTGTTCCTAATACAACCCAAACCAATTTTTGGTAGTCACAAGAGTATATCTTGGGGGGGTGGAGTGAAAGAAAACAAGAGTGAAAGCATATTGATTGCTAGAAGAAGCAGTAAGAATCTTGTATGAAAAAAATGTAGATATTACCTTGAATTGAATAATTTGCAAAGAATGTTAGACAGTGCAGGATGCAACAAGGAGTGTGTGTCTGAAACTTAATAAAAATCAAGTTGTCTTTGACAGGAAAACCACAAAGAGGGGAAATTACAAAGCATACATAAATGATTAAAAATTAGAGCAACAAGGTGAATTTGTGTAATTTGGTAGTTTACTAAAGAGAAAATGGATGGAGGAATCTAAAGATATGAATATGCTGGTAGAAAGGCAGTGGGTTATACTGTCTGGGATCTGTTGATAGAAATGAATATTGCTGAAAGACGTTAAAATGTCATGCATAACAGCACATTTATATACCGTATTTTTCGGTGTATAAGATGCATTTCCACCCCCCAAAAAAAGTGGGTGGAAATATCTGTGTGTCTTAGATGTTGCTGAAGCCCCGCCCACCTGCCAGCCCCTGCCTACCGGCCTCTGCCTCCCAGCAATTTGCCTCCTTGCAGCAAACAGCAAAGAGCCTGGTCAGCTCCAGCACAGCCTGATTAGCACAAGTAGCTGATTGTTGGTTGGTTAGGCCTGCTGATCAGCTGTTTCAGGCTGCAGGGATTGCCATCGCTTATTGCCACCTCTGCACGCCCCATTTTCAGCCCCCCACATCCCGTTTTTGGCCTCCACACGCCCCATTTTCAACCTCAGCGCTCCCCATTTTTGGCCCATTCCAATCCCCGCCACCTGACCTGTTCTGACAGGAGAAATCAGTATGACTATTGCTAGGTATACACAGCTGATATAACAGCAAAAAATGAGGTTAAGAGTTATTTCTTGTAGCATCATTGATATATTTTTTTATTTGTTGCTATACTGCTAAAATTGAAACATTAATTTTTATTGTATACAAACAAATGAAAAACTGCTATCTATTTGGAGTGCAAATCTTTGTTATGATACCACATCTCCAAAATTTAAAATATAAAAAATAACTAGCATTAATAAATTTTCCTTTTATTGAATAGTTATAGCATAGTTTCCATATTTCAAGGACTTTGTAAATTGAAGTGTGATACTATGCAAAATCACCTGGAATGTGTTACATTAAAATCCATTCTTTATAGTTATTCATTGGAGAACATGTTTCAAAAATGCTCCAGTGAGGTTGAGGTTTATGAATAACATTAAATATTGCATCTTATTCAATATCCTTTGTGTTGGTTTAGAATTCGTCAAAAGCAAAAAGAAGGGGGTACATATTCTCCGCGGGATGCAGAAATTATTGACACTAAATTTAAACTGGACCAGTTGATCACAGTGGCAGACCTGGATATGAAGGATGAAAGATTTACACGGTAAGCAAACTCTTTAGGCAAAACAGTAGTTCTGGGGCTCTTAAGCCATGACCCTACCGTGACCTTTTACTTGTTTAGAAGTATTTGCGGTATTCTTATTTGCACAGGTCACAAAGATCCTCTTTCAAAGGGTGACCTCCAGACACTTCTGTCAGGAATTTAGATAATCATTTGGTCTTCTCCATGTTGGGATAAGAGAGAAGGCTGCCTTTATGTATCATGTCCTGCTATTATTACACATTATATCCCTGAGTTGAAGTGTTTTTGATACAGAAATGTAAAGGCACTAATAATGCTCTGATATATTGTTGGTCTCAAAGTAATGCAATAACATATTGTTCTCTGCTATCTGATAGTACCTCTAAAATCCATCAACAATCAAGTTCAGGCTATATATAGTATGATACACAGATTCTGGATTTGTTTTCAGATCAGAATTCATGAATAGTCATAATTTTCACTGTATGGCTTATTTCAACCTAAACTTCTTTACCAGATTGTTCTAAGATTTAAGTAGAAGAATGAAGAAAGAAAATTAAATGGCTAGATTATAATAATATACTTTTATTTATAAAAAATAATGTCAAAATATTTTACATTACTCTTCAAAAGTGTTTCTGCAGCATCTTCTATTGAAGATTTTTTGTCATTAATTCTAATGAATTTACCTAAAAGGAAAACATATGTTAATATATTTTTTACTTAACTTAGTGAGATATTGCTGCTATCATTTGTGCCAGAATACAACAAGCTCTTAAAATTAGGCAATCCTCCCAAGATTTTGGCAACTTAAACTTTCTGAATTTACTGTTATATAATTTGGGAGTTTTATATATACCTGAGAAAGAAGACAAGAAATTATGCCAGGATGACTGCTGATGCTACATTGCCATGTTTTATGTGATGGCTCCCAAAATATTTCCTACTGGTATAGCTGTCCACATAAAGAGATTGAAAACCACTAATTCCAAATTACATTGTAGATCTTGACCAGCAAATATTTTGACTATGTTTTTAATATGACCATGTTATATGTTGCAGTATTAAAGAAGTTTAATGTGGAAATTTCATTTACATTTTTTTTCAAAAATTATATTGATTTATTTCACAAATTTACATGGCTTCCTATTCTGGGCAGAATGGAGATACCTGTGTTTTCCTAAAAATAAGACCTGGTCTTATTTTCTTTTGGGCTCCAAAATAAGCACCAGGCTTATTTTCTGGGGAGACCACTTCTTCTGCTTGCTCACAGCGGGGCAGGAAGCCATGTGGCATGCCAATGCTGTCACTGTGACATGGAACTGCCTGACATGCCCCACACTGGCTTACCTCAGGACCCCTGCAGCCAGACCATCGATGCCCCAACAGCTGCCTCACCTCACAGCTGCAGCACCAACACATCGCTTGCCTCCTGCTCCATTGCGACTGTGCGAGCAAGCAGAAGAAGTGGACCGGTGGCCACGTGAGGTCCTGCTAGAAGGGCCTGGTGGAGCTGCTACCGCAAGGGAAGGCAGGTATCGATGGCCTGGCTGTGGGGGCCCTGAGGTAAACCAGTGTGGGGCAGCTCCACCCTCTGCTTTGCCTCGAGCCCACGGCTCCACAAACACCCAGATGGAATGACCAGCTGTGCAGCACTTAAGTAGGGCATATTTGGGGGGGTAGGGCTTAAATTAGGTGCACACACAAAAACATGGTAGGCTTATTTTCGGGATAGGGAAACACAGGAACTCCTATTTAAATGAAGGAATCTAAATTCACAACTCTAACTTTTAAATTAGCAGCCTTCATGTTACCATTCTTGAAAAAATACATCAATTTAACAGATGAATTAGCAGAAAAACTAATGGTTTAGCTATCCTTCCTCAATAAATATCATTACTTCAAATAATACCATAGAACAAAGATCTCAGCTATTGAATTGAATTTAATACTATACTGACAGGTTATTTTAAGTGAAGGGGCAACATTTTGGAATTTGAAAGTAAAGAAATATTTTTTGGGAATATATAAATGTGCCCCATCATGCATAAGTAATCATTGAAATGCTTGACATTTTAACTAATGCATTAATGACCAGGATCCTTCCCCAGGCAGTAGGAACAAGAAATTAAAGCAGCTCTGGTGTTGGATTTGATCTGTATGGATTAATATACTTAAGTTACATATTATCTATCTAAGTTACATATTATCTAAACTAAACTGTTAGTTTAGATTTATATTTTTGCATCATACTTTGATGGTTTTAATCCTTTGTGCACTGCCCATTCACCCATTGTAAAATCGATGTGTATAAATAAACAAATAGATGGCTTGTTTATAAACAAATAGTCAACAACAGAAAACTTTCATTTTAGCAGGCAGTCAGAAAGCTCTTTTAGCCCTGTCAGTTTTGTACTTTTCTATCTTAATAGTGCATATTATCATAAACAACTGTTCATTTGAATAACAAAGCTGGTTTCTATCCGAGTACTTAATTACAAGTGGGTTTTGTTTCCAGATATTCCTCTTTTTTCTTCAGACGCAAGGAGATATTTATCATCCAGTAAGTTACTGCATGGCTGAAGATTCAATGTGTGGTTTCCCGTGTGATGTGTTCACTTGCATGATCCTAGATTATGCTGATTTTTATTTGAAATAATATTTTTCTGAGCACTGCAGATGAATTTTGTATCAGCTCGCTAGTTATGACATTGGTTTTCATATCTTGCAGAGACAATGCAGGGTTTTTCCTGATGACATAAAAAACAAATTTAATCATTATTAGTGCTATAATAGCACATGCATGATTCAGCATAATGTCCTATATCTAGCCTGCCTGCCCACCACTCCCCCAAGAGTTTGGTACTCTGCCTTGGATAAATCCATTTTCTATTTTATAAATACAACAACAATTGAAAGCGTATAATGCAACAAAAAGAGCCTTCAGGAAATAATATATAAGCCAAAGGCTCACACTATGACCAAAAATAAGTATGAGAGAAGAGGAAGCATTTTTTGTATGTGTTTTTGGTATTGTTGTTAAAGCACTGTAAACAAAATAACATTGTGAAGATCTAGGCCAGGGGATCTGCAACCTTAAACACTCAGAGCTATTTGGTCCTGTATTCCAGAAAATAAAACACTGGGAACCACAAAACCTGGGTGGGCATGGCCAACTCAATGTCACTCACTCCCACTCAGTCACATGATCCACCCCCAGCCACGCCTACCCAGGTTTTGTGGCTCCCGGTGTTTTCTGTGGGAAGCAGGTATCTCTCTCCTCCCTCTCTCTTCCTCCCTCCCTCCCTCTCTCTCTCTCATCTCTCTCTGTCTCTCTCTCTTTCATCTCTGCCTCTGTTTCTCTCTTTCCCCCACCCTCTCTCGCCTGTGTGAGTGTATGTGTGTGTTCCCTCTTGAACCATTTCCAAAAACGGGAGGATTGGCTTGTTGTTGTTGTTTTGCTGATATTGTTCTTTCTTCTTTGGGTGCTTTTTACCAAATGATTTAAATCAAGAGTCATTTCAGATTCCCAGATAAATGAAGCTCTTTCATCCCCCAGCTGTGGCTCCCTGTCAGCTGAACCCACCACTGGCTGGCCCCATCCCTCACCCTCCCCTCCCAGTCACTCCTCGCCTGGCCTGAGAAGGTAAAGGGATGGAGACCTGCTCTATATTCCAGAGCAGGAGTGAAGTGCCCCTTGCCTACTTGCCTTATCTTGCGGGCACTTCTTCTGGCCTTGTTGGTGCTACATGCACCACAGTCACTGAGGCAGATGTGTGACTTGCTCACTGCCCCGAGAACTGGCCCTCCCAGATGCAGCCAATGCTCCATGTTGTAATGGTTTCCAGGAGGATGGGACAGCATCTCCCCCATTGTGAAGTGCACTAAATTTAACTCTGCTGCGAGAGCAACATGAAAGTCTCCATCCCACACCATCTCCCTTATCTTCTCAGGCCAGGCAAGGAGTGACTGGGAGGGGAGGGTGAGGCCAGCCAGTGGTGGATTCAGCCAACAGAGAGCCACAGCAGGGGGCCCAAAGAGGTGCATGCAGCTCTAGAGCTGCTGGTTTCTGGCACCCAACCTAGGCAAATCCTCAAATATAATCTTTAAAAAAAAAGGCCTTCTAGGTAGATCCCAAATACTTTATTTCTACTGAAATTATAGAAGAATTGGGTTCAGACTTCATACACAGTATATTTCAAGTTTAGCAAACTTGGATTGACCAGTAACAAAAGCATCTTTTAGTTTAATTCTCATTTACTCCAACGTTCCTATTAGAAATAAAAGACAAATTCTAGATGATATTGTGAATAATGATAATCAAGATTCAGAATTTCACAATGCAATTTTTCTAATTTGCAATTTTAAATTTCCCAAAATCTAAAATTCTAATCTTTTATATAGAAATGTCCTAATCATAGGAGTATCCAGGATAATCCTGGCTAGCCAGATAAACCTATTCTAGCAATCATCACGAACACAAATTCATAGGGTTGGAGAATAAATATCCTACAGATTTATGCTCAAATGTCATTTAGAATATGTTAGAAGGAAGGAGACGAGGACTGCCATTTTCATGTAGACATGATTTTATTTCTAGTGGAAAAATTTTCAGGAGCTTTTAGAAATCTGTAATAGCAGAACTATGAGTTTAAGTATAATACTTCAGAAACTAAACTGGAGAAACCACAAAACTATAATTTCCATGACATTCTTGATCCCTGTCTAATTATATGTATTTTCTTCTTGTTTATAAGATGCATAAGATAACAACTCTATTGATTTCCTTCTTGCAGACAAAGCATTTATTTAATATATAATGTTACAGAATTTCATTACTTGATTCCAAAGACAGAGACAAGCAGTCCAGAGTGAAAGATTGGGCTAAATGCTTATATTTTTATTTGTTTGCTTTGGTCTTTTCTTGTTTTGAATTTGTCAGCAGCTAATGACTAATACATTGAAACTGAAAATTACAAATTCAGGATTATTTTAATAGCATTGCTTTACATTATTAACACATGTGTTTTCAAAATTATTTTTCTGACTTGTAAAAAGCTTGTAAAGTGCTGAGATCATTCACAAATGATCTATGGAACCTATTTATTTAAATAAGATTGCTATGAAATAGTTTAAGATCTAAACTGTGGGAATGAAAAAAATTATAAAGACTTTCAGTAAGGAATTATTATTCTCTATTGTTCTTAAAGAGACAGACCAATGAAGATCTTAATTAACTTGCTAATAACATTTCCATTGCTGTTCCTTGCAAGTACTCATGTTGCTTATGAGTTAAGCCTTTAGTCTACATATTCATTTCTGTGGGGTCTTTTGAACAAGATATAATTCCCAACAGTTTTTAAGTGATTGACCCAGAGAGTAGTGCCGGTCACCATTGCCAACATAAATAAATGGCTTCTGTTGATTCTATATCTAGACAAATAACTTGAATCTGGGTAGGGAAGAAAATCATACTAGAAGTGAAACTGAGCCTATGCTCTAAGGCTCCATCTATCTTTCAAGATGCGATTCATATTGCAAGCTCTGCTAAACTGTTGTTGTATATAGAATAGCTTTGATGATCCAAATGTTTTCCCAAAACATGATGGAAGGCTTGTGGGCTAAAGTATTTTTATTTCCTGCACAAAGCTGAAATATCTTGCAGTTTTGTTGTTTGCAGTTATGTTACAATGTCAGCATTGGGTGAATTGGATGGTTGAAAATAAACCATCTACATAATATTTTCCTTGATTCTGTAACTCAAGCTATTCTAAGATAAAGTATACCAGATAAACCCTAACCATTAAGGCCAGAAGAATCAGGTTGAACAAAGCTTCTGTAAATCTTATTACTGAGTGCTTAGCAAATTAGCATTTCTTTTACTCAGTGCATCTGTAATCATTATATATTTACTCAATACAACTTAAGCCTATTCTAACCCATAGAACCTGATAGTCTTAATCGTATATCATTTATTAATATATATTAAAGTTTTTAGTGCTTGGGTGCCAATCCAGTTCCATAATATTTTTCTGCTTAAACAAGAGCTTCCTCTTTTAGTTGTTGGCAGGCACTGATTGTCTATTGGAAAGCAGAATAAGAAGTCAGTGATTAGTATTTTCAAAGTAAATAGTTCTTATGCAAAGGTTCATGCTCTTATCCTTGGTGACACTTTATCCAGAAATGGAAGCTTATTCCCATGCAAGTGGTTCATGGTTATATTAAATTACATATGTCATAATTTGATATTTTATTATACCATGGTGAAATTTTATGTACATTTCCAAGGAATGAAACCCCATCTTAAAACAGTGACACATATTGTCCAGATCAGGTGGCCAGTAAAGCAGGGTGATATAGGAATAAATCCAAGTCTCTTTCATAAGATTGTCTACTATAAAGAAATGTTCGTTATATTTCAAAAATCTTAGTCTACAAATCTTTCAGTAATTCAAACTGTAACCCTATACATACTTGCCTGTGAATAAGCTCTACTTAAAGCAGTTCCAAGTGAAACCCACATTTAATGCAATTCTTGAAATATTTCATTTTCATAACCCAGAATACTTATATTCATAATGCCTAAGCATTATATTGCATCAAACAAGAATAAAAGATCTAGATTTATATAAGATGCAACTGTGTATCTGACTCATCAATAAATGGCATGCTAACAGGCATGCCCTCACCACTTCCTGGTTGGATTACTGCTCTACACAGGGCAGTCCTTGAATACTATCCAGAAACTACATCCTATCCAGAACATGGCAGCATGTATAGTTCTGGCCCTCCACACCAGTACTGGACAAGCTGTCCTGGCTTCCAGTTTATTTCTAGGTGCAATTCAAGATGCTCATTATCAGCTTCAAATCCCCTGAGTGACATGGAACTTGCGGGAATGACTGTCCCTGAGGGTATCAGTGGCTCATTATGCTCCATGCTAATTCCTCTAATCACATGATCCAAAGTGAAATACATGCAACTCACTTTATACTTTAAAGCAGGGCTATCAAACTCGCAGCCCACAGTCCAGATGAGTCACGTGTTGGCCACGCCCATGCCTGGTTTAGTGAAGGTGGGAAAAGTCCTGACATGTCATATGACAATGCTGTGACAATGCAAGTTTGACACCCCTGCTTTAGAGAAATAACCTAAGAGAAAAGCAGAAAAAAATAGAATGCATGATACACATCCATGCACAACACTTTAGTGTGCACAACACATGTGCACACTTAGATAAAAAAAAAAAATACAGGGTCCCCTCCTGAAGTTCTTAAAATCATCTACTGAAATCAGGTTTCATGTGTGAATATAATTTTAATAAAATGGCCACTATTACATTGTTACTATGTTTTTTATGCTTTCCCTTTTCACCTTATATGCTGTTTATAGTTGTACCTTGGTACTCATCGTTAATTGGTTTCAAAGGCACATCAGGAGGTCACCAAATCAAGAAAGGTCTACCAACCTACTATCACATACCTAGGTAGTTTAAAAACTGAGACATCATACTGGAATCCATTTACTGAAGCGTAGAGGTTAAGAAAGTGTAGAATTTAGAAACTCTCTCTGAAAGACATATAACTTGATTAGAGAAGAGTAACTATCGTGAAAAATTTACCCCACCTGCAATAGGGATAGTGTTAATTTGGGGCTGATTGAGACTAAATAACCTCACATACCACACTATACCATTCACAAAAGCCAAGACAGTTAATGTTAACTGCCTCTTCCACCTATAGTGGCCTTGCTACATTTCTTAAGGCAGTCTATCCCTTTTGTCTTGCAAAAAGAATTTAAAATCATTTAAAGAACTTCTAAAATGTGAATCATTCAAAAATATTTAATGTCATTTGACTCCTTACTTCTAACTTTGGTAAGTCCAGAATCAATCAATTAGACTGCAAAAAGTTGCCTAACTCACAACTTACAGCTTCTTATTTAACACAATCTCTGTTACAGGTTACTTAGTTATAGAAAGTCCATCAGGTAAGTTGAGTTTTATACTGTGCCTAGTCTGATGAATTGAAATGTGTGATATATTGGTATACTTATTAGAAAAAGTTCCAAGCTGTGTATAAATCATAAAAGCATGACTAATTGCATGGTAACTGGAGAAATGCTTTGTCTCTCTCTGGGGTGAAGCCTGCATGTCTGTGTTTTAGCTTGGCAAGTAATATAGGGATATTTAACTCCTAGGGGCTTAAAAACCATGTCATTGTGGGAATGAAGTCACTGCTATATTTTATGTATCTAAAGCCCTGCATTGTATAAAATGGTTTCTGTGTGACAAAAGAAACATTATCTGGTGGATTTTAATTGAAGGGTGATTTTACAAATGTGCATAAATATCAAAAGATTTCCTTTAGGAGTAATCACATTTGTAGAACAGTTTGTAGACAACAGTTGCAGACTGTCAAATAAATAGTTTAAAATTTAAGATGGAATTCTGTTATTTCAAAAATGTTCCAAATGTAAACTAAGTCTTTTTAATTGTTTTATATGCATAAAAGTGGTATGTTAACTTTCTAATAGAAATGTCTTTATTTTAAACCCCAAATTATGAATTTTCCTCCTTTATTTCAAGGCCAATAGGCAAGAAACGTTTTCTGCAACATGTTGAAGATCTTTGCACAAATAACAACATCAAGTTTCAGGAAGAATTTTTGGTATGTTAACAACAGTTGTCACAACATGCAGTCTCCACCTGTTTCATGTATCATATTTGATGTACTTTGATCATTAGTATTCAATAAATAGTTTGGTCATATTTGATATTTTCATATGGAAAACAGTGCTTTATACATATTGCATCTCATTCCATGTGATCAGAAGAGTCCATACACTCATCCTCCTTATTCCTGCTACAGAAATCTTTCTCTCATTGCTGCTTGCATTCAAACAAAAAAACAACAACAGCAACAACAAGCTATTCATTCTGTATTTTCTTAAGAAATATTCCTTTTTAGCTGACTTCCCAATTTCTCTGAATATATTCACAGTATGCAGCATAAATGATTCAAGTAAAATCTTTAGTATGTCTTACTCAAGCATAAGTGAAGTATTATGGATCAAAGCCTATTGTCCTTGAAGGCAGATCTGCCGGGAGACTAAAGCCTTGAAGCAATTGGTTGATCACTACTGAGCTAGATTGGCAGGGCATTGGTTATATTGTAAGAAGTGATGTGCTGAAAATTTCTTCCAAATCTCATTATTCCCATTCAGTTTATGGGGGGGGGGTGGAATCCTTCCCTCCCTCTCTTCCATCCTTCCTTCCATCCTTCCTTCCTTCCAGTTTTATGGTTCTTAATACATATTTTATGAGGCTGTTCTGTCATCCACATCCATCCATAATTTCCCTTCAAGCAGACTACAGACTCCTTGATTGTACTTCTATTAAATGTCAGAGGAACTGAAATTTGAAAATTGATTTAGATCAACAAATGTGTGCAGCTTGAAAATTGCAGAGGAAATATAATAAGAAACTACAACTGCCTCTTCCACGATTAATAACGTATTTGCTAATTCTAAGGCAACCTGAAAATGAGATAAAAGATCTGGAGCCTCTTGATACAAATGAAAATCATTGTGAAAAACAAAAATATATTTTGGCACAGTATTAATTGGAAGTGTTTATGCTACTATGCTTCCTGTGTACTTTTTTGCTGAAAATATGAGTAACCTGAAAGTCATAGCAACATATATATTATTTTTTAGGAACTCCCCAAGTTTCTTCCAGATCTTGCATTAACTGATGCTGATCTTCCTTGGAACAGATCTAAAAATCGTTTTCCAAACATCAAACCATGTATGTAGTTGTTTTACTAATTATATTTTTCTGAAATCAATATTTAAATACTGCCATGTCAAAATTGCTTGTATCTTTTTTGATTATACAATCTCATGGATAAAACAATTTCTTTAGTTATTTCCTAAACAAAAATATTTATGTTCAAATCCCAGAATTTTATTTTTGTTATGAAGTAGATGAGTGATGTGAATATATTGTGTCTTCCATTGTACTATCATCTCTGCAACTGTCTATTATATCTCAAGTAAAGAGAAGATATCATAAAGGAAGTCCTCTCGTGGGACTTTCTCAGATTAGGCAGGCAGAGAGTCTATGGATTAGTAGAGAGATCTGAAGCAGCAGATTGTACACTGCAGTTGCAGGACAGGAAATAATATAGCCTCGTGGTTTCTTAGCTTTGTAATATAATCCATCCTAATTATTCTTTTTGGGCTGTGTACTATGGAGTAAAATAAAGTTATCTAAAAGTGCCGGATCCATCTCTGGGTATGCTCACTTTTTCTTTGGAACATGATGATGCTTTCTTAAGATACTTGTAAATGTGTATGTAGCTGATCCAGGAAAGATCAGAGTGAATATATATATAGCAATTTAGAAATCCAGGATAGATTTTATCACAGGAGTCAGGAGTCTGTCTCCCTCTGTAGTCAACACTGCTTCATTTTTCACTTATTAAGAAAAGAAATGCTATTATTATTTTAAGCATTAGCTGTGATGTGAGATGGGGACAAGGCATTCTTTGGTTAATGTAGCCACATTCTGTGCTATTAAGTGTTGAACAGCTGCTCCCACTATCTGCTACTAGTTCGGGAAATATTCTGTGCTCAGGTTGACCTGAGCTAATATGCCTAAAGCAGTAGCAGAATACATACTCAGAGTTTATCTTTTGTTTTTTTGTACATATACTCAAAACGCTATTCTTCTATTGCATTATTTATTAACATATGAATTCAGCCAAGATTCAATTTGATTTTTCAATTTAGTTTAAGTATTCAAAATCAGTTTGAATTAATTTTGTTCAACAATTATATTAAATAAAAGTATCTGTATCCAAGCAGCCCAATGAATCATGAGTTAGATTCAGATACCTGCTTTAATCCAATAATTGAATAGATTCAAATAGGTTATTTAATTAAATCTTCTTCTATTTGAAGCTTTGCATATTTTTTTTATTTCTGCCATTCCAGGATACTTCATACTTAAGTTTTCGCGGGTATCTATATGCAGGTATCTATATGTATGGTATTCAGCTTTGTTCGGGTATTTTCCCATGTCATTATAGTTGGGCTTTTAAAGTTGTAGCGACGTTTTGGCAGAATCTCATCTGCCATCATCAGGCTTGTTTATTGTGTTCGTTTGTGAGTCAGGCTTCACAGCCATTTCTGTTTTAAATTTGGTGCTAGCCTATTGCTGTGTTAGAATGGTTTTATCTTCATCCTGATTGGTTGGGAGTCTTGGTCTGTGTTTATTGGTCTTGGAGTTTGCTGTGTTCTGCTTGATTGGTGTTTCTAATATCTTCTGTCTGTTTTGTGGCTTTTTTTTGGTCTTGATTGGCTGGCAACATTGTGTTTCCTGTATTGGAGGCTTTTAGTGTGGCTTGGCTCTGAGTAAATAGATGGCTATCATTTATTAGGAAGCTATATTTCATCTGGGTGCCTGGTTGGGGTGTGTTTGAGCTGGAGGTATCGGGGGGGGGGGGTGTCTGTTTGTGCCCAGATGTTTGCTTGGCTTGTGGTGTGGAGATTTTTTGTTTGTGAGTGCAGGCTTCCAGATAATTGACAGTCTGGTGGAGTCATCTCTTCTATTCATGCTTTCAGGTCTTTTTTCAATCTCTATGGCTTCTCTGATAATTCTGTAGCTGGGGTTTTCTATAGCAGCTAGGGTTTTGGTGCCATTGAGGTCGATGCTATGACCTGTGGCTTTCATGTGTTGGACTAGTGAGGAAGTGTGTTCCAGCTTTTTTACTGCATTTTTGTGTTCATCCAGGTGGGTACTTATTCTTCTATTGGTCTGTCCGATGTATGTGGCAGGGCATGATGCGCAGGGGACTTCATATATGCCTTGGTTTTCCAGGTCAATCTTATCTTTGGAGTTTCTTAGGATGGCTGCTATATTTCTGTCTGTTTTGAAGGCAGTCTTGATGTGATGCCTGTGTAGCATCTTACTGATTTTGTCTGTAGTACCTCTTATGTAGGGCAGGACAGCTGTTCCATAGGTCTGTTCATCTTCTAGGTCTCCATTATGCCTCAGAATCTCTCACAATGATGATGGAAACGTCTCTACAACTTTAAAAGCACAACTATAATGACGTGGGAAAATACCTGAACAAAGCTGAATACCATATACATACATACATACATACATACATACATACATACATACATACATACATACGGTATTCAGTTTTGTTTGGGTATTTTCCCACGTCATTGTAGTTGTGCTTTTAAAGTTGTAGCAACGTTTCGGCAGAATCTCATCTGCCATCATCAGGCTTCTGTATTGTATCATATTTATATTTATGACAAACACAATACAGAAGCCTGATGATGGCAGATGAGATTCTGCTGAAACGTTGCTACAACTTTAAAAGCACAACTATAATGACGTGGGAAAATACCCGAACAAAGCTGAAGGCCATACACACACACACACACACACACACACACACACACACACACACACACACACACACACAATATATATATATATATATATATATATATATATATATATATATATATATATATATATATATAATAACTTGAGATGGGAAAACCAGAGAGAGAGAGGGAAGGAAGGAAGGAAGGAGGGAGGGAGAGGCGTTGTAAATTAAAATGTTTATCTAAAGTCTTTGTTAATGGGTATATTGCTTGATTCTGTTAAACTCAACAGTGGTTTTAATGGTGAAAAATAAAACTGAAAGAAAAAAAATAAAATTTAATAGATATTATGTATGTATGCATGAATGTATTTATGTAAAGAGATGGCATGTTGTTTCAAGTATGATGTTAGCATATCATCAAATGTCATATTTCCTAAAATGATCTATCTATATGTGCGTGCACCATATGTACATACTGTAGATACACTGACTGTTATCTTCTATCTATCTATATATTCATCCATTGAAACTTTGGAAAGATGCTTTGATTTAATTTCTTTTGCACAGATAATAATAATCGAGTGAAGTTAATGCTTGATGCCTGTGTGCCAGGATCTGATTATATTAATGCCAGCTATGTATCTGTAAGTTTATAACCATTTTAAATTGTAACTGCATTCTTCTCCATGCCACTTCATGATTTAGAAAGAAACATACATTTGTGGGGAAAATGCATGAATTTTTTTTTACTCTCTCCCTGTATTACAATACAGTTACAGACTAACTTCAGTCATCATTATCAGATTTTTATTTTATTCATTCAGTTCATATGGAAAACAAAAATAGCTTATTGAATACCTTGAATTATACTATAATTGTAAATTTCAGTTTTCAAGAAAATGTTCCATGATTGCCTGTTCCACCAGTTCATAGAATATTTTAGTTTCTTCTGCTTTTAAGTGCTAGTATAGTTATCATATTTCAGCTAAACACATAGACTATAGTAGTTGTCTGGTATATTTAAGCTCTTGGAAGCCAAATCCTTCACTTTAAGCTAGGAACAGACCACTTTGGATGCATACAGGAGAAAGATAATCATAGTGGGATATACTGTGAAATTTGTTTTCTTTGTAAGATTCAATCCTGCAAACACTATGTGTGTAGAGATATGCCTATTTTTTTTCTTAGTCCCAAAAATGTATTGTTGATTTGGATTGAAAGTCATTCAAAATAACTAAATAACATATCTCTATTTTTTTTAAGATATGTTGTACTTTTAGCATCTATTTTATGCAACAAAAGAGAATGTATGTGGCTGAGGGTTGAACTATGGAGTTTTTGGTGCTCCCTGAGCTTAATTGTTTGCTTGCAGATGTTTATTACCCAACTAGGTACCATTGGTGTATTACAATTTAGTCTCGAAATCTACTGGATTGGACCAGCTATTGTGCTGTGTTCTTAACCAATGCAATATTTTGAGAATTTGGGAGCTACACTCTCAAATAAAAATCTCTAGATACTTATAGGTCAGTGGTTCACAATTATCTGTGAGCTACTAGTTTTACAATTATGAAACAGATAGCAAGGAAAAGCTATATTAATCTTTATTTCTTGATGAATTCAACTTATGGATGCAAAATATTTGCTTGCATTGTTTGTTGTTCATTGTTGAAAAAACATGAACATGTTTTAAATAACATGTTATACAAAATAGATGCCAGTTACTAATGTAGCTTATCACCATAATGTCAACATGCAATAATATATATTAAATATTTTACTGAATATATAGCTGAATATGGTATTTCCTCTTTTTTCTTTAGCAATGTGTACTAAGTTTCATTTTTATCTTAGGGCTATTTATGTCCAAATGAATTTATTGCTACTCAAGGACCATTACCAGGCACAGTGGGAGATTTCTGGAGAATGGTATGGGAAACAAGAGCAAAAACTGTTGTTATGCTAACTCAGTGTTATGAAAAAGGGCGGGTAAGTTACCAATATACAGATTATAAGTGTATTTGAAGACTCATTATTATTATACATTCATAAAAATAATGATATGATTTTATAAGCCATCATATTGCACCCTGACTGCAGATAAGATGCCATCAATATTGGCCTGAAGATAACATTCCAGTTACTGTCTTTGGAGATATAGTGATTACTAAATTAGCGGAAGATACTCAAATAGACTGGACCATCAGGGATCTAAAAATTGAAAA
Organism: Notechis scutatus; assembly: GCF_049901735.1. Lineage (NCBI taxonomy): Eukaryota > Metazoa > Chordata > Lepidosauria > Squamata > Elapidae > Notechis > Notechis scutatus. The sequence continues at coordinate 41,453,988 of NC_142014.1, forward strand.
GGTAAGAAAAGTCACCTTCGGGTCTGCCATAGATTTTATTTAAACTTCCATATATTCTGTGAAAAATTGTAATTTGTCTGCAGGTATAATGTCTGACAACACGTCTGACTCTTAGGATCATAGCTTACACTTCTTGATTAATAGATCTTGGTTTTTATAATTCCCAATATTGTGATGTCATCAGATTATTTTCTGTAAAGTTAGAAAAAAATAGGTATTCTTTTGCCTTATCCTGCTGTTGTATTATAGTATAAAAACAATAATTATGAAAAAATATTATGAGTGTTTATTTTCTGGGAAATTTAAATCCAAAGAACAAGTTATGAAAGTATATTCATCACTATATTATTTTAACTTGTTGGCATGAAAGAGTAATAAATCAAAAACAGACAAAATGTTCATTACATTACATTACATTACATTACATTACAGTGGGTCATAATGAAGGGGGGGGAATGTCCATTAAATTAAAATATCACTTAGTAATGTGAGGTCAAATTATGCAGAATTATATTGGTTGTGGCTTTTACAGATGCTTTACAATGCCCAATATGTCAGTTCAGTTGTCAATAACTTATGAAAAATATTCAGAAATCTGATATTTAAGAATCAGTAAACTATGTGGCCTCACTTCTATAATATTCCCAGTGATTCTTTGATGTCATTGATTCTCAAATTCTGTATCAAATGCAGTTTGTCCTACTAACAGAATCAGGACAAAATTAATGTTCCATTCCAAGTAATAATTACTTGTTAAACTGCTTATCAGGCTGCTCTAAAAAAAAACAATTTAGGCATTTAGGTGCACAATACATCTTAGATGCCTATCTTCTTGGGTAAGAAATATCTTAATAGAGTGTCACCAAAGAAATCCAATTGTAGTCTATCCCACTATGATGGCCTCTCAAAGGGTAACTAAATACTCCTCTAACTCTTAAAAAAACTATTTTTCTTTGCGTATCTTAACAGCATGGAGATTGTATGATGGTACGTCAGTGTAATTTTACTGCCTGGCCTGAACATGGAGTACCTGAAACAAGTGCATCATTAGTCCACTTTGCAAAGCTGGTTCGAGGCAGCCGATCACATGACAACACACCCATAATTGTTCACTGCAGGTAAGCAGATTTTTAACAGATGGCATCATGTTAAATGACGGGATTAGTTTATTAGAAACAGAAGCAATGGATTGAATTCCAGTATGGAGCACTGAACCTCTGCATAGATCAAGAAGATGGAAATTTGTGGTGAAACCTATTTAATATACAGCAGCAGACATATTCAAGAGTTTAAGTGCATACATCACAGTTTGATAATAGATGCATAATGAATTAGGTATAATACTGTAGCTACCATTATAGTAAAAATCTTAATCCAGAATATAAAATTTACCATAAATCTAGAATTGTACTTAGGTTAAAAAAAGTTCCTTCTGTTTTGATTATATATTATAGATAATACAAAGAATTTACATGATGAAAAGTGATGTATCTCCAATATTTTACTTATCTAAGAATAATTATTTTGCAATAATATTTAATCAAACTATAATCTGTATCATTGTAATCATGATTTTTCCATTAAGAGTGTCAATGTTTCCATGTTTGTTTCACCTCTACTTCTTATAGTGCTGGAGTTGGAAGAACAGGAGTGTACATTGCCCTTGACCATTTAATACAGCATATAAATGACCATGATTTTGTGGATGTCTATGGACTTGTAGCTGAACTAAGAAGTGAAAGAATGTGCATGGTACAGAATCTGGTAAGATGTTTTAAGATACATGCAATGGCTCAGTTCTCAGATTGCAAGTGATTTCTCAGAGTATAAGTAACTCTTGTTTTTCTCCTTCCTTCTCTCTCCCCTCTCCCCCTCTCTCTCTCCCTCCCTCTCTCTCCCTCTCCCCCCCCCACCTGGCATGGGGGAGATATATTATGAGGTAGCCTTATATACATATATCAATTTTATTTGGAATCAATAATGTCACTGAAGTATGAAATAGATATTGGTTTCTATTTAGATCCATCTTTGAAAGTCTTAATGTTTTTAATCCAGTGAAAAAAAGAAAAGCAATAAAAGTCTATATTTCTGAAAGAATGTTAACAATAACTGGTGGCGGTAATGTTGTTATGGTAGGGGAAAGAGCACAGTAGCTCACATGGTTAAAATACTGGGTTGACAATTAGCAAGCCCATGTTCAAGACCCAAGTGCTGCTGTGGGATGGGGTGAGCTTCCGTCGTTCTCTCCAGCTCCTCTACCTAGTGTGCAAACATTAATAGATGAAATAGGTGCCACTTTGGTGGGCACATTAAAGGGACATAAAAGGAGCTCCCAATTGGGCATCCCCAGGGTAATGATGATGTCATTGGCTAATCCTTTCAATCCAGGAGTACCTTAGGGGCTTGCGACATAAATGTGTGCAATTGTAGGAGAGCACTGAAAAGAAAAGAAATCATTTATTGTTAAAGCCAGCACTTAATATAGATAGAGGAAAGAATGACTGACTGAAATATATAGAGATTTTCTCCCAACTTGCTAATGTCCGAAACAACACTCAAAATAATCCTTTGTCAAAGTTGTATGTTCATTGTATTCAGCATATCATAGAAGTAATGAATATATTGCTTGAGGATTGCTTCATATAAAGTGCATTATCTTTAGAAAATATACCTCTGGAGCAAACATGTATTAACTAGAAAGATAAGAAACTGCTTCAACCCTAAAATAATAAGTATTGGATCTTCTGAACCTATGAGCCAATCAGAAGCCACCACTTTGACTTTTTCTCTCCTTGTTTTAATCATACTTGGGGGGAAATAAGTAGGAAACTGAGGATTTTTCCAGGAATGTTCCAGTCAATAAAAGTGCCTTGATTTCACTAAAGTCTCATTCTCTGCTTGCTGGTGCTTGTTCGGTAAATCCAAGAAGAGGATAGATCGCATTATGACAAACCATGCCAAACCCAGGTTGCAAGATGATTAGACCTGATTTGAAATCCAAGAGGATGTGCTATGTTAAAATACTGTATATTAAAACATAGCACTGCTTCTTGGATCTCAAATCAGGTCCAATCATCTTGCAACAGCTCTTTGAAGAAAAATATCTCTTCTCTTTTAGACCAACCCTACTATTGACAGCAAATCAGGATCTTGCCATGAGTACTTCCTTAAGGTTTAATGGGTTTGGCATAGTTTTATTTTTATTCACCTGGAAATTCAAATTGGGAGGGCACTGTTCTTATAGTATATCTAGAGGAATGGTTCTCAGAATTTCAGAAATCAACATAAAAATTTCTCCAAGATTACTTTCTTTGAGACTCTGAGACATTATCTTATTCACATATGAACTTACCATTGTAATAAAAACATGGTCCCCTGTTTTTGTTGTCCCATCCTTGTCCTGTGTCTTTCTTCATTATGAAGCAGCTTTGAAGCAGCTGCAATAAGAAGTGTAATAGAATCCTATCTAAGTAGAATGGGCTCCAGAAGTACCCCAAAATATGAACTAGTTGTAAGAATGTTGCTTTTTCTAAAAGTACCCTGAGTATTTAATTCAAAAATTGCCTCAGAACAAGTTCAGGTTAGCATCAAGATATCTCTGAATAAAGCTTAACTATTTTAAATTTTCATACTTTCTAGGCACAGTACATATTTTTACATCAGTGTGTTCTGGATTTGCTGACAATCAAGAACAATCAGCCTATGTGTTTTGTTAACTATTCAGTTTTGCAAAAGATGGATTCTTTGGATGCAATGGAAGGTATATACATGTATTTTATCAAAATTATTTATATTATTTTATTTGATGTTTTTGTTTTTAACTTTTTAATTTTTTGGATAAAATCAAAGGCACCACCTTTGCACAATGACTAAATTCATGAAACAGTTTTCTTCCTAACTTAATAGTTTATGTCAGCCAGAAGTACTTTCTTATTCAGAAGCTTCTTATCTTTCAGCCTAATCCTCTTAATAATGGTATTCCCTGGCTTTGCATTTTATTCAGTCACGTCCTTTTGTTCTTGTTCTTTGTGTCTTTTCCACAATATACAGTCTATTACCTTATCATATCATTTTTTTCTTTTTTTCACAAAACTGGGAGCAAAAACCCTTCTAGTAAATTTCTTTAAGTGACAACTTTATGATCTGATAAAGTGACAACTTTATGATCTGAATTTTTGGCCATGATATAACTCACCAGTATCCAGATTTCTACTGTTAAGATAATTAAGTATTTCATTGCACTGTTCATGGAATTGTCCCTAGACATATCCTGTCAACTTCCAGATCCAATAAAAATATTTTGCCATTGGGCCCATGATTTTGCCCTTTTATTTTATTGGTGATCTATTGGATACAATTCTTGCCTTGGTTCTGCCAACCTCATTTTTCAGATTATCACCCTATTTTTCCTCTTTGCTTCATTTCTTGTATTTTTACTCAAAACACAAAATGTTTCTTATATACCCTTTGATATCTTTTTATCACTAAGTACTTACACATACTTTTGTTTTAATATAATATAGTGTATATAGTATATAGATATAGAATGTGTATGTGTATGTTTGTGTTAGTCAGTATATAAACTACAAGTTGAAAATAATTAACAAAACTACCATGATGGTTGTTTAAAAAACCAATATGTAGCTTAATCTTCCATTGATAATGGAAGCATAAGAAATCCATGTAATGTATTTTAAATACTTACTAAACTTGTATGTGAAATTTAAAATTAATATGTTCAACCAATATTCTATTTTTTTTCAGGTGATGTGGAACTAGAGTGGGAAGAAACCACTATGTAAATACACAGATGAAAATGCATTCCATTTCAGGAAGCATATGCTTGTGTTCATATTGCTGTTGTTTCACAATAGGGGCCAAACTATATCCCCATCATACAAATGATTATAAACAAAAATATTTTTGTAGAAAAATAAAATTATAATAGTTGTTTTATATTCCATGTGCCTTCACAAATAATATAAATTATTACATTATAATTTTATACAATAAAATTTGATTAGTATAATAAAACTACACAATAAGAACAATCCAGCAATATACATTATAATAAAATACACATTGCAAGAGATTCTCAGTTGTTGGTTTATATTATTTTTCTACTTTTTTCTAACAGTAACTAATATTATATTGTAATCATGATAAACTGCCATCATAATTATATTTTCAGTGCTAATGAGTAATGTAAGCAAAGATATACTATGCATTACATGCATTTCATAAAAATGAGGTACCAGTTATAGTTTCTACCAGTATTACCATATCATATGGATCAACTGGTTGGAAAAGAAAGTCTGTAAATAACTAGGCATCAAGTCATAAAGCATTTAAAAAGATAAAACTAGCCACTTTGATTTGCTTCTGAAAATCTATGGGATAGACAAGGCAGACTATTAATGGGCATTAAGAAGTACAATATGCTTCTGGGAATAACTGCCAACCTATGTTCCGAGCCTGAGTGATCTTTGAAAGCCTTATGTAGACCAAATCGTATTAATCCAAATAAGTAACAATAACAGTACTAGAAAATGAAGAAGCTAAGATGCTCTCGAACTTTAGAATTCAAACAGACGTGCACCTGCCACATAAAACCCCAGATTTTAACATTTGTTGATAAAGACCAAAAACTCTGGATAGTGGACATGTCAGTATTTGACAGCAGAAGAGAAGAAAAAAGAATGGAGAAAATCACAAAATACAAAGACCTGCAAATAGTGAAATAAATAATGGTGAAATAAAGCAAAGAGAGTACCAATATTGTCTGGGCAACTTAGGTACAATCCCAAAACCTCTGGAACACTATTTGAAGACCATCGGCATTGACAAAATCACTCTCAGTCAATTGCAAAAAGTAACTTTACTTGGAACAGCTTACATCCTGCCATGCTCATTTAATATTATTAAACAACAATATCTGCCTGCCCCAGGTCCTAAGGAAGGACTCAATAAGTGGGCAAAAATGCTAAATCCAGTCTAAACACCTGGTTGACTGTGTGACCAGCCTACATAGTTTTAAAATTATAGCCAGATTCCTCTAATTCCCATGAATTCACAGAAAGAGATTATTTCAGAAAAATGTCATTCATTTCTGGAAAAGGGATGATAAAGTTTAATTCAGGAGTTTATGACCAGTCTGCAAAATGTGGTGGTGTTGCACCAAAAACAAATGATGTGTGATGTGGACTCTCGATGCCCAGCTTGTAATTATAAAATTAGAGCAATTTCCAATGTTCCTTTCCAGCTTCCCACTTGCAAAATCAATGGAAAGTTGGCAGGAAGTCAGAAATCACTTCTACTCCTGTCAGTTTTTCACCTGCCTGCACTGTATAGTACCTGCCCATGACATTCCTGGCCCTCGCGGCACCTGCATCCCTATGCTCTGGGGCTCCTGCATACCAACCTGTACCACTCCACCCCTCACATTCCCTAATGCCTGCCCATGGTACTTGGCCACTCTTCCATGGCACCCCTATACATATTGATCTGCTTGCCTATGACCCACCTCTTCCTTAATAACCCATGCAAACAAAGGCTGCAAGATTGCCATTCCTATGGGATGTGGTCATGTGACATGTTTTACAACCTCATTGCTTATCAATGGAAATCCAGGTCCCAAAAATTATCAGATCATAAAGTTGCTGTAACCCAGGGATGTCAAACTCAATTTCATTGATCTGCATCAGGGTTGTGTTTGATCTCAGGGGAGGGGAGGGGCCGAGGTAGGCATGGTCAGCTTGACATCATTTGTGTTGGGGGGCACCTGTGGTGGCCAACTGCTAAGAAAGGACTCCCCTCAGACTCTTTTTCATTCTCATTATAACCTTCCTTCCTTCCTTCCTTCCTTCCTTCCTTCCCTTCCTTCCTTCCTTCCTTCCTTCCTTCCTTCCTTCCTTCCCTTCTTTTTCCTTCCCTCTTCATTCTCCTTTCTTCTTTCCCTTTCTTCCTTATTTTTCCTTTCTTGCTCTCTTTCCATCTTTCCTTCTTTTTCTTTTTCTTTCCTCTTTTTCCTTTCCTGTCCCTTCTTACATGCTCAAATGCAAGAGGGGAAACATTTCTCCTTTTGTTTTGTTTTTAGTTTGTTCCGTTAGCTCTCTGCCAGTGAAAATGGAGCTGGGGGGGCTGCACACGGCCCCACTGAGCCCCATTTTTACTTGCAATGGCCTCCTGCAACTCTCTGCTAACAAAATGGGGCTCGGGGGGGGCTGCATGTGGGCCCCCAGGCCATGTTTTCAGCAGCAACTGCCTCCTGCAGCTCTCTGTCAGCAAAAATGGGGTGGGGTACACATGCCCCCCCCTTAGCTCCATTTTCTGCTGGCAGAGGCACCACAGGCTAGTCCTTTGCTGTTTCCAGGGCAGCCCCAGGGGCGAATCTAAACACCCCACAGGCCTAATCTGGCCCACAGGCCTTGAGTTTCACACCCCTTCTGTAATCCCGATATTCTGTATTCTGATTTTATATGCTGTTTTAATACATAAATTCTATAAACTGCCTAGAACCTGACAACTTTGAAGCAATGAATTAAAATCAATCAGTCAATCAATAATTTAGCTAATTAATTTCAGGTATGCCTACATATGATACACCATTGAAAATAAGTATTGTGTGATATGAAATTGCGTATTGTTGGACTTAGACTGAAAATGCTGATGTTCCTATTTCATTCTCTCATAATTCTCTCTCGATTGCGTGGATCCAGTCACTGCATTTCAACTCAGTTATCATCTCTGTTGGTTATAAAAACAAAATTGGAGAGCAACTACTAGGCACACTCACTTGACCTTCTAGAACAGTGGTCCCCAAACTTTGTGGCTTGGCAGCCCAGCTGAGGGGATGGTGAGGGAAACAGGGCTGTGCAAGTAGCAACCCAGGGCACATACATGTTCGTAGCTCAATTTGCGCAAGCAGCAGGCCAGCATGCTTGCACACACAGCTCGACTTGTACAGGTTGACCTGCATGTATATGTGAAGATTGGTACTATCTTATTCCTCTCCCTCTCTTGAGGGAGGGGGGTTTAATTCTAACATAGATTGATTATTTTACCTCTCTTTCAAACCAATGGTCCTCTCTATCCAAAATGTGGACTTTGCTGTCTTCAAAAGAGTGACCTTTGTCTTTCAAACTTAGCACATAGCACACACTCACAAAGAACGAGACAACGATGGATCTGCATACAGACAGGAGGTTATACAACTTGCCTCGTGATGTAACCAGAACAATCTGGAACTGAACACACTCAAAACCGTAGAAATGGTGGTAGACTTTAGAAGAAACCCTCCCATACTACCACCTCTTACAATACTAGACAACACAGTATCAACAGTAGAGACTTTCAAATTTCTAGGTTCTACTATATCACATGACCTAAAATGGACACCTAACATCAAAAACATCATCAAAAAAGCACAACAAAGAATGTTCTTTCTGCGCCAACTCAGAAAGCTCAAACTGCCCAAGGAGCTGCTGATACAGTTCTACAGAGGAATTATTGAGTCTATCATCTGCACCTCTATAACTGTCTGGTTTGGTTCTGCAACCCAACAGGACAGACACAGACTTCAGAGGATAATTAGGACTGCAGAAAAAACAATTACTACCCACCTGCCTTCAATTGAGGACCTGTATATTGCACGAATCAAAAAGAGGGCTGTGAAATATTTACAGACCCCTCACATCCCAGACATAAACTGTTTCAACTCCTTCCCTCAAAATGATGCTATAGAGCAGGGATCCCCAACCTTTCGACGCCGCTGCCCGGTTCCGACATCAGCTGGGCGCCGCGCGGTACCGGCGTTCAACTGGCGCCGCCATTTTTTTATGACGAAAAGGCGCTTCCGGGTGACGCCACTCGAGCTGAGCGTCATAAAGAGATGGCGCGCAGCGCTCTGGTGAGCTTTTCGGGTAGAAATGGCTTTCTACCGGAAAAGCTCACCGAGCGCTGGCGCCGCCATCTTTTATGATAAACAGCGCTCCGGTGAGCTTTCTACCCGGAAAAGCTCACCAGAAGCGCTTTTTACCAAAAAAGATGGCGGCGCCCAGCAACCAGCGGCCCGGTAAGGGTTGTTCCACGTTCGGTACCGGTCCGCTGGACCGGCGGTTGGGGACCCCTGCTATAGAGTACTGCACACCAGAACAACTAGACACAAGAACAGTTTTTCCCCAAAAGCCATCACTCTGCTAAACAAATAATTTCCTCAACACTGTTCAACTATTTACAAAAGGTACACTACTATTACTGTTAATCTTCTCACCACTCCTTATCACCCATCCCCTCCCACTTGATTGTTTCCTAGTATGATTTGATTGTTGATTGTACCCTATGACTATCATTAAGTGTTATATGTTATGATTCTTGATTCTTAATGAATGTACTTTTTCTTTATGTATACTGAGAGTATTTACACCAAGACAAATTCCTTGTGTGTCCAATCACACTTGGCCAATAAAGTATTCTATTCTATTCTCTTGTAACAGCTTTCTCCAACCTGATCTCTTCCAAAATCTTCAACCTCTGTAACTTCCATTTGTCATGCATACTGGAATTTATAAATATTAAGGTCTATAACATCTGGAAGGTGCTATACTGTGGAAACGCAATTTATTTCCAAATAAACCAAATGAAATATAAAGTATTCATACGTCTCAGGAACATACAATTTAAATATGAATTTGTGTCCTTGTGCTGCTGAATTGTGAGTGAAGGCTATTATCTGTAAATGCAACAAATATATTTTAGCACAGGAAATGTGAATCACTGGAGTTGATGGTATCTAGGAAACTAGCATTTCTTTAAATATTTGCTCTTTATTTTTTTAATGGGAGTTGAAATATTATCTCCTAATCCTGAACAGCTGAAAACTCACCCTCTGATGCTATGAATATTCTTCAGCTTTTATGCAGCACACAGTAACTTCTCAAGAACAGTTGGGTTTTTGAACCAATATATGATTACCTGAGTTTATGTTTGTTTTATCTTTTAAATTCTTGTCATAACACAGGCTTCATATTACTTTTTTCAAAATCATCATATTATGTTGTTTTTTGTATATACTACCATTAGGCAGTTTTGTAAACCATTAAGACACATTCACTATGAAATATATGACGTTATTCAGCCAAAAATAAATGCATCTTCTCTGTGCTTATTTCTCAATTGCTGGGATATACTACTGTATTAGTAAAAGCATCAGTGGAAGTGATATTCAGATATTCTTGACAAATATGATACTTAAAACATTTTTCCATACTTCCTGAGGATAAGGAAGAAAATCTCAAAATCTGTTGAAGGCAGTCTTGGTGACTGGGATCCTGCTTCTCTGTCTGTGGCAATTGTTGGTTTCTTTCTTCCCATAGCCCACTTCGGGTAACAAGGGAGAAAGTAGACAGTTTTTCTTTCCCTTTTTACACCTCATTAATACACATTATTACAGGTAATCCAAAATGTTGCTCAGTTCTTATTCAACTCATCTTAAGAAAGAAATTAGACTCTTGGTGTGGGGTAAAATTATTGCCATTTCTGTTTGCAAGCTATAATTAATAGGAAAGTGAGAAAACAAAACCTTTCTCAATATGAGAGATGGTTACTCAGGTTTACTGTAATGTATGTTTTAGATGTTTTTTTTAAAGGCAGCCTACTCAAAGTGCTGCTTCAGAAACCATATTTCAAATGGCCCTATAAAATGTTTATTGCAGGACAAAGTTATCTACTGTTTAAGAAAAATGTAACAGTATATTTAGCTTTCTGGTTATTTGTAGAAAAAAAAGAGGACTTACCTAAATATGCTTCAAATTAAAAATGCTGTCCATTATCACAGTATGTGGAAAAAAGGAAGATCTCCTGAAGCAAAAATGCATGAACAACTTCTTTTATGGCGATTAACTCAATTTTAAATTCACCTGTCAGTTTAACAGTATAAATTCTCTTTAATACAGAATATGAGGAAGAGGTGATATCCACAGCTGTTCATATGCTTGGTAAGTCATTTTATGCAGCTCCTGTTTCATTGCACTCATCGAAAACACGTGTTCTTCATTTATTATGCATCTACATTCAAGTATCTGATAAATTTCTCGGGGATATTTTTTTTAGTTGCAGTTAATACAGATTTTCAGAATCAAATATTACTAACCTTGTGGTTCCAGGAAATGTGTTTTACTTTGATAAGCTTTGTCAGGTTTCCTGATATTTGACCAATTTGACTTAGAATGATTGATTCTGTGTTGCAAATGAATGTAGAATTTTGTAGAAATATATGTCATTAAAAAACTGTTAGCACAGTTCCTCTCTGCCTCTTCAGAATCTAGTGTTTAATAGTGTGAAACTGAGCAGCCATTCACAATGATATGAGATCTCCTGCTTGTGCAGAGGCTTGGACAAGGTCCCTTCCAACCTTATTATTCTATACCTTCAACTGCTTGCATTCTCATTATATGTCCTGCTGGCCACAATTTTATATAGAAGATCTTCAATTATTTTGATTTTAGTTTTGGTTTATATATGTTTATTACCAGTAAAGTTTTTCCATACAATAAAAAACAGAATAAAAAGAAATAAAAAAAAAGTGCAACAAATAAAAATAGAAAAGAACTAAAGTTAATAAATATAGTGACTTCTCACCTTCTTTTAAACATATAGTTACAATGTTATAATCACTCCTCTCTCTTAGATATTATACACTAAGTTCCATCAGCCCATCAATTAGTCCAAGTCTATCTTAATCTTCTAAATGATATATCATTTCACTTTTTTCTCTTTCAGCAAAAAGTCCATAAAAGTTTTTTGATCTTTCAAAAAAAGTTTTTGTTGTTTTTTTCTGACCAAACAAGCCAATCTTGGAATTTCTGCAAATTCTAACGTTTTCACAATCAATCCCAGTGGATTTTATTGTTCTTCCATCATTATGCATACAGTAAGCTTGCTGCAGTTACCATATATAATATAAATTTGCCATGAGCCCTAGACTTTGATTTTAAATCCTATATTTCATTTTATCTATTAAAAAAAAGTTCCCTTCTAAAGTAAATACTGAACTTTTTTATTTAGCATCCTTCTTCCTATTCCACAGAATATTGATATAACATTGGAATTATTTCTTATACTGGACTAAAAATATCTTGTAAAAAACATTTTCTTGCAAGACATGTCACAAATAACTCTGAATTAGGCCCTGTTAAATTTTATAGGGGGAAAAAGTTCATAAGATATTATGAACAAAATAATTTTTTACAAATAGTAAAGTCACAAACAGTAAGTTTCTTCCCTCCCACCACCTCTTACCCACATATAAGGATTTTCTCCTTCAAGATGATCATTCTATTCACACGGCACACTAAGCTATTTAAAAAGGTTAACATGGATGTGTATGTTGCCATGCTACAGTACCTCCGATGTGGCTCTCTGATTACAGTGGTGGTATTCAAAGGCTGAGCATATTGTCTGAACCAGGGATAATTTCTTTTCCCATTTAGCAGTAACCAAAATGTGAAACTAAACCCTTTTTAATGTTTTAAGGTTTTTGTTTTAATATTTTAATGTTTAAAATTTTAAACTAAAAACCTGAATTTGAATTTGACCAATCTGAATTCTAAGTGACTGCTAGGTATTTACTCACTAACACAACTGCTTTTAACCTAAAATATTTTCCCCGTGTTTTATTAAAAACTGCATGTTTGCTTTTTCATGGTATGGTGAGTTAAGAACCTACTGTGGAAAAAAAATGACCGATGCATTTTAAATGTTCTTCAGATGTTTCTCTCCAGTCTTTTTACCTTTCATAATCTTTTATAAGTTATTATTATAGATATATCCCTATTAGGTTACAGTACGTGTTGTATGGTCATGCCCAGTTATTAGGGAAAGGCTGTAGTCATATTTCACTGGGACAAATTTCATATCAAAGTCACACATAACAGGAAGCTTGTCCTTACTACTTTCATACCAACATGCAAAAAGATGGCACAGATTTGGCAGAGATTCAAACATTTCTGAATAATCTGAAGGGAGAAGCATCTTCCTACAATTTGCTATAGAAAGTTATTGGTTGTTTTTTTTTAAATAAACATGAAACTTATGGCATGTTTCAGGCATTTTGTGGGTGCACAGGTACCTGTGTATGAAAATATATTTGCTCAACGAAAATGGAACCTATGTTAACTAGAAAAATAGGCAAGTTCATTTAATAATAACCAAAATAGTTATTTTTAATAACATTGTTAGGAGCATTTATTATAATTCCAGGGGAATGAAGCTGGGGTTTCTGTCCCCATTTGGGAAAAGCAGCTGCAGCCAGGCAGCAATGCTTCCCACCTAGTCACCCACCCCTTCCCCAAGATTCATGCTTTTTCTCGAAAAGCCATAAAAGTTTACAGCCATAGAAACTAGTGGGAAAATTAATTAATGGATTCATTCATTCAGTCATTCACTCACTCACTCACTCATTCATTCCTCACTCACAGTTTACTACCAAGCATCCATGCTGGTGTCACAGGTGTCTAGATAATTGAGTCACACCCCAGCATTTTTAGGAATATATCAACATCTATAGGTGGTCTCACTTGAGTCAGGCTGTTAGTCTATAAAAGTGTGGGTGAGTTGGAGAGAAAAGCAAAAAGACAACACCCAGCAGCCAAGAAAACAGAAAGCAACATCTGGATTGTACAACGATTACAAGCAATCTAAGAGTTATTACCAAACTATGGTAAGCAGCATATCCTGATGGGATTCCTGCTTAGAGTTTAGCTTAGAGCTTGGCCTGAATCATGGCAGAAACAAGAAAATGGAGCAAACTCACTGAGACAGCACTTCATCTCAATCAGAGCAAGACCTTTTGGAAAAAGATAAAGGCTGTAGCCATTTTATAGACTCTGAGATTTTTGTTATAAAGACTAACCACCAAAGATGTATTTATGTGGCTACATCAACTTGCAAAGCTTAGGAGGGTAGAGTTAATTGAGAACATCAGGAAAGGTATGTGTTATAACAAAATATTTTGTACAGTTGTGGACAAAATAGGAAGAGAAAGGAGTGTTGATATTTCTCTCTGTATATATGCATATGTATAAAGGTAAAGGTTCCCCTCACGCATACGTACTAGTCGTTTCCAGCTCTAGGGGGTAGTGTTCATTTCCTTTACAAAGCCAAAGATGTCTCAGTGGTCATGTGGCTGGCATGACTAAACGCTGAAGATGCACAGAATGCTGTTACCTTCCCACCAAAGTGGTCCCTATTTTTCTGCTTGCATTTTTACATGCTTTCAAACTGCTAAGTTGGCAGAAGCTGGGACAAGTAATGGGAGATCACTCTTTTACATGGTGCTAGGGATTCGAACCACCAAACTTCCAAGCCTTCTGATCGACAAGCTCAGCATCTGAGCTGATTGACAAAGCTGAGCTGATCGACAAGCTCAGCACTGAGCCACTGCGTCCCCTTTAGCCACTGCGTCATGTATATGTACATGTAGGATCATAATCATAATAAATTATCAATAAGAAAGACAAACAAAATGTCTGGATGGTGGCAGTACCTGAAGACAGAAGAAGAGAAAAAACTGGAGATAATCCCAAAATACAAAGATCTGCAAATAGGTGTAGAATGACTATTGCAAATGAAAGCAGATAGTACCAGTAATAATAGATGTCTTGGGTGTAATCCAAAAACATCTGAATCACCGGTTCAACACCATTGGCTTTTGCAATTGCAGTCAATTGCAAAAGGCAGCTTTATTTGGAACAGCTTACATCCTGTGACAATACCTTTAACACCATCAAACATCTGCCTCTCCAGGTCCTTGGGAATAATATGTGGATAAAAATGCCAAATCCAGTCTAAACATCTGGTTGACAGTGCAACTAATTATAACAATAGTGAAATGCTTTAATTGCATTATCTTTCAATAATGCCAATTTGGTAAGCAATTTCAGCTTAACATCTATGGAGATTCTCAGTCATCCAGGTTATGGTTGTCTCAAAAGTGCTTTTTTCAAAAGGCAACTGGACTGTTTTTTCCTTGAGGAAGAAAAAAGCCTTTCACTTCTCATGCAAGAAGCTTCATCAGTTCTGATAGTGGGTGGATAGAAGGATAGGAAAAATAGGAAGGATAAGTAATTCCTTTACATCTTATACACAAATTCTATCATTTCCAGATATTACAGTATTGTCAAAAATGAATTACCAAATTCCTTAAAATCCCAACATGGAGGTCTTCTAATCCAATTATCTGCTCAAGGCAGGAATCCTTATACAGTCCCAGACAAATGATTATCCAATGTTTTCTGGAAAACCTCCAGTGAAGGAGCATCCACAGCTCTGGGAGACAGCCTGTTATACTGATTAATCGTTCTCACCATCAGGAAACACCTCCTTATTTCTAGGTTGAATCACCCTCTGATGAGCTTCTTGTTCCACTTTTGAATGTGATGGAAAATAAATTTGAAGCCATCTTCCCAGTGACAGCTCTTGAAATATTGGAAAACTGTTGTCATGTCTCCCCTAAGCCTTCTCTTCATATATAGATCCCTTAGCCATTCCTTGTATAATTTAGGCTCCAGACCCTTTACCATCTTTGTTGCTCTTCTCTTCACTCTTTTTAGGGTTTCAGCATCTTTTTTGTATCATGGTGACCAGAACTGGATACAGTATTCCAAATGTAGCATGAGTGGTACTATCCCATGACCTTGATGCTATCTCTCTGTTGATGCAGCCTAGGTGTTGGCTTTTTTTTTTTGGCAGCTGCAGCACACCGCTGACTCATACTTAAGCAGTGATCTACCAGGACACCTAGATCCATCTCTGTTACTACAGTTGAGCAAGGGACCTCCTACTTTAAATATTTGGTCTGTCCTGCCTAAGTGCAGGACTTAACTTTTCTCACCATTGAATTGCATCTTGTTGGATAGGATGATCAAATTTGTCAAGATCCTTCTGAATCATGACTCTATCTTCCAAGATGTTGGCAATTCCCCTCAGCTTAGTGTTGTATGTAAATTTGATGAGTTCCCAATCTATCCCTTCATCTAGAGCAGGGGTGTCCAGAATTCTGGGAGTTGAAGTCCACAAGTCTTAAAGTTGCCAAGGTTGGACACCTCTGATCTAGAACATGTATGAAGATGTTGAAGATCACTGAGACCAACACAGAACCTTGAAGTTTCCCATTGCATGCTTCCTCCATGTAGATGGAGATCCATTGAGGACTACACACTAAGGCTGACCAACTTCAAATCCATCTGAAAGTGGTGGTACTACCTATTCCACATTGCTCAATCTTACAAAGGAATAGGCTGCAGTGTAGTTTATCAAATGCCTTACTGATGTCCAAGCATACCATATCCACAGCATTTCCCTGATCCACTAATTATTTATCAACGAATGCAATAAAGTTTGTCCAGTATGTTTTGTTTTAACAAACTCATCCTGGCTTCTAGTAATCACCGTGTTCATTTCTAGATTCTCACAAATCCGCTGCTTATCTTTTCCAGGATTTTCCCAGGTATTGATTGATCTGTAGTTTCCTGGAACCACTTTTTTATCCTTTTTGAAGACTGGAACCACATCAGCATTTTTCAGTACTCTGGCAGTTCCCCATGCTCCAGGAGCTCTGAAAGATAAGGCAGTTTTCTATATCTACTTCAGTTACATGGTTTTTAAAATAATAAACTTAACAATCTGGTACAGGTATGAAAGATAGCTGGGTGTCTTTGGGCATCGTACTTTCTCAGCCAATCCACCTCACAGGGTTGTTTTGTGAGGAAAAAGAGGAAAAGAAATAAGTATGTTCACTACCCTGTTAGTTATTTATAAAGTAATAAAGCTGGGATAAAAAATATAATAAATGGAGAAATAAAATAAACTTATTTTGCACTGATTCATGTCAAAACTCAATTTTATTTGTTTTTTCATTGAATTCACTTTTTAACAACGGACTGAATCAATTAAGAAAATTAAAATAAGCTTCATGGGTCCATAAAAACAATTACATATTTATTAGGATTACAAAATTATTTTCAAGATTTAAACTTTTCAAGAATTCATCAGAAAAACTGTACAAAAGTAAGGCAGTGGAGAAAATAGCAGGAACAATGCAAACAATGGCTTTCATATGATGGTCATTAAACCTATGAGAAAAAGGAAAATTAAATTCGAATAACTCATTTGATTTGAAAAATTAATCCAATATAATTCAGATGTTCTAATCAAACTGAATGAGGTCAAATCAGTTCATTATGTCTGAATTTCTTTAGAAAATGTATTTTACTGCAAATGAAGGAGCATCCAAATCAATTCAGATTATTTGATTCAGTCTGATAGTAGTTTTGACCTTCAAATTCAATTAGTAATCAGTTTATTGCATTGCCCTTAAATCAAAATTCAAACTTTTTTGCACAATCTTATTGATTGTGTGTGTAAATATGGGCTTTGGGACTAAACATATTAGTCACCAACAGGCACTGTAAATATATTATACCTGGGATCTTAACACTGATAACACCACCACTATAACACCACCACTATAATACCAGTTCAAAAAAAAAAAACCCTACAAGATTGGGTCTGTTTAAAGAAAATTATTTTGTATAGGATGTGATTAAGAAAAGAACAGAAATGAAGCAAAATGTTTATTTTTTTCCACTGGATTCCAAGTCATATTGGCCTTGCAAATCCAGTAAGATTCTTGATTTGTAGTAGGGTTGGCTGTGAAGTTCCTGAACTCTTTAACTCAATGTGTTAGATACTTCCTCATGAAATTTAATTTTTAGAATCTGTGCCAGGATAGGTCAACTTACTGAAAAGTAATCTACTATCTCATTCTGGAGATGTCATCACTCGGTAGTGATGAAAATATAACCTGATCTAATAGCACTTCTCAGATTTCTCATATCAGACAACAATACTATAGTTTTTTTTCCAAAAAAATCCTCTTAATTAAACACATTGCATGGCATATGTGTACCTACACAAAACAGCCCCAGGTATTATTGGCCCTTCCTTGAACAAGTAATTTGTCCTCTTCTGTGTTAAGAGCTGAGATACAATTATATACAAGTAATAAAACAGTGCTCCTATTTTGCCTTTCCTAAACTCTTCTCCAGATATGCTGGATATTGACATCAACAATTCCATGTTAGCAGAAATATTTGCCTGGTTGAAGCAATAGTTCAAGATATCTGGAAGGGAGAAGATTGCACTCAAAGGTAGAACTGGATGCCAATATCTCAAGTATATGTTTACATTAGTTGTTCTTCTAAATAAATACTGGTGTCAATTTGACACTGATTGATGTGCTCCATCTGCTCAGTGAGAGCAGTCTTCATGATTATCATTCTGAAGGATAATTTTTTCTTCCACCTCTGAACTTTTGCTTTCCACGCTGAATTAAATGTTATGTTAGTACATAATAATGTGTGAAGGAAATCAGGCCTAGAACTTGTGGGGACCCCGGGGCAGGAACTGGAGCACTGTGTATCTTGGGATGGGAGTCAGATAAGCCTTGCGGGGGGGGCAGGGCAGGTACTTTTCACATTTCAGAACCACCCATTTCCCTCAAAGAGTGACTCTGGGCAATGCACAATAAAATATTGTTGGTTTTGAAAATTTTCATATGGATTATATACTCAGATGGACTTGATTTAAGAGTTTGATGTTGATTGACAAGATCCACTTGCATGAGAGGAGCATTACTCTGTTAATATTCTGAATTGATAAAGACTAAGATTAGACATTAGAGGGCACCAGCTGGCTACTTTAAAAGAAAATTATGACTTTTTAGTGACAGGAAGTTTTTGAATTATTTTTACACTTTACTAGCACCTGCTGGTATAACTACAGAACATTAGGCTCCTTTGAATAAAATTGAAATTGATTTATGGGTGAAATTTTAAAAATACAGCTTACAAGGAGATGGAAGTAATTAATTTACAAATCTTATTAATTCCAAAATCTTATTTCAAATCCATCTGGTCCCTTAGTTTACTTGTAATTTTCCAAAATCAACATTCTAATTGCTCCTTTGCTGTTTATTAAAAACATGCTTTTAAAAAATCCTTAAACTTGTATTTAAACTTCTTAGTGACAGAAAGGAAACTCACTCAGTGTTATAAAATATTGTTCCAAAGGTTTCTAACAACTAAAAAGGAATTAAAAAACAGTTTCTGAAAGTGACTAACAAATGAAGTTCTGGAACTCCTTCCTAAAATGGCTGCTGAACGGCAAGAGGTTTTTTTTTCTTCTTCTCTTACCAATGATCTGCTCATATTGCTGCCAAAGCTAGTTCTCTGGTAGCGCTGCTGCCTGAGCACTTAGGAATTACTCAAGGCAGCTTTTGGACAGTCATGGATCCATCAGGGAAGGGGAGTCTTGAAGATTCCAGTTCCTTGGAGTGTTCAGAAAGTCATTGGTCTTCCCTCTTCCTTTTGGCAGTTTATTTGGCATGCCTGAGTTTTAATTTCACTTTTTGAATTTTCTGTTTTATTCTGCTTTTTACCTTTCAAAGTTGACCATCTGGTTGAATGCTGATTTATTTTAACCTCCTGATGGATCCCAGCTATTCTTTTTTCCCCCTTTGATTTATGATGTTTTGAATAACTTTGTCTGTAGGAAAACACAACATGTCCTTGAATGGTGAAAATGTGTTCATTTGATTTACATGAATCTTGGTCTCTCACCACAGGGTTTCTGAAATTTTAAATTTGCTAAATACTTGGGAGGGTTTTTTTTAAATTTAATCTTGGATCAAAATATCCAGAAAACATATTTCCTGCTTTTTTTTTTCTGCTTCTGTGTCCTTTGTTTCCTGGCTAAGTTACACAGAGAAACAGTGTATCGGATTATGGACAAGCAAGGGTGGCTAATATCCAGAAAAAGACCTTTTGGTAACATGCAATTTTTAGTTGAAAGCTTTTTTTTAAAAAAAAAAAAGTTTGATGAAATGATAATGGCTATAGAAAATCTTCAGATACATATAGTTCTGGATAAATTAGATTCGCAAAAGGAATGTGATTGAAAAGCTGCAAACCATTAGAAAGTCTGGAAAAATATATGGACTATACAGACATAGATCCAACTGAGCTAGTTGCATACCGCTCTCTAAAGTTCAAGCCTGCATTCTTTTACACTAGCAGAAGCCTGAGTGAATGGAGGTGTGTGATCAATTGGATTTTTGGAGGAGGACTGAAGAACTTGTTTTATATTTAATCAGAAACCACTTTCATCTGGATTTTGTTGGGAAAAATAGACCAATTGTGGAGACTGAACTTATTATATTTAATTGGACAACAATTGATGAGAGATGTTATTAAGAAACAAACATGGATATTTGTTCCAGAATGAATTACTCTTAACTGTTGAGATAATTTGGGATAGATAAAATGCTGTGGTAAATTTTCTGCAAGTTGATTACAGTAACAGTTTGTTACAGAGGGTTTTGAAATTTTAACCTTGCCTTTTTATGATTGTTCTTCTTCTTAACTATTTTATGATTAATATAGTATATGGATGACAGTTCAATAATTTGCAAATAGATTTAGTGCTTTAAAAATTTTCTGTTTCATAAGGAGTGGGATTGCAGTAATGTGTTAATCGGTATTCAACTAGGGAAGATAATGTGTATATATGTGTTGAGGTTTTTTTCAATGTCTTGTTTGTTTTACAAATTTTTCTTTTTTATACACTTGTTGGAGTTTTGTATTTTAATTTTTCTCAAAATGAGTTAAAAAAAGAAATTAGGCTAAGCAAACCTTACCCCCTTATAGGTTGCATTAGGGCTGGGATCGGGATCTTGAATGAAGTTCTTCCACCATCAATATTTAACAATATTTAACTTTAGCTGATAACAGTTCCTATAATCTATCCATGGGTGGGAGACATCTGGAGTAAAAGTGGACAATCTCACGATCTTTCCTTATTCTGAACACTCTTTGCCATCCAGTATTATCTACAATATCCTGTCATCAACCTCCCTTGCAATGCTTTTTTCCCATTCCTTTGGGAACATTTAGGGAATCATGAAACCTCCCTAAAAGTCTTCAATGTAATGTTTTTCTAGCATTTATTGCTGGAAAAGAAGGCTGTATCATTTTAAATAGCTTTGAATTTTTAATCATTCAGGTAGGAAAAAATATCTTCATGTCACATTGAATTAATTTCTATATATACACATTTGAAGATAAATGTGTATTAATTATAAGATTAATGTGTTTATTACAATCATTTGATCATAATACCAGACTACAGGTATATTTCGGCAAGGCTTGTAATTCAGATCTACAAACCATAAGCAAAATTGTGAAAACCAAATTGAGTCACCAAACATTTGGGTATGATTAGTACTTCTATGTGCAGAACAAATTTTCTCTATTATACATACTGCTTTTGTGTTTGTTCTTTGCTAGCTTAATATGACTTTTATACTAGTAGTCTGAAATAAGATTCCAAAATACATTTAACAATAAACTTATCTAATCTGTGATATTGATATAATTCAGAAGCTAAAAATCCAGGGCCACCTGCGTGTTCTAAAACTTTTTGAATTACCGGAGTTGTCCTGGACTGTACCGCCATAATTCAATACTCAGATGGACTTAGAAGAACTCAAACTAGAAGAAGAAAAACTAGAACCTTGTGCATAATAAATAATATGAGGAAAATACTACCATATTACTTTTAGACTATTATGACATCATCATCTTGATTTCTACCATCTTGTTGTCTTCTGCAACAAGATAATAGAAAAAGTACAGTCCCCTCTTACCAACTACAAATTATTAGTTTTCTGATTGTAAAGGAACCTCTGCAAATACTATTTACCTCTACATGGATGTTTTCTGAAGTGTC
Organism: Notechis scutatus; assembly: GCF_049901735.1. Lineage (NCBI taxonomy): Eukaryota > Metazoa > Chordata > Lepidosauria > Squamata > Elapidae > Notechis > Notechis scutatus. The sequence continues at coordinate 41,475,831 of NC_142014.1, forward strand.
TTGATCACTTGATCCATCCCTGATCAAAGAAACCCGGGGTCTGATTGAACACCGGGCAATCTGGCATACATGGCACATATATATCTACTGAATGCACATTCACTATATGCCAATAGTCTTATGAATTAGCCCATGATGGATGGATGGATGGATGGATGGTTGGATGGATGGATGGATGGATGATAGAGAAGTATGGCCACCCAAACCAAGCACTGAGACTATGGGCAGTTTACAACAAACCGTAGAAAACCAAACAATGAACAATTCCACATAAGCGCAGAGAATGCTTCATAGACAATCAGAGGTCACATCATACCTACTCCAGAAGTGGAGCAGGTCATCATGACCCAAGTGCCAGAAGAAATAACCAGAGTTTTCTGAAGATCAACAATAAATTGGGGTGGGGTTGCAGTGGTGGTGGTGGTTCCTGAGGACAGGGTGGATCATAGCTGCTAAACAAAGTCTTGTGATAAGGGGATCGGAGGATTGCTCCTTGCCAATCTTCTTGGCAGCATTACCAACCTTATTTTCCCTTTCTACTCTTGGAGCACATCGAATTGATTAGGATCATAGGAATGGTATGCTGAAAGAAAAAGCCAACAATAATGTTGAGCCCAGCAAAGATATTGATTTGCCTCTTTGCAGGTATAATCTTCAGGCTTACTTTGGGGATCTATACTTAGCCTTGGATCCACAAGGATCTACGCCTGTTTGGGATTGAAATTGATTACAGGTAGCCCTTGATTTACAACAGTTCACTTGAAGTTACTAGGGCACTGAAAAAAAGTGAGATGACCATTTTTCACACTTACAATCATTGTGACATGATCAAAATTCAGATGTTTGGCAACTGACTGATACTTATGACGGTCACTGTGTCTCTGAGGTCATGTGATCCCCTTTTGCAACTTTCTGACAAACAGTCCATAGGGGAGCCCAATTCACTTAACAACCAAAGTAACAACTTCAGGGATTCACTTAACAAATGGGGCACAAAAGGTTGCAAAATGGGGCAACATTCATTTAACCAATGTTTCACTCAGCAACAGAAATTTGGGGCTCAACTGTGGTCATAAATCAAGGATTACCTCTACTCCTTCTTTCCTTCACACCCCACACTCTCACACCCAGAGACAAGCAACTCAGCTTTGTCATTCGTTCTCTCCCCACACCGGTTTTGTTTTTTTAATGGCTCATTACTTTATAATATTTTGGGGGGTGGGGTGGGGGTGGGGGAGGAATAGAAGGTGTCAGTTCTGCTCCTCCTTTCCTCCTGGCCCATAACAGTCTCAGGGCTGGCACCTCCAGCTCGCTTTCTGCTCCGCTCCTAGGAGGGTGATGCCTGGCGACAGCTAAAAGTTGGATAGAATTTCAGGGGCTACTATATATAAAGCAGGCCAGGGCTCTTATGTCACCGCGCTAATTAAATTCCGTCGGGCCGCTTCTCCGGCGCGCGCTCTCCGGGCTGCCTGGGCCAGCCCCGCCCCCACCCCCGGGAGGCCCAGAGGCGCCCCGCGAGCCCATCATGATGGACCTTTTCGAATCCGGCTCCTACTTCTTCTACCTGGACGGCGAGAATGGAGCCCTGCAGAGCTTGGACATGGCCGAGGGGTCGCCGCTCTACCCGGGCAGCGACAGCACCCTGTCGCCCTCGTCGTGCCAGGACCAGCTCGCTCCGGAGCCCTGCGGCGGCGGCGGCGGCGGGGGCGGCGAGAGCAGCGGCGAGGAGCAGCACGTGTTGGCGCCGCCGGGCTTCCAGCCCCTGCACTGCCCGGGCCAGTGCCTGATCTGGGCCTGCAAGACGTGCAAGAAGAAAGCGGCGCCCACCGACCGGCGCAAGGCGGCCACACTGCGCGAGAGGAGGCGCCTCAAGAAGATCAACGAGGCCTTCGAGGCGCTCAAGAGGCGGACGGTGGCCAACCCCAACCAGCGGCTGCCCAAGGTGGAGATCCTGCGCAGCGCCATCAGCTACATCGAGAGGCTGCAGGAGCTGCTCCAGCGCCTCGACCAGCAGGACAAAGGCCAGGAGCTGCTCCTGCCCGTTGGCGACGGCAGCGCCGGGGACAACAGCGCTTTCGGCTTCGGCGGCGCCAAGCGCGGGAACGTAAGCGCGGCTCGGCCACGGCCGCTGCCCGGACACCCTTCTCTTCCCTTGGCCTTGGCCAGCCGGGGAAGAGGGCTGGGCGCGGCAGGGGGCGGGGCGGGTGCTTGGAAGTGGTTGGTGATCGCCTTCCCTTCTCCCCCACCTTCCTTCCTTCCCTTCCTTCTCTCTCTCTCTCTCTCTCCCTCCCTCCCTCCATTTTTCTTTTTCTTTCTTTTTCCTTTCTCTCTCTCCCTCTCTTTTTTTTCTCCTCCCTCCCTCCCTCCATTTTTCTCTTTCTTTCTTTTTCCTTTCTCTCTCCCTCCCTCTCTGTCTCCCTTTTTCTTTCTTTCTCCCTCCCTCCCTCCCCTCCCTCCATTTTTCTTTTTCTTTTTTCTTTCTTTCTTTTGTTCATTCACTCTTTCCTTTCTCTCTCTCTCCCTCCCTTTTTCTTTCTTTTTTTCTCCCTCCCTCCCCCATTTTCTTTCTTTCTTTCTTTCTTTCTTTCTTTCTTTCTTTCTTTCTTTCTTTCTTTCTTTCTTTCTTTCTTTCTTTCTTTCTTTCTTTCTTTCTTTCTCCTTCTCTTCCTCCTCCACCTCCTCCTTCTCCTCCTCCCCTCCTCCTTCTCCTTTTCAGATGGCCACCCCCGACTACTTGAGCACCTGCAGCTCCGCCTGGCCGAGCGGCTCTGACCATTCCCGGACGCTGCCGATCAGCGCCAAGGAAGGTAAAGCGCACTTCACGCTGGGCTGGCGGGTTATAGGAGCGCATTTCTCCGCGCATTTCTCATCTAGCTGAGGAATCAGGGCCCCGGCCAGGCATCTGCCCTTCACAGGTTTGGTCCGAATTGGCTCCCAGGACATCCCAAATCCTTACAAATCCTTCGATCGCCACAATTAATAAAATGGAGTGGCTGTTACAGAATGGAAACAGCCTCAGCCAAACGGGATTTTCTGTCGCGTCTGAGAGTTGCAATGAGCATCAGGGAGCAAGCGCCGATTTCAACAGGATAACTAAGTAGCCTAAAATTGTGAGCGGGCTTTTATGTCTAGAATACATTTACACACCGAACGCCGCATCTATTTTCCGTGTAGCTCAGGTCCAGAATCAAAACAAGCGTTTTGTACAGTCAGATCTTTTCTGTTTTTTTTTTTAAGAATCAAGGCAACCGGCATGTTAAAAGCTGGCTCCGAAGGTTAGAACTCTTAAAATAAAATGCCTGTTGGATCCTGGCAGCTTCCGAAAGAGCTGAGCTTTAGCATCGAATGATATCGGTGGAGATTTACAGACGATTTGGAGATAACAGATCCCACTGAATGAAATGGCGAAACTTGGTTTCAAAGGATAAGTTTTGGCCTTTTTGGCCCTAAATTTGATCAGATTAAAATAACCGAAGCGTCTCACACAATTTACTATGGCACGCGTTTTCCTAGACTCCCGGGGTTTTGTAATTCAACGCAGCGAGTTGCACGCTAGCTGCATGTATGGTCACATTCTCACACGTGCATGTAGGGTCACATTGTGCGCTTACATTCTTCCCTGAAAGAAAGCAAAAAACGTTCAGAATTATTTAGGCCAAATCACCCTGGAATGGAACTTGACTCCCAAAGATTTCATAAGGACCTTGAGAACTGCACGGAGGTCATAGGAGTAGCGACCGTTTCTTTTTTGACCACGGCCATTCAGTTCTTGTAAATCACATCCGATTGGGGGCGCACGTGGTGGTGAGATTTTTAGATCCCGAAGGCAGGTGCCGTCATAAAAGTCTGAAAGGTGCTAACCAGCAGAATGAGGGCGATTAAAATACCAGCGGAGGAAGGGATAGGTCTAAGGTTGCACGATGCGGTGGAAAGTTGCCTTTCTCGCTGTTTACTCTCAGTGGGTCCTGGGTCTTAAGGTTTTTCTCTTCTTTCCAAAACAGGAGGGACTCCCTTGGATTCTTCAGCCTCGAGCAGCCTGCGCTGCCTTTCCTCTATCGTGAACAGTATCTCTTCCGAAGATCGCAAAGTACCCAACGGGGAAGAAGTGGTGGAAAAGTAGCGACCCCGGTAGTATGTTTGAAAACGGGCAGTGGAAGTGAACTGCTTCAGTTCGCACTTTGAAGCGAAACTTCGAATTAATTTAATCTTCTGGAAATTCTAGAGGGGATTAAGGAGGAGGGCAGCGCAGCTGAATAAATAAATGTGCACCTTCTTCAGAGGAAGCTTTGCCCCATCCGATAAAGAGAACCGCTCCTCTCTGATTTAAATTCTATTTTTTATTTATCTCTCAACTGTTTTATAATTAATATATTACTTTGTGTTTGGAGAACATCATTGAAATGCTCGTATTCTGTTTGTAGGACGCTTATGATCCCGAGATCTTGGTTTGTGTGTATGTGGGTGTGAGTGTGTACATGTGTGTGTGTGTGTGTGTATAAAATTACAAATATATAATTTTAGTATTTCCCCCTTTTTTAATAGAATATCTATTTAAAATGTGGGATGTGATCTTGTATATAAGAAAATGTAGGTAAACATTCCCAAGACTGTAAAATAAATCTCTTTGTGTACAAAACTCTGTCGAGAATATTTTTCATCTTTCCGTGGGATTCAGTTAACGGGAAGAAAAAGAATAAATGAATGAAAATCTGGAAATTCCTCTTCATCTCCCTTCACCAAGATCGGCATCTATTTTTCCCTTCAAGTGTTACTAGTAAATGGGTAAAAAGAGCCGGAATTCTTAGCGGTTCTTGTCCTTCAGCTCGAAGGAGCTCTGCCTTCGGAAGTTTCTGAGGCAGTTCGGAGATAAATTAGGCATCCAGGAATTTCAGGATCTGTCTGCCGCAGGGATCTCTCAGCTGCTGGAAATACCCTCCCACCCCCTCAATATTTTGACTCTTTAATCCAGGGGTGTCCAACCTTGGCAACTTTAAGACTTGTGGACTTCAACTCCCAGAATTCCTCAGCCAGCAAAGCTGGCTGAGGAATTCTGGGAGTTGAAGTCCACAAGTCTTAAAGTTGCCAAGGTTGGACACCCCTGCTTTAATCCAAAAGTCTACAGACCGCTAAAATCTTTTGAAAGTTCTCAAGCGCGTGAGCGAAGCAGAAGGCGCCCAACAACACACACGCACACACACACACGCACCCTTCATCTTTTGGTAGGTATTCAGTTAGTATAGGGTCAACTGAAATAAATGGTCCGGGAATGGAGATCGGGTGGGCCCTGGGCGTTAACTGGCTGGTTTGATTGCCTTTGGGATCCCTCTGGACAATCGAGCTCCCGGCTTCCCGCCCCCCCAGTCTTTGTCAGAGGCCTCATCTCCTGCTTGTGCCAGAAACGTTTCCAGCAAAATTAAAATATGAATGGCTGGATGAGAGTAACGCCCTTCCGCGCGTTGCTGTAGAGTTTCCTAAAGACCCTCAGGGTTATTTTACTGGGATCGTGTATCAGCGCATATGTGCCAATGTTGAATCGCAGCTTTCATTGTCCACCAGCGCTTAACCTTATCAAAATGTTTGCGTGAGTGCCGCGCCCCTCACTTTTTTTTTTTAATAAGGTGGGGAAGACTTTGGGACGGTCTTCAAAATTTCTGGCCGGGGATTCCGGAGTGTGACAAAAGTTGGCCAAGTTCCTGGGCCCCGCAGCAGAGGTTAAGGGGCAGCGGGAGGCGGAGAGACCGGGACAAACAAGATTCCCCTTCCCAATGAAAGCTCGTAGAAAAAGCAACGACTTCTGAGGCCGTGCAAGACGGCGCTCCAAGCTGCCCCACTTTGTTTATCAAGGGAAGGCAGGGCAGGGAGGGACCGACCACCAAGGAACACCGGCATGGCCGGCGCCTTTCCCTCCCCGGGCGCCCCGCCGGGCTGTGCAAGGAGGAGGATTTCCAGGTTGCGGCTATTGGAGGAGTCGGGCGAAGGTGCGAGCGTCCAGACCTCCTTCGCTTTGCTGCCACTGTTCGCAGGGGAGCCCCTCGGCCCCCTCTTGTGCCTCAGGAGTGGCCGCCTTGGAAGGATTCCTTACTTCGGAGATTTTTTTAAGTTTTTTTTTCTTCCCACGAGTTATTCACAGTTAAACCGGGCGGGGGGGGGGCGGAGTGGGTGACGAGAGGGAGGGAAATCCACGGCAATTTCCTCTACAATAATTCATGTAACTCCCCCCAGCAGCCTGTCGAGAATAACTCGGCGGCTTCCGTTTGCAGATATCGAGGTTTACTTGGGCTTATGGAGCCTGGAAGCAACCTCTGCATTGCAGCCCCTACCTGGCGCGTAGACACACACACACACACACACACACACACACGGAAAAGAAAATTGTCCAGACCTGGTTTGCTAATCCGGAATAAATCATAATGGTTAAAGGAATGATGAAGTATATCATAGGTTTGCACTTGCGCACTTCTTTGGTGGGGAGAAAGTTCACTGAATACTTCCGGTCGTGCTTCCTAGGAAACGCGTCCCGAACTTCAATGCAACGTCCTACCCAAGAGTCCCGAAAGATTTGCAAAAGTGGCCTGGTCTTTATCTAAGATTCGGAAGAGACTAATACGCGGTTCAAAACAAAGAGTTACGCCATTCACACGGACTTCTTGGCGACAGTTAAAAAGGCTTGGAAAATCTTCAGCCTTCAGCTTAAGCACACCCGAACACTTGAAGACGTTTTGGGTAAAGCCACGACCCCACCGCTTTTGTGGTATATCCGTGACTTGCTCTGCAGTCTCCTACATACACATACCCTTTGCTCCTAAGTCTTTGAGTTGTGTACGGCGTTTTGCCCCGTTAGTAAACGTGCTTAGGATTAAACGCGTATATACAAAAAAGTCTGGTTCGTACCAAACGGTGTTTCGTTTTCCTCTACCCTCGTCAGCAAAACAGGGTAATGTGAGAAATTGTTTGGAATAAGGGGGACCTCAAGGTTTCTCATTAAGGAGGAAAAATAATTGTTCATTTCTCTCTCCCTCTACTAAAACCATAGCTGGCTGGAGAATTCTGGGAGTTGAAGTCCACCTGTCTTAAAGTTGCCAAGTTTGGAGACTTCTGGTCTACACTATTGCCCCCAAGATTGATAGGGACAATATGTTGCCTCTGTAAACCGCTTAGAGTGGGCTCTGACCCTCCTGCCACCCCCACCCTCCACACTGCAACCGAAGAAACCCGGGTAGCTTTTGGAATGAAAGTATTTGCATTCAAGGACAATTTTTATTCTCTTAAAGCCAAAGACCACGCATAACGGTGGAAGCACAAAACCAAGAGGGGAAGGCTGGAGAGAGATAAATCTGGCGTTCACTCTTTCCTGCACTTCCTCCAGCAAAAGGGCGGAGGCGGAGGTCTTGAAAAGGGATCCGGGACCTTCTCTGGCGCGCTTTCCTCGAAGTGCTCCCGAATCTTTTTTATTTTATTTATTTATTTGATTTGCCAATTGTTTACAAGATAGTAAGTATAAGTGTATACATAGTTGTGGATACATGAAATGGGTACATATAAGAAAAATAAAAGAATAAGAGAAACAATAGGACAGGGACGGTAGGCACGTTGGTGCGCTTATGCACGCCCCCATCTTCTTTTGGGCGATGGGGACGGAGAGAACAACTGGAGTATAACACCATCAGGACAGGGGAATCCTGGTTCCGCTGGGGAGGGGGACCCAGGGGGGGCAGGTTCCTCATCCCTGGAATGCTTCCAACCACCTTCCACTTTAGGGGTGGGGGAGAAAGAGTGCTGGAGAAGCCAGCAGTTTTCCTCCAGGCTCTCGGAGGCTTTGAGCTGAATGTGAACCTGCTGCTTGTCCGAGTTTGATGTCTAGCCACGACTATAGACAAGGCATCAGATAAAAGGTGTGGACGCACCGAACTAATCTATGGACAATAACATCAGAATATTTCTCTAGGTCGCTGCACCGAGTAACTTTGTAACCAAGCTAGAATTTTTGGGTGAAGTCTACTCTTGATGGAGACACTGCCCTTCCGATGAAGGGACCCTTTGTCTTAGAACTCAGGATGCTGTCTGAGGATGATGGGATCTGTTTATGTTTAGTCAACTTTCCGAATCTGCACTGGAGGGCTAAGAAAAGCGTTCCTGACCCAAACACAGATTTGTGAGCCCCTCAATCTGAAGAGATTGCGATTCCTTTATATCTCATATCCAGAAGAGAATGTGATGAATTCATTCCCATAAGGAATAGGAATTATAATCTTTGTGGTCTTTTTTTCCTACCGCCAAATTTTCAGGACCCAAAACTCAAAGCTTTCGGGTGAGGCTCAGTCTAAAGTTAGTGCCCTATTGTGGTAGAAAGGAATTCTATTAAATTAAAAGGGTTCCATTAATTTTTGGGGGACCTATTCCATTCACTCTATGTAATGGTTAATTTAACGAATGTATGAAACTATGAAGGACGCATCAATATCACTAAATACCATTAATTAATGATTAATTAATTAGCCCCCCCCAGTTGCTCTATTAATGAGATGAGTGGCATAAAAGTGCAATAAAATTAATTGCCTGCATTTAATCTCTTTCAAATCACATTGATTGGCACTTGCCCTAGTCCTGCTCCTGCCTTCTTTGCCTCAGAGGAAGCGCTGCTGTGAGGTCCCGTGAAGGGTGGGAAGAAACCTTTGATTTGGCAGGTGCGCTCACCGGTGGCCCAGTCGGTGGATCCGGAGGTATCGGACAACCTTTTCCCCAGATGAGTAGTCCTAGCGGACTGGGCTATTCAATGAGGAGCCTCGGTGACGCAGTGGTTAGAATGCAGTTACTGCAAGCTACTCCCACTGCAATTTGGCAGATCGAATCCCACCAGGCTCAAGGTTGAGTCAGCCTTCCATCCTTCCGAGGTGGGTAAAATGAGGACCCAAATTGTTGGGGGCAATATGCTGACTCTGTAAACCCCTTTGAGAGGGCTGGAAAGCCCTAAGAAGCGGTATATAAGTGCTTATTGCTCTATCCGGACAAAAGGAATCAGAGCAGAGCAAAGGTCTACGTTCCTATCAGGAAACTCACGTAATCAAGCACCCCCCTTTGTGGATACGCCCGGCAGGTTTCCATAATTCACGGCTTCCTTCCAAACCTTTGATGTTGCAGGTCCGTCGTGAGCGGCGTCCCAGCCCTTAAACAGCAACAGAACGCAGAGAAGGAACTCAAGGTCAGTTCCTTCCGGCTTTTCCACAAAAGCCGGGGAGTTTGGATGCAAAGTGATGTTCCCCGCCGGAGGACTAAGCCGCGGGCCGCCTGACCTCTTCCAGCCGACTGCTTTTGATCTCGCCCAGCCGGAGCCTAAGGCAATGGCTTCTGCAGCTGGTGACCTAGCCTGAGCCCGCCCTTCCCTGGAGCAGGTAGGGCTGGGTTGACATAGGTGCGCAAACTTGGGGAAGGGAGGACCTGGGTGCGGAGGAGTGGGGGATGCCAAGAAGCTGCGGCCCCTCCCCCATTCACTCATTTGGGTGGCTGAAAACTGAGCTCCCCTGGCAAGCATCCCTGTGCTGTCCCAGCCAGTCTATGGGAATTGGATAGTTACTTAGGAATTATGAGCTGTCCCCTTAAGAGAATGCATCATGGTAAATGTAGTTAAAGGTATCCTGGGAAATGTAGTTCATGTCACGTGACCACATCTGTAATCCTTATTGGTCACTAGTTTGACCCTCGATGGGTTGGGGGAGTTTTCCTCTTTCTTTGTCTGAACTCTCTAACTCATGGCGGCTTCTTTCTATCGCTAGGAGATGGGTTAGGAGATAATCATCTTTTACTACAAGGCAGATATACAAAGGATTAGTCATTAAAGAAGAACTTCGTCACAAATGTGAGTTATGAGGATACCTGATGAACCAATAAATGTAATTTGTTATGGACGTCTTGCTGAGTTATCTATCTGCATCTGTACAGCTTCAAATCCACCTCTGTGCAGAAGGCAGAAAAGTCCTGGAGGAGAAGGAAGCGCAGCTGGAGGTTTCCTTGTCTGCTGGGGAATAGCTTTAAGACCAACCCACCTCTCGTTTTTCTAAATCTCGCCTCCAATCTTGGCCACACTACAATGTCAACCATCCCAAGGACTGAGTGACGCAAGCGGAGGGCTCCGATCACAGCTCCACACGGGTACACAGTAAGAGACGATGCATTTGGTCTACACCTGCACTTCGCGTCTCAATTTGACTTAAAACAAAAAACCACCTCTTCTACTTGCATCCAACAACTGAGAAACTTAAAGAGCCGCCTCGGAACTCGCGCTCGCTTCTATTCTGCAAGCTACCGCACAAAGAGACACCGCGGAATCCTCCAGCCTGAAGACATGGGCTTTATCTTTCCTTTTCATCTGACCCGTATTTAAGAAACAGGGCGAGTTCACACAACTCACTTAACTTTATGGTAAACCAATCAGCCCGTTCTCTGGTTCTGTGCATTGTTTGTAACCATACATTAAGGCAGGGGTCCCCAAACCTGCCAGCTTTAAGACTTGTGGACTTCAATTCTGGGAATTGAAGTCCACAAGTCTTAAAGTTGGCAAGTTTGGGGACCTTTGCATTAAGGCATACAGTACATTCGCACAACAAACTTAAAACCACTATGGATCTAGTCAAACTTAGCACGTCGTGTGAATATGGCCACTAGGTATCCCTTGACCGAATTTAGTGTAGTCCCGGGGGAATTGGAAGTGAAATATTTATGGGGAGGAAGTTTCAAGTAACACGTCCTTTAGGAACTACAACGCTTCTCCTAACCCGCTTCCACCGAGTCAAACTCACCTCCGGGCGAGAAAGGTCTCTAAACCCTTCACTCTTCCAGCCGCCGCAGCACTCCAGGCTTTCCTGTCTCTGCCCTGCCGTTTGCCCGAAGATCACTTGCCCTCTTTGGCGTGCCCAAGACATTTCTGGCAGCTGGACCGATAGCGCCCCCCCAAGAGAAGCGCCTTTCCTGTCCCTCAGATGCCTCCGCCGAAGCAGGAGCTGGCGGGAACACGAAGTGGAGGTCCTGCTGGCTGGGGACCTTGAGAAATGTACGCGAAGGATATGTCTATGGGGATTCTCAATCGACCAGTTCACGGCGCTTTTTCCAAAAGGCAACTAGACTTTCTTGGTTCCTTTTTTTTTTCCCCCTTTGAAAACGTTTTTTCTCTCATCCAAGAAGCTTCTTAAGTTCTGACTCAGAATATTCACAACTCTATATTTAGTTAGAACTGAAGAAGTTTATGAATGAATGAATGAATTCTTTATTGGCCAAATGGGATTAGGCACACAAGGAATTCGTCTTGGTGCATCTGTGCTCTCAGTGTACATAAAAAGAAAAGATACATTCATAAAAGAATCGTAAGGTACAACACTTAATGATAGCCATAGGGTACAATAAGCAACCACATAATAGCAGGAAACAGTCAATATAAATCATAAGGATACAAGCGACAAAGTTACAGTCGTACAGTTTACTGGATGGGAGTTTGCTGGATGAGAAGCGAAAGGTTTTCAAAGGAAAAACAAAAACAAGAAAATCCAGTTGCCTTTTGGAAGAAGCATCTTTGGGACAGGACAGATGGAGAAAGTTGCGAAAAGCAAGCCAAGGGTAAGACATTGAAGGGGCTTTCTGTTGTATTCAGGGGTGCGTGGGCAAAAAAGTAAAGGTGCGGCCATTTGTGTGTGTGCGTGCGTGTGTGTTGTGCCATCTCGACTTTTTTGACTACCCCATGCGGACACGCCTGGATGCAACTGATTCCCATCCTATCTATGGCTTAAGTGGAGGAAGACGAGAGGCGCCAGAGCGATGCCGGAGTCTCCACGTCCCGGAGGACGGGGCCTTCTTTCCCGCGGGATCTCCCGCCTCTCAGGGGCCTTCCCGGTTCATAGGCCGAGCATCGCGTACCACACGCGTAGAGTTTTCACCCGAACACTTTCAGCCTAGTCGCGGGGCAAAACGCCCTGCACAAATCTTTACAAGGAGCCAGGCTAAAAGTCCAAAAGCATCAACTTTTGTGCGGAACCTGCACGGAAAGAGGAAGACGTACGTCTACCATTCAACTCACTCCCTTCTTCAACACCCTCCCCTTCTTGAAGATGCTCCGCTGCTTCTTCAATTTGGAGATTCCGACAAAAACAGTGGAATAAACACTTTCGACGTCCATCAGTCCCGGTCAGCGTTGCTTTGGAGTTTGCGTCCAGCAGCAGCCGAGAACCAAAGGCTCTTTTTGGTCCGAAATCCAGTGAGGTCGCATAGAACCAAAGCGGATGAAATCGTTTGAGCTCGAAGACGAATGAATTCGCCAGAATGAACTGTCAGGGAGGAATGTTTGCGGGCCAGAGGATTGAGCCCTGGCTTGGCTTGGCTTAACTTTAACCCTGGTTTAAAGAAAATTTACAACTGCAAAGGCGGAGGCAACTATTTTAACGTGGCACTCGCGAATGGCGCCAGAGACCAAAGTGATGCACCTGATGGGCGGTTGACTTTCAATAGGAGAGGCGCGGTTCCTTGGAAATAGCGCGATTGTGGATTGGCTTAGTCGGTCCCTTTGAGTTTGAGGCAGGGCTCCCCAAACTTGGCAACTTTAAGATTTGTGGACTTCAACTCCCACAAGTCTTAAAGTTGCCAAGTTTGGAGACCTCCGATTAAAGGCAACTTATTCTTGAGTGGACTTCCCTAGCCAGAGAGTTACGTTTCAAGAAACCCGCATAAAGGATCAGACGGCAAGCAAGGAAGCCAGCTTTTACGTCCCCTTAGGAAGAAGCCCCGCTACACAACGAGGGCTTTACGGTCGTGTGGACTAGGATTGTTTGGGAATCGGGTGTTGTGAGAAGAGAGCTGTGATAGTCTCGGGTAGCCCCAAATTAGGAGGAGCCTGGAAGGAGCATTTCAGTTTCATTACCGAGGATAAACTGGGAATCCGAGAGGCCAGGAGAAAAGGAAACGCCAGAAAATGCTTTGTGAAAGGCCCTCGCGTCTAACTGAACTGCCACTGAGGAAAGCCCCCTCCCCGCATTTTCTTTCGCTTTCTCTCCTTTCAGTGAGCCCCCCCCTCCGCCGTCCGGGCACCTGCTCCCAGGATTACGCGATGCAGACCCGCCGTTCAGCTCGGGAATTCCCTTATTGGGAGCAGTGGACGTTCGTCACCCAACCTAAGGCCGTGTGCCATTTGTCAGTGTTGAACGTGCCTCAAGGCTCCTCGGGGTTGTTGTTGTTTTCTGCCACAAATTAGCCCGGCTGCGCCTCTGGCAACCGCTTGTTTTCTTAGGAGGATCCCACGTGACCGGGGCTAAAGGGTCCCGGGACTTTGGCAAGCGCTGCCTGCTAAATGCCTTATCATTACCCACTAATGACCCCTCCCCCCGACGCCCCCTCCCTCTTCTCTTAATTGCCTGGGCCTCCGGGAAGCTTCTATCAAGTTCCTGAAAGGTTGCGGGCCGAGAAATTGCACGCTGGGGGGCGGAGGGGGCACTAGCAGCTGGAACACATCGGTAACGGTGCAAATCCAGCCTTTTCGCCTTTTCACAGAACTGCCTCTTGGCAAAAGGCAAGAAACTGAGAGCGGACGCGGGTGGTGGTGGTGGGGGAAGCGGGGGAGGGCGCAGGAGAAGCTTTGAGCTTGCAAACGACTCGTCTCTTGGAGCTGAAAGGTACCGGGCAGCCCTGGCCCTTCCCAGGACTCCGGGGAAGCATGAACGTCCCTCTGTCCTGCCTGCTCAGGCTCTGAAAGTCACTATAGGGCTGAAGCGCAAGTCAGAATGAAAGTTCTCGGAAGTCCTTTTGGGCTGCGGGTCGCCGCACCCACTAACTCCGGTTTGAATTTGCGCAACAGCCTCTGTTCGACTGTGAGCTGAGCTTCCAGGGGCCTCCTTGCACTTGCCCGCTATCCTTAACATTTCGTTTCCCTCCGGTCCAGAAAGAACAAAATGAAATGTTTTTTTCCTGCTTGGAAAATTGCTAAATGGGTACAATAATAGAAAGTTAAACACGAGGTCTATTGCTATAATCTCTATATTAGTCGGGATAATAGTTGCGTCTTTTTTTAATGGAAGGACCCAGTTCAATTACTAATCAATAGTAAGAGAAGGGGGGAAAAAAACATTGCGATCATTTGCGATGGATTAGTCTTATTAGGATAAACTTTATTTTTAAGGAGCGAGGCGATCGCTTGGCTTTTCTCACAGCCGCCAACCAGTTTCTTCCTTAAGAGCCCCTTTTACCGCGGAGTAGTGTAGCCAGAGGCCAGGGAGGAGTTTTCGGCTACTCTTCGGATTTCCTGGCTTTTGTGTGTGTGTGGTGGTGGTGGTGGTGGGGAATGTGCCGAAGCAACTCCGCGTCGGGCTGCCGGAGTGCGGCCTTGCCTCCCGGTTGCGCTTTTCTGTTTTTCTTGCTGTTGCTGTGATCTTTAAAGTGTTACTAATTGCACCTCCTGGATCCGCCGCGCCTTGGGAAAAGCCAGCGGCCAATCCGCGCCAGAGGAGCGCAGGGCCCCTTGAGAGAGAAGGGGGGGAGGGTCCGGGGGACTCCCCCGAGCAGGGGTCGTGACGGGGCCGCTGGCTGGGCTGCCCACCCGGGATATAAAGAGTCGCGAGCCCCTCGGCCGGTTCCAGAGCGCCGATGCCCCAGCCTCTCCCTGCAGCCCAGCGTTGAGGATGGAAGAGGTGATGGACGGCTGTCCGTTTTCGTCCCCCTTGGGCGGCTTCTTCTACGGCAGCTCGCCCTTCGCCTCTTCCCCCGAGGAGAAAGAAGAGGATCTCGGCCAGAGGACGGTCCCCGCCTCCGCCTCCTTCCGAGACCCTCCGGCGGAGCCTCCCGGGAGCTCGGACGGCGAGGAACATGTCCGCGCCCCGACGGGCCACTCGCAGGCCGGCCCCTGCCTGCTCTGGGCTTGCAAAGCCTGCAAGAAGAAGGCGAGCCCGGGCGACCGGCGCAAGGCGGCCACCCTGCGGGAAAGGCGGCGGCTGAAGAAGGTCAACCAGGCTTTCGAGGCGCTCAAGCGCTGCACCTCGTCCAATGCCGGCCAGCGGCTGCCCAAAGTGGACATCCTGCGCAACGCCATCAGCTACATCGAGAGCCTGCAGGAGCTGCTGCGGGAGCAGGTCCAGCATTTCTACGGGCTGCCGGCGCCCGGCTGCTCCGAGCCTCCCAGTCCCAACTCCAGCTGCTCCGACGGCCTGGTAAGGACGCTCTGCCTGGCCCCGGGGAAGGGACGGTCTGAATCCCGTCCCTCCGGAATGAGAGCAGGGAACGGCGGCGGGCAGGCTCAGAAGGGCTCATTGGGGCGGAGTGGGGTCTGAGAGAAGAACCGCTGCAGCCTCGCCTGCTCCAGTTCGCTCTTTTTTAAAATAGTTGTGATTGTTTTCCGCACCAGCCCAGTTATTTTGAGCTTCCCCGGGATTGAAGCAGGATTTGAAATTCCCAAAGTGCAGCGCAGGGCCTGGTAGGTCGACGCCTGAGCCCAGAGGAAGAGTTTTCTGACTGGAAGCAATTCGGCATATTTGCGAAGGGTTGCAAGGAGGAGCAACTTTAGCGGAACGGGGATGGCCCCTACAGGAACTCCCAGGGGAAGCCAGACCCTTTTCTGAGTCCAGTAGAAATCAATGGTGCTGAGTTGCTTTTCTCTGGCTCTGCCACCACCTTTGCTCATTCCACGTGGTGTGCAAAGCTTTAGTGAGTAGCATATAATTTGACTTGGGAAGGAGCACTTTGCAAGACCACAATCGTTTTATTTCTATGAGTATCTTAATGGGGATTTGGGTGGGGGGGGAGGCATTCTGATAGTTCCTTTTAGCAATTCTTTGAAATGAATTGTTAGCTGCTTGTCCATGTTCTGCAAATGGAAAATGGAGACAAATTTCCAGAGGAGCCTGTTTGTTCTGTGGTTTAGCATGTTCCTGTTAATTGTAATTCTATGTAGGACATAATATCTCTATATGCTGCCTGTAACTACTGCATTATAGGATTATTCATTCGAAATTTATGGCACAGGAAAACTTTATTTTCATATTCTGTTTGCTGGATACATGCTCAAATGTAATTTAGGCACCCTTCCACAATTTTGGCACCCTTCCTAGATACAAAAAGAAGGAAGAGAACAATTATGAGGTTAACCTGTTAAACCTTTTCAATAGATTGAGTTTTGTTCTTGTGTTACAAGTGCATCTTCGAATATTTATCTAATGCAGGGTTTCTCAAGATCGTGTAGATTCCAACTCCAAAGCTGGCAGGGGAATTCTGGGAGGCCACGCATCTTAAAAGTTCCTGAAGTTGAGAAACACTATACAGTATAGTTTAATACTCCCGAGGAAGAGCTGTGAGGTGGCCGTGTAAAAAATAATGGTTGGGAGGGCAAGCTGTATCTTTCAAATGTCCCTGTGAGCAATCTTATCAAAGTCTTCAAACGACTCTGGGAAATTCTTGTACTAATTTCTCTGAGAGTAAATTGCATTGCATCTCACTGCATACATCAATTTCCTGTAATTTTGCACCAATTTCCTTGTTTTCCCAGGGGAGTTCATGAGTGGGGTTAGCTAAATGATCTAGCCAGATCCATCAAGGATTAGAGTCAGATCTCTTGATTTAAAATTCAGGGCCAGTAACCATAAACCTGTTTATTTAAATCTCAGAGCTGTTCTGATTCAAAGCTGGGTAGGTGGTGATTCTAGGTATATTGAGGCTGCAACTGGGGTTTTACGTGATGGGATTTATTCACATTGTCCATTGGTACGATTGCGTTGTTGGCTAAAGTTATAGATCCCTGAAGGCGAGAGCTTGACCCTGAGTCTGTTAAAGTGTTTGCTTAGAAGTTCATGACATCACCAGGTTTCCCTGTTTGAGCTTGAGTGAAACACCAGTTGTGTTTCAGTTTAAGTGCTAAGAAGCTGTCTGCTTCAGTTCTAAAGTGCCTCTGATGGGCCTTGCTCTTAACTGTTTCAAAACCCTTATTCAGAAAACTCATTAGGCCCGGGTGAAGCATGCGAAAAATGCAGAGAGCACAAACAAGCCATAGTAAAGTTTACTTGGTGTTCAACCATGAACACCTCATCTGAAGGCAGTTCCTTCACTCCTTTGTAACACCACTTTGGGAAAGTGTCACCTTCAGATCTTAAATGTTTACATAAGTATATGACCTTTGAGTAGTCCTAGTAAAGTTATGTGCATTAATTTTATGGGTAACTCAGCTACTTTTGCTTAACATGGATGTTCTAGTTATACAATTGTACGTACATATTGATATACCTATGTGTACATTATTATTTTTCAGAAAATGCAGAAATTTCCTTAATAGGAATTTAACATGAGATTATTATAATTCCAACTTTAGATTTAGACCCTGCCCAAAATCAAGATGATTCTGGCTAGATAATTTAAAACAAAACAATAATGCTATATAGAAAATACATGATATTAAATAAAGCATATAAGACCAGATTGTCTGAACTATCATCTATCTATATCTATTATCTAGCATATATTTATCATTTATCAACTATCCATCATTTCCTCCCTCCCTAGCGAAATGCAAAGCGTGCAGTCTAAACAGTGAAAAGACGAGGCATGTCCCAACTTTGACTCTTTGATGAACAAAATGCACATGTAAAAAAACAAGATATGGTCTATATACCACATTGTTTTCAGTTTTCTCTTGAAATGGCAATCATTGATGTGCTTTAGCAAAAAGCCATTTTTTCCTGCTATTCTCCTATTCTTGCCTCAACTCCTGCCAGCCTAGCAGTTTGAGTGCATGCAAATGCGAGTAGATAAATAGGTATCTAGTGTGGATGAACTTGGTTAGTTAGACTATTACACAAAGGAGTTTTCTTGCCATAGCTAGGGTAGTTAAATCTTGGGAAGTGGGCACATAAATATATCGGCTCAGATTCTTGATTCTTGACAAATGTATTTTTTCTTTAATGTACACTGAGAGTATAGGCACCAAGACAAATTCCTTGTGTGTCCAATCACACTTGGCCAATAAATAATTAATTCTGTCTGTCTATCTATCTATCCCGGTCAATAGAGATCCTAACATATAAAAAACCTGAAATGTAATCATTATGCAATAGTAACAATGCTAATTACTATTATTAGTAGTAATATTATCAGAAAACATTATATAGCAGAATCATATCTGATCTGTGCTAGGAAGCTGTTCTTATATAATGATAGCAAAAATCAGAAGCAAACCATAAAGTATTGAAACTGTGAACCCTATTATAAGATTTTAGTTGTTCAAATAACACTAGTGTTTATCATTTGCCAAATATCATTGAATTAATCTAATGTTTTCTTTGGACACAGATGCAAAACAGGAAAAAAAAAAACCCCAGACAAGTTGCACTATATGGCCTGACTGTTATTTTGACTCCCAAGGCAGAAAATCTTACAAATGTTGCCTTCCTTTCTATCATTAAAACATAGCATGTTAAATAATTATTTGTTGCTCTTCCTAATAGCAAAAACCAGCTATCTGAAATTATCACCTCACTTTTTAAATGTTTTGACAAATCTTGTTATGTGTAAAATAATTAAAAACAGAGTCTGTGAACTTGGTGGCGCAGTGGTTAGAATGCAGTACTGCGGGCTACTTCTGCTGACTACTGGCTGCCTGCAATTTGGTAGTTCGAATCTCACCAGGCTCAAGGTGGACTCAGCCTTTCATCCTTCGGAGATTGGTAAAATGAGGACCCAGATTATTGAGGGCAATATGCTGACTCTGTAAAATGCTTAGAGAGGGCTGTAAAGCACTGTGAAGCATATGTAAGTCTAAGTGCTATTGCTTGGAGCCACACTAGATGAAACAACTGCACAGCCAGAAAGCATCCTCTGGGAGACTTCATTGGATTGCATTAAGGCTTGTACTTTTATGCATCCAGATATTCCTGGTATCTGTTCAAGATCATTGTTCTTTCCAGATATTCTGGCAGGTGAAATACAATTGACAGCGCCTTTAATGTATATTAAAGCCCCAATCTCATGAGTTCTTGTCCATTTCAGACTGAATGCAGCAGTCCCCTGTGGTCCAGAAGGAACAGCACTTATAGCAAGAGTTACTGCTCTGATCTCCAAAACGGTAAGGCTCACAGATCTTCACTCACCAAGGATGGCATTAAGAGCATAAAAATGGAGGTACTCAACTGAGTAGAATAATCCAGTAGCTGCTCTGGTAATATCTGGCAGCACATGGTAGACTTTGAAAAGAGAAATTCAGTCACCTCAGATTGGAATGTCTGTTAGCTATCTTTCTCTTGAAAAGTATACAGGGTGGAATACACAAATAATATACAATATTTTATGCAGCTATTATTTCTGAGATCAAGTCCCATAAACAAAAATAGAAGGGACTGAGTATGCTTAGGTGTGAGAAGAAATAATTAAATGATAGCTATTTTCAAATATATGAAATGTTGACACATTAGGGTTAGGTTTTTCTGCTTTCTAAAGCGTATTTTACAGAATTCCTAATCAATTGCTGACCCTTCTGACTAATTGTTCCTAGACCTGTAATACAAAACTTTGGAGGATGTTGGAAAAACTGCTCCAGAGGACAGGCCTGACCAATGGCTTCACATAACAAACAGAATATTCTTTTCCTAAACATTAGTCAAATTTGCTCCAATAATCGTTGGATCTTGTAATGTCAACCATCAGAGTAATTCTAGGCAGTTGAATTGAAATGATTGGAAAGGATGTGCTTCCATGCATTCGCAAAAGCTGACAAATAGCTTGAAGGAGAGATATAACGGATTATCCTTTATTAACGGAGATGGCATACTTAAAGGAACAGGCGCGACACCTGCAATGGCTGGCTGAGATCAACTCATGAAGTAGCATCAAACTTTGATTCTGTATCTCTTTCCACTAAGCGCTGTTTTGTCTTTCCCTCTCAGCCTACCCCTCAGAAGCAAGCGCTACCCTCTCCAGCCTGGACTGCTTATCCAGCATAGTGGATAGAATTTCTTCTTCTGATCAGGAAGAGCTCTTCCCTCAGGACGCGGCTCCCTTTTCTCCTATTGCCAGCCCTGAATCCCAGCCAGCCTCTCCTGAGACCCCTCATTCCAACCTCATCTATCATGTACTTTGAACTGCCTGAGATGTGACACCAGCCGGGCCAATGATTGGGTGCTTCTGTTGATTCCCAGCATCAACAAAGACATGCTCTGTGGAAATATGAAGCTCTTGGAATTCTGGTGGACCAAAAATATGCATACAAAGAAGAAGAAAAAGTCACTTTATTTTGTCCTAGCTTCCCTTTTTAGAAAGCAAATGACATATTTAATCAAGCTACTTTTTAATACTATGTACTCTGATTATATGCTGACCTTTAAATTGTATGATATCACTATCTTAATTATCATAAAGAATAGAAGCCAAATGTGTGGATGTAGATCCACGTTTTGAATTGCTATAAGAAAATACAGGATTAGTTAAATTATATTTCACAAAAGTACTTTTAATAATAAAAATACATTAGCTACATGATCTCTTATTTTTATCTATAATATTATAACATGGTAATATCTAAAAAATAATAACCCAGGATCAATTCTACAACTAGCTAGGACAAAGCAGCGTAGCTCAAAAGGCAGGTGGTTTGGCTTAGCCATGGTGTTATGCTATCTCTGTTTATTTTGATGTTTATTTTACCACTAGGGGGAGACATTTATATTTTCTTAGATAAACCTTGATTCAGGTTTCTGATTACTACTACCACTTTAGACCTACAGTATTGACAAAGATGTGTGGAATGCAATAACATCATGTTTCTGTTAGTCTCTTTTTCTCCTGCAGCCAGGATCTCTCAGCCACTATTAAGCATTAAGTTGCTTTGGTGAGCCTCTGTCATTCTAAATTTAGGAAATCAAAGGGGAAGGCAGTTCTGGTTTATTTGTATAGTTATGCTTTTGATAAGAACAATAAAAAAGTTCACTGACTATTTTTATGTGGAATTCTATTCTATTCTATTCTATTCTATTCTATTCTATTCTGTTCTGTTCTGTTCTGTTCTATTCTATTCTATTCTATTCTATTCTATTCTATTCTATTCTATTCTATTCTATTCTATTCTATGTAAAGTGATCCTTGGCGTAGGATTTGAATGACGAGCAGTTCTTTAATGTGGTATTTCCATTTTTTGAATTCAAAAGACTCGTAGCCTAATGTTTGAAAACACTTTTGATCTCTACGCGGCTCAATGTCTGGAGTATGCTTTTATGTTTTGTGATGGATAGCTGTTCTTCAGAGGCCAGCTGAGTTAGCCTGTGCCAAAAACTGGATGTTATACATACAAACACACATAAACTATGTTGTACTTAGTTGTTCTAAGTTATATTGAGCTGTTGATCCTATGCAACACAATAGTGATGTTAACTGAGTAGTATTTTAATTAATTTTAGTGTTTGATAGAAGAAAAAGAAGTTCACGTTTCAGCCTGATACAACTGTAGCTCTAGGATTTCTACATTCAAATCCCCTTATTTTGCAGCTGGCTCACTCAGTAGTGAATTTAACTGAACATCTACCTATTACAAATGTGTGTGTGTGTGAGAGAGAGAGAGGGAGGGAGAGAGGGGGAGGGAGGGAGGGGGAAAGAGAGAGAGATTCCAGATATCAAATTTTGAACTTTGTGGGGTAACAGATATTTGGGTTTCTCTTCAAGATCATGAAAGGCAGCTGGAATTTGTTAATATAATAGTTTCCGTTAGATTAAAACAGCAACACACTAGAAAAAATACATATTTTCTCAAAACATTCATTATGAAGACCCTTGGCAACTTGTCATTTGTAAGCAGTGTTAGGATCCAAATAGCTTCTCTTGGTCAACAATTTTTTTTGCAGGATCTAACCAGAAGAACTTTTATAGCTAGAATTTCTCAAACTTGGCATCTTTATGAAGTGTGGATCAGTGGTGGGATTCAATTTTTTTTACTACTGGTTCTGTGGGCGTGGCTTGGTGGGTGCTGCAGGGGAAGGATACTGTAAAATCTCCAGTCAGAGGTGGGATTTGCCGGTTCTCCGAACTATTCAAAATTTCCTCTACTGGTTCTCCAGAACTGGTCAGAACCTGCTGAATACTACCACTGGTATGGACTAACTTTCAGGATGGCTGGCTGGGGAATTCTGGGGACTGAAGTTCACATATCCGAAAGTTGCCAAGTTTGAGAAAAACCGCCCTAGCCTCTAATGTATCCACTGTGATTTTATTTTACCTACTATGCTGCGATTGCAGATATATCAATGGATTTATGAGCAACTTAATTTATTATCTCTTTCTTAATTTTTCTTCCTACCACTCAGTTAACTCAGATTATAAAACAATATATATTTTCCTTCAATCACCTCACCATATAGCATTCAACTATTTAAAGGGACATTCCCAATTCGTACAGATTTCTTGCGTTTATCCTTTATCAATTATTTGAAATACAGTACAGTACACCAGAATTCAGAATGTGGAATTTGAGATTTAATTTGCAGGAATGCAGGCATGAAACTGAAATGAGAAAAAAACAACAACAACCTCTTGCTAGCATTAAGAGCAGTTTGATATGCAAAGGATTACAAAGAAGACAGGCTCTCTCAGACTGCCCAGCTATCTACTATGTTGTTTTCATTTGGATTGCTACTCTGAGTAGGACATAATGATCCAAATAATCTCTTCTGGTGTTATGATTATAAGGCAGTGGCATGTTGAAACTGCCACCAAGCCTGTGGAAGGGCCTGTTTAATAAAAGATGGATGCAAATGATTAACCATTTCAAGAAAGGGATATAGAAGTTTGGGATTCATCTACGCTAACCTTGAACAATCTCCAGATAGGTTCTTTCAAAGCCTGATATGTGCGCATTTGGCAATGCAGGAACTTTTTGCATTTTTTTTAGAACAGTTATTTAAAAAGTATTTAGCATTTGAAATTTGAAACTATGATAACAGTATTTTAATGAGTAGTTTTAACTGTGTGACTAAAGCTTGTGCACCTGGAGATTCTAAAGCAAAGCAAAACACAAAACATCTGAAGAAATATTGGACAACTCACATTGGTGGTGACTTAACTGATTAATAATAACTTAGTATGATTACTTCATTAAAATTAATTATATAAAGCAAAATTAACTTTTCAAGATGTTCTTTTTCAGTTTTTTTCAAGTTTTAATAAGAATTGTATTCAGTGGTAGGATTGAAATAATTTAACAACGGGTTCTCTGCACTAATGACTGGCTAGATGTGACTGGGTGGGTGTGGTCAGGGGGTATGACAGCACTCAGTCTCCTGCAGCACTCTGCCCTGCCAAAACGGGGCACGGGTTAATTATAAAATGTGGGCTTTGCTTTGTGACATCCAGAGCTAGTGAGCATGGGGTGTGAATTGCACAGAAAATACACTTTTGTTTGGTTATGAAGAAATATCCCCAAAGTCAGATGTATACTATATGTAGGCTGACTTTTTGCTACACACCTCTCCAGCAAACAGCAAATTTTGAAGCTCCAGGTAAAGAGGATTCATTTTAGGATGAGTAACCATGGTTTGCATGATGGAGGTTCCTAAAGGAATGCTTGGAATCTGTGTTTTAAAGAACATTTGAGGGAGGGGTGCTTGGCACCAATCAAAACACTTTTTGTGAAGCAACTGATCAACAATGACAAAGTAAGCCACGAGTATATGAAAATAAGAGCAAACTCCACTCCCTTCTAGTACTGCTGATGTTACCTAGTTTGGTAATGAAACATCTGCAAGAAAGCCATCAAGCTCAGAGAGCACCAAGGAACCCACAGTTCAACCCTGAGCTACAAATATTCTATCAATAAACACGTTTTGGTTAGAGGAATTCAGAGACTGCATAATATGAGATGGCTCCCAGTGGATTTCATTCTAAATCTTGATATGATTTCTGTAAATAAGGAATGTAGAATTATCATGGCTGAGTCTTTGATCCTTCATACATCAGAAAAATACAAAGCTAAAGAATAAACAAATAAGCAGATTTGAAAAAAGAAAAGGCTCAGGAAAGAAAAAGAGTGAAAATGTAAGAAAGAAAGGAAAAGGAAAACTGAAAAAGACTGTCTTCCAACTTTCTTTTATACAGATATGTAAAAATATATATAAAACTCGTATTCTAATATTAACATTTGTCTACATTATTTCTACAATCCCTTATTTAATCATCAAAGCTCAGATCAACTTTTGATTTCAGTTTCTCACAAAAAGTCCAGTAATGGTTCATATCACTTTAATCACTATTTGTTAATGAAACCACAACTGATTTATTTAATTGCATCAAACTCTAAATAAAACAGGAATGGAAAATCCTAAGCTCAAGTGTAGACCCATGCTTCTCAACTTTGGCAACTTTAAGGTGCATGGACTTCAATTCCTAGAATTCCCCAGGCAGCATGAAGTATGCCCACCTTAAACTTGTCAAGACTGAAAAATGCTGATCTACAGGTAGGGATTTTTCCATTCCTCTTTTATTGTTTCTTTCTTACTTATGAGCAATGATCATGCAAAAATCCCCATTCCCAACTCACCTTAGAGCTGGGGTTTTGGGCCTGGAAGGCAGAGGTGGTATTCAGCAGGTTTTGATTGGTTCTGCAAAACCATTAGTGGAAATTTTGAGTAGTTTGGAGAACCAGAAAATTTCCCCTCTGACTGGCCCCACCCCCATCTATTCTCTTCCTCCCAAGTCCTAGCTGATTGGCTGGGTCTTCTTTGGTTGCTCTGCACAGGAGAATGGAGCTAGAAAGCAAATTAGTGGAGTGGGGAGGGAATGGGATTTTGCAGTATCCTTCCCCTGCCACACCCACCAAACCATGCCCACCAAGCCACACCCACCAAGCCACGCCCACAGAACCGGTAGTAAAAAAATTTGAATCTGCTGGAAGGCCTCCTGCACCACCCTGGAAGCGAAAACGAGGCATCCTGGGAGGGATGGGGCCAGCCAGAGGCGGGATTAACCAGTTCTCTAAACTGGGCAAAAAGTTAACAACTGGTTTGCTTGAACCAGCATGAACTGACTGAATCCCACCTCTGGTTGTATTTCACAAGACTACATGCACCTCTGAAAACATTTTAATAACTTCCCTTTACCTTGTTTAGGTATCGAAATGCATGTTTGGTATAATCATGACCCTAAAATATCGCCGAAATGAACATAGTAACATTTCAAAAATAAAATTAAAAAAAGCACTAATTTATTTTTAAATGTTGCAATGATTTATAAATATAATTCACTTAATATATAGACTCAAGAGCTTCATATTATAAAGGCAGCAAAGGTATGGAGACAGAGAATCCCTTAGAGCAGGGGCATCAAACTCAAGTCATCATGTCCTCGTCATGTGATGTGTCGGGACTTTTTCCCCCTTTGCTAAGGGGGCATGGCCAGTGCTTGACGCATCTGGCCTGTAGGCCAGGAGTTTGACACCCCTGCCTTAGAGAATCAACTCCTCAAAAACAGCCCTCCAGGAAGAGATAAACTAATTTGGTGTTAAAGCTTTGACAATGAAGTTCTAGTCTAGAAAATGACTACGGACTCTATGAAGTATGATCTTCTGTAGCCAAAGCACATATTTAATAATTTTACAAATATTTATATACCCCTCTGCTGCATCCCAAGGGGCTTGTATGACTTACAAAAAATTCTGATCAGCAACAATAATATTCAGTCTATCAATGGCATCTGAAACACGAGCAATATAGACAATATCACTCAACGGTTTGGATAGCAATATAACAAACTCATGTTTATTGCTTTGTTTCCTCTTACTTTGGTTCTGCATAACCCAGAAGCTTGTTCAATATTTATGTTATTTTGGTTTGTGCTAATAATATATTGATCCTACAGGATTTTACTGGTTCACTTGTTTGGAAGTTCCATGATACACTAGGCCACGGATGTCAAACTCGATTGTGTCATGTGACATATCGTGACGTATCATGATGTTTTCTGCCTTTGCTGAGTCGAGGTGGGCGTGGCCTGCAGTTAGATTGAAAGTTCACTAAAAGTCTTAATGCAAACCCAGCTATTTTCTGGGTATAGTAAATAGTTAGCAATGTTAGACTGTAAATAAAGACTGTAGATCCCTGTCTTGAAACACCTGAAGAATATTACATTGAAGACTAACATGTTCATAGAATGAAATAAATACAGAAAAGAAGTTAGCATTTTAAAGGCGAAGCTGAAATTACTTTGGAGATATTTGTCTCTGCCTTTTTTTAAAAAATGATTTCAATCATTAAATTTATACAAGAGGACATCTGCTGGAAAAATCTGATACTACAGTTTATTGTCAAGGAAAAGGCAAACTAATGTAGAATGTTTGTATGTATCTTTGGGTTAATAAGCATTAACCCAGTGGTTCCCAAACTTTTTCAGTCCACCGCCTCCTTGGTGCTACAAATTCATCCTTGGTGCCCCCCATCCAGGGGTAGGATTCAAATTTCTGTGGGCGTGGCCTAATTTGAGGCTTGCTGATCATGTGACTGGGTGGCGTGGCTTGCTGGTCACATGACTGGGTGGGTGTGGCTTGCTGGCCACGTGACTGGCTGGTCATGGCTTGCTGGCTGGGCTTGGCTTGCTGGTCACATGATCTGGTAGGTGTGGTTTGGTAGTCATGTGACTAGCTGGGTGTAGCCAGGTGATTGGCAAACCAAATACAAGTGGTCCTCACTTAATGGCTGGTTGTTTAGCAAGTGTTCTAATTTATGACTGGCCTCCCCAGAGCTACTTGACCTGTTTTTGGAGTTTTGACATCATGCACATACATACACACACACTCCCTTCTAACCCTGCTGGAGCAGGTCATTGGACTAGAATCGGCAAAGCATCTCCAATTAGGTTCTAGCAGTGAATACAATCTAGTCAGAGATGCTTTGCTGATTCTTGTTGATTTATTTTATTTGTATTTATTTAATTTATGTTGCTGAATTGCATTGACATGTGTGTCCCTTCTTTTGCACAGCCCAAAAGCTTTTGTGATTCTTTGCAGCAAAAATTACCCACCTCTGGCTTTGCTCTACTTTTCAAACGTGCCGCCACTGCCATGTTCTAAGTGCTGGCCCTGCAGGTCCACCCCATTGAGCCTGTTCCCTGGAGGGACCTGCCCAAGCAAGTCTGAGTGGAGTGGTGCACCAAGTCAGTGGGGTGAGCCTGAGAGAGGGAAAGAAAGAGAGAGAGAAAGAAGAAAAGAAAAACGGAAAGAAAGAAAAGGACAGACAGAGAAAGAGGGGAGGATGGAAGGAAGGGACAGAAAGAAAAAGAAATAAAGGAGGGAAGGAGGGAGGAGAAAGATAATATTCTAGTCCAATCACCTGCTCCAGCAGGGATAGAAGGGAGTTTGTGTGTGTGTGTGTGTTCTCCTTGTAATTTACCAGTACATTTTGGTTTTCAGAATTGGCACTGTAATACATTGGGGAAAAGTAATTTTTTAGGGTGGAGGTCTGGTCCAATGGATCAAGTTGAAAGCCTCAACAAAATGTGAGAGCTTCCCCATAGTCTTGACCATGTTTTGTCCACAAAACCTTTAATAGAAGCCAAAGAAGTTTCAATGTACTGGCAAAGATGCTGGCAAAGAAGTTTCAATGTAGAAAAGGGCCTCAAGTCTAAACTAGGCCTCATTTCATTCTGATGCATCAGGTCTCTCTCTCTCTCTCTCTCTCTCTCCCTCTCCCTCTCCCTCTCCCTCTCCCCCCTCCCTCCCTCCCTCCCCCTCTTTCTTTGTCTGTTTCTTTTTCTTTCTTTCCCTTTTCTCTTTCGTTTCTTCCTTCTCTCTCTCTCTCTCTCTCTCTCTCTCTCTCTCTCTCTCTCTCTCTCCCTCCCTCAGGCTCACCCCACTGACTTGGTACACTGCTCTGCTTGGACTTGCTTGGGCAGGTCCCTCCGGTGCAGCGGGCACAATGGGGTGGAATGCGAGACCGGCACCTAAAACGCAGCAATGGCGACATGTTTGAAAAGTAGAGCAAAGCCAGACTGGCTTTCCTCTAACTTTCCCGACGTGCCTGCAGGGCCGGCGCCTCCTTTCTCCCACATTTCTCCTCCCCTTTCCTTCCTTTTCTCATTTCCTCACTTGCTTTCTTTTTTTCTATTTTATACCATAATAATGGGTAGATTCTGCCGTGGAAAGAGCTGCTGCACTGGACGACAAGGGGGTAGAGGGAGGTAGCCATCTGCATGCCACCTGTTCCCCCCTGGAGGCTGTCGGACAGAGTGCCAGCACTCCCTGCCACCTCTTAGCACCCCCCTGCGAGCCCCCTTGCCTTTTAGCGCCCCCAAGGCATCCCACCGCCCCCCCAGGGGGTGGTATCGCCCACTTTGGGAACCACTGCATTAAATCAACCTGGAACACATTCTAAATTTTCATTTCTGTAATTTCAAAGAGAAACAGAAACGTGTCAATTGAGTTCCGAAGACCACGATTTAAGTTTTATTAATAAAATGCTATCTTCCAATTTCCCCCAAGTTTTACTTCTTTTGTAAAAAAAAAAGGGGGGGGGTGCTGTTGTTTTCTATATCAGTGGTCCCCAACCTTTTTTGTACCAGGGACCAGTTTCAAGCACAAACACTTTTTCAAGGACCGGGGGAGGAAGAATCCGAGTTTGGTGGTTTGCTTGCAGACGTTTCATTACCTGACTAGGTAACATCTGATGTTGTTACCTAGTCGGGTAATAAAATGTCTGCCAGCAAACCACCAAGTTCAGGAGCGCCTCGGCCCTGCCTCCCTCAGCCCCATCCCTCAGGTGTCTCCCTCCCTCCCTCAGGTGTCTCCCTCCCTCCCTCAGGTGTCTGCCTCGTTCCTCTCTCAGTCGCTCTCTCGCTGCTCCACCAGCCCAGGAAGAAACTGCTTCAAAGAAGCCGGGGTGGTGGTGGCTTTTCCTGTCGCCGCAGCTCCTCCGAAGCGCCCGTCCACCCCCACCCCGTCCGCCTGCGCGTGGTTCAATCCACAGTGCTCCGTTCTGCTTGCCTGCCTGCCTTCTTCGTTTCGGAGCAGCTTCGGCTGATAAAAAGAGGCGAATAGTTATTATTCTCAGCCGAAGCTGCTCCCAAACAACCAGACAGGCAGGCAGGCAGAACGGGGCACTGAATTGAACCGCGCGTGGGCGGGCGCTTCGGAGGAGCTGCGGCGACAGGAAAAGCCACCCCACCCCCCTCCGGCTTCTCTGAAGCAGTTTCTTCCTGGGCTGGTGGAGCAGCGAGAGAGCGACTGAGAGAGGAACGAGGCAGGAGGAAACCGAAGCTGCTGAGCCGGAGAGCAGGACAGGCTTTGGTTGCTTCCTCCCTCCCCTTTTCTCATTTGTGTCCTTGATCCCCGATCCCAGCAGCATTCACCGAAGGCGAAGAAAGCCGCCATTTTTTTTTCTTTGCGGCCCGGTACAGAGTGCTCCACGGACCGGTACCAGTCCGCGGCCCGGTGGTTGAGGACCCCTGTTCTATATAATCTGAGAGCCTTTTTGAATGTCTTTCATCTTTTAACAATGTTGGGGTTTTACGCTCATTTAATTTATATGAGAGGATAGAGGAACTATTCTTTTCTCTCAAGCACTCTGAAGCCCTGCCTCAATGCCTGTCAGAGGCGTTGAAAAAGTCAAAGAGAGGGTCGAAAAAGTCAAGATGGCATATGCATTTTAAAAGAGGAGAACTTCTGCCATGTCCTTGCTGCTACCATACTGACTTCTTTTGAATTCTGCCCTCTGGTGGCTGTTCTTGCTACTCATCTGCCCCGATTTAAAGAAACAAACAAATACATTTATATGCTACCCATCTCACTGTCAGTGTGACTCTTGGCAGCTTACCAAATGATAAAAAGGCAATATAAAAACAGTTAAAATTAATAAGGATTAAAACCAAGAAAATACTGTCTGCTTTTACAAGGAACTAGGAAGATCAGCAAGAATTGATTGAGACAAAATGAAGGACATAATATCCACATACACCTACCTATCACCTTGTAAATATATTTTATTTAGGAATTTTATTTTACCTTTTTTTTAAAAAAAGAATGAAGCATGGAACTAAGAATTCTAAAATGAAACGAATAAAAGAATTGTTAGTACATCTCTATAATTTAAAAAACAAGTGTCATGTAAAAATACAATATAATTTTCATGTATTAATTGTATACAAAATTGCAGCTGAGCATGGTTATCTTTTTAAAAATTTTTTATTGGTTTTTAAAAACAAACATAAACAAACAAAACATAAAAACATCAAGCTATCTTCCATATGTTTACATACAGTGAGCCGGTTGGTTTACAAATTGTTTTGTGCTTCCATTTCGTAGTCCTCAATTACAATTGCATTGCATATAATCTCATATTTTCAATCAAAAATTAAATACCTTAGTATCATTATTAATCAATCATTTGACTATACTTTAATTCATTCATGTTTTACAAGATAACCATAATTTACTTAATTTATTTATAACAGTTCATATTATCACCCCAAATCTATCCTAAAATCATTTTGTAGATATAATAAGAAGTACATCTTTATATATTTATTATTTTCTAAAAGTCTACATATTTCATTACTGTATTTTATTATCTAACCATTGATAGAAAAGATCCCAAATTTTATAAAATTGTTTATCCTCTTGTTCTCTAATTTCAAATGTCAATCTACTCATTTTAGCACATTCCAATATTTTCTTAATGATTTCCTCCTGTGATGATATTTTCTCATTTTTCCAGTTTTTAGCAAGTACAATCCTAGCTGCTGTCAACACATTTACAATCAGGTATTTCAAATCTACTATATATTTCAGGTAAAATTCTCAAAAAAATATCTCTGGTTTCAAATCTATGTTTTTTTGTCATTTTTTCCAACCACATGTGGATTTTAGTCCAATATTTTTTATCATCCGCACAAGTCCACCACATATGGTAATATGAGCCAGGTGTCTGATGACATTTCCAACATTTTTCGGATTTATTCTTGAACATTCTTGCTATTCTTGTTGGGGGAAAATGCCACCTGTAAAACATCTTATACAAATTTTCTTTATATGCTGTTGACATTGTCATTTTATAATTTTGAGACCACAATTTTTGCCATTTCTCTAAATCGATCCCATATCCAAAATTCTTCCCCCAAGCAATCATAGTTTCTTTAACTTGTTCTTCTTCTAATTTAATTTCTATTAAATATCCATACAGTTTTTGAATCACCTTTTCATTAGTACCTGTCAAAATCTTATCTAAATCAGTCAATTTATCATAGAAACCTTCCATTTTAGAATCTTTATAGAGCATGGTTATCTTGAAAGGTAAGAGAATTGCCAGTGACCAAATATGGCTTGTTTCTAAATTAGTAAAAGCTGAATTGAAAGGACTAACTTCTCATTTACTTTTAAAGGGATATCTTTATCTCTTCTAGCACACATCATGATAAAACATCTTTTAATTACATCTTTGTCTACTAGCTCTATGTTCTGAAAAGAATGATAGAGCTCAAATCTCTCCATGGCTTTAAACATTTTGAAGCATTTGTCTGTTAATGTGGGAAATTCCACTGAGCATCCCTCCCAAGCCATCTAGGAACAGGAAGAAAAGCATGTCGGAAGATTTTGTGGCTTCCAGATAAGAGTCAAGTCCGCATCTTTTTTTTTTTTTTTGAGAGAGAGAAAGAAACAAAGCATTGCTTCAAGTTGAGATTAGAGTATTTTTAAGATACAAACTTCAGTTCTTAGTTGAAAATGGTTAGATCTGCACATGATAGAAAAGTAAAAATGGTTTATAATTTATAATTCTATAATCTTTCAAGAACCATCCAACAATTCATCAATGAACAAAATACCTCAATGAGAGACAATATAAGCAGGGTTGATTGTACAAATTTTAGAGTGCCATTCTCTTTTGGAACACTAGATGGCTTTCCTAGCTTTTAATCAGGTGATAATATTTTACAGGGTGCTTGTTATTCTGCCTGCTAAATGATTCTCATTAAAAAGATAAACATGCTTTTTTAAAATTCAAAATATTATTTAATTTGCTTAATTTATTAACTATCCAAAATAAATCTATACCATGATAAATCATAAGTAAAAAAAAAAAAAAGGGGGGGGGGAAATAACAGCCTTCTATACAAGCTTTTTATTCATTACTGTTATTATTTCAAGCCCTCATTCTATTGCATCACATAAATAATTGTAGTAATTAAGATATTTTTAAAATATATTTGTCATTTTGATCATATTACTTTTAGAAGTAATCAGTCCTTTTATTAATAAAATTAAATAAATGTAGATAAGCCACTGATGATGTTATCCATAATAGTTTGGTTTTAATGCATTCTACTTTTAAAAGTAACTAGGCAACCCATGCCCCATAAGGTCATTTCAAAAATATTTCCTAACCTAAACAGAGAAACAGAATTATCATGGATAGGCAAAAAACAAACACATAAACTATGTTGTACTTAGTTGTTCTAAGTTACATTGAGCTGTTGATCCTATGCAACGCAATAGTGATATTAACTGAATAGTATTTTAATTAAATCTAGTGTTTGATAGAAGAAAAATAAATTCACGTTTCAGCCTGATACAACTGTAGCTCTGGAAGGAGAAGCAGCTTCCAACCTCCTGTCAGCTTCCCCTATTAAGTTTCCTATGGGAAGCTGGCAGAAAAAAATAGACATCTTCCTTCCCTTCCCTCTAATAAATGGTCCCTGCTGGGTGTTGGAGGGAGTAAGGGATTGCGAGACTGGCTGGGAAACTGTCGTGGAACATTGAAAATGAAGATCATGTGATGGCAGCAACAGCTCGACAGCACAATAGCAGCCAGTAGCATTGAAACAGCACAACTTCCCCAGATTTCATTCTCTGGGAGTCATGGATCCTGTGTTTCGGACACATTCTGTAAGTTAGCCCATTTGAGATATTGTGCTTAAAAATTTTGTCCTATGATGCACCATTTCACCTAGTTAAAGGATATCATGCTAATAAGAATTTTGTAAGTATACATAGATTTAATATTCCATATTCTGGAAGAACAATAATTATTCATTCCAGCTCAAATAAGATCTGTCAACGTTTAGCAATTTAGTGTCAACTGGTGAGTCGAAACTTTAAAAAAATTGCACTAAAGGCTGGTATTTTTTTAAATTTAAACTCGAACACAATGTAAAAATGCAATCAATGAGTTCTACTTATTTGTGATTGGATAGCTCTGCATCCTTAAATGCCCATTGCTCCCAAATGAAATTCTATGACTCTCTAATTTTGAATTCTTTCCAGCATGGTTGAAAGGTGATTTGCTAATGCAGGCAATCCAGACTTTTTGCTGTCAGAAATTCCCAAACTGGGGCAAATATTCACATTCTGTTAGAAATGTATTATATAACTTTAACGTTTCCTCTATCCACAATGATTCAGTATGATACCCATGACTTGGAAAAAAATGAAATATATAACTGCATAGCCTTTGATCTTCTATTTCTAACTGGTTGTCTGTTGAATATTATATTATAATATCATAATTAATAAATTATATTGATAGTGTATATAAAGCATGTTATTATTTTACTTTTTAAATGTATTTTCGAGTTTATTTGAATTCCAAATGCCAAAGAAATGGTCAGAATATAGAACAATAAGAAAAGATGATAAAGATCGCATTTATCTGATTTTTATCTCATTTACCTGACCTAGGGGCAATACTACATTTTTGGATCTTGTTCCATTATTCTATATGTTCTCTGCTATGTCAATTAATTGTTATTCCATATCTGTTAATTTAATGTCTATAGATTCAATTTCTTTGCTCCAAGACTGGGTACATTTTTGTTAGATTCTTCTTTAGTTCCAATGCAAGAGTTACTCCTTGAATACACTAATTGTTCTTGCTTTCAACATAATTTTTAAGAGGTTGTATTTCTTTCATTACTCTTTCTAGGGGCCATTGTTACTGCAAATCAATAGTGGCCACATTTTCTATTAGTTTGAAGGATTCTGCAAATAGATTCTTTTGTATGCTTTTAAAACTTCTGATGCATCCTTGCTTGACAATTAAATTTGAGGACAATTTATAGTCATGATCAGCTAAAATTATAAATAAATCCAAGAGAAATCGTAGTTTTTAAATAGTCCTCTATTCAGCTTTATAGCAGTAATAATGAGGGTATCTTATAATTGTAATTCACATCCTGCTGAAACCAGATTTCAGTGAGTTTATAGCATAATGTGTGTATGTTAGAATACCAAAAATCGACCACAACCTCATCTTGTATTCTGCAAAATGTGTATTTGGATATTGCAGTGGCTTCCCTGTTGATTCCTTTTCCTTGTCAGATTATTGACCTTCCCCATAACCTCTGTGCATAGTACACTAATCTCCAACCTTCCAGCATTCATCTTTTTGACCTAGAAAGATCAGTATATTTCCAGACAGATCACTGGGCTGCAGACAACCAACCAATTTCCTTTGAAAAATGGCATTAAAAATGATGCTAAAGGATGTCAAATGCCCATTTGTTAATTAAAAGAATTGAAATATATTATTGAAAAGGTTGGAGAAAAGGAACAAGTATATTAGAGACAATGGGTACCATGATACAGATGGGCATTAGATTAATCCAACTGTTAATATATTGGTTAACCATAGTTAAAGATGCCAAGCGAATATGTCACTGTTTTCAAATGGAGAAAAGTGATGATTAGTTTCAATAAGTTTATGAACATTATTGAGGTTTCTAGATTAGTACAGGTGGTCCTTGATTTACAGCCATTTGCTTAGTGACTGTTCACAGCTACAGCTACAGTGACCATCTTTCACACTTATGACCACTGCAGCATCTTCATGATCAAGTGATTAAAATTCAGATGCTTGGCAACTGGTTTGTGTTTATGATGGTTGCAATGTCCCAGGGTCATGTGAACGCCTTTTGTGACCTTCTGACAAGCAAGAAAAGCAAGGAAACCAGGTTTGGTTAACAATGCATTACTAACTTAACAACTGCAGTGATTCACTTAACAACTGTGGCAAGAAAGGTTATAAAATTGGGCAAAATTCAATAATTCTTGCTTAGCAACAAAAATGTTGGGCTCAATTGTGGTCATGAATCAAAGAATGCCTCTACTCACTTAGACCAGGCCTGCACAGTGTACAGCTGATGAGTTGCCTGTGACCTTCCAAGCTGCCTTGTGCAGCCTGCCAGCATTTTGAAAAAAAGGTCAATCAATTCACTGCCAATTCTCTGCTAGGACCAAATAATTAATTCCTGCTCCAAATATTTCTTTGCAGCTTGCAATTATTTTTAATTTATTCTTTTCGCCCATTCATCTCTGCAGTTGTGCAGAGCTACACTAGACCACCGGTTGTTACTGATTTCAAACATCCAGGGGAGGTGGTTGGTATTTGATTCTTTAAATATTTGCCACATGTTGAATTGTCTTCATAGATGGAAGATGGAACCAAAGAGAATCCTTCTTAATCTTATTCAGCAAGTGTGTGTGTGTGTGTGTGTGTGTGTGTGTAAAGCTTCCACGATTTTTGGCCAACTTGATGCTTATTAGAGAGGTTAGGAAGCCGAAAACAATGTTTAGCTAAAACAGCTACTCTAACTGCTTAAAAAAGGAAGTTGCTCTGGAAGGTTTGGAAACTGAACCATCCAAGATTAATTCCTAAATTGCCAATTGAATCAGAGTTGGCAAGCTCAGTGTAATCCCTGTATGTGTCAAACCATGCTTGTATTCAAACAGCTCTTCTGCACTGAGCTATTTGTGGATCAAATACATTACACAAGTGAACCATAAGTGCAGAAATCTGCAAAACTGA
Source organism: Notechis scutatus (assembly GCF_049901735.1). Taxonomy (NCBI): domain Eukaryota; kingdom Metazoa; phylum Chordata; class Lepidosauria; order Squamata; family Elapidae; genus Notechis; species Notechis scutatus. Next base: position 41,511,593 of record NC_142014.1, read on the forward strand.
AGCTGTGTAATCAGAACTGTCCTGCCAACTAAATGATGTACCAACATTTCAAGGAATTCTGCATCAGCTATTTAATATATTGGAGACAGTTGTTTAGTCTGTGAGGAAACGAAGCAGTGAAGTAGCTAGCAGATTGTCTGGGGACAATCTAGATGTTTCTGATCCCACTCTGCCACCTGGCAAACAGATGTCTTTGTAAAGATGAACATGTAAATATGTGAGATACAACATAACATAAAACAGAAAAAAAATATTTTGTGAAGCATTGGGAATTTTAACTTATTACTTGTTTCTCATTGTAAAGTTAGTTAGAAATACAATTGGCTCTGTCTGTTTTTGGAACATATCAGAGAATTTACTTGTTAACATTGTGTTAGAATTTAGGGTTAATATATATGTGAAATTTGGTACTACCTGTGCAGTGAGATTTAAAACAGGTATCTGAAATTAGTGTAATAAGGAAGAACTGAGAAGGGACTATGAGCAAGCAAAAAAAAATGGTAAAGCTGGTTTGAAAGAAGCCTGCCTTTTTTTTGGAAATGGCGCTCATTAACTATCAACAAACATTGCAACAGATGAAGACAGCAGAAGAAGAAGGAGAGGAAGCCATCTTTAATAAATCTCAGAACTCGACCAAGAGGGAAGGAAGAGGGAAAGGAAGAGAAATAAAGGACTTAAGATTTAAAAAACATTTAAGAAAGGGAAAAATAAGGTGCAAAATCAATATAATGATGGTAAACAAAAGGGAAGAGGAAAACGACAGAGAAGGGAAGCCAGTAAGGCAGAGGCTAGAAGAAGGGGGTAGAAAGGTTTGTTGGGAGAAGAAAGAAAGGGAAAAGGTGGAGAAAAGCTACAAAGTTTTGAAATTAAATGGGAAAAAGGAATCTTTTTAGGGATAAAGGATAAGTATAATTTTTGCAAAGAGATTTTGCAAGGTACATAAGATGATATTGTAGTATTGTATTAGAAATAGAAAACTTAAATGGCTTAAGAGTTGATAAGAGATTAAAATGTTGAAATGTTAATAATGATTGGTTTTAAAATTTAATAATATGAGGGGAGATTTAGAATATTGAGCTTTAATTAAAGAGTTTAATAAGATTATGGTATTGATGTTATTATAAAATTTTATTATAGTATTTGTTTTTAATATTTAGATTTATTGTTTAACTATGTATTTAATTATTCTGGATGTATTATGCAGTTAGAATGTACCAAGCAAAATCGGATTGGGTATTGGGTGTTATTTTAAAGATTAACTTGATTAATTTAGTGGGAGATAGAAAGGCATCATACTCTGATTAGTGATTTCAGGAGAAATTTCTTTTTTTTTTTTAATAAGTAATGAGACAAAGGTATAATAAAGAATGGACAAAAGATACAAATATAATGACTCAAATTAAGATGATTAATTAAGATCGAATTAAAAAGAGTGAAATATGGGGAGAAGTTAATATAGAAGACTTAGAATGGTAAATAAAATAAGTAATGATATGTAATATGAGCATGAATACAGTTGAAGTCCATGAAGAAAGAGATACCTGGGTCCAAGTTACTTTCCAAAAAGATTTTTTTATGTTTTGTGTGTTGTGTATATATGTTTTTTTTTTGGGGGGGAGAATTAATGAAACCTTGCAGAAATATAGAATGAGAATAATGGTAACTAAGTCAGAAAGAAATAGATGAAATAATAATAATAAAATGGAATAAGAGTAAAGAGAAATAAAGAGAAAATGGATAAGAGGTTTTTGTATGTTTATATGGAAATGGTTTAAAACAGAATTATAGTTTATCTGACTTGTTAAATTTATAATGGAAAAGGTTTAAATATGTAATGGATAATGATGACTTGTGTGTTTTGAAAATTAATAAAACTTGTTTTTTTTTTTTTTTTAAAAAAGGAGGGACTACATTGATTAGCCTGAGCAAGCAAAGTGTGGCTTTTCACACACTTTCTACAAGTGTGCATCACATAAATACTAATGTTCTAGTTTCAATTTCTTTCTCACGTTTTCTCTTAATTGTTATTTTCTAAGTTTGACCTTAGGTTTAAATGTGGGTGACATCCAAATTTTTTTCAGTGAAAAGACTAGAATAATTTATTATAATCAATGATATACTGGAATAAATAGCATTATTATTCCTTTAGGAATAATAGACACCCAAAGGGAGCTTTTTCAGTGGACCATATAAACAATTATAAATAAAAACAATCCATTTTAAGAACAAAGGAATAATATACTTGCCACTAGCTTTCGGGGGCAATGGCTCTCTCTAACTAGGCAGAAAGAGGGGGAAGAGTGAAGGTGAAGACACTCTTGTGAAGGCTACTGCCAGCTTTCTTCACGGGGCACTTGGTGGTGATGGCTATGTGGAACTCTGGTGATGGTTTTACCTGTGACTAACTTAAACTCTTATCACATTGATCTGACAGTTTAAGTTTGATCAGCTATAAATCCCAATATGGTCTTTCATATTCTCTCTGATCTAGAGATGTTCAGTATATGGTATAAGTATCTATGTGAAAGATGTTTTTGTTTTAATTAAAAATTAAAAACTGCTTGCTAAAAATTGTCATTATGAGTATTTGGACAAGGAAAGCAATCTAATGAGCTAAAGGTATGGAAATTAAATTAAGACATTTTCAGTGTTTAAGGGGACTATGTCACTCCAAAGTTGAGGTCCAGGTTCAAAGATGTGGAAAGAGGAGCATAATAAGAATAAATACAGTTTTCTGTATTCCGAATGTTGATATATCTGAAAGTACGAATACACAATCAACAAATATGATGTAATGTTCTCGTTCTATGCAAGTGACTTTATTACCTAATTTCTTCCAGTGCTTCATAGAAAATCTATTTTCCGTTTTTTCCTTTGTCTTCAGTGTAGTTATAATTTAATGTTCTGTAGATTTCATACCCAAATTTGATGTGAAAAAGCGGAAAGTTTGAATTTCTACATTTTATCTGAAAGAGATGTACTCTAAAGATTGCTAAGCACAATTCACAAATTCTTTAAAATACTCTCAGAAGGAAAATGTGCCATGCTTGGTGTTACATTCGGCTGAGCTGAGCGGGAATCAAAGTTCATTCTCAATGGCTTAGCCGTCTGACAGCGAGCGATATAAAAGCAAGCTGTCAGACCGCGTCAGCTGCTGCTTGTTCCTGTCAGCTGACTCGCACATATAGTGGCTATTGCAGTTACCGCTGCTACAATTAATAGTTAACAGTTAATAGTTAATAAAGGTTGAACTCATCGAGATCATGGACATCATTTGTACCTCACAAAACTTGGATATTTCTGGATGGTATAAGCTTATTATTCGAGAGCAATTGAAACAGGAGAAGAGCATTCTCTGTAAATAATTTATTAAATCTTAAGATTCAAAAATGTTGATATTCATTATTTAGACAAGAGTGACAATATTTACATACTTTCTTTTTTACAACAGCATTTATCTAACTTGTTTTTTCATAATATAAGAGGTTTTTTTAAATACAGAGAAAAAGTTGTATAGTTCTTATGTAATTGATCTGGAAAATGAAACTAGTTTATATGGTCTCTCTCTTGCTGAATATATCTATTCATGCATATATGGTGCATACGTGTGCATATGTGTATAACACACACACTCGCAATGGGTTGATGGAACTGAGCATTAATGTATTTCCATCCTCATCAAAAAGCTATCCTAGAAGTCAATTTGGCATTTTTTTCTAGACTATAGTTTGTTTTAAGTATGATATGCCATAATGCAGGGATGTCAAACTCCAGGCCCGGGAGTTGGATCCGGCCTGCATAGTGCTTAGATTTGGCCTGCGGGGCCACCCTGGAAATAGCGAAGGACTGGCCCGCTGTGCCTCTGCCAGTGAAAACAGAATTCAGGAGAGCCACACGTGGATCCTCCCGAGCTCCGTTTTAACTGGCAGAGGGTTGCAGGAGACAATCACAGCCAAAAACGGAGCTCAGGAGCCCGCTTTCTCTATCAGAGCACTTGTGCACCCCCAACATGAGTGACGTTGAGCTGGTCACACCCACCCAGGCCACAACCACTCCACCCCCCCGAGGTCAAACACAACACTGATGTGACCCTCAATGAAATCGAGTTTGACACACCTGCCATAGTGATTTGATTCAGACAACAGAAAATAATATCATAGGGTTCACAAATCATGTTGCTATACTTTAATCAGAGAAGCCACAGTGTATGAATTCAACCCAAGACTGAATTGGCGAGGCTAAGATGAAGAGAGAGAGAAAATGAACCAGGATAGAAACCTCTTTTGAGAATGAAACTCTATTCAAGTTAGCAAGGTTTCCCAACCCACTATGTAACATTTAAAGTTGGTAATACAAGGGCAGTGCTAAAGACTATGGTGGGGAAATCTGCTTTCAACAGTTGCATTGCATACACCTACAATTTGACTAATCCAGTATAGTTCAAATGTTAAATATTTCATGAGGTACAACACAGTTAATAAGTAAATCCAAAATACATTACATATTTAAGGCTGGAAAATATAGCTTCGTTCTTCAAACACCATTGTAATAATATATAATTTTACACAATTATGTATTTTGTGTTAGATTTTCATAAAGCTAATACATCTTATTAGTAATAGGATTGTGTATTTGAATATACATTTCACAGATTATGTACAAAAATGGGTGAATGAACTTTGACTGTCTTCATATAAAGGAATAGGAAATCCCAATCTTAAAACCTCAATATTAGCTTACCATAACTTCAATTATTTCTGGCATTTTATAGTTATGAAAATCCCAGCATCAACTTTTAGAAATTATGTTAGGAAAATGATATTTTTAGTAGTCTTTCCACAGGACATTTAATGCTTTTGAACTTATAGGTATATATTTTGATTTTAAAAAGCCTATTACATAAACATACAAAAACATAAACCTATAAATATACAACTAAAACATATAGTCAATTGACGCTCTTCATTTTCTTCATGGATCCATTAACCATTTCTTATTCTCTTATACCATTGTAATTAATTTTTTTTGTTATCGCCCCTTATTTAATCTATAAAACACTTTATCATCAAGCCATTTTTCTCTACTTTTATAATATAATCAATAAACAGAATCTAACTTTAAGACACTGTGCTTTTTAGTCAATTCTTCTTCTATAAACCCTAATAAATATATATTGGATCCCCTAATATCCTAAGTTAAACTGGATTAGCATGTGGTTATAGAGGTCAAGCATCTTTTATATACTTAGGCACTATGTTCCAAACACCAGGTGGTTGGGCGAACAGATAAGCATTTGTCTGAAGCATTTCTTGAGCTTTTCTGCAAGTTAACAGAGACAGCCTCTTACTAGTTTTTTATAATTTTTAAAGCTTCAACCATTATCTAGATGCTGTATAGTTCAGAGATCTGTACATACAAGGACAACAGAGCAACGGTTCAGTTGAAATTCCCTTGAACACCTTCCACATTCCTTATTGTGTAGCAAATGTGATATGATACTAGAATCTACTTGGGGCATGCAGTATATTTGAGATAGGTAGGATTTTTGTTGTTGAATTTTTGATTTAAAGTGGTCTCACTATGCATGTTCAATTTCTATCCTCTCTTATTCTCAGTACAGAATGGCCTAATCTTGAGAAAGAGAACCCGATGTTCTGAATTTTCATCTGAACTACTGATTGACTTAGTTCTAAGAGGAAAGGTTCAAATCAAACATCAGGTATTGATTTTCAGTCAACAAAGGGATGGGAAGGATTTGAAAGATACATTTTATTCTCACAAACTGACAAATATAGTGTTATTAGTTCCTGGGGCAACAATAAAAACATTGTCCTGCATGTTATTGGTATTAAGAATTAGTTCTCACACAGTCAGTAAATAATATGACACCAAGTCTGTCCCTACAAAAACAAGAGCACATAGAAATTGGCCTTCCCAGACCGAACAGGAGTCTATGACATAAGGCAAGAACAAGAAAAATGTGCAAAAGTATTTGAATGTCACTTCTATGTTCTGTGTAATCTTCTCTAGAATTGTTGGGCTATGGTTTCCTAACTTTCTTCATTATTTATTAGGACTTTTCAATTCCTGTGACTTCATTTGTTTTGCTCTGCTGGGTAGAACAGGGATTCTTGTAACATTGCAACAGAATTTTTTTTCCTTAGAAAAGGAAATAGGGATAGCTGACAATGTATAGAGGGCAGGGGTGGGATACGACAGGGTTAACTACCGGTTTGGGGTTTACAATGTTCGGTGATTTATGATGTGCTTCCCTGTAAGCTGCGAGTGCACGCCTGAAAATCGTCATCAGCACGCTGCGTGCAGAGAAGTAGCCTTTGAAACAACCCTCTTTTCCTGCTTTTTAAACTGCAGCTGTGCCTCGTTTGGCAGCTGAAGTTGAAAAACCAGGAAATAAAGATCAGGTAAGAGCCCAGGTGGCAGATGGGCAAAAACATCAGCAGACATAGAACTGGTTCTATGTCTGCTGCTCTTCAGAGCTACTGGTTCTACAGAGGTGGACAGAACCGGTAGAAACCCACCCCTGATAGAGGGTATTGAAATGATTTAATCCAACTGACTTCGTGCAAATGATTTTAATATTGTTGCTAAAAATGTATTGCTACATATCCAACTAAGTCAGTGACAGTATGCATAACGTAAATAATTGAATTGTATACCTATGAATGGAGTCAGATATTGAACTCATTTACTTAACTAAAGTTAACATTACATCACAAACATTTGTGCCTCTTTGGTGCACATAGCTTCTCACTTTGACAATAAAATTAGTTAATAATAATAGAGCTTTGTTTAAATCAATTATCCAGCTGTAATATGCACACGAGTCCTGTATGCTAAGTCACACAAGGTGGTGCCTTCTAGAAAAGCTAAGATTGTCTCTTCCAGAATTCCAAAGGACCTGTAGCCATATTAGCCAGAAATTTTGGGACTTGTAATGCAAACACATCTAAAGCATACCACATTGGGAAAGCTGCATTGTTACACAAAAAGAAGTTTCTGCTATATGTTTTAGTACTAAATCTAACAACATCAGAAATAAATATATTGCAAAAATAGATAAAATTGTGAGATACCATTAGTTATTTCAACATCATCTCAAAAATGTTTGCAATATACTAAGTATAGAACCTACATCTGAAACAAATATATTCTGACAACATATGCATATATATTAGATAACAGTATCTCTCGTAATATATCTTATCAATATACTGTATAATTAGTTTAGATTCAGTGATATAACTATGATAGATACAATAGGAATGCCTATGTTCAAAAATACAGTTTTCTAATTTTACTGTCATAAAAGATAGAATTAAACTTGTTCCTGGTATTATTCTCCAGGAATAAGAATTTTATCTACAAATGGAATGGCATACAAATAAGGACTCCATCAAACCAAAGACATTTTACTTGATGACTTGATTAATTAATTGATTACATCTGCATAACTTTTGCATATGACTTGCACTCTAATACCACAGGGTGAGGTTATCCAATTGTGAAAAGGCTGATTAACTTTGCTAGTGTCATAAGCTTGAAGCAACCCTTTGAAGCGAAGGGGACACAACCCACTTATAAAGAAGTGGATTTAGGCCACCGCATAGCTTCACTTTGTCTTGCATCTCAAATTCACCATGGCCCATTTATTAGCTGGAAAGATTACCCCTCAAGCCTCTTTCTGGTAATGGGCATGCCGGAAATCCAGAAGTGATGCATAGTGCCTCGATGATGAATACATTCATTTCTGTGACAAAAAAAAAATCTTACCTTAAGGCTAAGTGTGATTACGTGGCCTGGCCTACTACGTTGTCATCATCATCACCATCATCATCATCTTTTAATGACCCTATAATCCCCTGCGGGGTGGAATCTGGGCAACTGAATGGAGCTAGCAGAGTGTTTAATGGCCAGATGCTCTTCCTGTTGCCAATGCAGAGTTTTGTTCAGCAGATATATTCTCATTGGCAGAGAGAAATATCTGCCTCTACCAAGGACTGAATTCACAGCCTACTGATTGTGAGGCGAGAGCTCTACCTCTAGGCCACTGCACCACTCCTGGCCTACTATGTGTATTTATTCAAAACTAAGTCTTCTTGAGTTCTGTAGGATTGTCTCAAAAGTATAGCAGTTATCTCCAATCAAACACTCACCAAGTGTATTATAACTGAAATTTCCAGAATTTCCAGTCAGAAGACTAAAGACAATTTGGAATTGTCTTTAGTCTTCTGACTGGAAATGATGATGTTTCTGCTTCAGTTCAAACTATACCACAAGTTTAAACTGTTTGAAATATGTAGGTTTCAGGTCAGAATCATACACATGTATGAAATCACATATGTTTCAAACAGTTTAAACTTGTGACATAGTTTGCACTGCAGCAGAAACATCATAATTCCTTCTTACTATCACCATTTCTCCCTTACATATTCTTATGTAAGAGGGAATATGGATTATTACTTTAGGATAGCACCTACCACCCATGAGTTGATAAGTAATCACTCTACAAGTAATTAATAATCTCCTTTCCATTCCACACCTCATCAGTTCAATTGACTAATCAACAAACAATTGTCACTTTAGGAAAAAGAAAATTATGGAGAAGGAAAAATGGAAAATTATGATAATTTGGATGCAACAACTCTATATGATTGTGAAGGAAACTATTATGCAAGATAATAACATGCAGATATGGAATCCATTTGCCCATCTTACACTTTTTTGGCAAATTCTCATTTGAGTTTCATTGCAAAGGATACAGAATTGGGCCAAACACACATACATAATGAATGTGATTTCTCAGAATATTCTTGAATTTTGTTAACAAGTTGTCATCATGAGAACTTTACCATACAAAAGACTCAAATAAACCTTTTTCATCCTAGGACTTCAATTCTGGGAAAAATCACATGAAGAGTTTATTATGCTGCTGACTTCCCAAACTGTTCTTATTGTAATTTTGCACAATTTGCTGGTGAACACAGTTGCTGTTGCTCTTTATTGTAAAGTTGGAATACAAAGCAGAGCTTTGCTATTAAGTTGTTACATTCTTGGTTTAGAAAGTCTTTCTTGATAGCCATCTATAATTAAACAACAAAAGTATATAAACCGTCAAAAGCATAAATGGACTGACATTCTCAATTGCTTTAATTTCTCATTATTATTATTTTTAAATGCATGTATTGGCTAACTTTACAAAACATCTGGCAGTACTGCAGTAGTAATTAGAGCAATTCTTTTTTTATTATTAATTTTAATATATCATATAGTTTGGTCTAATGATTAAGGCATCCGCCTAGAAGCTAACAGTTCCAGTCCCAGGTTAGGCATAAAAGCCAGCTGGCTGATTTTGGGCCAATCACTCTCTCTCAGACCAATTTACCTAACAGGATTGTGGTTGTGGTGAAAATAGGAGAAGGAAGAAATATTATTTGTTTGCTGCCTTGAGTTGCTTATAAAAATAATGAAGGTGGAATTAAAATGGGGATTACATGTAATTGAAAATCGTGGTTTAATTTTAAAAAGCTCTTATAATTATAGTTGTAATTGTGAATCTAAAAGCAAAATAGATATGCATAAAAATTAGCAGTATCAGCTTAATATTAGAAACAATTATATTTTTTTAAAGCACTATAATGCCTGGATTTAGACTGTATAGGCCAGATGTATCAAACTCGATTTCATTGAGTGTTGCATCAGGGTTGTGTTTTATCTCAGGGGCCGGTGTGTGTATGATCAGGGTGGGCGTGGCCAGCTTGACATCACTTGTGTTGGAGGTGCCTGTGGTGGCCCAAGTGCTTTGCCAGTGAAAACAGGCTTTTCGCTGTCAATGGCACCATGGGCCGGTCCTTCACTGTTTCCAGAGTGGCCCCATGGGTGAGATCTAAGTACCCCATGGGCTGGATCTGGCCCCTGGGCCTTGAGTTTGACACCCCTGGTATAGGCAGCTAGTATAAGCTTTCCTATCAAGATGGATATTATGAAATCATTGAACAAATAACATGAATTATATAATTGGCATGAGCTGCATCACTGAATGGACACAAATAACATGATTTGCATCATTTTCACAATAATGTCATAGTACACATGGCATTATTTGCTCCACTCCCCCTTACAACAGAGGGGATGTTTTTTTGCATGCGCATGCCACTTGTGCAAATGGAGCTTCCTGTGCTCACCTGCCACTTGTGCGGACTGGTTCCCAATGGGCTACGGACTGGGGTTTGGGGACCCCTATTATACACAACAGAATAAACAATTAAATCAAAAACAGATGTTTTAGTCACTGAATTATTTATTAATTATGACATTGGGAAATGGGGGATTATGTGTGTCTGTAAGTGAGGCAGCTGAACATCTAGTAATTCAATTAAAGAAAAAAACAGTTGAAAATAAGGCAGATAAACACGCACCTATGACATATGATTCTGCTGTGCATTTTGCTGCTGCTGTTGCTGCTGAATTAACAACTGTTGCTGTTGTCTGCGCCGAGCTGTCCTCAGTTTTTCAAAGCGAGCTTCCATCTCATCTAAAACTTTGGGAGTGTAACGCACCACCAACTTCACACTGTCTTTAGCAGCCTTCAGAAGTTCCACTGCTTTCTCATGATGTTCTCCTTCCACACTCTGGTTGTGGAATGTTTAAAAATAGCAAAAAGCAAGAGGCTTTCAGCTTTAGAACTATGAGTAAGAGAGAAAAAAACTATACCATGGGTGAACCTGGTCCCACTAGGCCTCCCCAACTATAGTTTTGGAATCTGTAGTTAAGCCTGTCCCCCTCTCTAACATTTCAGACCCTAAGGAAGTAGCTACTGTAAGGTGTATTTATATAATTCTGTTGCTAAGAGCCTCAGTGGTGCAGTAGTTTGGATGCAGTACTGCAGGTTAATTCTGCTGACTGCCGGCTGCCAGTAGTTTGGCAGTTTGAATCTTACTGGCTCAAGGTTGACTCAGCCTTCCATCCTTCCGAAGTTGGTAAATGAGAATCCACATTATTGGGGGCAATATACTGACACTGAAAACCATTTAGAGAGGGCTGTAAAGCACTGTGAAGTGGCACAGTATGTAAGTCTAAGGGCTATTGTTATTGCTATTGCTTTTCTTAATGGGAAAGGAAAAAGAAAGGCAAAATCGGCCGAGCTGGAACTGCAACATCAAAATCCTCCAAGTAGAAAAAATGTGTGATATATTTATTTGCAGGATTCAGTCTGATAGCTGGCAATTAAGTTGTTGGTTGTTTGCTTGTGCTATCAATCCCTCACCTTCCAAGTACAGACTGGATCCTGCAACATTATCCTGGGACATGTATATTCACCTTCATTCATGATATATTGATTTATCCTACTTATATGGCTCCCCCTCTAGCCAATAAAATCTAAGTTACAAACAAAATAATAACAAAGAATTTCATTACAGGAAGAAAAAATCAGCCAAAACAGCAGTGAAGCTCAGTAAAACCACAACCATTAAACACTTCTACTACTACATCTATATCTGTGTTGGAAGCACCTACTAAGGGGCTTCCAGGTTGAAAGAATTAGCTGGTGATGTCACTGTTGCCACAAGGATGTCCAAGGAGGCTCCTTTCATGTGCCTATTATTTTCCCTCCAACGTGGTACCTATTTATCTACTTGCATTTGCATGCTTTCGAACTGCTAGGTGGACAGGAGCTAAGGCAAATTGATGGCAGTTCATTCTGTCACGTGGCTCACTCCCGGGTTTCAAACTTTGAAGCTGTCAACCTCTTAGTGGTCTTTTGATTCAGTGTCCTAATCACATGAACTATCATAACCCCAAATTAAACACCACACACTCCTGCCAAAGCTCCCCCATTAACAACCTAACTTTAATGCTTGGAGAGGAGCCAGCTTTCCAAAAGGCCAGCAGAGTCTGGGCTATCCATATTTCAGAGGAGACACTATTCCATAGGACAAGCGCCATAGAAAAGGTGCAAAATGACAATGCTTTGCAGCGGCACCAAGAACATGTTCAGTGTGGGATAGGCATAAACCACCATGTGCATCTTTGAGCATCATCTGTGTTTCTTTGTCAGTTTGGCAGTTCAGTTGTCAATTTGCAATATGTAAAAGTTCGAAGCATTGGTATAGGAATATAGATACAAAAGCTCCATGTATAAATAAATCAATATGTGCATCTGAAGCTAACATCAATCATTTGTATAATTAGGGACTTGTCACGATCGAAGTTTTTAAGTTTGATGCTTCCTATCTCTCAACATCAATGAACTGAGCCTGGGTTAGACTAAGGCCATTTGAATTCCAGTACTTGCAAAATCTTTGTGGACAGACTTTGCTGGTTCAATAATCAAAGCATTATTGTGAAAAAGGTAGGGGATGGAGGCTTTTAACATTAATAACATGGCCAATAGCCATGCTTCACTTTCTGTATGCAAAACATTTTTCTTATGTACAATGGATAAAGAGGATGACAGTCTTCATTTTGCTATGATACCTTCTGTATTGGAAATAAAAACTCATTTCAACTACTAAACTATAAATAAAATCATATACAGGTGAAACTCGAAAAATTAGAATATTGTGCAAAAGTTCATTTATTTCAGTAATGCAACTTAAAAGGTGAAACTAATATATGAGATAGACTCATTACATGCAAAACAAGATAGTTCAAGCCGTGATTTGTCATAGTTGAGATGATTATGGCTTACAGCTCATGAAAACCCCAAATTCACAATCTCAGAAAATTAGAATATTGTGAAAAGGTTCAATATTCTAGGCTCAAAGTGTCCCACTCTAATCAGCTAATTAAGCCATAAGACCTGCAAAGGGTTCCTGAGCCTTTAAATGGTCTCTCAGTCTGGTTCAGTAGGAATCACAATCATGGGAAAGACTGCTGACCTGACAGTTGTGCAGAAAACCATCACTGACACCCTCCATAAGGAGGGAAAGCCTCAAAAGGTCATTGCAAAAGAAGTTGGATGTTCCCAAAGTGCTGTACCAAAGCACATTAATAGAAAGTTATGTGGAAGGGAAAAGTGTGGAAGAAAAAGGTGCACAAGCAGCAGGAATGACCTCAGCCTGGAGAGGATTGTCTGGAAAAGGCCATTCAAAAGTGTTGGGGACTTTCACAAAGAGTGGACTGAGGCTGGAGTCAGTGCATCAAGAGCCACCACACACAGACAGATCCTGGACATGGGCTTCCAATGTCGTATTTCTCTTGTCAAGCCACTCCTGAACAACAAACATCAGAAGCACCTTACCTGGGCTAAAGAAAAAAAGAACTGGTCTGTCGCTCAGTGGTCCAAGGTCCTCTTTTCTGATGAGAGCAACTTTTGCATCTCATTTGGAAACCAAGGACCCAGAGTCTGGAGGAAGAATGGAGAGGCTCACACTGCAAGATGCTTGAAGTCCAGTGAGAAGTTTCCACAGTCTGTGTTGATTTGGGGACCCATGTCATCTGCTGGTGTTAGTCCACTGTACTTTATTACGTCCAGGGTCAACGCAGCCATCTACCAGGAGATTTTGGAGCACTTCATGCTTCCTTCCGCAGACGAGCTTTATGGGGATGCTGACTTCATTTTCCAGCAGGACTTGCACCTGCCCACACTGCCAAAAGCACCAAAACTTGGTTCAATGACCGTGGGATTACTGTGCTTGATTGGCCAGCAAACTCACCTGACCTGAACCCCATAGAGAATCTATGGGGCATTGCCAAGAGAAAGATGAGAGACATGAGACCGAACCATGAAGAACAGCTGAAGGCCGCTACTGAAGCATCCTGGTCTTCCATAACACTTCAGCAGTGTCACAGGCTGATAGCTTCCATGCCACGCCACATTGAGGCAATAATTGCTGCAAAAGGGGCCCAAACCAAGTACTGAGTACATCTGCATGCTTATACTTTTCAGAGGTCTGATATTGTTCTATAATCCTTGTTTTATTGATGGCATGTAATATTCTAATTTTCTGAGATTGCAGATTTGGGGTTTTCATGAGCTGTAAGCCACAATCATCACAATTATGACACATCACGGCTTGAACTATCTTGCTTTGCATGTAATGAGTCTATCTCATATATTAGTTTCACCTTTTAAGTTGCATTACTGAAATGAACGAACTTTTGCACGATATTCTAATTTTTTGAGTTTCACCTGTACTAATATACGCTACTTGGGCAATTGCATGGTGGAACCTCCCTCTGGATTTCTTGTTGAATAATAGCCACTTGCAAACTAAGATGTCAAGGGGAGACTAGAAAATTCTCCAAAGGTTTCTGAAAGTGGTTACTTTTAAGCAACACATTTGTACCCATTTATTCTTTTGTATGCACACTAGAACTGCCAGATCTGGGTTACAAAATTCTGGATAGTACTAGAAGACAGCAAAAATACTGCAGTAGTCATCCAGATTCCGTCCCCCACCAGTCCGAAGCAGTTTAATAAGCAGAATTAATAAAATCGGCGTGTGTTCACCTACCACTCCATTAACAGAAAGCAGCTGGTCTCCCCGTTTGAGTCCTCCATGCTTCTCAGCTACTCCTCCAGGAATTATGCGAGAAATATAAATAGGAGAATTTTGTTCTTTTCCTCCCATTACGTTAAAGCCAAGGCCTTCATCCGTCTTTGGCAGTTCTACCACTCGGGGGTGAGAATGCCCTTCACTAGCTGCAAATGCAGCAACTGTAGCCTAGGGGGGGGAAAGTGCATTTTTTAAACATATTATGAATACAGTTAGGAGGACTTCTTCTCATTTGTTTCAAATATGTATTCATAAGAATGATGCTTTAAAATTTGTTTTTTAAATTGCTTCATTAAATTTTTTTTTAATAAAATGTAATATTGCTGTACCCAAGACATCTGCATACAGTTATATCCCAGTGGTGTTATTTTGAGGATCGGAATGCTTAAATCTCAAGGTCTCAGTTCCATGTACAATAGGCTCAGTGGGACTTTTGGAAGAATTTTTTGAAAGGGAAATTCAGGAGTAAACATTAGATGTTTTTAGATTTTTACCTGTAAGTAGCTTTTACAGGGAAATGGAAATAATTCTATGTTCTCTAGCAGGTGATCCCCAATTCACTCTAGACACTAATACTTGCAACATAAATTTCCTTTTCTGAAAAGGGAATGGTAGGATTAGTATGTATATATGTATTCTAATTCTTATTGGCTATTTTGAACACATTTGCTTCCAATGTAAGCAGATTTCAAAAGATGCTTTTCTTCGTTCTGAATTAAAAATAACTTTTTATTGAATACTTGGTTAAGCAGAATAATGAGATGCAAATCAAAGCAATTCTTAAGGCTGAAGAGGCATATGCATACTAGAGTCCTTTATATTGCAGTGGAACATGCAGCAGTATCATAAAGTTTAATTATCTTTTAAAATATGAAAGCTTTGTACATATAGTCAACATAATGTTAAAGGTTTCTTAAATTTTAACAGTAGCTAAAAGGATCAGTAGAAGCGCAACCTGAATAGGGGTTTTAATTTAATTTAACTTTAGGGAGGGGAGTGCAATTTTCGAAAACAAATTTAAATTGTGAAAATAGCAACTTTTTATCAGAGTGCACCACATTTCTGAGCAATTTGACTTATTGAAACATAAAACAGAGTATACTCAATTAACTCTTTCATTGATTTAAACAGGAGAGAGCATATGTACTGAACTATATGAGACTAGGCAGTAGGGTGTGAAGATAGGCTCTGATCCAATCTGAATAATTAATAGAATTTAATCTGATGATTTGAAAGTCAAATTGGTTCAGTTTAAATTTCTGTATTGAGCTGAATATGTCCTACATTTGTATATTAAACAGTCTCATTCAAGTCAAAAATTGATTTCCCCCACAACTGAAAAACCAGTAGGCCAGGGATGGGGAATCTTTTATGACTCACTCAGGAATTCTGGGAGTTGAAGTCCATAAATGATAAAAGAGCCAAGTTTCCCTACCCCTGTCCTAGAGGAAAGGGATAGCTAAATTTCATTAGGATCGCATTTAATGGATGGATTTTGATAGCATGAATGTACACTTTAGTTATATATACAGGATATGTTAACATGCAAAATTTGTCATCATGCATGCCAGACATAAATGCGTAAGGAAAATGCAATGCAGACAGCCCAGAAATAACCAGGAAATACTGTAATATTGAATCTTAGCCGTACAATCCTCCTGTTCCATATGAATAAGAAACGAGAATGAAGACCTTCTTGAGAATTTTAAGTATGCCATGTGATAATTTTTAACTTCACTATATTATATGAAGTTAAACAATTTAAAAACATCTTTCTAGACTCAAATAAATTAATATCTGTAGTATTTATATTAGGTCAATTCCCTCTAGAACAGGGGTGTCAAACTCGTGTTGTCACAGCAGCGTCACGCGACATATCAGGACTTTTTCCCCCTTTGCTAAACCGGGCATGGGTGTGGCCAACATGTGACATATCTGGCTGGTGGGCCAGGAATTTGACAGCCCTGCTCTAGAATAAAAGAAATCTACCCAATAAGCAAATGAAAGAATATTACTTAAATATCTTAATCAATATATTTAATGTTAAGTATACTATATGGCTTCAGTATTTTTCCTCCATAGCTTATCTCAATTTAAAATTAATATAATTCTGATGCTGGCTGTAGTGTGAAAAAAAGAGTAACATTTATTATTCTGCTTGCACATAATGGTTGTTCTGGAGTAGTATGTATTAAGTTACGAATGTTGCATTTTATATTTCCCACCCCCTCCCCCACACACCTATTTGAAATTCATTCAAGTTTTATCAATAGTAAACAAGGGAACTGTTTTCTTGAAGAAATACCTATTTTGTTACTAATTTTTATTTCTGTGCAATGCAAACTAAATTTCAGATTTATTTCATAGAATAGTATTTCTTTTGATGGAGAGAGCTTACACTCATTTATAAGGACCTTTATAGCAGTGGTGGTTCAAATTTTTTTACTACCGGTTCTGTGGGCGTGTCTTGGTGGGTGTGGCCATGTGACTGGGTAGGTGTGGCATTTTTTGCTTTTTTGTTGCCCCCACCCATTTTTTGGAGCTTCCTAGCCTCAGAGGAGCCTCTGGGGAGCATTTTTGCTCCCCTAAGGCTCCTCTGGGGCTCTGGAAGGCAAACAATGGAGGGGGGGGGACTGAGCTCCTCCCTCCATTTTTTGCCTTCCTGGGCCTCAGCAAGGGGAATCCCAGCACAGCTGATTGTCGGGAGGGAAAAAAAAGAAAGAAATATCTTAGGTGAATGTCAGGCGGGTGGGTAAGCGAGCATCGGGCAGGAGGGCGACCGGGTCTGGGGCGTGGCCAGCCAGAACTTACTACCAGTTTGGTGATCCACGCCAAATTCTTGCTACCGGTTCGCCCGATCCAGTGCAAACCGGCTGAATGCCACCACTGCTTTATAGCATTTTAACCTAAAATCAGATTCTTCAGGAGTTTCTGCTGCTTTTCTGTTGAGGAAATACATGCTAAGCACTTCTGAAACTGGCAGCTTTATAGTTTTGGCCATACTACTACATAAGTAGAATCTATTAGAGAAATTAGTCATAAGTGCTAATGGTCAGTATTTAATTGCAAGTAAGTGGAAGCTTTGATTGGAAGGTGACTCCAATCCACTCCATCCCCTCACCCATGCCCGATAAGCCTCTTGGCCATATACAGCATTCTCTTTTCTTAAACTACAGGATTAGCACAAATGTTGAACTTGCCGGTATGATTGTTACCTGGGAAGGAGCACACTGGTTCTAGACTCTGGGCTGCCACTGATGTCTAAATGTTCTTATAGTGTACACACGAAAACCTGAAATAATACACGCGCACAGTCAATTACTGGGCCATGTGGAGAATAGACCTCCTTAAACTACAAGTGTCTTACCTTGGCAGTAGCCCTGGCACGGAATTCGGGGCAGCCACTAACATTTATGGTTTCATGCATGTATTGATATACCTGAAGGTATACAAAGAGAATGATGAAAAGAAAATTAATAATCTGTGCAATCTCCACAAGTCAAGACATTTTTTTGTTTTGTGTTTCTTTTACCAATCTTTAATGTCCTTGAAGTTTTTCACTGCCCTGATGACACCTACCTCCAAGGACCTTTCTGTATCTTTTGCTAAGAATTTCTTTATTTACAAGATTTCTACACTGCCTATGTTACCTAATTCTGGGCAGTATTTCTCTGGTACTAGATGTCCACCTTTAAGATGTGGAATTATTTCAATTTTTTAAATATTCAAACCAGGGGTGGGATTCAAATTTCAAAACTGGTTCTGTGGGCATGGCCTAATTTGTGGGTGTGGCTTGGTGGTCATGTGACTTGGTGGGCATGGTTTGCTGATTGGGCATGGCTTGGTGGTCACGTGACTTGCTTGGCTTGGCTTGTATGTAAATATTGTAAATATTGAATTTTTTTTACAAAAAAAGAGCAACTTTTACCCAAAATCAAGAAAAGCAGGCAGGTAGATTGAGTTGCTCACAGAATCACAGATTCACTCAGAGATCTACCTTTCTACAATCTGCTACCTGAATCTGCATTGAAAAATAGAAGCTTCAGTCCTCAGGAAGGTTCAGCTCTGCTTTTAGATTAGCTAGAAAGCAAGAAATCCAATGATTTCCTCTTTTCTAGCTAATCTAAATATCTTGGCACAGCTGATAGTCAGAACAGCTGATGATTGGGGGGGGGGAAGGAAAAATAGCAACTTACCAAAAATTAGGTGAAGGCACAACAGCAGGCAAGATGGATGGCATGCATGCCAGGTAAGGAGTGGGCGGGGAGGGGAGGGGAGGTGAGGGGCCAGCTAGTGGCACAATGTGCCAATTCTTCTAACTGCACAAAATCGAAACTACCAGTTCTATAGATCCCATCCAATCAGGTAGAATCCCACCCCTGATTCAAACATTATTTAATTTAGAGAGGAAATACCTTCAAAATCTAACTCCACTGCAATTCTTAATTGCTGTGTGAAATGTGCCTAATTAACTCAATGAAGCCCATTTGGTTCTGTCTTTCATTTTCCTTCATTTCTTATGCCATTCTGGAAACAATCATTTTAGCAACTGGTAAATGTTTGGCTTACTGCAGGGATGTCAAACTGGTGGCCCGCAGGCCGGATGCCTCATGTGCAGGTGCAACCCAGCTCTGCGAATGGGAAAACATCAAGAAACATCACATGATGGCAATGTGATGTGGTGAGTTTGACATCCTTGGCTTAGAGTGATGATTATGTCTCTTACTTTGCAAAGCCCATTAAATTGAAATGCTAATTAGAGAGCAATTAGCTTTTATGTGGCATTATCCTTTGCTTCCAGGATTGTCCAGTTGAAATCCATACATGAAAGTGAGAACAAAGCCTATGGATAGTATAAGATAATGAAATATTATCATCTTTATTACATTTACATATCACCTGTCAGTAGATCAACAGGTGTGATTTTTCTCGTATTTTGATAATAAACATTATTTCCAGTATTTATCTATATTGTAGAAAACCATGGTTGCAAATGTCATGCCAACATTTTTCTTCTCTTTTGAAGTTTCATTTTTCTCTTTTGGAGATATACAATTACTCATTTTGGATGCTCATATTTTGATTTATCTGCCAAGCTCACTAAGAGAATAGCTTTTTTTAAAAAAACAAGATATTTATTTTCTGAATTCAGCAATGGCATTGGATAGAAAGCAAGTCAAGTAAAAGAGAGACATTTCAAAATACTTCAAATATATCAAAGGCATATAAGTTGTCATTATCAGTGATAATGCCACAAAGAATACACAGAATAAACTGTCACAGATTATTTTTAATGCATGCGCTATCTAGATGAAAATTTCCCCCATACAAAAACATTAAAATTTCATATGGCCTAACAGTAAAAATAAATCAGTGAACCCATAATGGCAACAGTGTTGCTTCAGTGCAGGGTAATGAAACAGTTCACAAATTATAACCTTATGGAACATAATTGGCTTTTGACTGAGCCCTAAAATTCACCAGCCAGAGAAATGTGTAAAATAGTGGCCCCAAAATGTTGAAGCCAGACTGAAGATTCAGTGACAAGTTTACAATAAGAAGATATACAAATATTTTCGCAAACGAATCTCTGAATATTTCTTCCTTAAAATGTCCCTCATTTCCAAATGTAATTTAGAGCAGGGGTCGCCAACCTTTTGGACCTCAGGGACCACCAAACTCATAATTTTAGATCCCAGGGACCACTAAGCGGTTCTGTGGGCATGGCCTAATTTGTGGGTGTGGTTTGGTGGTCATGTGACTGGCTGGGCATGGCTTGTATGTAAATATTATAAATATTTATATAAATATTGATTTTTTTTATTAAAAAAGAGCAACTTTTACCCAAAATCAGGCAAAGCAGGCAGATTGAGTTGCTCACAGAATCACAGATTCATTCAGAGAACTATCTATCTGCCATTGGCTAGCTCAGTCTGTCATATAAAATTTGCTCGCAAGCAAACTCACAAAATTAACTCACAACACACCATGCATGTAAATATTGAATTTTTTATAAAAAAGAGCAACTTTTACCCAAAATCAGGCAGATTGAGTTGCTCACAGAATCATTCAATGATCTATCAATCTGCCATCGGCTAGCTCAGTCTCTCAAATTTGCTTGCTGTGAGTCTGCACTAAATTTACTTGCAAGCAAACTTTCAGTCCTAAGGGAGGTTGGCTGTGCTGAGCCAAAGATCTAAAGACTAGCTAGAAAGCAAGAAATCCAACCATTTCCTGCTTTCTAGTTAATCTAAATCTCCCGGCACAGCAGAACAGATGATGGTCGGAAAAAGGAAAAATAGCAATTTAGCAGACAAGTTTGCAGGGTAAGGAATGAGTGGGAGGGGAGGATTCCTGTGGGCCATGTGGGCTGAGCAGCCTTGTGTTTCTGCACAGCCTGGATTAATTGCTTTGTGGGGGTGCTCTGGGGGTGAGATTTCTCTGTGGCCCACCAAAATTTTCCCACCGGTTGGCGACTGCTGATTTAGAGGGT
The DNA here is from genome assembly GCF_049901735.1 of Notechis scutatus. Classification (NCBI taxonomy): domain Eukaryota; kingdom Metazoa; phylum Chordata; class Lepidosauria; order Squamata; family Elapidae; genus Notechis; species Notechis scutatus. The sequence continues at coordinate 41,532,605 of NC_142014.1, forward strand.
AAAAACAAGAGGTGTTTTTGTTACTGCTAAGATGTGAGATTTGCCAGTTTATTCAAATCTAGAGACTGCATATTTTTTGCTGTTAGGCAACAAAGCAAAAGATCATGATGTTTCTATTTCTATGAGCTGAATTAATGTATGCTGCAAACTATCATCCTGTAGCTGTAATCAAATGTTAAATAATTAATTCTGTCTTAGTAATTTCTGATTTAATTTAATATACCATAACTTAGTCATATGATACATCATAATTGTATATCTTCATTAACTTGAATGTTTGCTTCAAGTAAAACAACCTGCTGGTGTTCAGATAATTAGGAAGCCATCAGCTAATTTTCAAAACATTTCAAAGTCTGCTTTATTATTCCTCAGTGAAATAGAACAGTAAATTTGCTTTAGTCCTATAAAAGAAAATGAGCCAGAGATTTCATACAGAAAACAGTGAGAGCTGATATGCCAGATACTGTTCTTGTCTCGCCTCCCTGTGCTATACTGGTAAACCTCAACTTACAACAATCCAATTAGTGACTCTTTGAAGTTACAATGACACTGAAAAAGTGACTTTTGACCATTTTTCATATGTTGCAGCATCCCCATGGACGTGTGATTTACATTCGGATGCTTGATAACTGGTTCATATTTATGACAGTTGTGGTGTCTAAGGCTCATGTGATCCCCTTTTGCAACCTTCTGACAAGCAAAGACAATGGGGAAACCAGGTTCACTTAACAACTGTGTTACTAACTTTACAGCTGCAATGATTTGCTTAACAAATGTGCCACAAAAAGTCGTAAAATGGGGCAAAACTCACTTAAAATAAAAAGCCACCATTTTATGTTTTGCTTCAAGCAGCAAAATGTATTGAACCATTCTTAAATATAGGCAAAGTGTCTATGGCAAGGGTGTCAAACTCACGGCCAGTAGGCTGGATGCATCACATGCTGCCCCCTCTGTCCGATTTAGTGAAGGAGAAAAAAGTCCCAATACATCATGATGTGAGTTTGACACCCCTGGTCTATGAAGATTCTCAGTCATCCAAGTCATGGTTGTCCCAAAGGTGTTTTTTCAAAAAGCACCTGGACTTTATTTTCCTTGAAGATGTTTCGGCAAAGGAATTCAATTGTTATAATGAAACAGTGTGTACTCCTGTACTCAGATAGCCATAAATCATTGGATCATTTTGAAAAGTTGTTGGAAAATGAAGACCTCTTTGTAGCTTGTTCTACCCTTACACAAAAAGAGGACAGAAACACAGGTTTGGTGTCCTATCTATTATTTTAAAGCATGTGAGTCATAACTAGAGCTAAATTGGAAACTAAAAACAAATTAAAAATGATAGTTAAATATATCTTCCCCTCCAATGTGGATATTTATATGTCTCTTTTCTTAGTGCAAGAACACAGAATGGAGAATGTAAGATACCATGGTTTATCAATAGTATCTTAAAAACAATGTTCCTGGTTTTAAGATATATTGATTGTAACAGTAATTTCTAACAAGATAAATCTTGGAATTATGTCTTTCAGTGTGAAATAACTACTCAGCTATCAAATTTGGACTAAGAAAATATTCAATGCTGTGGCAGTCATGGAGTTCACTAGTTAAACTATGCAGTTAACCAAATTATCATATTTTAAGCCCAATGATTTACATCATGCTATTAGTATGTTTTAAAGCATGCTGTCTTTGGCCTATTGTTTTAATAAGCATATTAGGTATGCTGTCTTTAAATCTTGAAATTTCATTTTGCTCTTTATTAATTAATATGATAAATAAATAGCCTTCATCTGCATACCAACTCTTGTGTTAGTGAATTATATTGGAATGTTCAAAAGGTGAAGCAGGTACAACAATGCACCAAGTTTTGTTTTTTTTACTTCAGAATCATTACTGTCCAGAGTATGAAAAAAATAGATATTTCTGAGTTGGATTCACTGTGTTTTTTCTATAAGTTGTTGTAATAAAGAGTGCAGGAAATAGAACAACTTGCTTTGAGGAATACAGGCAAGGATGCATTAAAGTGAGGAAGTGCATAATTATTAAAAATATGAACCCCAGGAAAATTAAAGTGATTAATCATAGGCACTTTAATAAACTAATAAAACATTATATAATATCTATATAAAATGACATAATTTCAAAGATCATAAACTACTTAGTTAGTTTCTTAAAGGCTAATTTGGAGACTTTGTGATGTATATTGGTAAGATATGCTCAAGGAGGAATATGGCATACCAACAATTCTTTATTATTGATAATGATATAAAATAATGATTTTAACAATGATTTTTCAGTACTGAGTATGAGACTTAAATGAAATACCTCCTATAAGAGAAACATAATAAATCATTGAAGAAAAAGAAAGAATAAAGAACAAGAAAAATCTACAATAATATCTACACCAGATTTTTTCCATTATTGATTAGAAAAATGATAATCCAATGAAGAACTTACACTTGGCTTGCTGAATTGTCCAATTTACTTTCTGATAACTCCCACTAAAAAAACCCTCCTGTTTGGAACTCCTAAGTAGACTACCGGTGTTAGTACAGAAGCAACTTTGAAGGGCATTTCTAGTGAGCCAGAAATATTGTCAACTGACCATGCAGATAATTCCCAAAGACCTTAATAATAGATTTTATAATAGAAACGGTGCTCTATCTATTTATGCAACAGTCAATGTTTCATTCATTTAAATATATTTGACCTCCGGTCAAAGGAGGACTTAATAGTGTTAACCATCCATAGGCTCCTGATATTCCACAGTTTAGCCAGAACATTGACAGTATAAAGGTAGATGAAAAAAAAATTAAGGGCATTGAACCATACAAATCAACTAATTCCTGGATCAAACCATTTTACCAAGTCCTTTGGTCCCTCACATATTTTTACCAGCCATCAGCTTTCATAGATAAACCATTCTCAGTTATTTATCCCTGAAACTTAAAGTATATAATTTCAAACCATCGTCTTCCTTGAAACTTATTATCAAATCCATATTAGCTGGGATAGGATCTTGATCATCATATGGAATTCAATATCCTGCTGCTGCTTCTGTAATATTAGGGTTCAGTATATACTAACAGCATTTCTACAATGTCCCAGTTACCCAAATGCAGCATGCGCTACGAATGTTAACATCTGATGGGACATCTGACTGATGAGATGAAGTTCCTATTTTAGGAACTCAACCTCCTTGCCATTCAGTCCTAGCCTCCTGATACATGGACTAGCTCAATGAAGTCAGCTGCAGCAGATAAACCGCCCTGTCTTCTACCATCCAGACTACATAATAGAAATCAAGGCTAGCACTTTCCTTCAGGATTAAATCCTAACTAATGGATCATCAACTGACCTAGCATTAAGAGGACTGCTAGATTCAAGACCCAGCACTGCTATACCTGGAATTCCTTAGTTAAGCTGCAACGTGAAGAGGGCAGGAGGCTAAGCGTGTTTTTTTTAAGACACCTTCAGACTTTGCTGCCCTTTTAGTTTCTGTGTCTTAGAATTTTTCTGGCTTGTTTTATCTATATTGCAATAGCTTTTCAATTTTATTTTAGGTACATTGCTCTGGAAATCCTTACCAAAATAGAAGCGAATAATTTTTGCTCAGTGGTAGACTACATTTCTTTATCCAAAAACTCCCCTTTGAAAAGCTTTTATATTATGGCTGATGATTGGGAAGCAGCTCAGTTGGACAGGGTCGTCAGAAAAAGTAACTAATAAAAAGTAAGAACAACCAAAGGATTGATTACACAGATTCAGGGGGTCTCAAGTTCCTAAAAGCTTTGCTGGAATTGTGGCATTTTTTTTCATCTGAAAGAAGTAACATGTTTTATTCAGGATATTGATAGCAGTCACCACTGAGAAGCAAACAGCTGCATTGTTACAACAGATGTTGGAACAATTGGGAGCTATGCAGTTAAGGTACATGTCATCTTGCCTCATGCAGTGATTATGATGACTCTTTAACAATCCAGACTTGCAATGAACTCATGTAGCTCTTAGGAGGATTGACATTTTTAATTACAGACCATATGATAGGAACGTATGAAAAATGAGTAAGTTAATACTTTTTTTTCTGAAGGAATTTATCACTGTGTGTCTATGGGTGGAAGTGTGAGTGTTTATGAATATTGATTTCATTCTGAATTTAATTTCAATCTTTATATTTGGAGTTAAATAACCTGAAGCACTGTTGTAGCTTAAGAAAGATTATAGTACATTCTAAAATAGATATACTTTGTTTAAAATATCTCTCTTGACAAGTCGGTGTGTTCAAAGAAACAATGTGTTTCCCTTACCACATTTTATACTTTGCCATTTAGCTTCATGAGAGAATTAACCAAAAAAGGATGAACTATAATGGAGCATTTCGTTTAAGAAATTATATAAATACTGAACAGATACAAGGAAGGATGTCCCAGAACTGATTTTAAATTCCCCTTTAGCCAATTCCTGTTCTCTCACATATCTAATATTCCACTCATCACAAAGCACTTGAACAAAATATTAACAAGGTTAATATGGTCCATTATGTACAGACCAATTCTTAACTAACATTATGGAACATGTTATCCTAATGTCCTATCCTTTTGTTTAGGAAAGTTTCTCTTCTCACTGCTTCAGGACTGACACAGCCTAGAGCGAAGGGGCCGGGGGGGGGGGGGTAAAGCTAGCTGGGGTATTGTAGCCTAAATAAAATTATTTCCCCTGGGAATCAAGGACATTGGTACAGGTGTTTGAAAGATGGAGACTTAGGTCACCTAGCAACTGGACTACACGCTGATTGGACCATGTGACTGGAGACTCTGGGGGGGAAGTGACAAGTTTACTTTTAATTGGGTGAAAAACTGGCAGGAATTTAGAGCCAGTTTTCCACCAAGATTGTGCCAATCTGATATATCCCAATCAAATGTCCTTTAAGGAATTTGCCTACTTCAGAATTTAAGTGAATTCTTTATTTTTTGAATTCTTTATTTAAATGAAAGGAGGAAAATGATTCTGTAATGAGAATGTGAATCACTGAAACCTTAATGTTTTGCCACTGACTGCAAGTTAGTAAATTAGTAAAGCCACAATTATTTAGTTAAAGCAATCAGTTTTAATTATTTGAAAAAATAAAAGAAAGTGCCTATATGTTATAAAATATGTCAGCATTGTTTAAAAATAAGGAAGGGTTACAATCAAAATTATATTTTTCATAGAAAACATTACAAATTTATGTATCAAATTCCAATGGGTTGCAATTGAATAAACACCCTTGATCTTAATAAATTCTATTTCCTAGTAAATGTATTTAAACTTACATTGATAATCAGATTTTTCTGGGCATATCAATCCAGTGGTGCAGCCTTCATTGATCTGTACACCCTAACTTTCTCAGTGTGTGCCTGCCTTGATATTGAGGCACTGGTTAGAGGATTATTTAATTGGATGGGACTTCCCTGTTTAGCTCTCTCCCCATCTTTAAGAGAGCTATCTCCAACAAACACTATAGGTTCTGCGAATCTCCCAGCATGCTAGAACAAAAGAATGTAGCAAGAAACTAATAATTATTACGTGTTCATTAGATTGTTCTCATAATTCCTCTGCCTGCACTACATGTGTGATGTAATACTATCCCCTAAACCTCAGTATAAAATATTTTGTAGGGTAGGTTTTGTTTATGTCAGATCAGACTTTATATATTTTTATGCAAAATTTTATTTTTTTATTATTGCAGCATTGATTGTGGACACCTGCCAATGATTTCCACAAACTCCATAGAGCAATATTTATTTATTGGCATGGTATAGAGGTCTTTTCAATGGTGTGTTCACTCTATCTGCATTAACCGTAGTAGGCTTTCCACCATCACCACCCACAAGAGAATGTTCTGCCAAAAATTTATTACCATACCTCTTTGATAGCTGTACAAAACTCACTCTGCAGTACTTTTTTAAGTGACTGTAACTTGTGACCTGGTAATTCTCCCGATTCTTGAAGTTTCTCTAGAAGTTCAATTGCTCTGGCAATATCTGAACAGATACAAAAGAGAGGGGAAAGAGGGAGAGAGGGAGGAGGGAGGGAGGGAGGAGGAGAGGGGGGGAGGGAGGGGGGGAGGAAGGGAGGGAGAGAGAGAAATTGTTTCAGCTAAAATGGCATAAAGTGTAACATATAGTGATTTTTTACTATCCAGAATTAGTTTAACTTTTTGACTTTATTATGATACAGTTCAGTTGTGCAATTTTGTTTTTCCTACAGTCATTTACCTACATAATTAGTTAATTCTGTGCTGGCAACCTTCAAAACACTAAGCTTCTCAAAATCTAACTCAAGGCTATATATTACTATAATCTTCACCTGCTCATAGGAAAGAAATTTATTATGAAAAGAGAATTGAAATATTTGAATGATAGGATATATTTCATGCAATGTGATACGTTACAGTCTTTTAAATATGTCAAGATTATTCTGAACTGTGATTTTTTTTAAAAAATTAAAAAAAATATTAGCTAATCACCTACAAATTTTAAAGAGCTTCCCTTCTATTTCATCCTTTGGATGATTCAAAGAAGCTAAAGAGCATTGCAATGAAGTGGGAACGTTGATTACTTGACATTTCCTTCCCTAATGAACATTACTTGGATGCCATTACTTGTAGCTAGTTCACATACACCTGTCTATCGTAATTGTAGTCTATATTTAGAATTTGTCAAACATTTTACTGAGATCAAAATACACTAAATCTATAGTACAGTATTCCTGTGATCTACTAATCCTGTCATTGTACAAAAATAAATAAGGGTAAACAGTCATGACTTCTTATCGATAATCCCATGTTAGGTCTTTGTGATGGTATTCTTTTTACCCTTTTCTGTTTTGAAGATATATTGCTTAAAACTCTGCTCTGGAAGCTTGTCCAGAACTAATTGATATGTAGTTTTGGATAATCCTGGTTTACATTTTTAGATATTTGGATAAAATTTGTTTTCCACGAGCACTCCAGTCACAACTCTAATCCCTCTAAATTTCCACAATACATATCAAGTTCTATGTGTATTATTATGTAGGGTTTTAGTTCTTCCTATTTACCACTAGGTTCATTGCTATATAGATAATGAAGATGTGGAATGTTGCCTTCTACTGGTCTCCCTAATGTCCTATATTGAGGATTTCTAAGTGACATTTTCTGCCTTGTACCTTTACTATTATGTGCAATCTTTATGTACCTGAATCAGTGTGTCTTTCATTCATCCTATTTAATTGAAAGCCCTCCTGTTAAGGGCTGTTTACAAGGTCCTTCCCTACTCTTGCATGTTCACTACTTCTTTCAGGTACATCCCATTTGTGCCTCAGAGTCATTTGTGATGTTGTCCATGTTTAGAAGTCCAAATCTTTCTTGACAATACTATCTTCTTAGTCAATATTTCTTTTTTGGGATCCTACTTTTCCTTCTCATTTTTTTGACCATCAAAAGAAAGATGAATGAAACTGTGTGTGCTCTCTAAAATCTTTATCCTTTTGTTTAGGACTTCATACTTGTTTTTTGTCTGATGAAGTATTGGATTGTATGTAACCTCGTATACTGAGCAGAAATGAATCATGAGCCTTTATGAGCCTTGAAATTATTTCCATATTCATCTTTTCAGTAGAATCTGAGAACCACCTATTCCTCCCAGGCTAAATTCCTTACAAAAGTGTTTGAACAGTCTCAGCTACCTGTCCTGTTTCTAAGGAGTGTTGGCTGAATCTGAGTTGCTAGGCAGGAAATGCATTTCTATCCGTCTGCAGCAGCTGCCCTTGTGCTTAATACCAGATGCATAGTTTGTGTAAGCACAAAATTGAACAATAAACCAAATACTGTAACACTCCCTATAACTTAACAGATCAACTTCGTCATTCAGCAGATTCTTTTTGCAAAGAAAAAAAAAACCTGTCCTTGTTTGATCCCCTGTTCATTCATTCTGGTTGTAAGCTCTCAGCTGTCTGTTTATTTCTGAAAGATATTGGATAAATCTAATCAGTAATGATGTTGTGCAATATCACTCAAAATGTTCATCTGCTTCATTAAAGCAATGGAGGAAAATAACCATTGCAGTCTCAAGCACTCCTTGCTCCCTGTTTGGATTTTGTCTGAGAAACCATAGGAGAAAAAAAGATTTTTTTACAAATTCCATTGTTCTACTCCCATGTATTAATGCCTGTATGGTTTATAATTAAATTCACTTCAGTTTATCATTTGTCTTTTGTACAAGTTATACATTTAATTAAAAATTAATAGACAACATGATGATAAGTATAGCAGAAGCTATATGGAACTGTGCTCTTTATACAAAAAAAGGGAAATAAGTTTAAAAGAAGATACAACTAATATCTGTAATTTGCTGGCATTGCTTTTCTAAGCAGCAATGTGGATGCATGAAATTTTCACTGTTTTCATTGATGTAACTTAAAATTGATAGACATATTTTAATGAACAAATGTATTCATTCAAAGTAAGTATCATTATATTAATTTATCTGCTTTGTCTAATTTCCAGTTAGCCACGTTCTTTTCCTCCTCTCCTTTCCCATTTGTTCTGCTTATTATTGGATAGCATAAAGCAGACAGAGTAATTCCACAAAGCATCCACACAAAGTCTTTTTAATTGGTTCATCAGGCATCCGTATCATCTTACATTTATGACGAGTTTCCTCTTAATGTCCAATCTTTTGCATATCTCAGTTGTGGTGTAGAAAGATAATAAAGTCTCATCCCCATGATGATTGAAGCGACTGCATGGGATGGTGGATTCAGGCAAGAGTGAGGGAACCTCCCCCAACCCAACAAGGATCAATTTAGTGACCAATCCGTATTACAGATGTGACCAGATGACATGGACTACATTTCCCAGGATGCCTTAACTACATTTACCATGATGCATTCCCTTCAGGGGACAGCTCACAATCCCTAACTAACTATCCCAAATCCCATTAACTCTAAACTGTCTGGACAGCACATTGTTCACACTACATTTTAACAGGTAATTTGAAAGTTCAGTTTTAGATTGCATTTATGAGGCCATAACCTCATTCTGTACATGGCTGCACTTAATTATCAATGAAAAGTAGTTATTTTTATAAGGCTTTCTTCATAGTATGGTTTATAATATGTCTAGAAACTTCCAATAATTCAGTGGTGTTGTCAGATTAATGGTTCCTGTACATATATTTTAGAACATTAAGTTACACCACATTTGGAATGGTTCCAGAATTAGTCATGCTTAGAACAAACCTATTTAAATCAATGGGGCTGATAGTCATGGCTAAATTGTCACTTATTTCACTGGCTCTCAACTAACATAAGTGATTTGGACTTGATATATTGATACTTACTCAATGACTTTGCTAACTGGATTGTGGCTACTTACATGTTTGCCATTCTCCACACACAAAGCTCCTATCTATTCTCAGCTTTTTATATTCTATCATTTAGTCTTACCCACTATATGTCAGATGATCTTATATATTCCAAATCCCTTAAACCCCAGAACATCCACAATTCAATCTTCTAGTAATTGTATGTTGCATGTTCCCAGCTCTGCCAGGATAGATCTGTACAGGCTAAATGATAAAGCTTCTTAGATTAAACTGTAAAGTGATTAAATCTTCTGTTATTTTGAAAATATAGTCTACATAATAAAGAAATAAGTCTCTTTGTGGTGTTTTAAGAAGCTATGTGCTGACAAGAATTACAGAAAAAAGTTCATGTGCTTGAGATTCAATTTAACCTACCAGTGAAAATGTCTCTAGTTTGAAATAATTTAATGCAAATTTTGGATAACATATGTAAAGGTCTCTATTAATGAAAAAAAGGCAGTTATCACAGATGAGGAAAAATAGAATTTAAAAGCTTTACAATGCAATCTTATGAAGCTGCAGCTGTAAATAAGGACAAGGGACTTACTACTTCCTTACACCAGAGAAGATTTCAGTGACAAAGTGACTGTTACATCATCACAATCTTAAATCAGTGTTACTATTTTGGTGGGATTCATTATGATATGGGATGTGACACAGATAAATTTTGGAGGTTATGTGGGTTTTTCTCACAGCCATGGTAACTGGGTTCTTTAGTCCAGATTTTTTTAATATAGATCTTCTCTACATTTATGGTAAAGTATTGAATCTCCTTCCAATAAAACTATGATAGCAAACGATCTTTAAAAATGGAAGAAATGATACAAGGCAAGAACAACATTTCTACAGATGAGATCTGAATAACAATTGATTGAATACACACACAGAGACACACACACACCATATAATATATAATATAATGTATAATATACATAATACATAGTAACAGCTTCTGAGAAGATAGCTTTTTGTTAACTTTTAATCAAAATCTAAAATCTCTTAGCTCTTAGACTAAATCATGTGCATTGTAAGTTAACTGCAACCTAAAAGTTATCATTGTATATGGTTTCCAGTAATTTCTACCTTCTTTTGATTAATGTTTGTATGAAAAATCTTGCAAATAATCTATATAAATAGATGATAAAAGAGTGGAAATATTGATATGTCTATAGGGAAAACTGTCAGAAGTTATTGATAATTAATCAAGGAAAGTGGACTAAGTTAAAAAGGAAATAAAATCATTGCAATCATTTCTCTATCAGTCGTCCCAATATCTGTAATTCTGATTAGCCTGGTTCATTACTGTAGGTTGTCAGTGCAACCTTCCCTGTTTTTTTTTTTTTTCATAAGAGGTGGTTGAATATAGTGAAACCCATGGACTCTTTCCGACTGGGCTTATTTTATTCTACTTACACCACATTTTCATGTAGCTATCTAGTTAGGATTGGTAACCTCATGGATACATGCACATTAGATTTTTTTTTTCTGGCTGTAATATATAAAATGGTTTTCCACTGCCTTATTCTGGGGTGCTTGTTTGACTTAAAAGTCTAGCATACACCCCGGCATTCCTTGTTTGTCTCTGATCCAAGAACAAACAAGATGCTATTTTGTTTAGCATCTGAGGCAAGACAAAATTTGTCAGATGCTACCATAACTGAAATGTAGTTAAGATAGACAAATTGCTTGAGTGGGATTCTTCCACATATATCTATGAGTAGAAGGGACAGGAAGAGAGAAAGAGTGAGGACAAACAATGTGGACCCAGGTGTCTTAGAAATTCTCCTCTTTAACTGTGCAAACAAAATGCTACCTTTAAATAAATTCTTCAAATTCTTTTCCTCTGTCTCTTCCACTCTTCTTGATATTATTTTCTTCAAGGAGCAGCATTTTCTATTTTCTATTTCTTTTATGTTAGATAGTTCCCTGTTACCTTGTTTTCTAAACACAAGCATCATTGTAAGTGCATTGGAGGAATGGTTTTTACTGTACTGGATGTAACTTTACCCTGTATATGTAGATAATTTACTAGGTACCAAGGATGCTGACAGCATTAGTAATATTTCTAAACACATTTACAAAAAAAAAAGATCCAATTGAATTCATATGGGGAATTTTCTACCCTGGACATTCTTCAGAAAACTTCTGACCTCTACCTATTAGCACTGTGAAGAGGGCCTTTTAGTGTGTGCTAGTAAGAAGAATAATCTCTTTAAATTATTAGACTACATATTTTGCAAGGTTTGCATGCCTGTCTAGCTGCTCATTGTTGTTTTCATATATGAATGATTTTATTTCATTTCACTTGTGTGATAATTATTTCATTATGCAAATGCAATTATTAATGAACAATTATCTTCAGTTGCATGTGAAATGTTAAGTAGCATCTAATTAAGTAATTAATATTGCTTAATCTAACATCAATATTAAATTCTGACCTAAGTAACATGTGATAAGTTTATGTAATTTAAGGATAGCTTTTTTTCCTAGTATTTTATTTATTAATATTTGTACTCTACTTTTGCGCAGCTGATAATTTACCACTTTTAGTACATTTCATTGAAGTTGTAGTTGCGACTTAAACATATAAAATAAAAAATTAAAAGTAATTTCAATTCTATTTAATTTGTAAATAATAAAAATTATAAGTGCAGAGTCTAATGACTACAGTATGTGGTAGCCATACTTTCCTTTGGAAAAAAGATCCATGCTTCCTAATAGATTGCCATCTGTTCAACCTTTTGCTAAGAAATTTGTCTTGCTTTAAAGTAGTTCACTGGGATGAAACTGCAGATTACACACTGAGTTTCTAACTATTTGGTAGAAACAGACATCCTTTTCTGTCAACAAATTGCTACTGCTAACATTTTATACTCTCTTCTCTTTATTGCCCATTTCAGAAGTGAATTTTAAGTAAGCTTTGGCAACGTATAAATTCCAGGGTTCTTCATTACACTCCAACAAGCTATTCAAATTTATATTGAGAATCCGAATTTTACACTGAGGGTAAAGCAGGAATTTGGGGATTTATTGTAATTCTTTAATTACTAACTTTCATTATTTAAAATTAAGGACAGTTTTAAGAAGTCCTAAGAAGCTTCAATTATATTGTATTTAGATTTTAAAATAATATTTCGAGGCTCTTGAATATTGATTTATTAAATTGGCAATCTTACTCATATTACAAAGGAGTTCCAGTAAAATCAATAGAACTTACTTCCTGGGTCACACAGGCAACAAGTGGTATCAAAAAGCAAATAAGATAAACTGTTTTTCTTACCTATATTCTACATTAAGAGAATGTGGTGTTTTCTCAAACAGAATTGATTTGAATTAAGAAAAAATTTTTTCCCTTCAAATGCAGTTCTATACTTGCACTGAAATTTCTTTTTCACACCTCTCTCTCTTCCACCTGCTCTTCTTTTCATTCCATTCCACTTGTTAATCTGGTGTTTAGTCTATCTGTCCCTCAATTTCATTTTCTTTTGGAATTGTCAATCAACATTTTCTTTTAAAAAAAGTATGTGAGGATTTAATTACAGCCAAATTGCTGGCTTCTGCTTTCATTCAGAAATGTGGACAGCAAACATTCTGATAGCTTTAGAATGTCTATATCTACATCGACTTCCGGTTTGAAGGGCTTCGGCGACAGACAGAAATCTGCGATCGTGCATGTTTTCTGTCTGGGCTTGCCGCTGGAGCGCCCCAAGCCTGCTGGTTTCGGGGCTAAGCCACCCTGTAGAGGTGGTGAAGAGGCGGGGAGACTGCCAGCAGGGTTGAGGAGAGCCGCATCTCTCCTCCTCAGCTGGCCATTACTCCCTTTCCTGAAGGCAGTTGCAGTGGTGGTCAGAAATGGCCACCACAAAGGAGAACTCGACCGGAAAAGAATGTGCAGGAGGAAGATAAGAAGTGAAAGTTTTGGCTGACTGGGTTAAATTGTAAAAGCAACAACTAAGGTACCCTGGAATTTAAACTTACAAAAAATAACATCACTCCCAAAGAAGAGTCGGAAGCAGCGAAGGAAAGTGAAAAGGGAAAGGTTTGGGGTTTTTTCTTCTTCTCTCTCCTTCCCTATACTGACAACTAAGAGACTTAAATAAGAAATCAGAAAAATCCGCTTTGACATCAATAGGCAATTAAGCTGAAAATAAAACAAAATGCCAAAGGGATAATAAAGATTTCTGGACATTAAAAATTTTTCTTTTTCATAAGCAGGAAGGGAGAGAAAAAGAATAAGGGCAGGATCTGGAAGAGGGAGGACACTGCCTCGAATTAAAAAGAATCTACAGTAAAACTTCAACAAGACTTCTAAAAGATACATTTTAAATGAAACTTTGCAACTAAAGTAACCCCAGGAAGAGAAAGTGAAAAAAAAAGAGCAAAAAAGACACAGCTTGCGTGTATTTGGATTATTTGGTGATCTTTGGATTCTTGGTTATTATATTTGAATGACTAAAATCAATCGGGTGGTTGTTTAAAAATTTATACAATGGCACCACTTCTGGATGAATTGAAAATGGAACTTAAAAAGTACAAAGAAGATGCACAAGAAGGGAAGGGTTCTTTTGGCTTCATTTTTCAATTCTTAGAAATGGAGATTTGGAACTATGAGAAACAACAAGAAACGACTGCAAAACAAGAAGACTGGGACAAAGAAGAAGCCATCTTTAATGAACAAGCAATTTTATGTGGGGAAGAAAAAGGAAAGGGGGGAAAGAGAATGGAGAATTTAAGACTTAAAAAAACAACCAAAGAAAAGAAAAATAATTCAAAAAATCAGTATAATACTGGAAAGCAACAGAAAAGGGGAATACAGAAGAGAGAAATAGAGGTAGAGAGACAAGGGGGTAAAAAGGGGAGAGAGAAGAAGAGAGGGAAGAAGGAAAGGAAAAGAAGTTACAAAGGACTGGAGCAAGATATAGAGAAACAGGACCTATTTAGAGATAATGGGTGAAAATCTAACTGAAAAAGGGATTCTGTAAAGGTACATAAGATTGTATTGTTATATTAGTAATAGAAATAACTTTAGAAAATTGGAAACAACGTATGATTAAAATGAGGGATAAAATAGTTAGTGTAATTTAGTTAAGTGTTTGTGAATAAAATAAGTGAAATAAAATAAATGAGAAAATTGAATTAGGAAGGAACGGGAACATTTTAATTAGTTAATGTTTTATAAAATATAAGTGAAGAGTGGGGGAATTAACTATGGAAAGCTTATAATTGTTCCCATAGAAGTATGATATTTAATTGAAATGTAATGTTAAAGATGTTAAGACTTTAATGAATATTAATATTAATGATAGAATTGAATTGGAATGGAATGTTGTTTTAATTATATACATTTATATTTTTTTTCTTTTTTTAAGAATACAGTGTGTATTTTAAGAATGTACCAAGCAGAATCCGAATGGAAGTTATGTATTATATTGAATGTTACAACTTTAGGGAAAAGATATAAAGGCATCATACTCCAATCAGTAACTACAGGAGAAATTTTGTTTAATGAGAAAAGATAATAGATAATTGAAACAGGACAGACAAAAAATATAAATACAATGATTTGAATTGAGATGAGATAATTAAAATAAAATTGAGAAAATTAAAAGAGGGGAGAAGCTATGCAGAAAATGTAAAATAGTAATAAGATATGGAATAGAATATAAAAATGAGCATGAACCTGAATTTGTGTCTGTACGAAGAAATGTAACCCGGGATTACGCTACTTTCAAAAAGATGTTTTATTTGTATTTTTTTTCTCTTTGTGAAAACTCAAATAAAATTTACAAAAAAAAGAAAAAAAAAGAATGTCTATATCTACATCAAGGCATCTGCATTCTGCAATGAACTGGTTATCAGTGGCATGCAATAAGGACTGCACCTCAAATTTTATTTTCGCAAATCTATGAAAATTTTCTCATCTCAGATTAACATATTAAATGAAAAAGGAAAAGGGGGTTGACTGATGATGCCCTCCCAGTCATCGACAAAACATAATCCATAGCATTTCCACCACAGGGGATAACATATCAATAGAAAGCACTTAGAAATAGCAGTATACATGGGGATGTTAGCCCTTAGTAATCAAGGGTCAAAGTTATGGAAATGAGATTAATAAAGATCTTTTTGCTCTACTGAGTGAAACAGTGATAAAAGTCCAAATGCTGTCCTTTCCCAATGTTCCCTTTTCTTTATGCCTGGCACAAGCCTCTTCTCCCCCACATTACTAACTGACAGTTGGGAGGGTGGCGGTATTTATTTGTAATGACAGTTCTCTGCCTTTGAAACCTGCCATGTTGGCATAGGCAACTCCAAGGTCTCCAGGAAATCTTGCTGCTGACGCCCCGCGATGCTAAACCTGCTCCTCCAAACTGGCACCCGGGCACCCGAGCCTCGGAATAAAGTTTCCCCGTCCTTCCCATCTCGTTCACCACTGCGCCCCTGAAGGTGGTCCCGTTCCATTTGCTTCAAGTCCTCCCGGGCTGATATGGAGGCGCAAGAGCGGGTCCCAATCGGCTGATGGCTTCGCCGCTGCGCTTCCCGCGGGGCAAGGGGCGAGGAAGAGACCTCGGGCAAGCGGCCGGGCGGTTAAAGCCCAACGCGTTGCCGCCGGATGGGCAATATATCGCTCCTCTGGGAAATCACCTCCGGGGAGTCCAACGTAGCGAAGGCTCTTGAGGTTGGATCTGGGGAGACTAAAACCACATCCAGCCCCAAAACCAACCTCTCAAAATCAACCACCGAAAAGGTGGGGGAAAGCGAGGGAAGGCGGTCGTCAGATCGCGGCGCCGAACATAGCAGCGCTTACCTCGGTCCAGAGTGAGCGGCTGGACCGCTGTCAGCGTCGTCGCCATGTCTGCTGCTCGGCTGAAGGTGAAATGACGCCGGGCTCCAGCATCAGGGCGGGAGTGTGATTGGGAGCGGGAGGGGGCAAGGAGGGGCTACGGGGACGAAGAGGGAGGAGGACCAGAGTGCGGGGAGGGGGCTGGCGCGACCGAGAGATGCGTGAACGGTGTGCGTGTGAGTGTGAAAGAGAGATGGGGGGGGGAGCGTGGAGGTGGAAAAAGGGCTGTGCGCGCCGTCCCAAACACCACAAGGCAGCGGTCCGGCGATGAGGAAACGGCCTGTTGGTAAAGAGCGGCGGAGGCGAGGCAGGGTCATCGCGAGGTCCTTCGCATCCCTGGGCAACGGCCGAGAGTGCAAAGGCTCAAGGGAACTTCGGGAAACCGAGAGGCTTGGAAGGGTTCTGCGGGTCTCCGGAGACTGAGGCAGACCAGAAGAAGGTTACCTGAGATGAACCAAGGAACTGGGCCAGCAAGCCTGATAAAGTAGCAGGGCAGCTCAGCGGATTGCAACCTGTTGCAATCCATTTCCCTCTATGTGGAGACCTTGATGCTCTCTGAGCTTATGGAGGAGCTATGTGAGCTATGTGGAGACACACAGATCCTCTCTGTGTCTTGCAGATATTTCCACCAATATTAGCCAGGGCAGGAGATGATGGGAGTCATCTACCATGCCTGAAGGTATCAAGAAGAGAGAAACTGGGGAAGCAAAAAAGAAACTACTTGCCCACCTCTTCCTGAAGTATTTACGATCCAGTGTGCCAACTAGAAACCCTGGAAACAAGGTATACATTAGAGCAGGGGTTGCCAACCTTTTGGATATCAGGAACCACCAAACTCATTATTTTAAATCCCGTAGACCAGAGACCCTGGGAAAATCCCCCCAAAAGTCTGCAGGAAAATTCCCCACCCTATTTTCCTGCCTATCTATTGTTCTTTATTTGGAATCACAGGATACCATCTCCAGCTCTGTTCTCAGGGGGAGAGAGAGAGATTTTTGGCTTCATGCAAGGAAAGCAGCAGAAGCAGCAGAAGTCTTTCTTTCTCTTCCCCAAACTCTGCCAGAAATGAGTCTTTGTGAGACTTGGAGCAGCCTCTTGCAGCAGGATGCCTTGCAGGGTCCCAAAGACTCATTTCTGGAAGAGTTTGGGGGAGAGAAAGGAAGGCTTTTGTTGCTTTCCTTGTATGTAGCCAAAAGCAGAAGAAGAAAGAAGCAGAAAGAAGCAGCCTGGTGGCAGGCGAGGTATTTGGGGTGCATGGGGCAAGCTCCCCCTTCTGCCCTTTCCCCCCTCCCCTCACTATCTCGTGTTGTTTGCAATGCAAACAGGCCTTGTGTTCCTGTGGGCCATGTGGGCAGCGCAGCCTTGTGTTCCCACACAGCCTGGATTAATTGCTTTGGGGGGGATGCTTTGGGGGTGATATTTCTCTGCAGACCACCACAATTTTCTCGCGGACCACCAGTGGTCCCCGGCCCACTAGTTGGCGACCACTGCATTAGAGGACCTCAAGAGGTTGCTCTTGCCAGCAAGTTCACCTGTGACATTTCAGCACTAAGTAATCAAGTAGCTCATTTAATCCAAGCTGCCAAGAATTACCACAAGCTGAGAACAGTAATGAACATCACAACTCACTCCACCGTGCATAGTCAGAGCAACTAACTCCAGATAACTCAAATTTATCAAGATATGCGCGTGCATATATGTGCACACACACAAACACACACACACACACAAACGGGGGTGGGATAACTCTCCCCATCTTTAAATGTTGCAGGGTTTTTAAAAATTATCTATTTGGATTTGATATTGACATATAAATGCATATTAGAATGGAATTTATCAGAAAGAAAAAGGATCAGAAGTGATTGGAAGAAGGGGCCAATAAAATATATAACCAGACATATCTGAAAAATATTAACACTTGGCATGTGTACCAGAAGAGCTGAAAATAATGAGCTGTAACTTGGAATAAACATAAAATGATATGGAGTGAAATGTTTGTGTACAAGTATTCTTAGATATCTAGACAAAAGTGATGAGTCACATACAGCCCTTAGGCTACATTTGTACAGCTTTGTATCTAATCATAGTGTGGTTTGATCATGAAATTTAATCCACAGGTTGCAATGGATGAAGATATAACATAACTCATAAGCTGTAGTTTATAAATAAAATTGGTTGGGTTCAAAGATTATGTTACATTAAAAACAAAGAAATCATATAGTTTCTCATAGTGTGTGAATCTAATGGAAAAGCGTACAGGTTGGTGAAAATGCTTCCAAATGAGTGTATTATGCAGTTGTCCAGCTTTGTTCACCATCTCCAGTATTTAACCTCCCCACTTGCTCTCCTTCTGTTTCCCTCCTCAGTAGAAAATAAAACCTGTTAAGAAAGAAAACTGAATAATTGCAAGATGCCCTCCAGCTAGAAGCATGACTGACTGATACCTATAATTAGGATTCCCTGAGTGAAAGGACTTAGCTTTAATGAAGGCAGCAAGCTCTCAGAGATTCCATCCAAACTTAGATCTATTTGTTTGCTTGTTTTTATTAAAGTAGCATAAAGAGATCTGAAATAGAGCAAGCTTTCCTTTTTAGTAGATGATTCCCTTAGTGCTACCTAATACTGAAATCCTATACTTATGCCCAGAATTAGGCTAAGGTAATTGCAAAGTAAGGCTTCTTGAACTTACCAAAAATCAGTGGCCTGGTTTCTTACTATTCTGAGGCATGAAATACACGAAAAATATAATACAAGTCCTAAAGTAGACAACATAAGTTTATTTTTTTTAAAAAAAGAATAAAACATCAACATTTTATCCAAAAACTAGGAAAAAAATAGAAAATTCTGGCTCCGCCCATATTTGTGATAGAGCCTTGCCATATTTGAATCATTGCTGTACTTACAAAGGACCTTTGTGTCCCCTAAAATTTTAAATGAGGCACCTAATTAATCAAAATTTGTCAACTCACAATATTATACAATTTCAATTGTTTTATATAATTGATCATCTATCAACACTTTTAAGGAGAAAGAATTATGAGGAGGGATTTCTTATTTATTCCAAAAGGGCTAAAGTCCATTTTATGCATGGCAAAAAATGTTTCGTAGGTCAGGGGAAGATAAAATACAAATGCTGTTTTCTTTAAGCTATAATCCTGGCTAGGAAAAGCACATTATCACAGAATCCCCTCTTCTTTCCACCCAGACATAGAATGCAGACTGAAAGTACTGTTCCTCAGGTTATTGTACATCTGTTTTGCATTTCTTTTTCTCATTTAAAAATAATAAAGAGCTTAGAATAAGAGGTAGAGTTCTTTGAGAAGGTATTTTTTTCAAACCTTCTATATCTGCTCTTAGTTGTATTTGAATATTATAAAAGTAAAACAAAAACAAAACCCCACAGCTGATGCCATTTCACCTGGATGTATTTCTCTACACAACAGTCATATATTAATAAGAAACCATAGCGACAATGTTAAGTATATTGTATTAAGTTACTTTAAAACCAATGGATCTCATTGGGACAGAAGCTTGCTTAATCCTCATTACTCTGTGCCGTCTGTGTATAAACATATGTACCAAATAAACATTTTCTAAAGTATTTTTGGTCTTTTTATATATCAGTCCTACACTTCTACTTTGAAAGCTGCAACTTTATAATATGCAGTACTACAGAAACTGAAGTAGAATGATATGCTTGCCAAGTGAGTCAGTCTGTCAAATCCGTATCCCTTGCCAACAAAACAATCTTTTACATGAAAGCATCGACCACATTGGTGTATAGCAATCCAAGTTATGGTGAATAAGACCATAAATCCTTCTGAACTGGCTCAGGACACATCTTTGTTTATTAAAAAAAAATCTTTGTAGTCAGTAAATACAACTGTTATACAACATCAGATGTCTTTGTGCCCTTGCAGATTTACATCACATTTTTGTGGCACATTTTAAAGGGGTCCAGAGGTTGCAAAAGGGCACAGCAGAGATTATGTATAATCTGTGTATAATTTATAGGCTATAGGTTGTTCTCCTGTGATCTGCTAAAAAGACAATAGAATTCCAACAGATTGTTCCAAGTTTCATTGAAAACTGAAGAACAGTATCTATTGCCACATGTAACACTACTCTCTAAAAACCATCTGCTTAAGACTCTTTAAATGCCACCATTTTGATTAGCTTAAAGTTCACAGTAGAGGCTGTCATTTTTGCTTTTAAGTAGGGCCACATTCTGTTCCATGTTGGAAAATAAAAATTCTAATGATTGCCACTTCTGATTTATAATCAAAAGTTTCTCCTGATAGAATGTAGACAGATGAGTTCAAAGGCTGCTCTTTATGGCAAATAGCTAGACTGATTTCACTGAGGAAAATGACTTGACATTCAGCATGACAATTTTAACCTGCAATATCTAGTTTAGATATTAAACCTATTTTATTGCTGCTTTTAAAGAATTAAAATATTGGTCCATTAGGGAACAAAATACAGATCTTTGCAGTTTTGCATTGTGTTGTGATATATAGAGATCTAATCAAGGTCATATTTTGTTTGGAGCAATTCATATATAGTTCATTGGCTAATAAACAAGTCTATGCCTTATTAATGTGAGATAATAGGAGACTTACACCATGCATGTCCACTACATCATTCCCTCCCCTCTGCATTTACAGAGTCTGACAACTTTGCAGATATTTGTAATCTACTCTGTGTTTTCTGTTGTTTCCTCCATTCTTTTCCTATCACAGAAACCCAGTGAAAAAAACAAAGATGGAAAAGCAGCATTGTGTGTGCCATTTTTTTTAAATGATTGAACTACAAACTGTCTATTAAGATGCAGTCATATATATTAACACATCAAATACTGAATTCACATACAATGCAGTTTGTGATAGAAAGGAAAAGATTTTGTGTACTGAAACCACCTCTAAAACTCAACTGTGTATTTTCCCCATTTTTAAAAATCCAAAGCAGTTACAGGAAATTGTATTCTGCACTGGATGTTTAGCCAATGATAAGGGGGAAGGGAGAACCAGTTTCGTGTAGTGGTTAAAGGCAACTGTCAACTATGAATCAAACCTGGATGAAGCCATCTTGTGCTACTTCACAGTTGTCATGCACTATGGGGAGAGAATGAGGAGAAAATAGCTAGACCGCCTCGTAGACAAAATAAAGAGCTCTCCCATGGGAACCAAAGTCATCACAACAGGTGGCAGTTGGCGGAAGAGCAGAAGTGATTGAGGGAGCCCACCACCTGCTTTGTTTCGACCGTTTGACCTGTGACACCTGGAGAGGGAAAGTTTTGCTCTTAATTACATGGTAACCAAGAGAAACTTTTAGAGTTAGTTTTCATTAGCTGTGCTGATATGATGTGTCCAATGAACATGTTCTCTGAGGAACATTCCTGCCTTAGAGATCTGATTTCTTTGGATGCATTACTCAGAACACTGACAGCATCAAGCAAGAGAATGCGAATTCTACTTCCATCTTAGGTGCCAGGTATGTGACCTTTGGTCAGTCACTCTCATCCCTAGGAAGGAGACAATCACAAACCACTTCTGAAAACTTGCCTAGAAACTGCAGCACTTATCCAGGCAGTCACCAGGAGTAAAACACTGACTTCAAAGCATACACACACACACACACACACACACACACACACACACACACACACAGGGAATGAGTCCTTATTTGACATATCTATTACGTGTATTGTCTTTTGGATTTTGCACCTTTCAGTCAATGTTGTCTCATGGTGACTACAAAGACAAGTCCTTGCAGTTTTCTTGGCAAGATTTTTGGAAGTGGCTTGTTACTGTGTTCTTCTTAGGGTTAAGAGAGAATGGTTGACTCCAAGTCACCCAGTTGACTTTCTGCCCAATGCAGGATTAGAACTTAGATTTCCTCATTCCATGTCCACAAGATCAAACTGACTCTCTTACTGAAACAAAAAAGCAGAAAGAACATTTAAGACAATAGCTAATAAAAGTAGAAATTATGATATTATACTGCAATCTTATCTAAGAGCATGCATTTTTCAGTATCTATAGCTCTTCTGTCTTTACTTATATTCTCTGTGATCTGTCTATTTAGTTAAATTTATTTAGCCCATCATCAGTTCTATACATTCTAATTATGGACCTTCTTTTTGCAATTTATTTATTTATTTGTTTTGATTTGATTTGATTTGTATTGCCGCCTGTTCACCATGGCGATTCAAAGTGGCTTACAACATATAAAACCACAATTTAAAAACAATAAAACTCATAAAATCAAATAAATTAATATAGTAAAATCCCCCCACCTCCACCCCCCCCCCCAGCGACAGCAGATTACACGAGCCATTTAATGGGCTCTATCCCACTGTGGGTTTCCCAGGCCAGCTGGCAGAACCAGGTCTTCAATGCCTTCCGGAAGAGAATCAGAGTGGGGGCCAGCCTAATCTCTGTGGGAATGATGTTCCAGAGGAAAGGAGCCACCACCGAGAAGGCTCTTCTTCTGGGTCCCACCAAGTGTATCTCCCTCAAAGATGGGACCCGCAACATTCCCTGCCGTCCCATTCTGATGGGTCGGGTAGATGTGACCAGCAAGAGACGGTACCTGAGATAGTCTGGTCCCAAGCCATGAAAGGCTTTAAAGGTGACAACCAGCACCTTGAATTGCACCCGGAAGCAAATTGGCAGCCAATGCAGCTCCCACAGGAGAAGTGATACACGTGCACACTGGGGTCTGCACAAAACCATGTGGGCTGCTGCACTTTGCACCAACTGGAGCCTCTGGATGCTCTTCAAGAGTAGCCCCATGTAGAGCATGTTACAATAGTCAAGTTGGGAAGTGACTGTGAGTAGAGATTGTTGGTCCAGGAACAGGCATAACTGGTGCACAACCTGCAGTTGCACGAAGCCTCTCCTGACTGCGACCGTCACCTGCTCTTTGAGCAGGAGTCATGAATCCAGGAGAACCCCCAGATTACTCACAGGGTCTATTTGGGGTAGTGCCACCCCATCCAGGACCAAAGATGGCAATTCTCCCTTAGCTAACGAACCCCAAACCCAGAGCCACTTGGTCTTGCCAGGGTTTATAAGGATCTATTATAGCTGAATTTTATGGAGAAATGGACAGCTTCCTTACTTCATTACTTTCACTTGTGGCTTCATTTGTAAAATTTATAGCCTACCTTTCTTTCTTTAATAAGGCATATATAATATTCTGTTCTCTCTCTCTCTGACTAATCAGAGCCAGCATTATTACATGGATTAATGGTTTGACTTGGTGTTTTTCATTGTTTATTGGATTTATATCCCAGGTTTCTTCTGCGAGCATACATAAACAATACTCAGAATACTTCCTCTTATAGTCTTGAGATAAAAACTACGTAAAATTCAGTCATAATCTTCATAAGGTCCCATAACTGTGGATTAACTATAGTCTTCTCAATTGTACTTCAGCATCCTTGCTATGTTCACCTCACATTACACAACCTCAAACTATGCTCACCTCACGTTACACAACCTGTATTTATTCAAAAAATACTGTGAAGTTTCAAAGGCACAAGAAAGTTTTCCATTCACTGTTTCAAAGCCATCTAAAAATAAACTGTAAAAACAACAACATTTGAAACAGTATTATAGTAACATCTGGAGCTCCTATGAAATGTTCAATTGATCTGAGAATATGAATATAAATGGTTCTCATCAATACAGAGGCTAGTTTTATTTTAATATACAAATGGGATTTGGACCAAGTGCAGATTACAAGTATATAACTTCAAAGAGCAGATGGCTTGAGACTTTATTTGTAGCAAACAGGGTTTTTTATTCTACTGACTCAAAGTAGATTTAGGACAGCAATATTATTCTTGTCATTATACTATCTGAATCTGTAAGAAGTTAACACATTTGTATAAAACAAGGGTGGCAAGATGTAGCCAACTGATTGCATACAACCTCCAGCTGTATTATTGTGGTCCTCAGAGCCACACAACACTAAGTTGCCAAAATGCAGTATCTAATCACTAAATAAATAATGACAGTGTAATTTCTAATTTCCTTTTCCGGAAACTAAAGAATTAAATTAGTGATCTTAACATACCCAGGAACATTTAAAAAAAAACACCAAATATTAAAAAAAAAACCTTTAGTTTCATTTCTACAATCCTCCCACTTATATTCTAGAGAAGTACTGTAGGTAGGTAGACAGGTAAGCAATTAGAGAATAACCTATTCATATAAAGGAAGTGTTGGGATTATCTTTACTCCATCATTATTTTTTCTCATCAAGAATGTTCTGAATAATTTAGCCTTTGTTGTACCAATATGATTTCTTGTGGGGTAATTACATTGTATTCTTATTCTCATTGCTGTCCTCATTGGCTCAATGTATTGGCCTCATGGGTGGTAATAGAAAGAATATTTTACTATGATACTTGGTTGATGAACAGCCAATGCCATAAATTTTTAAGGCTGAGTTGATTACATGAACAGACTTCCCAGAAACAGTGGAGGACAGTACAATACAGTTTATGTATCATGGTTCTGTTGTAGCTTAAGTAAAGAAAAATATGTTTCATGGTACACAAAGGCTGATAAAAGACCATTTAAATCATGAGCTGGAGACAAGATAAGGCCAATATCATGTGCTTAAGGGAGACCATTTATGTAGCTTAGGCTTTCAACTAAGATGAAAATGGCAAGATCTATGTACTGTAGCTAAAAAATTAGTATAAAGCAGTGTTTATCAAACTAAGTTTTAATATAAGTCCCACTGAATTGATTGAGATCTTTTTCTGAATTTATATCCTAGTTGATGTGTTGATATAACAGCTAGAGTAATTCCTCATTGAAGACGATAGCATAGTAATTGTGCACAACTGGGTGTGGGCACAGGGAAAACTGACAGGTTACGTATGCGAAATCAGACAAAGGATTAAAACTTAGCTTGTGTGTTATTTTACATAACTGTCTTTGGAGATAAGATGAAGAATACAGGAAAAGTTGTTCAGGAAACAAGCACAAAGAGAATGGAGACTGGTCAGTGCCTACTTAGAAAAAATATCTGTTTGTTTAAGCAGCGATCACTTGATACGTTCAGCTAACAATGGAATGAGTAATGATCTAACAGCATGATTAATTTTATTGTTTGTAATGAAAGATTGAGGTAATTATTAAAAATACAAGATTGATGAGAGTTTCTGAATGTGGGATAGGCCATTTATTGATAGCATCTCAAGACTGATCTTGAGTAAAAAATAGACACAGATTAAAAAAAATAAATGAAGGAAATAAGAGTGAAAGTAAAACTGCAAGGAGAGGAAGCAGTATTCTGTATGAAAAATTATTAGAAGGATAATTTCCCGATCTAATGACAAAAAGAGGATTGGTATCTTACTGCCTTAGTGAATGGTTCCAGACTGAGCAAGCAGTAAGATAAGGCTAACCCTAGGGTTACTTAATTTTTGTTTACAAATATATATAAAATAGGTGCTTATGGTGATAGTATGTATATCTTGGTTGAGGACAGGGATATAGATATAATGTTATATGCAGATGAATTTGTGTTGGCCAAGAACACAATTATTTGCATCAAATATTAAATAGAATGTGTGATGTAAAAATGAATAAAAAATATTGAAGATCAAGGTATGTAGTTGTTCTTGCCAGAGAAAATGGGACTCTCTCTCTCTCTCTCTCTCTCTCTCTCTCTCCCTCCCTCCCTCCCTCCCTCCCTCCCTGTCCCTCCCCCCCACTCTCTCTGTGTAAAGCCTATAGCAGGTATATTAATTTGTGTACCTTGCTAGAATGTTTAATAAAGCTGGGAAAATAGAGACTTTTTCAGATGTACAAATGCTTGCAGAAAGATGTTTACTGTTTTGATGAATAAAAGCAGTGAAAATCACTACCTGCTTCTATCCACTTTGTTATATAGAAGTGATGATTTTGTCTATGAGAAAAAACACAAAAGTAAGTTGAGTACAGTGGGACTGAATGACTAAAAGGGTATGTGATACTACAGGAAAAGTTAAGGTGAAGAGTGAATGTGTGTTTCCGTGACTACATTAAATAGAAAAGTGATTATGCTGTATTATATAAGCACTTTCCATTAAAAATCCATTTCACTCTTGGATCTAGAGGCAAATGGATCTAGATCCATATTAGTAACTATTCCTGTTTTAATATTCTTGACAAATGTATCCTTTCTTTTTATGTACACCAAGAGCATATGCACTAAGACAAATTCCTTGTGTGTCTAATCACACTTGGCCAATAAAGAATTCATTCATTCATTCACTATATCTCAACTCACCATGGGAGCTTCATAATATTGTAATGCATAGAAAAGGTAGAAGAGAGATGATCAGCTGTAACCCAAGCAGCAAAGTGTATTATTGTGTACCGGTGAGATTCAATTAAAAGATCTTGTAAATCAACCTTGAAATAAACTCAAGAGCTGAGATAAATATTTCCAGTAATGGCAAATCGGAATGATGGGCTAGAGCAAGTGTGCAATTTCCATCAGCTCTGAAACCAACATCAAGCTTTAAGACTGAAATCATGCTGCAAAGGGGCTTTGGAAGCTTTTCAGAGGTCAAATAGTTGCCTTGAACTTTATCCCTTCTGCAAACTTAAAATAAAATAAATAAGAATCACAAAACAGATGCTGATGGCTGTACTTTTGCTGCCCTGAGATAGAATGTATGTGCGTTCTTAGATGACTCCATGCAAACCTACTCATGGTAGGCAATATTTTTTCATTGCTGCCACTGTCATCAGAGATGTGATTCTAGTTCTGGGATTGTTAGAAAGCTCCTCTATTTCTGTCCGGTGTTGGGTTAGATTTCGCTCCTTTGTTCTGAGAACTCTACTGAGTTTACAATCCTTTCATGTAACCACTTATTTTTTGCTTTCATAAAATGTCTGTATTTTGTTGCTGCTATTGCTATAAGTCAGAAATCCTACTCAAAACTACCCAGAGATCTCTTTTGTCCACCCTATCTGACATCACCATGGTTTCTAGGTTATAATTTGTAACTCTCTGGTTATAACCAATTAATAATAATTTACATCAAATGAAGTGTTTACTTTTCACTGGAGGCAGTGATTATAAAACTATGCTAGACTTTCTGAGATTAACTTTTAGAGGAGTTTAGGCTCATTAGTTTTAATTGACTATTTTCATAATTTTGCTTTTCCATCCTCTAAAACATTTAAGTATTAATTTAAACCTTTTATATTTTTCATTTTACTCCCAGGCTGAAACTCTCTTCTACAGGCATCACTAACTTTCATATTTCTGTTTAGGCACATGAATAAGAATCTCTACTCTTTTCCAATGTATACATCTTATCTCTTGCATGCTATAGGAGCTGTGGTGGTGCAGTGGTTAGAATGCAGTACTGTAGGCTACTTCTGCTGATCACTGGCTGCCAGCAGTTTGGCAATTCAGGTCTCACCGGCTCAAGGTTGACTCAGCATTCCATCCTTCCCAGGTCGGTAAAATGAGAACCCAGATTGTTGGGGGCAATATGCTGACTTTGTAAATTGCTTCGAGAGGGCTGTAAAGCACTGTAAAGTGGTATATAAATCTAAGTGCTACTGCTATCTGCTTAATCTCTTGCTGCAAGATTAAATTGCATTGTTAATATTCTCAAAAGAGATAACTCTTTAAATGTCACTCATATTTTAAAACATGTAAAGCAGAAACTGGCAAGAAATAAGATTTATCAGAATGCACTGTCATTTTGCATTATACATGGAAAATATGTTGGAATCATGAGATACAATTTTAAAACTCTTTTTAATAGTGTTATTTAGCTTATTGTATGATCTGCTAGACTACAAAGAAGCTTTTCTTTTAATGTATAAATATATGTGCCATTAAAAGTTTATAAACTATCAAAGCTGAAAAGTATAAGATATACTGACCCCCTTTTTTAGAAATATGTTAATAAGATTTAATATTTGGCTTTAAAAAACAAATGTACATTGGGGCACAACACAGAGCAATGGTTTTCAAACTGTCTGCCTGTAGAAATTATGCAGTATTTAATCTACCATGAAATCCTTGGCATCTTTTCAAACAAAGGTTCATTTCATCTCAGTGGAAACCATCTCTCCTCCTGCCATTTCCACCAAATAACTCACTCAGAATATAGGCCTCATATGTAACACCTTTTTTTGAATATCCTCTAGGCTCTGGCATTCTGATTTAGTTCACATTTTGGAAGTCACCATTATCTCAATTTGATGACTTTGTAAGTGAGCAATCAGACCAGCATGGCTCTCTAGAACAATTGTTCTTTTAAGGAATTTATGTTGAAGGTTCCTCAGAGTAAAATATTAGTGGTGGTGATGCATTTAGAACAACCAGCTTGCCTTGATGTCTCACTAAGTGCTGGCCCTGCTCAACTGCCCTACGCAGTTTGCTACCTGAGACAAAAGATTTATAGTACATCAGGTTTATGGCAGCTTTGTTTCTGGCCATGCATACTGAACTTTATAACCGTAGTAAAATGTACTTTGCAATAAAGTATGAACATTGTTGGAAAAGACTTCTAGCACAGAGGTCTCCAACCTTGGCAACTTTACAACTTGTGGACTTCAACTCCCAGAATTCCTCAGCCAGCATCTAGCAAGTGGACTCTTTCCCCCCCTCTTTTTACCAGGGATGTTTATTCTGATTCTGCATGCAGGACAACAATCCAATCAACAGCATTTGTTAATGAATAAGATTATTAGGCAAGTGTTTCAGATAATTACTTAAGCTAATTAACTTCACCTCATTCTCTTTGAAGATTCAAAACAGTGAAGCCACCATTTGAAATACTCTTTAACACCTGATATAAAGAAGCATTTGCGAGCTTGGATTTTGAAAGAGTCATGGCCATTGTTATATTCCTCTGCATATTATTCAAAATTAATCGGTTGCATTTCTTAGACGAATACTACATTTCAATTTCTAACCTTTCCCCCCACCCTTCTCATAGAAGAGAATATGTTTAGCTCAGGGTTGAACTGTGGAATTCTGGTGCTGTCTGGGTGTGGGGGAGGCAAATGGATTCTCAGGCAAGGCTCTGTACTAGAATTTCCAAGGCTTTACTACCCTGTGCTTCCCTTAATGACCCATGAGGTCACTTAACAAACCCATGAGGGAAAGCATTAGGCAGGGTGTGTCATTTAATGGGGCTAAAATTAATTTTTGCAACTTTTTTAAAAAAATATGTTTTTACACCAAGAATTCAAATC
This sequence comes from Notechis scutatus, assembly GCF_049901735.1. Taxonomy (NCBI): domain Eukaryota; kingdom Metazoa; phylum Chordata; class Lepidosauria; order Squamata; family Elapidae; genus Notechis; species Notechis scutatus. The sequence continues at coordinate 41,562,067 of NC_142014.1, forward strand.
TGCGGTTATTTTTCAAAATCTTAAAAAGCTAATAAATCAATAAAAACAGGGGTGTCAATATGTCAATGGTTTTGAACGGGATTTTAAAAATACATTTAGAAGTTTGGTTTCTTTAAAACTGGGGAAGTTAATTTGGTTTTTAAATGTGTTTTTATGAATGATATCGGAGGCCTAAAACTATATTGACTTTTATTTTAAAAAATAAAACTCATTAAAAACCATATTGCTAAAGTCTGATGATACAGTCTGAGAGACCTCTAAGGAATTGCTGGGGAATATATGTCACTCAATGGGTGTAGCTTATTCATCCCTGATTTAAATGAATATCAAAATATTAAAAAATCCATTTCATTAAACAGTTGTAGCACCCAAGCAGAGCAAAGCTCCATGAAAACACTTTCTTTACAGAATATTGATCTATGAGTAGTCCCTGACTTATGACCACAACTGAGCCCAACATTTCTATCGTTAAATGAGACATTTGTTAAGTGAATTTTGCCCCATTTTACGACCTTGTCACAGTTTTACGACCTTGTCACAGTTGTTAAATGAATCACTGCAGTGGATAAGTTAGTAACCTGGTTGTCAAGTGAATCTGGATTCCCCATTGACTTTGCTTATCTGAAGGTCACAAAAGGTGATCACATGACCCTCGGACACAGCAACAGTCATAAATATGAACCAGTTGCCAAGCACCTGAATTTTGATCACATGATCATGGGGATGCTGCAAAAGTTGTAACTGTGAAAAATGGTCACAAATCACTCTTTTCAGTGCTGTTGTAACTTTGAATGGTCACTAAATGAGCTGTTGTAAATTGGGGACTGTCTGTCTGTCTGTCTGTCTGTCTGTCTGTCTATCTCTGTGATGACCCAGAGTGTCACACAAATGTAACAAAATCTAAAACATAAATAAATGTCTTTTAATGCCTCCAATTTGGCCCCACTGTTCAATAATTCTCAGCTGGAGATAAAACGTACTCAAAAATAGTCTTCAAAAGAAAGCAATACAATCCAAACTTAATGAGCAGATGGAAGTGAAATAAAAAACCAAACAAACTACAATGACAAAATTTACACAACGGAACAGGAGAAGTATTTACCAAATTCAAGGAGATAACAAGGCACAGTCTGTTGGAAGGACGCCAACCAAGATAACTTCAGACCAAAATAAAACACACTTTGTTTCCAGGGTTTGCCAGTACGCAGGTCCAAACTCTTATTCAGTTCTCACACCTGCAACCCATAAAGAGGATCAAGGCCCTCTCCTCCCGAGGAGACCATGTCTCTCCCTTATCCTCTCTTCTCTGTGTGCCCTAGAATGGATAGGTGCTGGGTCTGGGTCCTCCTCTGACTGCTCAGCCAGCCTCTGCCCTTCCCAGCCTCTTCCACAACCTCTGGTGCCACACTTCCACTCCCTGTTGGCTGTTCCTCCTCTCCCTCAGAGTCAGTCTCCACCAGGGGCATGACAATCTCTATCATTTATTTCCTATTTGTTTTTCTTTATTTCATAGTGAATTTAATTTTATAATTGCATTTAACAGTAATCTTTAGGGTTGTACAACACTTTGGATTCATTTCCCATGCTATATGTTTTATAGCATGTTTAGCTAAAAACATAGCACCTATAGCATCTCTTTAAAGCATCAGTGTCATTTTCTTGGTTCACACATGACTTTGGGACATATAAAAGTGTTTTAATGAATTATAAGTAGATGCCATATTCATATCCTCCCATTCTCCAAAGGACCTGTTTGGAATTGATCCAAAGTGCTGCATAGCCTGAACAATTTTATAAGGATTTCTTTGAGAATGGAGTGGTTCAGAGAGATGGATGAATCAATCAATAGATAGATAGATAAAGCAAGCTTTATTTTTAGCCCAAGCCTAAGATAAGATGGGCAGCATCCTACCCACACACTTTTATCTTTCTTGGTGACTTCAATCTACCTCATATTAACTGGACCCTTAACTAATGTACAACTGAACCCACACATGCAACCTTCTACAATGCTGTAACAAATCTGGGACTGGAACAACTAGTAACCAACAACACTAGACTTGATCTCATCTTCTGCAATAGTTTGAATTCAATTGACGGAATACAAATTAAAGAACCCTTTTGCAACAGTGACCACAACATGATTGACTTTTGTCTCAACATACGTCCACACAAAAATCATCACAACAATAGAATCCCCAATTATAACTTCAGAAAAGGCAACTATGATCTTATAAACAATGATCTATGTCCAACAGGAAGCATACCATGAATCTTGAACTACAAATACAGTATAGTATCTCTGAAACTGATTGTTTTAAAATGCAAATGAACTGTAGAATAATCAATGGTTGCATGAAATAAATAGAACCTTATTAAATAGTCGTAGTCTACAAAGGTACTTTGTTGGGCCCTCTTTGCTGGCATGGCAGGTTTATCTTCTAACTTTCCTTTAAGAAAATAATTTATTTCTTTGATTATAGCTCAGAAAAGGGCCATGGCAACAATAAATATACATATAATAAGATGTACATGTAAAACAAATGGCAACAACAAATGTATTTATGGCATCAATAAAAAAAAACCTTACAAATGTTTGATTACTTGTGGACATTTTGTCCCACTGAACAGAAGCACACAATTCAAAGACATGGCATCTGTTGCCAAGCTGAGTTCCAGTTCTGCTCTGGAAAGCAGCTCATCACAGCTAGAAAAACAACATTGTTATACATAGTATCACTTGGAAGTCACTTTACCAATCTGCAGTGTTATTTGTTGCTATTGTTAGTTAGCAAAAATAGCAACACGGTGGCTGTTTTGTATTTAGGTAACCTGTGCTCTTCATTTGAATTTCAGATTATGCACATTGCACATTGAAGAAGAGAATACTATTACTGAGATATAGTAATTGTGTTCTTGGCACTAGTACTCACTTATTTTGGGGAACGTAAAATAAAAGTAAAGCTGCTACTTCTCTCACCACGAATCTATGGGAAATAGTACATCCTTTATAAATCAACCTGCCTCTCAGTGAGATATGTAATGAAGATGTATTTGGTTGTTGTTGAAGAGACAGTGATAAGTTATTAATGTTGAATATACTTTCTGGGATGAAGGGTGTGGTAATATATTTTATTGATCATTTTATCATTTTCTGTAAGGCCTTTGTATAACTAGCAGTAAGTCTAGGAAGATGTGGGCATTCTTGGTGGGGTAGGAGTATCTTTGCTCAGAGTGCCTCATTCTGTTTTGATTCTGCCAGTTTAGAAGGAATAGGAAAATGGGTGAAAGTTCAAGGTACAAGATACACAGTTGTGCTTTCTCATGGGACTTTCCAAACTTTCCCATGAGACTTTCCGTGGCTGTATGATCTCACCCTAGCAAGGTAACATCTGGGACTTTCCAAGATTGTGTGTTCTCATGCTGGTGAAGTAATCTCCTGTTGAGGTCATTGTTTTCTGAATATGCATACTGTATATTTTGCTTGTGTGTTTTCTCAATAAATACTGCTACCTGAGTTCTCTCAGGGTTGGCATTTTCTCAGAGACAGTTCCCTGTGTCTCATTTCAAATGTCAATCCACCATAAATGGTGACCCCGACGTGATAGCTTGGAAAGCTATACGCTTCCCGCATCCTATACTCATCGTCGCGGACGTCGACTGGGCCCTCATCTTCTTCGCTGGACGAAGATAGATTCTTTTCGTGAGTATGGGGGAGATCTCTCGAAGGCTCAGAAAGAGCACATCAGGGAATTGAGAGGGATCATTGGGAATAGTTTTGGGTTTGGAATTGGCAGTAGGGGTTGTGCTGTAGGAAAGAAAGAAATTGAGGACTTACTACAGTATGTTTGGAAAAATATTAAGTCATATCCGGAGGGAGGTAGTATTAAAGTAGAGTCCTGGAAAAGATAGGGAAATTTTTGCACGAGGAACCCCGTGCCCTTCTTCAATTTTGTTAACCTGGAGGGTGATAATGGATGCATTAGCTACTTATGAACAACCGCTCCTATCACCCCCGAAGAAGGTTTGCCGCTTTACCAAGCGGTACGTTTGTTGCCGCCGACGGCACCTCCAGATAAATCTGGGGGACTGTCCGGCGCTAGCAATACTTTGTCAGAGGATAAGAGTTTACCTTTAAGGGTTCAGGTGGATGCAGTTACTGCAGCTATTCAAGAAGCAAAGAATAGAGGGGAACTATCAGGAGATGATTTGGTGGAGTTTGGAGTAGAGGTTCAACTTAATCCAGTGGAAATTGTCATGGATGCTGCATTAAATCCGCAGCGGGAGTGGAAGCCTTTACAGCTCAGAATTTTGAGGGAAGTTAAGCAAGCAGCAAAAGAATATGGTGTTAGAACGCCATATACTCAGGCATTGTTAGAAGCAGTTGGTTATGGAAATAAAATGATTCCGGCTGACTGGAAAGCTCTGTTGAATATGATTTTAACTCCAGCTCAATATTTGGTGTTAGATCAGAAATGGAGACAGCTGGCAGTCCAGAGGGGAACAGCAAATGTTACCCCAGATCAGCTTTACGGAGCTGGTAATTTTACAACAGTGGAACAACAGAGAGATGGTATGCCTGAGGAAGGGTTCATTCTTCTCCCACAAATAATTTTTCAAGCCATAGGGTCTCTCCCTGATGGCGAAGGTGGTGAGAAGACCTTTACTAACATCAAACAAGGGAACAATGAACCCTATGAAAATTTCATTAGCAGACTGAAATTGGCTATTGAAAGACAAATTGATAATCAATTCGCCCAGAAAGAGTTGCTTTTAAGTTAGCAGTAGAACAAGCTAACACAGATTGCAAAAAGATTTTAAATCCACTGGTAGCAAGTGGGGAGCGAGAAATCGCAGATTTGATTAATGCATGTAGAAAGGTAGGGAGTCAGTCTTTTAACATGGAAACTTTAGCTCTGGCTTTACAAACAGGACATGCTCAGAAGGGGAATTGTTTCAATTGTGGGAAGCCTGGACATTTTAAAGCGCAATGTCGGGCTCCTGGAGGAGGTCAAAGTCAGCAGAATAAGAGATCAATGGGACAGGGTGTTCGTCCTAAATCAGTGTGCCCGAAATGTAAGAAAGGATACCATTGGGCATATCAGATGCTCCTACAGTTTTTACTGATGGAGGGAAAGTTTTTGGTGCTTGTGTTTGGAAAGATAAATCTGGAATTTGGCATACAAAAGTGACTTCAGAGCAGAAGTCTGCCCAGCAGGCAGAACTTGCTGCTGTAGTTTTGGCTTTTCAAAATTTTCACAATCAGGATTTTAATCTAATAGTGGATTCATTGTATGTGTATAATTTGTTACCCTTTGTAGCAGGTTCTTATTTGTCTCCTGGAATATCACCTGATATTTTAAGATTGCTTTTGTTGTTACAAGGATGTTTGGAGCAGCGTGTGAATGTGTGTTTTGTTGCTCATATTCGTAGTCATAGTAATTTGCCTGGAATTTTATCACAAGGTAATGCCAAAGCTGACAGTGCTGTAACTTCAGTCCTCACTGTCCAGCCATGGGATAGTCATAGTTATTTTCATCAAAACGCTAAAGCATTGGCACAGCAATTTAAACTTACTACTGCAGAAGCTGCTGCCATAATTCAACAATGTCCAACTTGTTCAAAGCAGGGCACGAATATCCCTATGGGAGTTAACCCCAGAGGGTTGAAACCTTCAATGATTTGGCAAATGGATGTTACTCAATATCCGCCATTTGCGCCCTGGAAATATATACATGTAACTGTGGATACTTACTCAGGATTTTTAATGGCTACCCTCAAAGAGGTGAGATGGTTAAACATGTCATCAATCATTGCATTAAGACTTTTTCAGTTGCTGGTACACCTAAACAATGGTCTGTGGAATACAATTCTACTGGGCAAGCTATTGTAGAACGTCATAATTCCACGCTCAAGACCATGTTGACTAAATTAAATAAAAAGGAGGGAAGCTCCTGGGGCTTCCGGCGATTCAAGATCAATTAAATCTAGCTTTATATACTTTAAATTTTTTAAATTTGTCTGGTAACCCCCTGCAGCGGCCAGCAGGCATTTTTCTTCTCCTTCTACAGATGCGGTGAGACCTCGGGTGTTGGTGCGGTTCCTTCCGGATCCGGCATGGGTTCCTGCTGAGCTGATAACGTGGGGACGTGGTTATGCAGCAGTTGAACATCTTGGTCAAATTCGTTGGGTTCCTGGTCGGTGTGTTCGACCTGATCATTCGCAGGCACCTGTGAAGGAAGTTTCGGAGGAGCAGGATGGCGCATCTGTGGTTCCTGATCCTGTTGATTCTGCCTAATCTGTCCTGGGCTGCTCGGGTGCGGAGAGAGCAGCGACAACATGTTCAGCGTGCCGGAGATTTGGGCGATGATTTGTGGACAGATAATAATTACATTAAAGATTTGCGCACAACTGCCAAAAACTTGAACATCACCAATTGTTGGTTGTGTATGCACCTTCCTGGGAGAGTGGGAGAAGGACTAACATTGCATGGAGTGCCTTTTGAGGAAAAAGCAACCTGGAGAAAACAGTTGTCTTGTGCTACAACAGAGCAATTCCAGATCCTAACCATGGGAGGTAATCTATGGACACAAATTTCTCGAGGTCTCATCCCGCCTTTGGGAATTGCTATGAACTATAGAGATATTCATATTTTAAATAATTTTACTGTTGCTATGTTTAATGATACTATAAAGAATATTAAGATGATTAATGTAGAAATGTCTGAAATTCGTACAGTTACTTTGCAAAATCGATATGCTTTAGATATTATGTTAGCTGCTCAAGGAGGAGTTTGTGCTTTAATTCATTCACATTGTTGTGTTTTTATACATAATTATGAGCCAAACATTACAAAGACTGTTCAGGACATGGAAGATCGTATTGCTCAGCATCAATCTGGAGCCGATGGGTTTAATGCATCATTCTGGGACAGTCTGTGGTCCTGGCTTCCTGATGGATCATGGTTTCGCTCCTTATTGCAAGGGGTTGTTATTATCATTGCTATATGTATCTTATTATGTTGTTTTATTCAATGTATTCCTAATCTATTACAAATGTGTACCTCAGTCTTCCGGCGTGTGGGATCAGGTCATGAGGGAACTGTGTACTATGCCACTAAAACACCCCCTATCTTTGAATAAATAAAAAAGGAGGGAATGTGGTAATATATTTTATTGATCATTTTATCATTTTCTGTAAGGCCTTTGTATAACTAGCAGTAAGTCTAGGAAGATGTGGGCATTCTTGGTGGGGTAGGAGTATCTTTGCTCAGAGTGCCTCATTCTGTTTTGATTCTGCCAGTTTAGAAGGAATAGGAAAATGGGTGAAAGTTCAAGGTACAAGATACACAGTTGTGCTTTCTCATGGGACTTTCCAAACTTTCCCATGAGACTTTCCGTGGCTGTATGATCTCACCCTAGCAAGGTAACATCTGGGACTTTCCAAGATTGTGTGTTCTCATGCTGGTGAAGTAATCTCCTGTTGAGGTCATTGTTTTCTGAATATGCATACTGTATATTTTGCTTGTGTGTTTTCTCAATAAATACTGCTACCTGAGTTCTCTCAGGGTTGGCATTTTCTCAGAGACAGTTCCCTGTGTCTCATTTCAAATGTCAATCCACCATAAAGGGGGAAATTTCTTTTTATTACTATTTCCTTTTCAGCAGAGGGGATGACTTTGTTTTTACACTTTTTAATATTTCTCTTTCCTTTTTTAAAATGCATCTTGTGCTAGCTTCTTGTATGTTTTATCTGTTTAATATACTTCTTAATAAAATGTATTGGAAAAAAAATAAACCATCCTGCCTCTCAAGCAATTATAGAAAGTACAGATACTCTTATAGTTCATTATAGCTGGAAATAAAGTCTTTTGTTAAACAAAGCATGCTCAACAGGACATTTTTCAAGCTCAAACCCATACGCATTTTTGAGCCAATCTTGGAGACTTGTTTCTCAATAAATGGACAATAGGATTGTGTTGTCAGATTTTTTTTAAAGATTGCATTTTTCATACCCGGTCCTCTTGAAACTCATTAAACTTTCTCTTTGTGTTTCAAACTATTTTCTCAGGCATGAATAATCTAAACTGTAAGCAGGAATGCTAGTATAAATATGCCAGTAATACTAAAGAGAAACATTATATTCAGAGCTAATTAAAAAGGAAATAAAGAGAACAAATGCTATTTTAACTTCTGGCACTATTATATAAAGTGATTTGCCCATATTGTTGAGCATTAATTAGATTTTTTAAAAAATAAGAAACTTATTAGAACAGGCTAATGGCTAAATAGATTTTTAGCCATTATTTATATAGTTCAAAGTAGGCAACCTATTTGGACCCGATGTCCTACTTTTCTTCTCTGGATGGATCACTGGGGTAGGGAGAAAAATTTGAACCATTTTTCCCTTTGGGTGAAGAAGGGGCCTTAAACCATGCAGATATTTATTTTATTTCTTAATTTACCCAATGGGGAAAATGTTGTTGTTAAGCCAATGCAAAACTTTAAACAGTCATTTGCTTCTAAATATCTTATACTAGCTCGATATCCGTGATTCAGTATGAAACTATGTGGTCAGGTTTAGTTTTTGGGGAGGAAAATAAGAGAAAAAAAATTGTGCCTCTGCCTACCAGCATCCATTGGTATTCATCTGGCTAGAGTCCTGTCAGTGTGTGTGAGAGTTGAGGACTGTTTGGAAACTGAAACAGTATTTGCTGTGTGAGCAAGGAGACAGCAAGGAGCCTGTGTGTGGCTTAGCTCAACTGTTCTGTACTAAAGCTGCTTGGTGCTGTGAAACTAAAACTGAAACTGAAATTCCTCTGCTTGTGTTTTGCATTTAGAACAGATTTCTTTTCAGGTGGGGAGGGGGAATAGAACTCCTTAGCATCAGAGCATGTTAATAATAATATAGGAAATACTAATGCTCTGATGGTCATTTTGAAAAATCCTTTCTTAGTGAGCATCTAGAAGCCAAGAGGAACATATGTGCCAAATTTCAAATTTGTAGGCTTTATGGTACTGGAGATTTTGTGATGATACGTGAGTGGTATTTCGCTTTATATAGAGAGATTTCAGCTTAGAATTCTTTTTGTATAGACTTTGAAAAATAACTTTAACAAAAGGTTTACTCCACTGTAGTGGATTATATTTTAATTATTTTTAAAGTAGCTAAGATCATTCTTTGTAATAACTAAGCCCTCAGTGGAATTTAAATTCACGCTTTCTTGCTTAAACAATATTTGGTTAGAGAAAGAATTCAACATTTGGAATTGATGCAAATGTTATTTATATAATAAACAGACACTACTCTTTGTAAAATATTTTTATTTTCAATACATTGTAATTAGTGTTTTTATTATTTTCCATTTCTCTGTGCAATTTACTTTATTTCTGTGTGGATTTGCTAAAGCTCTTGAGCTGCTGAAATGTTAGAAAATGATTTCTTCTTCTTAAACAACAGATCCTATAATCCTACTTAGGGAAAGTTGTTCTATTTCTGCTTGGAGACTTGTCTGTTGATATCTAGTGCAATGGGAATAGGTGTTCTTCAAGAACCAGTGTGGTATAATGGCTATGGTGCTGTCCCAAGACCAGGAGACCCAGGTTCGAGTCTTCTTTTAGCTATGAAAACTCACTGGATGGCTTTGAGCCAATCACTCTTAACCTATTCACACAACTCTGTTTTGAAGATAAATATGAAGGAAAATGCCAAATAGGAAGTAAGGCAAATGTCTAGGATTCCACCTGTTCCTTGACCCACTATGTGAACAACTAATGTGGTATAATCATTAGGTATAGTTGCCTTGTTGAATGCTTAAAAAAAAAACCAATTCAGAAAAATACAGGGTATCTGCAGATGTCCAATTGAATTATATAAGGTTTGCAAATCCTGGCATCTTTCAATACTGGAGTTAGTACTTCAAAAGTAGTCCTTGTTTAGTGACCATAATTGGGACCAGCAGGTCTCTCATTAAACAAAATGGTCATTAAGTGAGAAGTCATGCGACTATGACTATGCTTTTCTTTTCCTTGCTTTCTGCTCTTTGGAAAGTTCATCCTGGTGGTGTTGGGAAAGCTAGCTTGAAATTGACAAAGCCAATCAGTTTCACAACTTTCTTTTTGTTTGCCTCCTAACCAGTGCTCTGCCCTTTGGAACATTCATCCGAGCTGGGATAAATATCATGAACAGAATTAACATCTGTATTTACATTCATAGAGAGAAAGGGATTGCAAGACAGCAAACAGGCACAAAATAGGAGATATACATTGAATTATTTAAAGTAATATGCTGGTGCCAGCAGTTTTGAACATGCTACCCAAATACCCTGATGTATTCCACATGGTGTGCCTGTTTACTTCCTTGTAATGCCTTCCTCTCCAATCTTTCTGTATTATAAGACTTGACTATTGTAAAGTAAGTTAATTGATCTAATTTGTCCTTGCAATGGAACAATAAACTTGTTGGAGGATTGTAAAATAGAAGTCGAATACATTCTCATGAAACAGATGACCAATGTGAGATAAATTAGTGTTTAGCATGATATCTAAATCTACTCACTGGGTGAATATCTTTGAAAAACAGTTTTTATATGATATAATATGTAATGCCACTATGATGCAAAAATCTTTCAGATAATTTCTGATTTGGTGGTTGCAAGTAAGAAACTCAAGCATCTGCACTGCAGGGCAGGGGAAAAAAGCATCAATAGCAGGTCTAGATTTTAGTATGAGTTAACTATTTTGCCAGGAAATGAATCTATGTCCCTTGGTTAATTAGCCTTATAACGTTTAATAAATATGTTAACATTACTTACTTAAGCATCTCACAGATTATTTGTGCATAATTGCATACAGGAAGGACATAAATTTTAGCTAGGAGTGCAGTCTTCTACCTTAAAATCAATGAATATTCCATGAAATAAATATTAATAATTGGGAGAAATTTAAAAGCCACTCTAAATGTTAAAGAGGATACTAATATGTTTGAAAGACTGTGTGGTTTAGTTTTCAATTTAAATCATCAGTGAACTGATCCCCCAGTGAACTGAAGATCAGCCACAGCATTACCCTGAGTACAAAAATGGCCATAGGGTCTACAGATACCAATGGAGGACTCTTGACCTCTGAAGAAGAGACATGTTATCATGTAATATCTTTAAATTATGAGGTGAATTTAATAAAAATGTAACTGTATCAAAATGCAGATCATTAACTAGAATCTTTTAAGGTCTGAAAGCAGGTTCAGTAGATTCATTTGGTATGTCACCTTTGGCCACTGCAAGATCAGCCCTTCTTTAAATGAATGTTATTTTTCAGTGGACCGCACAGATAACGGTTTCCTTTGGTTTTGTTTTCTCTTTTGTGTCTATGTTGAATAACAGTGTAGTAGAGATGTGTATTGGGTTTTTTTTTAATGATTATTGCTACTTTGTGTAGAGTCTAAAGACCAATAAATGGTTCCATTGCTACATGTTATCAACAGTGTTTGTATTCATCTGATCTTCTCACTATTTCTTTCTTGCTGCAAAGGACTTAATTAACCTAGCTTCCAGGGCCACTTCTGTAATCTTATACTGTGTAGCTATTTCTATGTTTATGTAAACTACACCGTGTCAGAAACGATGTCACCATTGAATGCTTGCAGTTATGATCAATTGGCACATTGTCCTCGAAAGGAGCAGCCTGTTTTTTTTTTTTTTTGAGGATAAATGAAAAAAAAAAAAAGAGTCCCCCCACCCCATTGTGAAATAGACAAAGTGGAAAGATTTGAAAAATATTCCAAAATGGTTTCATTTTAAATAGCATAGCATGAATTATGTTAGCATACTTGAAGATGATTCAGTAATCAATAGATCAGGGGTGTCAAACTCAAGGCCCGGGCGCCATATCTGGCCCACAGGGTGCTTAAATCTGGCCCACGGGGCTGGCCTGGAAATATCAAGGGACCAGTCCACAGTGCCTCTGTTGGCTAAAACCGGCCATGTGCATCCCCCGCTGCCTCTTTTTCACTCTCCATGGCCTCCTATAGCACTCTGCTGGCCGAAAATGGGCCGAAAATGGGTTGAAAAATGAGCTGAAAATGAGCCAAAAACAGGCTGAAAATGGCTGAAAAAAGGTCATGCAGCCCATTTTGGGCTGGCAGAGTGCTGGAGGAGGCCATGGAGGGCAAAAACAAGGTGCAGGGGAGTCACACTTGGACCCCCATGCCCATTTTGGCCAGCAGGATGCTGTAGGAGGGATCTGTCCTGCCCCCCCGACCTCTCCTGCCGACCTCACCTCCCTCTGGCCTGCACAGAACTACAATGCTGATCCGGCCCACAAAGAAATCCATTTTGACACACCTGCAATAGATCAATCAATTTATCTTGGAAATGGAGCTGATTAAAAAATAAAATACTTTAGCAATGTTTTTTCTTCCCTCCCTCTCCTTCTCTCTCTCTCCACCCCTCTCTCCCTCTATATATAATATTCTAATAATCTGTAATTCTGTAATATAAATTTGAATTATAAGATTATTCTTAGATATCCTATCACTTTAGTTTGAAAATATATCATATGATTATTCATACAGTGGGTTTGTCGCTGGGGCTTCGGGGGGGGGTGGATGAGGGAAGGAGCCAACGTAGGGGTGAGCCCCGCGGATGGGTTGGGGAACTCTTTACACAAAAGGTGGCTCCTCATCTTTGTAATGCGTTGGAGTTTTTGTGGGTATATAGCCCGTTCGCGCCGTGGCGGTTGGCTGTTCTTCTGCTCGCCTGTGGGACCGGCGCTGGACTTGGTGCCTGGCTGCCCATGGGCCACAGTAGGGATATGCTTACAATGTGTGATGGCGGGGGCTCTCTGTACTCAAATATTCCTTTTATGGAGACTGAAATTAGAATATTTGTTCAGCTTTGCATTGCATTCTTATGGATATTTACCATTTCCCCAAATTCTGCAAATTTATCTATGTATTTGAGCAAATGAAAGTCACAGGTCCTTTTTTATTCATTGACGTTAAATGCTTGAATATTGAAAATTGAACTTACAGTCTGTGCAGTCAATAAATGTTTCCTGAATACACAATCTGTTATATTTTCATTTATGATTTTACATCCTGTCCTCCTTCACAAGAAGTATGTTTGCTAAGGGAACAGCAGCAACTTCATACAGAGAAGCTAGTAAAATTAGAGATCCATTCTGTTGAATTAATTCCCCCCAATGGGAAGTGGATAACCAGAATATAAATCATATTGCTGCACAGCTGCAGTAAGCTTTGGTCATGTTAAATAGTTATCCAAAATGTAGCTATAATATCATAATGTAGAGATTGTATATTTGTTATCCACTCTTGCAACAACTTTACTATCTTGAGACTGCCTAATGATTTAAGAACAAAGTCCAAAATTAAAGAAGACAAGAATCTCGGATAGTATCACAATATCACTTGATAGATTCAGAATTTTTGGGGTAATATTTCTACCTACAATTAAAACACTAAATTGTAATGCCATGTACAAAAATTGCAGAAACCCATCCTCTTCAAACACACTTAATAAATTCAACCTGGATCTTATCAAATGATTTTATACAATTTAAATTAAAAGATCCAATTTTAACATATACTCATAGAAAAAAAGTCCAGTTAAAGATTTTCCAGTTAAATACAATACTATAGACCTTTTATAGACCTATCGGCATCTATATTATGGCAAATTTATAATGAATAATTTTATTTTACTACATTCCTCTGTTCTATGCCATTTACATTAAAATAATATCAAGAGAAAGACCTAGCAGACGTATATGTTGTTTCACAGTGAGCATGGCACAAAATATATATTGTAACATTCACCAGGGGATTGCAGGGTGAAATACCATCCATATTTTTCCTAATTCATTTATGAAATATAGTCAAGTATCTGGTATTTGTTTAGTGACTGATAAGTTACAATTGGGTTTTTAATTTAAATCATAAAACTTCCTTTGATGTGGGCCATATTGAATTTATAAAATATATTTGAAGAGGATGGATTTCTGCCATTTTTGTACATACAATGACAATGGTTGTGCTGGTGTATTTTTATATTCTTTAGTGATCTCTTCTATTAGGGGATGTGGTGGCACAATGGCTTAATGACACTGGATTTGTTGGCCAGAAATGGTCTGCACTCGGACAGTTTGAACCCAGAATCATGGGAGGGAGGGAGCTCCTGTCACTTGTTCCTAGCTCCTGCCCACCTAGCAGTTTGAAAACATACCACCTGCAAGTACAGGTGCCACCATTTTGGTGGCAGGAAACCCCAGCTGCCTTCTGTGCAGAGAGCAGGAGCCAGCACTGGATCTGCTGGGATGCGATTGATGGAAGACTGGTGGAGGGAAGCCCCAGATGATCTCACTCCCTCAAGAGTGTTGCTGGCCAGCTGGCGCAGAGCTAGTTCTCCCACCCCTGGTAGAACGCCAGTTCAATGACCTTGACCAGAGATTGTTGGCTGCCAGAACTTCTGCCTTGTGGAAACATTGTAGACTCCCTCGTTTTGTATGCCATATGCTATATAAATAATACCTTCCATTTGCAGATTTCCAAATGGAAAACCACACTCAACATTATAGCAAGTGGGAGGAGAGTTTTTTTGTGATGAGGATAGGAGGAATGGACAGGTATGGGTTTTTTGGAGTTGCCAGTCACAGTGCTTTTCTTATTCTTGTTTAGACTTTTAAGCAATGGTAAGCACTTTTTTGAGGACTCCCCACCCAACACCAACAGCCACCTAAATAATAAAGTCCTTTTTTTCTGTGGGCAAAGCCATGCATTGTTCTCAACAGAATACATTAAGCAATTTCAAAGTATTCAGTGTTGGTAATTTGGCCCTGAAAGACCAGTACATATTTCGCTTCTCAGCTGCCTACCAATAGGCAAACTCAGTCTTAAGAACTTGTTTATTCTGAGCAAAGGTTGCTTTGATCTGTGTCCAATGTAAATTGAATCCCAATTATCATTTCATGTAGCATAATACTTTGCCCCTGCTTTTCAAATCAGGAAGTATACAACTTCTTTACAACGTAATCTGTAGGCATATTCCAGAAATGCTAATGTACTACTAATGCTAATGTATTTTAAAAAGAATACAGTAGAAGTTCTTAGTCACTGAAAAACAGAACGACTACAGGTAGTCCTCAACTTATGACCACAATGAGCCCAACATTTACACTGCTAAGTGAGAAATTTGTTCGTGAGAAAATGAGTTTTGCCCCATTTTATGACTTTTCATGACACATTTGTTAAGTGAATCATTGCAGCTGTTAAATTAGTCACCCAGTTGTTAAGTGAATCTGGCTTCCCCATTGACTTTGCTTGTCAGATCTCAAAAGATGATCACATGACCCCAGGACACTGCAACCGTCATAAATGTGAGTCACTTGTCCAGCATCTGAATGTAAATCATGTGATGATTATCAGTCTGGAAAATGGTCATAAGTCACTTTTTTCAATGTCGTAACTTCGAAGGTCGCTAAGTAAACTGTTGTAAATCAAGGACCACCTGTAATCTGAGATTCTTATCCAAACCAGGATTTAAACAGTGGGATTTTCTAAAGTAAAAGAAGTCCTAGACAAAACCTGAAGGACAAATAAAAACTAGTAGTATCTGCAACAAGAAAAGTCTTAAGGGATGAAGGGTTAGGAGAGCCACACTGGGACGGGCTGAAAGAGGAACCAAGGTGCGGGATTATGCAATGCAGTGCCTTTTTTTCAACAAACAAGGGAGAGTATTTGGGAAGTAAGAACAAAGCCCGGACTGGATTTTTGCAAATCACTAAGTTTGTGATTTGCAAAACGAAGATCAACGATCACTTTTCCATGTTCAGAAATCCAGCTCGACTTTTTGTGTTGACTTGGAGAAAAACTTGTATACTTTTACTTCACTAAAGGGACGGCCTTCCTTTAGTTGCACACATACACAACCGCCTGCTACAACACGGGACGGGGCAACTCCAGGGAACATGATAATTCCGGGCAAAAGGACTTTGCTGCAGAAAATTGTGCACTGTAGCCGTCGCGTCTATCGGGGATCGACCGGCGGGTTCCGGTGTGTCACACAGCCAAGCAAAGCGCTTCCTCTGGTTCCTCAAACTCGCCCGCTTCGCATAGCCAGCGCTTACGTCTCTCAGGCAGCCGCGCCTGCCGCAGGTGACTATGGCAGGGTTTTCAAGAGGTCGGTGGACGAGCCGGATCAACTTTGGGCCGAAGCAGCTCAAGGCATCACGTGGCACAAGCCGTGGACTAAAACCATGGAAAGGAAAGAGCCCTTTAGCACTTCTTGGTGAGTGGCTGGCGAGGCTCGCTTGGCTGTTGCTCTGCCGAAGTCATAAAAGGCAGCGTTATAAAAGTTTAAACCCGGGTTTCTTCAGCTCGCTGGCAACCGGGGAAGTTTGCTGCGCGTCTTTTAGTCCCCGTGGAGTTTCTATCGACCACACAGTTGTTAAAGCGCGACATTCATGTCAGGAGAAGATGGCACCATTTAAAAAAAGGCAGAATATGTATCACCCATAAGATTTGTCAGAGTTGAGTTCCATTTTAAATATTGCTGGGTTCACAAATTAGGACATGAAATAGGACATGAATACATGTCCTATTGAAACAGCTGTAATAATTGCATCTCCAGTACATACCCTTCCCATTATATTATAAATGAGCCTTGGTGGTACAGTGGTTAGAATGCAGTACTGCAGGCTACTCCCGGCTGCAATTTGGCAGATCGAATCCCCACCAGGCTCAAGATTGACTCAGCCTTCCATCCTTCCGAGGTGGGTAAAATGAGGACCCAAATTTTGGGGGCAATATGCTGACTCTGTAAACCGCTTTGAGAGGGCTTAGCGGGTATATAAGTGCTTATTGCTAGTATACTGAGGGCAGTGTATGAGTTAAGTACACCAAAGTCTTATGCACTTGAATAGATTATTAAGATTATCTAAACCAGTGGTTTCCAATATAATGCTCTCTGGATATGTTTATAATATTATCTACCAGCCAGAAGGTCACCCAAGAAAAGGTTCATCTGATGTTCCTCCCATGGGGTAGATTATCCTTATAATATTAGCATAATGAACATTTGTAATTGTAGGAAACTTGGAAATTAAAAGTGGTTACACTATGGATGATATCAGTATTTAATTGCCTCCTGTTTCTTTGTATAGCTGAGTTCTACAATCTGCTCTGTCCTGCTTTCAATAACACTGCAGTGATCACCCTGAAAAACCTTAGGCTAAGGAAAGTTTTGATCTTTCTGATTAGGGACAAAAACAAAGTTTCAGTAACCTGAACAAATAGTTCTCCAATATTGATACTGAGTAAAATGGGCTGAGTAAATTGCTGGCATTTTTATATTGAATTAATGAGTATTTGGAAATTATTTATAATATGAGATGATTCATGAAGTATTATTGCTATTAGTTTGCTGTTTCTTGGATGTATACTTCACTGTTGACAAGTGTAACAACCTAATTGTGTCAACAACTTCTGTGTTGACAGAGATTAAAAGAAAAAAAAAATTGTACTGCTGACCTAACTTGTTGAAAGCCTTATCATATACTTTGTTTTGCCATTTGAAAGTGAAGTGAGGGACATGTGCAAAAGTTGTTGTTGCACTAGTCCTAAGAAATTACATGTTCTTTTTTTCTGAATCTCTTTAACTCCTGTTATGTAGATATAGACTCTTGGTTTAGGATGAATAGTGCTTGAAGGTTTTTTTTTTTTAAAAGTGCTTTTGAGTCAGTGTTGACTCCTGGTGATTGCCAGGATTCCCCACAGTTTTCTTAGAAAGATTTCCAAAGTGGTTTGCCATTACTTCTTCCTTAAGAGATAGTGACTGGCTTTGGTATGGTGGTAAGATATCAGACTAAAAACATGTAGACTATGAGTTCTAGTCCAGTCTCAGGCACAAAGCCAGCTAAGTTGCCTTGGGCCAGTGGCTCAGTCAGTGATTGGGCAGGAAGAGTTGCTGTAGGCTGTGGAAACTCACTCTCTACTCTTTCAATGACATTCAGAGTTCTCAGTCTTTGGGTGGGGCATATGGACCAGACTGGTGATTCTATTCACCCATTCTAACACCAACAGTCTCCCTTTATGAACTGGTGGGGGTCATCTAAAGCAGAGGTCTCCAACCTTGGCAACTTTAAGACTTGTGGACTTCAACTCCCAGAATTCTCCAGCCAGCAGAGCTGGCTGGAGAATTCTGGGAGTTGAAGTCCACAAGTCTTAAAGTTGCCAAGGTTGGAGACCTCTGATCTAAAGGATTAATTCTTGGTAACTTTAGCATTCAACTTAGAACTGTCTTAGCAAGGGTGTTCTTGCTGTCTTAGCAAGCTGATATGTCAGCCGTGGGTCTGTCTCAACTACTACCACCTGTAGCAGGTCAAGCTCTGGACTATTTTTTTCCATTACTGGGAATGTCTGAAAATGTCATCTGTTGCATCTGTTGTTTTGTCAGTCGTGGTTGAGATTTAAACAAAGTGCTGCAACTGTTTCTTTCTGCAATTAAGTGTGTGTGTATATATTAAAATAATCTGCCTTTGGAGGATGATTGATTTCATGGATTCCAGAAGCTCTGGAGCATTTTCCAATGAGTTTGGTTGAGAACCAGTAGGTATTTCTGTTCAACTACATGGCATTTATGTTGTGGAGTTATGCAGAGTTCTGTTTTATCCTTCATTCTGTCCAACAGCTACGTGAAATCACTGAATGAGATGATTTCAAGATTTAGAGTAAAGTATTAATTTGATTATGACATCTAGATTGACCTTTTTTTAAACCTTGGATTTAGATGAGGCAATAACATTGCTGAACTAGAGCCTGGTTTGAGTAATAAAGCTAAGTAGCTGGTCTCTTTGGCAAGAAGCACCTTTACTAACATAAGCTGGTACATCAGCTATGACCTTATTTGAATAAACCCTTCCCTGGCAATTTCTTTTTCAGATTGCTGATTAATGATAGTTCAGAAATTAATTAGTACAAAAATTGCAAGAATGCAATATGTACATATAATATCACTTCCTTACTATTTTTACTGACAGCCAGTTTATTTCTAGTCCCAATTCAGAGTTCTGGTATTAATTGTAAAGACCTTGCACTGTGAGGGAGTAGAATTTTTGAAGGGCTATTATTTTCATATGATACTATGTATACCTTAAAGTTATCTATATAGGGCATTTTCTGAGTATCCTACTATGGAGTATGCCATGAGTGATTATTCAGTTAATCAATTAATTAACTGAATGAGTACTCAGGAGGAGGCTTTTCAGTGTTGGCATCTTGACTTTGGAATGCTGTTGCCAGGGAGGTACATCTCACATCATCTTTTCTAGGCCAGGAAAAGCATTTTTATTTTTGGAGACCTATAAATAATGTACAATGCTGTTCTTATATTTTCAAGTTCTTATTGCTGCTATGATTTTGTAAGTCAGCACTTCTCAATATTTCTGCAATTTGGGACCACAAAATGCAAGTTTGGAAACTGCAAGGACAGCCCAGTTAAACAAACTCTCCATATACCCATCCCCATTTCCACACACCCCCATCGCAATAGCAATAGCACTTAGACTTAAAAAAAGCAGTGCTTTTACAGTCTTCTCTAAGCGGTTTACAGAGTCAGCATATCGCTCCCAACAATCTGGATCCTCATTTTACCCACCTTGGAAGGATGGAAGGCTGAGTCAACCTTGAGCCTGGTGGGATTCGATCTGCCAAATTGCAGGCAGCCGGCTGTCAGCAGAAGTAACCTGCAGTACTGCACTCTAACCAGTGCACCACCATGGCTCTATGCAAAGGAATTCACCTTTTTGACCCATAAAGTAAATGGGCTGAGTTCCATTTGTATCCCTTCCCATCACATCAGTTTTAAAGGTCCTTTTTAAACTAACCTCAAAATCAAAAATGCAATTCAAGATTAAGTATCTATCATTTCAGGTGCGGGCTGAGACACCAAATTGGTTCAAGTCAGCCTTTTCTGAACAGACTATTAGATATGAACTAGCAGTTCATTGGCAGAGACCCACTTGGCCTTCAGCCCTGCTTTGCCATTTCCAGCAACACTCATTTGGAGTTGGTGCTGAGACAATTTGCTGAGGCTGTTGAATGAGTGAAGTTGTAGCAGATTACCTCAGGAGCCCTATGCATCTCTAATAGCCTGCAGACCACACTTAGAGAATTACTGTGCTAGATTTTTTTTTTTATTATTTCTGTGTGTTTTATATAATGATTTAATGCATGTTTCATTGATTGCTTTCACCTACTGTTTTAATAGCTTATTTTTTTTGTAAACTGCAATAAGACTTGTAAAATTGGAAAGGGTATGCTAATGTACTACTCTATAAATAAACATATAAATAGCAATTGGCTAAGTATTTACTGCACGCTTAGCCATAAATCACTCCATAGGAGCACACTTCATAGTCACCCTGCATGAATCACTTGTTGAAAATTAACTTGACATACATTGGCTTTTTGAACCTATAAATCTATTGATAAAGAGGCTAATGTAGAGAGAGTTTGAGGGATTTGTTCTTTCATGATATTGTTTTTTAAAGCTAACCTTTATTTTCTTTCATGCAAATGCCGTTTCAAAAATACTTTCTTACAAGTACAAAAGTTGTACTCCTAACTTCAGTGTGTCTCCCCATATAAACCTTTTCTGACCAATATTCCATTATGTACTGTGTGCATGTGCAGAAATAAAGAGGTGGGATGGGACTGTTGGGACGGGACTGTTTTTCATTTGTAAGAATGGGATGTAAATCTTGGGTTGTCTTTGTGCCTTGATATAAGTAATTTAGATAATTTTCAAAGAAGCTTGTGAAATGTATGTATGTATTGAGGTATTAAAATTGTTTCAGAAAGAGTGGATACACAGTCCCTGTGTACCCGTAAGCATGTCTGTACAGTCCTCTGAGGGAAGGGATAATTAGCTTCTCATAGTGAGGCTGAAAATCCAAGGATGAGAGGAACCTAGAGACAGAGATAACAAAAGCTCAGAATGGTGAATGGTAAATAACAATAATTTGTTATTGATTTCTTTTACCAATTTAAAAGGCTAGCTATCTTTAAACATGAGTTTTGTCAGCTAACTCTTAAAAAAAATTTTTTCCCCCAAAAGCAATGGGAAGTACAGGGTATACTATAACAAATAAGGAAATCAGTAATCAATTCAACTAACTTCCTATCCCATGCTTGGGAAGATAGCAAATTCTCAATGGCTTTTTAAAAGGCCAACAGGGTCGTGGGTATCCAAAGTCAGGTGCTATGGTGTTCCAGAGGGTAACTGTAGTGAAGACAAGCTTTGCTATAGGTAGAAGCAAGACTTCAAACACATAGTATAGCTGTCCCACCCTCTATGTCATAACATCATTGCACAGATAACATGTAGTTTATGTAGTCAAGGCAATTGCACTGATGTAAATTACATAACTGATGTCAGTTGCATTATGATCTCATAATGAAAGTGACATTATTTGTGCCTCTTGTTGCCCTTATCATAGACTTTCAGTATATCAAAGAGCTGTTAAAGCAGCGGGAAGCATTGGGATTTCCTGAGATTTGGCCCATTTCATCTTATTTTATACAATCTAAGGTAAATTAGTTAACCTCCTCCTGTATAGGAAATTATTTGACATATAAATGGTATTTTTATTCAATTTTAGTTGAATTTATTTATTTGTTATTGTTCTTTCACTTTGTGGTAACTTGGTGCCATTTCAGTTTTAACTTAAAAATTGATGTTTATGTTAATTCTTGTCTTGCAGCATTCACCACATTTGAAGGAAGATAAGGATATAAATATTTTAAGGAAATATTTAGGTGACCTTCCCTCTCCAAAGACCTATGAAACAGTTAGTGAAGTTGTTGTTCTGTTTAGTTTACCATTGATTCAAGCTAACAAGGCACTGCTTTGCATTGCAGATTTTCTTATATAAATATTTTGATTCAGCTTTTGGTCCATGAATCACATAATTTGACCACAAAAATACAGTTAGAGGTTTTCACTTTTAATTTGTAGATCCGAACAAAGGAATGTCTCAGTTGGGTAAAAGTATGTTTTATCATTAGTATGTCTTTTAAAGGACACTGCAGTCTTCTTCTCTCCCATGACCATTTTTTGTAACATGAATACAAATTGTACTTGGATGTTAAAAGTAAAGCTATTTCAGGGATCTGCTATTCTTTTTTCTTTCAGATTTTACTTTATTTGCAACTTAAGTTATTTAGGCTAAAATATCCTGATTGTTGAAAAAGAAAACCAAATCCCTCTTCAGCCAATAAAAATGAAGACTGTGAACCCTAGATTTAATTATGGATCTTGAAATCTTTTTCTTCAAGAGAAGTGTTGATTGTGCCAAATTTAGTGCCACCACTTATAAATAGAGCTCCTACTGGCTAATTAGGTTATATTCTAGGTTATATTTATGCCACAAAGCATAAATTTCTCTGTCACCTGTTACTGTGTCTCAGTGTATCTCATCAGGATTCCAGGTTAACATCTCCAAAATCAGCTGCGAATCTCAAAATCAAATAATTACTCAAATCCATACCAACATTTTCTGCTTGTGCTTTAGCATAATATATATATATATATACTTCTGCACAGTAACCTAATTCTAATATAAAATGGGGTTAGTTTTGATATCTGTACATTCTTTGGATATTATATAGGAATTGTAATTAGATTTGTTAGTACTATATACTTGTAAGTGATGATATACAAATTGGGGAAAAAACTAGGAAAGAAAAATCAATTTTTCTCCCTCGAGCCGCTCGGAGCATCCAGAGAGTGGGATGTGCTTCTGAGTCCTCTTCTTGCAGGCTGAGCTTTAGCTGAGGAAACGCTCCACCCCCTCACGTGACTCCACGCAGCGTTCCCCCAGTCTTTTGCTCAGCCTCGAAGAGTCAGGCTGTGATCCGAAAGAGCTCCTTGGCTGATCCAATATTATTCTTTCTTCTGGCTATTTTCCTCCATTGCTGAGGTTTGAATCTTCCTTGCCTCCTCCTGCGCATAAGGTTGGGACTTAGGGGAAGTCTCCCCTTGTCCCTAGGGACCAAATGGGCGGGTTCGCAGCGCTGTTGGCGCGACCCCCCCTTTACTAGATCGCGTCGCTGCCTCCGCGCTGCCTCGTGGCGCGCGTTTTTGCTGGATTCCCCCCCACCCAAAACGCCGACCGGGAGGGCTAGTCGCCCCTTAAGGGCTCTAGGCGCGCTAAGCTGACCAGCCAAGCCCTCCTCACCGTCCCGAAGGCGCCCCGACATAGCTCAGCTCGCGGCCGCCATCTTGGCACCGCATCGTGGTCGGGCGCCATTTTGGTTTCTGAATTCTGCTGCTGCGGTGAATTTAAAGTCCCAGACCCCTCGGGTCAAGAGCTCAGCTGTTTATAGCGATCTTCCTGGCTCGCTCTTATTATTATTTGTTGGCCTCCCGCAGCCTTTATCGGGGCGAAGCTGCAGCCCCCCCCCTCCGGTTTTTTTTTTTGTTGTCTGGAGGCCTGCTGCCAGAGGCTTTTCTCTCTAGGCCTCAGGCGTTTATTTGGTTAATCCGGCCTGTACTGGGATACAGCTCTAGTTCCTTCCTGTTACTGTTACTGTTTATATAAAAAATAATAATAATAATAAAAAAAAAATAAGAAAAAAAGTAAAAAAAAATATATATAAAAAAATTTTTTTTTTTTTATTTATATGTATATACACAGATAACCTGTACATACAACTGGTGTAAAAAAAAAAAAAAAAGGAAAAAAGAAATCAAAATTATATATATCTGTACATATCATATTATATATATACCTTACTGTCTGTTATCTCTGTACATATCAAATTCCAAAAGGGGGAGCGGGCCAGCTCAATCCTCACCCGGCCCTATTCACAGGCCAATTCCAGGCGAGCCAACCGCCCTTGCTAGTATTCATTATCAAATATGGCAGACGACAATCTCTCTAAACTCCTTCTTTGAAGGCTAAGGCAAAGTCCCACTACTTGCGCAGGCAGGACAAGGAACCTAAGGGCTCTAGGCAGGACAAGGAACCTTCCAAGGCCTCCCAACGAGACGCCTTAAGGCGCCATAAGGCGTTGGAAAAGGAGTTTGACAGGCGATCAAGGGAGTCCCGCTCGGGGCCTCCAGCCCTTCCTTCTCCCACTCCCCCCACCTCTACTCAACCTCTTCCCCCTCCAGACCCTTCTTCCCTACCTAGGCGCAGTCCACTTCAGGGTCACTTGACCCCTGGACCTCCGATCAGACGGACCCCTGAAGCCACCTTTACACCTACGGCCGCTGGTCTGCGCCAGGAAGAACCCTCTACCTCCGAGGTTCCAGCCCACATCAGGGCTTGGATGGAATCGGCTATCCGCCAGAGCATTGCAGAGGGCCTGCAGCACATGGCCAGATCAGGCTTCTCTCCACGAGCTTCCGAGCACGACTCTTTATCCATCAGATCCCTTCCACAGCCGGTCCCCCCGGTTGATCAGGTATTCTCTCAGAGGGACAGCCCTCCTCCGGTTGGGGCCCAGGAGGAGGAGGAAGGGGACTTTGGGGATTTCAGGGAAGAGAAAGAGGACTCCCGGATGGGATCCTCCCGTTATAGTGAACCCCTCTTAGAGGCGGACATCATGGAGGGGGAGATGTCGGAGGACGAGGGGGCCTCTCCCGACCAGCCCGTATTCGGGGGGCTGTTCAAGCCACACATGTTTAAATCCCTCCTCTTTAAGGCCAAGAACGTCTCTGGTCTTCTTCCCCAGTCTCCTTCTGACCTCCCCCCCGCCTCAGAGGGACCAGAGGACTCCATTTTCACTCAACCAGTGGTAGAGGCTGAGGTCATCCCATCCCCACCCATCTTCGTAGACCTAGTAGCGAAACAACTTGCTTCCACAGGCCCCCCCCCTACACCCTCTAGCCAAGACAAGAGATTCTTTAATCTCGATTCGGCAATGTCTAGCCTTCTGAACATACCGGAGGTTGATGATCCCATTGTGGGCCTTGCTTCCTCCTCTACCCCCAGTGAGGCCTTAGAGGCCTTGAAACCTGAGGACAAGCGGACGGAACTGGCGTTGCGCTGGGCCCATCTATCCGACGCTTGGGCCATTAAATTGGCTACGACCGCTTCATTCTTCACAAGGTCCTCTATCCGCTGGCTCCGTCAGCTGAGAGAACACGTCCCCGCGTCCAATGTGAGAGCACACCAAGACATAGTAAAACTGGTGGCCGCAGCCGAGTTCTCAGCTGACGCCACTTACCAATCGGTAAAGTTCTCTTCCAGGGCCATCACATCGCACGTCACAGCTCGCCGCCTGCTGTGGCTCAAGCACTGGCAGGCGGATGTTAAAAACAAGGTCAAGCTGGCCACTGCTCCCATCAAGGGAGATAAACTGTTTGGCCCGGCCTTGGAACCCCTGCTGGTCGAGGGCCGCAGCAAGAGGAAGTATCTGCCCTCCCTTTTTCGAAGGTCAGAGACAAGAGGCCCACAGCCCTTTCGGAGGGGCTTCCCCTGCCCCTTCTACCAACCCCCCTTCCCGCCCAGATACCCGAGACCCCCTTCCTTCCGATCTCAGGATCGTTCGGACTCAGGCGACAGAAGCAGACGTGGCGGCAACTATTAGAGGCCCTTTCGGGGATCGGGAGGAAGGCCCTACCGCCGAACCAGATAGAGCTTCTTCCTCCCTCCCCATCGGCGGCCGCCTCAGTCACTTCGCCACCCAATGGTACAAATCCACATCTGATGCATGGGTTAGGGACACCGTCAGGTTTGGTCTCGCCCTTGAGTTCAGGTCCGCCCCCGCTGATTGCTTCATCTCATCCCGCCAAACGTGCACTAATGGATGCAGCCATCCAACATCTGCTTGACATTCAGGCCATTCAACCCGTCCCACCGGCTCAGAGGGGACGGGGATTCTACTCCCATCTCTTTGTGGTGCCCAAGCATTCTGGGGGATGGAGAGCCATATTAGACTTGAAACAGCTCAACCGCCACCTTATCCAGCGCAAATTCAAAATGCACACCTTGCAATCGATTCTCTTCGGTACCAGGCGGGGAGACTGGTTATATTCCATAGATCTTTCGGAGGCATACCTCCATATTCCAATCAGGCCCTCTCACCACAAATTCCTCAGGTTCTGTTATAATAACCTTCACTATCAATACGTGGCCCTACCCTTTGGACTGGCCTTGGCCCCCAGGACCTTCACCAAGGTCCTTGCGGCCCTGGCGGCTCACCTCAGAAGCGTTCCTGTCCACCTCCACTGCTACTTGGACGATATCCTTATTCTCTCCCCGTCCAAGTCCCAGGCAGTCAGGGATACCAGAGTCACCCTCTCCGCTCTACGGGCACACGGGTTCCTAGTCAATTGGCAAAAGAGCCAACTTACCCCATCCACCCGAATCACCCACTTGGGAGCTATAATCGATTCGGTTTCAGAAAAGGTCTTCCTCTCCTCAGAGAGGCTCCTTAGCATTCAAGCTCTGGTCAAACAGATTAGGCGATCAAGGAGGGTGGCCTTACTTGACCTTTCTAAATTATTGGGTAAGATGGTGTCATGCATCTCAATTATCCCCTGGGCCCGTTTACACAGCAGATCCCTCCAGTGGTTCCTGCTCCCGTTCCAAAGATCCAGAAGGAGCAACTCGAAGTCCAGAGTCAAGGTACCTCCAAGGGTCCTCACGTCTCTCCTCTGGTGGACCAACCCCGCCATCAACAGGGGCCACCTCTTCACGGAACCTCAACGGCTTACCCTCACTACGGACGCCAGCCTATCCGGTTGGGGCGCTCACGTCAACTCGCTCTCGGCACAGGGCAAATGGTCGCCGATCGAGCAAAGATGCAGCATCAACTGGCTGGAGCTTCACCTGGCCCTGCGCAGCTTCCTCCCCCAGGTCCGCGGACGTCACGTCCTCATTCTCATGGACAACATCACGGCCAAGGCCCATATCAACAGGCAAGGGGGCACCCAGTCTATTCAGTTGATGAGGGAAGCCGAGCGCTCTCTGCCGTTGGGCAGAATCCAACCTCCTCTCACTAAAAGCCGAACACAGCTCCGGAATCGCCAATATCCAGGCGGACTGGCTGAGCAGGGCCACGGTGGACCAAGCAGAATGGCGACTCCATCCATCCCTATTCAAAGAGGAGTCCAGAATATTCGGCCTGCCAGTGGTGGATCTCTTCGCTTCCCCGTCCAACGCACAGCTTCCACGGTTTTTCTGCAGGTACCCGTCTCACGGGTCGGAGAACCACAATGCACTGCGCTGCCCATGGCCCCCAGGGCTCCTATATGCCTTCCCTCCGCTGCCGTTAGTTCCCAGAGTCATACAGAAACTCATACAGGAGAGAGCAGACCTTCTCCTGGTGGCTCCCTATTGGCCCAGGCGACCGTGGTTTGCGGACCTCCGCAATTTATCGGTAGCGCCCCCATGGCGGGTCCCCCCGGACAGGGTCTCCCTCTCTCAGGGGCCCCTTCTGCATCCGGAGCCTCAATGGCTCCAGTTAGCCGTCCGGAGGTTGAACGGATCCGTTTGACTAGCGAGAAACTCTCCAGTCAAGTCATCGACACTATTTTGGCCGCTAGGCGACCCTCCACCACACGAATTTATGATGCCACTTGGAAGGGTTTTTGCAAGTGGTGTAGTGGGTCCCAGGTTGACCCCCTCTCTCCTTCTATTGCGCAGGTCCTGGAATTCCTTCAGGAAGGCCTACGCAAAGGGCTTGCACCTAACACCCTGAGACGGCAGGTCTCTGCCCTCTCAACCGTTGTCTCCTGTGATAACTACGGTTCCCTTTCTCATCACCCCGGGTTAGATCTTTCCTTAGGGCGCCACCGACCTGTGCTCTCCGACCGTTCACAGGTTCCCCACATGGGACCTCAACAAGGTCCTCATTTCGCTTACAAGATACCCGTTTGAGCCTCTGAGGGAGTCCTCCCTTCAATTTCTAACTTTTAAGGTAGTTTTTCTAGTGGCTATTACTTCTGCTCGTCGAGTATCGGAAATAGCAGCATTGTCAGTTAGAGCGATCTATGCGTGTTCCACGCTGATCGGGTGGTCCTTCGCCCGACCCCACTTTCTTACCCAAGGTTAACTCACCCTTCCACAGGTCACAGGAACTGGTCCTACCAAACTTTTGCCCCAGGCCCTCGAGGGACAGGGAGATCCTTTGGCACACCCTAGATGTTAGAAGGGCCTTGCGCATATACATTAAGCACACTCAATCCCTGCGAAGATCAGAATCCCTCTTCCTCTCCTTTCAGCCCAGGACACTGGGACTCAAAGTCTCTCCCTCCACCATCAGTCGCTGGATCAGGGCAACCATCGCCAGGTGCTACCTTTCTCAATCTCTGCCCGCACCTGGTGGAATAACCGCTCATTCCACCAGGAGTGCAGCTACCTCGGCGGCCTGGGCCACGCAAGCCCCCATCGCTGATATTTGTCGGGCAGCCACCTGGGCCTCTCCGTCCCCGTTCATCAGACATTACAAAATAGACACGTATGCCTCAGTGGAGGCCTCTTTTGGCCGACGAGTCCTACAGAGGGTCATCAGTGACCCGGAGGGGCTTCCGGCCCAGACGGAGTCCCACCCGTAGGACAGCCAAGCTTTGGTATGTCCCAATCTCTGGATGCTCCGAGCGGCTCGAGGGAGAATGGGCGTTGGTTCTTACCTGATACGCCCCTTCTCGGCGAGCCGCGAGGAGCATCCAGCCCCACCCTAGCTCCTCCGTCTGGTGGGGACTCTTGTTTCAGCCAAGGAGCCAATAGTTGATTAGAAGGAATTCATAACCTTTCTTCTCGTTATCGCAAAAAACTGGGGGAACGCTGCGTGGAGTCACGTGAGGGGGCGGAGCGTTTCCTCAGCTAAAGCTCAGCCTGCAAGAAGAGGACTCAGAAGCACATCCCACTCTCTGGATGCTCCTCGCGGCTCGCCGAGAAGGGGCGTATCAGGTAAGAACCAACGCCCAATTTAATCAGGTGCCCACCATATTGGTATTTAAATCTAATTTTCCAATCCATTTTCCTCTTTTAGGTTTGTTGGAGGAGAGCTGAATATTTGCTATAATGCTCTGGATCGCCACATTGAGAATGGACAAGGGGATCAAATTGCTATTATCTATGACAGTCCTGTAACAAATATGAAAGAATTTATAACTTACAATGAAGTTCTTGAACAGGTATGTTTCATGTAAACATTCAAACTGAATGACAATAATGATAAAACATACAGTATCATCTTGATAACATTTCAAATAGAAAAAATAGGTAATTGTAAATACATGAATTCTGTTAGAGTTCATTTGAAACATACGGTTGCTCTGTGTTGTTATTGAGTTTGTTTTACCACAGACCCCCTTCTCTTGTTTATTTTCTCATAAAGTTTCTCTTGAGTTGAGTTTGACTCCTGATGACTGTACAGATATATCCATGTTGCTTTCTTGACCATAATAAATATGGTTTCCCAATTTAATTTGCACCCCTTCTATACAACTGTCCTTCATGCCTGACTTTACTTAGCTTTTTGTGATTAGATGAGGTCAGAGAGATAATGCCCCCTGCTATGGCTATTTACTATTTTTAATCTTTTCAGTTTAATTACATGTAACATGACAGTGCAGTAGGTTAACAATTGAAAGTCATTAGAAGATTGTCTCTAATTATAGATTTTTACCATAGAATAAGAGGTTGTATAATTAATTTGTACTGAACATTGAGCTGAATGTCAATGTAATGTTTGTATAACCGAAGAGCTGTATGAGTGGAGATGATGAAACCACAAAGTGGTATATTGGTTTCTTTGTATATTTCTGTATTTATATAGATGAAAGCTTCTGTCTTCTATGAACAGATTTAAATATGCTTTCAGATTGCATCTGTCTTACTCCTATTTATAAAGGTTATTGTTTCAATGAAGATTGACAATAGATACAGTGCATTCATAAAGTATTCAGCCCCCCCTTTCACTTTTGCCATTTTCTTATGCTGCAGCCTGATTCTACAGTTGTTGAAATTCATTTTTTTCTCATTAATCTACATTCGGTACTTCATAATGACAAAGTGAGAACAGAATTTTATAAATGTCTGTAAATTTATTAAAAAGAAAAAACTGAAATATTGCATTGGCATAATTATTCAGACCCTTTGCAACAACATGTGAAATTAAAATGTAATGCCTCCCATTTCTCTTTATCGTTGCTGACATGTTTCTACACCTTGTAAATTAAATTGGACACAATTTGGAAAGGCACATACCTCTCTATAGAATGGATCACAGCTGACAAGGCTTACTGTAGCAGAGCAAAAGCCATGAGGTCAAAGAAACCTGCAGAATTCAGAGACAGGATTATTGCAAGGCAGAGATCTGGGGAAGGCTACAACAAAAATTCTGCTGCACTGAAGGTTCTTAAGAGCACAGGAACCTCCATAATTGTCAAATGGAAGAAGTTTGGCACCACCAGGACTCTTCCAAGAACTGCCTGCCCGGCCAAACTGAGCAATCAGGGAAAAGAACCTTAGTAAGAGAAGTGATCAAGAACCTGATGGTTACTCTGACTAAGCTCCAGAGATCCTGTGTGGACATGGGACAGTGTTCCAGAAGGACAACCATCACTTCAGCCCTCCACTGATCTGGGATTTATGGAGGAGTGGCTAGATGGAAGCCTCTCCTCAGTGCAAAACACATGAAAGCCCATTTAATTTAATTTACCACAGGTTGACTCCATTCAAGGTGTGGAAACAGGTCAGCAACGATCAAGAGAAATGGGAGGCACTTGACCTAATTTTATGTGTTGTTGCAAAGGGTCTGAATACTTATGCCAATGTGATATTTCAGTTTGTTTCTTTTTAATAAATTTACAGACATTTCTAAAATTATGTTTTCACATTGTCATTATGAAGTACTGAATGTAGATTAATGAGGAAAAAAATGAATTTCAACAACTGTAGAATCAAGCTGCAGCACAACAAAATCGACAAAAGTGAAAGGAGCTTGAATACTTTCTGAATGCACTGTATACTGTAGGTAAGATCTGGAAAACTATAGGAATAGTTCTGCATAACTATCAGGTTTAGATCTAAATCCAGAAGATTGTTGATGTCTTCCAGATAAGGTCGCTCAATTTTGAAATCATTCGTGGTATAGCAAATGCCATGTTAGTAAATAAGAAAGCAACAACCATCCATAATCTGATTCTGATTGAGTACTGATCTGGCTCATATTACAGAGATTTATTTAAAGAAGATTGAGAAAGTGCATTTATGTAGTACAAGAATGTGGGAAAATTTCTAAGAAAAAGATAGTTACCAAATATAACTAATGTTTGCTCTTCAGGCTCTTACGAATGTGTGAGAAGAGAACTTGGCTAACAATATTAACAAAAGTATCTTCTCAATAAGTTGTGATTTTGTCATTCTTAAAATAGTATTGTTCTTTCATTCCTAAAAGAGAGTTGTAAGAACTTCATTTTAAAAGCTTTTTTGATCTGCTGGGTTGCATAATTTCAATTTCCCATTTTTGAATTAAATGCACGATCATGTGCAGCATATTGGTGTGAGCCCAGTTCACCTCAAGTATACTCACACCACTATATGCAAGATAGAATCTCTAAGCTCTTCCAAGCCAACATTTTGCCCATATGACACCAAGGAGAAGGTACATGTCATGAATATTTTGATGTCTGATATTTCCTTAATTTATAATTATCAAAATTTAAAATGTTTACTTTGTTTTGCTAGTTTAGATGCCATTAGGTTACTGATATACAGACACAAATATTTAAAACCTATTAACATGAGACAATGTATTATTATTTTGTCTGGTTGTACTGAATTATTGACGAACATTATATGTTATAAAATACTTTTTTGAATGATATTTTTCAGACTAAATACATGGGCAATTTAATCTGATTTTGAACAGGTAAGCAGGGACAAACCTGTTTAGTATATGGATGTGAGACCAAAAATTCCAGTGCATTAAAGTGGGGAATATATTCTAGAAGATGACAATGATAGAACACTTCTATATTATTTCCCAGAAAACAATCTGGATATATTTATGAAATGAACAGATCAAGGTTGAAATCAGTTTTACAGGCAAGCTCCACAATAAATAAAATTACATCCTTCTGTTTTTAATGTAGTGCAAGTAAACCAATAGTTCCTTTAACTCCTCTCTATTCTATAAATGCAGTGGAATTTGGTTATTTTGGTGATTCCTTCAGTTTGATTTTCACTCTTTATCCCCTAAATTGCCCTTTCCACTTTAATATTCTAGCATAGGTAAACCATTTATTCAAATTTGTCTCTCAGGGCACCTAGGAGGCACCACGACATGCCTATTAATTGGGTTTATGCCTTTTCCTCAAGTCAATAGTTAGGATAATTTATCACAGTTACAATGACACTGAAAAGAGTGACTTATGGCCATTTTTCACACTTTCACAACTAATATTTTAAAAATAGGAATAGCACATTTACTTGTTGATACATTACTTTTTTCTGATATTGGATAGGGATATTTTGTTTTTCTGACAAGTGTTTAGAGACTAGGGGAGATAAAAAGTCAATTGCCTACATAAATTACATGTTGATTGCCTATAATAGAAATGCAAGGGACTATATCAAAGGACAGATGAATTGAAATGCCTTTGGGCCTTGTAAATATTTTTGTGTATTTGTTTGATCTTTTTTTTCTACAAGAGCTCCCCATGTAAGTCCTTGCATGTGAACATGTAATATCATGAAATGCAAATTCTGTATTCTGTATTGTTGCTCATTCAGTTTTATTTGTAAATGAAATTGAGAATATAGTCAAATACAGTCTTTTCCATGTATTTATAATGTGAAGTTTCATGTTTATGTGAATTCTTTTCAAAGAATAATATTTTGTAATATAAATAACAATCTTAGTGTTGTAGGAGTAGAGATACCAGAAGTATACAGTATTTTAAGAGGTAAATTGGTCTGCATCAAGAAATAAGCATATACATTATTGCAACTGGATTCATTTTTATTTTGGTTTTCAACCAGCATAAAAATTTATGGGATTACTCACAAATTACAAGCTGTTAGTAGCATTTGAAAACAATCTAATCTAAATATCATATGATAATATTAATAAAACATACCTCTAATAATACCTTAAATTATTACTTCAAATACACATACACACAAAATAAGAATATGAGATTGAATGTGTAAAGATACAAGCTTATTACAATTCTTTCTACAGTTGCAGAATGCATACGAAATACAGAAGGAAATTAAAAAGAACCTCTAAGTATTAAACAACCTAAACTCTCCTGTATAATTTTTTAAAAAACAGTACATATGTTGCATCAAATTTTGATAGAGTACGTTCCTCTATGTTCTCTCCATCTTTTATAAAAATGGATGTGAAATGGCAGCAAATGACATATACTGTATATTCTGGTAAGCTTGTGAAAAGTTTAGGTGGCTTTTACTATATGATTTTATATCAAAGTGAAACTTACTCTGTACTAATATATACTGTAAACCCAACCTATGGAATTACTACTTTATCACATAAGTTATTTTAATAGTCTAAACAATAGTTAATATCACATACTTTAAGTTCATATCAATAATTGTAAATTGCTACTTTTACAGGTTTCCAAGCTAGCTGGTGTTATGCTGAGTCATGGTGTGAAGAAAGGAGATTGTGTTGTCATCTACATGCCAATGATACCACAGACAATGTACACTATGTTGGCTTGTGCAAGAATAGGAGCTATACATAGTCTTATTTTTGGTGGATTTGCTTCGAAAGAGCTTTCTAGTCGCATTGATCATGCCAAGGTAATAAATATGTCTCGTATTCTGAGAGGAAATGACAGTCTTATGATAAATACTTTAAAAATGAACTTTTCTTTCACAGATCTCTCCCAGCTTAATTGTGTGAGAAGATCAGAACTGATGCCATTTACATTGTTTATATACCACAAATAGCCAATATTGATAGGCATTTTATTACTCAGCTGTGAAAAAAATGCTTATACTTGCTTTGGAGTAATTTCGTACCTAAAAGTTGCACCTAAAAGAGCAACTTTCTTATAAGTAAGTTGACCTAGGCTTGAAGCAGGGGATAGTACATGCATTCTCAGTTCAGGCTATGTCTTGATTTTTTTGAATTCATGAGAACTTAGCACAAAGCATGAATTTAGACAGAATTTAAACTTGGACACTCCTTTAGCAGAAGCTCAACTAATCAATATAACCTTTCTATCAAGAGTCCATTTTTTTTAAGCATTGGACATGTTTGGACTAGAGAGTGAATGCTGCAACAATGCATAAAACATATATGTATTGAAAGGATACTCTCTTTTGTTCCCTACCACCTCCAGCTTTCATGTCTTCTTCACTCAAAACTTTGGAGAAGTCACCTGGCAAGAAGCCTATAACGTAAAAAGTTATAATAGCAACGAATGTTGGCTTTTATCAGTAATGTTATTATCAGTTATGATTTGCTTTGAACTTCTAGCAATAAGTTTATTAAAGATAATTCTTCCATGCGTTCACTGCAATGAACATTTGTCTCTTATCTTTTTTACAGGTAATATTCATCAATTACAGTGTTGAAAAGAAAGAATTCCAACTGCTTCTGTACTGCTTGCCTGCTTTGCAGATTATTATGTTGTGGCTAATTCTTGTTTTTCTCTAGACTAACAGTATTCAGAAAGTATAGTTTAAAGGTAGGAATAAAAGTGAATGAAATTTCTTTCAGATTCCAGAGAGGGTGATTTGTTTGGGTGTTAGCTGCAGAACAAAATTAGACTTGGTTTTTTCATACTGCCTTTGGTTTTGGTTTTTTCTAATCCAGTGAAATGTTGGAAAGAAAGGATGTAAAAAGGCTCAGGGCTTTTTCTGTTTACCCATCAACAGGATAACTTCCCCAAATCATAACAAGATGGAATGTTATGTGGGAGAGAAGCCAGAAAATTGATGGACCAGATTTGGCTAGGAGTTGTTGAAGAAATTAATACCCTCCCATCTTGTTAATGGATCTCCATAGGAAGGGCAGCCGGGTAGAGTTTTGGAATGTTGCCAACTGTTCCATTCTAAGCCTTCCTTCCTTATTACATGACTCGAAGTACAATATATGTAGCCCCTGCTATATTTCTCTTGCAAAGACAGTGTTGTAGTTTGAAGGGAAATACAGAGATATAACCAATATGCAATTACCCAGACTTTACATATATAGGCAACATGTATACATGCAACATTTTCACTATAATATTAAGACCTTGCCATTTGTACAGGTTGTTAGTCTTTAATCTTTCAGACCTTTTGGACTAACCTAAAGAAAAACAAAATGGTTAGTGAACTTCTGCATTAGAGGATATGCCTAAGAAGAAAGTTTCAAATTATAATTAATATGGCATTACAATCTAAATTTGTATTTGATGTAATGAGCAAAACTCCTAGGTTAAGCAAAAAATACACTGTTCAGACTTTGCATCAGGCTAAGAATCACTTAGTTTTTTTAGTTTGTGGGTGCACTAAATATTGAGGAAAAATAATAGTTTTTAATTTAAATTTAAAAACGTATTTATGCCACAGGGTGATGAATCCAAGACTCGAAACAACTTGTAATTCTAAACATGAAAACAAGTCATTCTTTTGCTTGCTGCAAATGCATGCACATCATTTTTCTACTTAAACAAGCATTTATGCATGTAATTGTGGGGGAAAGATCCTGGCATTCTTCAACACTGACTGGATTCTTTGCCTGTGGAGAAGGAGGTATGATCTTGGTGCTTAGTATGACCTGCATATATATATATACGTATGTATGTATATGTATATTCATGTATGTATGTATGTATGTATGCATGCA
The DNA here is from genome assembly GCF_049901735.1 of Notechis scutatus. NCBI lineage: Eukaryota > Metazoa > Chordata > Lepidosauria > Squamata > Elapidae > Notechis > Notechis scutatus. Next base: position 41,597,908 of record NC_142014.1, read on the forward strand.
TGCATGCATGTATGTATGTATGTATGTATGTATGTATGTATGTATGTATATATATATATATATACTCTCTTTTTTTAGCCAAAACTGGTTGTAACATCCACATTTGGAATAGAACCTGGAAGAAAAGTGGAATATGTACCACTTCTAGAGAAAGCATTGGAGATGATCAATCATCAACCAGAAAGAGTTTTGATTTATAGCCGCCCTAATATGGTAATTATAGCAACCAAATTTATGTTTCTTATTGCTCTAGTCTTTTAAATCATATTTCCCTAAATAGCTTAATTGCAGTCTCTAATTTCATTGTATTCTGGCATTTCATCATTTTAGTCTGAATTTCCTGCTCTTTACAGCCTTAAAATACATTTATATGTGCTATTATATCTATTATATCTACTAACATTCTTGCATAAAGAAGACTTTATTATTATTTTATTCTTTTCTCTGTGCATGCACCTAAATGTGGTTTTACAAGACATAATGTTAGCACCTTGTATACAGGGAGCTGTTCCTCTTAAACCAGGACGTCATTTGGACTGGAATGAAGAAGTGGCCAAAGCAAAGCCATGTGATGCTATTCCTGTACATTCAGAACATCCACTTTATATTCTTTATACATCTGGAACTACTGGTACACCCAAGGTAGGTCTGTATTTCAATGGAAATACTTGTCATCAAGTTAAGTTCTATTCCAGATCAGGGAATATTTAATTAAATTAATTTCATTAAAACTGTTTTTCTACCCTCTTTAAGTTTTCTCCTAGGTTTTTAGGGGCGGGGGTTGATATTCAAATTCTGTTCATCCTCCGAACTGATTTGGCACAACTTTGCTTTTGTATGGGGTGAGGGATAAGATTATGGAGCTCAGCTTGTGTATATTGGTAGCATATGGTCAAAATAAGTGGAATATTACTGTGTGGGTAAGGAAGTGACAACAAAAGATAAAAAAAAATCCCCCTAAGAACAAGAGGAGAGATTGTAGCAACCACAGCCTCCTTCTGTAACAGAGATGAGAATGAAGAAAGGAAAGGTACATTTAGCTGTACATCTAAGAGATAGAAAATGCTTATGCATCATAAAAAGCATGGGCATTTTTACAAAGATATTTCCTAGTTGCCTAAAAAGATATCACCAGATATCGGGTAACCTCTAAAATCCATTTGTTATTTTATGATATATTCAGTCTTGGTGTAAATGGGTTGTTTGAGGAAAGATAGAAGGCAAGTAGGGATAGGCTCTGTTTTTCAAACTTACCAGGCTAGGGCTTTTTCAACATTTGGAAATAGAAAAGGAAGAATACATTCCCTTTTCTCTTTCCTTTTCCTGGCTCAATTATTTCAGCTCTTATTGAAATAGACAATGTTGCTGTTCAAACCTGTTCTAGAATCACCCCCCCCCCCACTTTGTGAATATTGCTGCCTTTTTTGGGGGGGGGGGTGTCTTCTGCTTCTCTGTACTTGCCCAGCCCACCCCTTTTTATTAAGGAGCAAGGTGGGGCTCCCAGAGCAGTTATAGACACACACCCCCTCTTAAGAAACAGTATATGGTCAAACTAGCTAGCTGCACACTCAGATCTGTGATTGAGCTGGGCCAGTTAGTCACTGAGCTGACTCTGAAGATTTGTAAGGGTGGCTGGCTAATGCCAGGCAAGATTGTCCATGCTGTTCTAAATACCTGGAGGGGAAAAGAAAGTAACCGGTAGGATGTGCGTGCATTTTGGAAAGTGCAGGGAAGGCCAGTTTTTTAAAGCCAGAGTTAAATCTGACCTGGTCTTCTCCAGTGTTGTTCTGTGTTAGGTCTAATAAGCCATTGTAGCAGTTTCTCTGGCCGTGGAAGGAGCTGGTAAACCAGCAGTGCTAAGTTATGGGCGGACTCTTTGAAATTAGAAGGATACATGCGGGTTAGAAGTAACAGCAGTCTCATTGCACTGAATTGCATTCCTTTTCTGCCTCACATGCACACACTAAATTGAATAATGATTTGAACCATAAAATGTCCCTCCAAAAGATGTTTTCATCAATAAAACACCAGAAATGGTGAATATGCCAGTTCAAATTTGTGGATTTACCAGCCTGTATCATTTCCACATGAAAATGGTGTGGGTTAGAAAATGGAAGCAATACACCTCAGAAATACTAACTGTATTTTGTAGTGGTTCAATAGAGAACAGCTGGTTTTCTTTCAAATACCTGAAGTTCTTCCAACATCTATTTGTGGTCCTAAAAAGGGATGGGAACTTGTGACTTTCTGCATATTATTGAACTACATGTCCATCTAACCTTGTTAAAGTTCAGAAGTATCTGGAAGACGGCAGAATATTCACCATGCTTTAAAAATGCATTTGGATTAGATGAACAACAGAATCTTAATTTTTCTCCTGCCATGATAGAATTACACATTCACCATATTGTATGTAAGAACTAGATTCTGAATAAAGAACAAATGTATGCATCTTGTAATCTGTGCTTGGAATTCTGAAAGCTCCTAGAATTAAGGAGGGGGATATTAATTTCCTGCAAGAATTCATTTAATTCTAATTAATTATTTAAATATCAATTTGTTTTCATTCAGGGTATTGTCAGACCAACAGGTGGCTATGCAGTTATGCTTAACTGGACCATGTCAGCTATATATGGACTTAAGTCTAAAGAGGTAATTTCAGTTTATATAATACATTTCAGTTAAGAAAATCGGTGCCTATATTTTAATTATATTTTATATCTCATTTTTAGGTTTGGTGGGCTGCATCTGATTTAGGCTGGGTGGTTGGTCATTCTTACATTTGCTATGGACCTCTTCTGCATGGGAATACAACAGTTTTATATGAGGTGATCATTTTGAAATTTTTAGTTATTTGAATTTCTCTTCAGCAAACAGTAAATAGAAACATACAATTCTGTTAATTAATGTATGATCACTATTACTACTTTTAGTAATAGTGCTTTTCATCAGTCTCATAGAATGTCTGGTCATGAGAAACATAATTTGTAGAGCCCTCTCATCTGCTTAGCAGCTTATGTTTGTTAGCCCAATAAAATAATACACTGCTCAAAAAAATAAATGGAACACAAAAATAAGACATCCTAGATCTGAATTAATGAAATATTCTTATTAAATACTTTGTTCATTACATAGTTGAATGTGCTGACAACAAAATCACACAAAAATTATCAATGGAAATCAACTTTAGCAACCCATGGAGGTCTGGATTTGCAGTTACATTCAAACTTAAAGTGGAAAAAAACACTACAGGCTGATCCAGCTTTGATGTAATGTCCTTAAAACAAGTCAGAATGAGGCTCAGTAGTGTGTGTGGCCTCCACATGCCTGTATGACCTCCCTACAACACCTGGGCATGCTCCTGATGAGGTGGTGGATGGTCTCCTGAGGGATCTCCTCCCACACCTGGACTAAAGCATCCCCCAACTCCTGGACAGTCTGTGGTGCAACGTGGCGTTGGTGGATGGAATGAGACATGATGTCCCAGATGTGCTCAATTGGATTCAGGTCTGTGGAACGGGCGGGCCAGTCCCTAGCATCAATGCCTTCATCTTGCAGGAACTGCTGACGCACGCCAGCCACATGAGGTCTAGCATTGTCTTGCATTAGGAGGAACCCAGGGCCAATCGCACCAGCATATGGTCTCACAAGGGGTCTGAGGATCTCATCTCGGTACCTAATGGCAGTCAGGCTACCTCTGGTGAACACATGGAGGGCTGTGCGGCCCCCTAAAGAAATGCCACCCCACACCATTACTGACCCACTGCCAAACTGGTCATGCTGGAGGATGTTGCAGGCAGCAAAATGTTCTCCACGGTGTCTCCAGACCCTGTCACGTCTGTCCCATGTGCTCAGTGTGAAGCTGCTTTCATCTGTGAAGAGCACAGGGTGCCAGTGGCAAATTTGCCAATCTTGGTGTTCTCTGGCAAATGCTAAACGTCCTGCACGGTGTTGGGGTGTAAGCACAACCCCCACCTGTGGACGTCGGGCCCTCATACCACCCTCATGGAGTCTGTTTCTGACCATTTGAGCAGCCACATGCACATTTGTGGTCCGCTGGAGGTCATTTTGCAGGACTGGCAGTGCTCCTCCTATCCCTCCTTGCACAAAGGCGGAGGTAGCAGTCCTGATGCTGGGTTGTTGCCCTCCTACGGCCTCCTCCACATCTCCTGAAGTACTGGCCTGTCTCCTGGTAGTGCCTCCATGCTCTGGACACTACACTGACAGACACAGAAAACCTTCTTGCCACAGCTCGCATTGATGTGCCATCCTAGATGAGCTGCACTACCTGAGCCACTTGTGCGTGTTGTAGACTCTGTCTCATGCTACCACTAGAGTGACAGCACTGCCAGCATTCAAATGTGACCAAACCATCAGCCAATAAGCATAGGAACTGAGAAATGGTCACCACCTGCAGAACCACTCCTTTATTGGGGATGTTTTGCAAACTGCCTATGCTTTCCACCTGTTGTCTATTCCATTTGCACAACAACATGTGAAATTGATTATCAATCAGTGTTGCTACCTAAGTGGGCAATTTGATTTCACAGAAGTGATTGATTTGGAGTTACATTGTGTTGTTTAAGTGTTCCCTTTATTTTTTTGAGCAGTGTAGTTTCCTGCTATGTAAGCAAGCTACAACAAGCCTGAAGTCTGCATGTTCCACATCTCTACTAGAGGTGAAGATTGAAAGCTTTTTCCTCTGATTTTAAAGTACTTTCCCCCCACTATATGCCATCTGGAGAACTATATTTTATTCACCTTCTAAGTAGTGAGTTTTAAAAACACCTTTTTAAAAAGTACATGTTGTGCATTTCTGCATTGATAATGTATGTATTTTTATCATGATTATCTTTGTGTTTTGTTTGTTTTTTCTTTTTCTGTTATCATTTTAAAATAATAAGTAAACATCTAAGTCATGAGAACAAATCAATTTATATATATATATATTCTCTCTCTCTCTCTCTCTCTCATATCTTGAGATAAGACTGCTCAACCAGCTGTTCAATATTAGCAAATAACCAATTTGTAAACTTATCATCAGTAGTAATTTTGACAAAATTAGGGGCTTGGATGCTCAAGCTGTTTTTCTGCATCTTATAGGCTTTGTTAGAAGGTTAAACTAAGATTATAGAGAAACACTTGACATATGTGGGAGAAATGGGATGTTGTGGGTGCCAGGCCAGCATTCCCCAGTAGGATATTTCATCAGTGACCTTCACAACCTTAAAGGCTCTGTGACTTATAGCAATTGCTTCACTCCTCTGTGGGAACAGGGAGAAATCTTACCAAAGATGCCTGCAAGGCCCAGGCAGATTAATAGCACCAAGTTATTGAGAAACTTAAAAAGTTAATGTTGAAATAAAAAGTATACCCAAAGTTAGCCTCTGAGCCTCTGAGATAGGTAAGAGGAACCAAAAAAAAAAAAAAAATCACTCATGGAAAGAGGAGAAGTTCCTCCCCCGCCCAAGTCAGGTGTTCATCATCACCCCATCCACCATGGTCCTCACTTGCACAAAAAAGGTCTAGTCTCCATTGACTAAAAGTCTGCTCATACCTGACCTTAAAAACTGTATATGATTATGAACATAAATCAACCAAAACATAAAAGAGAATGAATAAGTGAGGACTGAGTTGAGCTCAGTTTTGATAATTTTCATGGCTACTTGCATGGAGTTTTCTTGATAACAATTTGGAAGGAGTTTAGTTTAGCCTATAGGGATCCCCTATCTGGGATTCCCAAATAGTGGTACCTAGGGTTGAGTCTACTTGAAACCCAAACAAGGTCAGCCTGGCTTTGTATCTGCTGAGGTGTCTATGCAATGTGTTAATAATTACCTGGTAACAATTCAATGCAGTACTTGCAAGACACGTTTTTTTTTGTACCTTGATAATTTATTCAGTGCATCACCAGACAGTCTTGACATGCTAATGTGGGTGCATATGAATAACTTCCTCATGTTCGTACAAATGCATTTTAATAATTGTTTCAGCATTCTGCTGACACGTTGATGCTATATTTCAATGAGCCCTTAAACTATGAAAAAAATCATGGAATACTTTTTAAACCAATTACATTTTTAAAACTAATCTCTTTATAGGGAAAACCTGTAGGAACTCCAGATGCAGGTGCTTTTTTCCGTGTGCTGTCAGAATATGGAGTAGTGGCTCTTTTTACTGCACCAACTGCAATTAGAGCAATCCGTCAACAGGACCCCGAGGCTGTCCTGGGGAAACAGTACAATTTGACAAGGTGAATTTTGGTCTCTTTGCTTATCATATTTGCAGATGATGCAAAATTGGGTATGATAGCAAAGCCCTAGAAAACAGAAATAATATTAAAATGGGCCTTGATTATTGGACAAACAGCTTTAATAAGCTCTGCAAACTAGGACAGGAAGAACAATACTCTCTGAATATGGCTTTGATCTCATTAAATTTGATCTGTGTTTATTCCAGTTAATTTATTGGTGGCAGATGCACTTCTAATCATCTCCTCCTCCTCCTCCTCCTCCTCCTCCTCCTCCTCCTCCTCCTCCTCCTCAGCATATTTCTGCAAGTGCAGGACCCACTTTTTGAACACACTTCTAATCTCATTTCTTTTATTCAGGAATCTGTTTGAAAAATATTGTCAGATATCTTGTACTTCAGTTACCTTAATTCTCTTTGTCTTTCAGAAAGCATCTTCTAAAACTATTGCCACTTCTCATTATTGTGAGGCCTTTTCATATTATTTAATTCATGAACTCTATCATATTAGAATTTGTTGGTGAAAAAGTGTTACTTTCTCTACTTCTACCTTTACAGTAGATAGAACTGCATAATGAACTGGAGTGAACTTGTATTTTTAATTGAACAGGGTAATTATCTTCTGCAATAATCCACTTTACTGTTGTATTGTTTTGGCACAGTGGCTGGTTCTGGGTTTAAGAAGCTGATTCCACATGGAATCTCAGCAGGATCACTTTTCTACTGTATCTAATTCACTTTAAAGACATCTGTTGCCTAGTCTTCTAGTCAGCAGGAGGGCTCTAAAGGATGATTTTTTCCTTCCCTCCTGGGACACCCAATAAGGGGAAAAAAAGAAACCTTTAGTTAGGAAAATAAGAAAAAGTGTACTACTTGCATTAACCAAACAATAGCCATACAGATACACAGCCAATATTACACAGGGACAAGAATCTCTTGAGGTAACAGTTATTAAGTTTCCTCTCAATAGTCTGAGCACTCTTCTGTACAGTACATTTCAAAAGCACAATGCTTGCTTAAAGTGTTCCCATTATAACAATACAAATATTTTTGCAAAAATTTTGTGGAGTTGTGTCATTCTCTTGGTTGCTTGATCTCCCCAAATCTTCCTCTTTGGCCAATTTAAACCCTGTCTACCTCTGAACTCTGTGCTAACTAATCTGAATCTTATGCACTTAACCACAGCATTACGTGGCTGCAGGGAGTTGTGAGTTCTTTGTGTTTGGTCAAGAAGCAGTACAAAGATTACAGGCATACCACATGATTGTTGGAAGGTATAATAATAAAAACTAGAAAGCCTATGGAGTTTCCTTTTGCTGCCTAGTATACTAGACAGAATCAAGGTGGAATTATTTTGAGTTTGTTTCTTATGCTTTACTTAATTTCCCAGGACTGTCTCTTACTTTTGATTAACTGTTACTGCATACTTTCTTCAAAATTATCTCAGCACATCTTTAAAGGAATGGATCCCAGCAGGGCACAGTACTACAAGAAGAGAAACATTGTCCCTTGTTCCTTTATCTCCCCAAGCTGCCTCTTACAATAATTTCTTTTTACTAGCTATTCTACTAGCTGTGTGTCTGTGTTTGCATGCACAACGGCATTTCTTCTTTTCTTAATGAACAAATCTAATCTTTGTTTCTTCTTTCTCTATTTCTTTTAACCTCTCCATTCTGGAAGGTCACCTGTTCTGTTTTCTTCTGGATGCCATGCTGTCAAGCAAGAAGTATCTTATCACTTCTGCATACAGTACATTAGTATCTGATGGTTCTACTGCCTTTGATTCCAACTTCCATCCACTACAGACTTGTTGAATCAGATCCCTAGCATTCAAGTTAATTTCCTTACTCTTCCTTGCAAATCTCTACAAATCTGCATAACTTTACTTATTATCCAGCTCTATTGTAAGTCGGTACCACTGTAATTGTAACAGCTATAACAACTGAATCCTGCAAGTCTGAATCCTTCCTTTATCTTTGTGCTAACTAGGGAGGCACCTGTCTGAGCCATTTACTCATTTTACTATATTGACTGAGACTTGCACCCATCTTATCTGACCACTGCCTTGATAGCAGCTCTTCTTCATCTTCAGGGTCATTCTTTCTGCCCTCTACAGCTACAGTACATAAGAAATTTCCTTCATCTAACAATATGCTTGTTTCTTGTTTCAGCAGCACATGCCATCAGGTACTTGAAAATTATGTACATTTATTGTGCAAAAGGAAAATGTAATAATCCTTGAACAAACAATGAACAATCAATCCAATTTATAGACATGCTAAAGTAAATGTGTTTGTCTCAGATATCACAGGATCTTTTGCTGCAGTAAACTAACATGATTACCTATTTGGAAATCCTTGTAAGATAGAGAATCTGAGGCCCCAGGCTTATAAGTGATCCTTAAAAATCATATTTATGAACTTGGAAACCTCCCAAACTTGTTACAAATCGTATTTCTTAAAGTGATAAGAGGATCATTGATAGTAAGTGATAGTAAATAAATTCATTGTAATTATTTTTCATTACCTGAAAATGTGAATATAATGAAGTCATCTTGAGTTTTTATCCTGCCCTCACTGCTGGAATAGCATTCAAATATAAAATGTAAAAAAAGTGAGTATCCCTGCTTCATAAGTCTTCTTTAATAGGAAACAATACTATACATAGCTGCATCTTTTGTTACATGTTTATATTTCTTAGTGGGAAAGTAATGTTGAAAATAATCCTATTTAATGTAGGTTTCGAACGTTATTTGTAGCTGGTGAACGCTGTGATGTGGATACATTAGAATGGTGCAAAAAAATTTTCAAGGTACCAGTTTTGGATCATTGGTGGCAAACTGGTGAGTTGATTATACTTGTCTGAAAACAAATTCACATAAACAGTTTTACCTCTTTTCTGATTGAAGTTTGTATTTTAGATTAGTTCACATGTGGGGCAAATTAAATAAGTTTGTATTTTTTCATTAATTTGGATTTCTTTTTATAGCTTCTGTATTGCCTTCCCACTTTATTTTGTTTTCTTTTACTATATCTGTTTGCTATATATTATTGTTTTGAGTTATTGTGTTTATGTAAGAATCATTAATTAACTGAATGCTATTGTCTTGGGAAAACAAAAGACTGATATGCACTTATTTTTAGAAAAAAATATTTTTCTTATCTGTATGTAAAATGGGAAGGAATAGAGTTAAAATGCACCAGTGTCAAAACTCCAGATATGTAAAAATTACATACAGTAAAAAAACTTTTTTAACTCTCAGATCAGTTGTAAGTAAGCAAGAGTTGCACATGAACCACACCCTCAAAACTGATAGCAAACATTGGGAGAAAATATCCACCATTTACACTCTGATAGATATTTGAAAACAAAGGTAGTTTTAAATGGGGAGAGCACTGACCTTGGAGAAAATGTGCCTGAAAAATGAGTCTTCTGATGCAGGTTACATCTTTTTTACCTAGCCCCACCCATGAATAGCCATTTGGATTGTTTGAGGGGTTGCAGAGAGTAAATTCACTATCCTTTGCCTTTGGTCCCAATATTACCATGAGGCTGAACACATGGAGAACATAGAGGTGATGCAGTTTCCTTCATGCATTGAATCATAAGTACTTCTTGAATAGCTTTGTTGTCGTAGCTATTTTCATAGTCTATCCTGAAAGACATGGAGGTTAGACAGCCATTGCTGCAGCTGTTTTTTTTTTTTTCTTCATCCTGGAAAGACCAGCTCAAGTCGAAAAAAACCATCAACCAATCTCCATCCATGTGTTTATTAATGATTTATTTATCTTCACTGGCTAGGATGTTTATTTAACAGTAATGAACAGAAGCCTTATTTTGTCACGTTGATGACTGGGCAATGCTGGAATATGTTGTAACTCACCACTGAAAATGACTACAGGGAGTCTCTTGTGAGATTGGCTTCATGGAGATGTTGCTGTAACAACAAACAAACAAGCTGGATGAAACTGAGTAGCAGCTGAAGTGCCAGTTATGTCTAGAAAGGGCTGGGTGGAGTCCCTCTGCTCCATCTGGTTATTTTTGGCTTATAAAATAAGGTTGGAAGTGGTTCAAAACTGCTGTTCAGAGCAGAGATACCCAGACCATCCCAGACTCATGGCTGTCCAATCTTTGAAAACTTCCAATGATGGACCACCTATGATTCCAGGAAACAGGCTGTGCCACTGTTTAATAGCTGTCATGATCAAGAAATTCATCCTGGTTTTAAGTTTGAATTTCTCTAAAGCTTTCATCCCTTGGTTCTTGTTCTGGTTCTCAGGCACAATAGAGAATAAATCCACATCCTTTTAAATAAATGAGCCATAACAACTGTCTCTAGAGCCATCTAAAATTCCAAATAATCCCAATAAATAGGTATTATATTCTCTTTGGTTCCTCAATATATTAAAATTCTTCCTTCCCTTCAGTTAAGTGAAAGCTTTCTTACTGCTATGCCCATTATTACTGGTCCCTGTAACTAATTTTATAGCATTCCTCAATGTACTATTAGCAGACAGGACTGTTCAAATGCTATTTATTAAAGCCCAAGTATCTGAAGGAGCTGCAGCTGACATTGAGATATGAACAAGAATGGATAACAAATGGCAGAACTGGGGATTTTTTTTTCATAGAGCCTAGGGCATGAGAGGCAGATTTATAGTGTAGTCTCACTAAGTGGAGGATTAAGTAAGATTATTCATAATTAAGTAGAGATGTTTAAGAATTTGAACTAATTAAGTAGAGATTAATTAGTATAAATTCTTAAATGTAGCAGATAGTGGGGAATAGCCAAGTCAAAGTGATGTTCAGGTTGGGAGTCAGTCAGTGTACAAATTAAATAAAACTGAATTAATAAAATAAAGACAAAGGATACATAATTTATATAATGGTTTACTATCATGTGTCATCCAGAAGAAATAAAAGATGTTTAGTTAACATATCTGGTAACAGTATTCATGTTAGTATACCAACTTGAATCCCACTTTAAAAATAAAAGTGATGAAAAGATTTTGCTAACTATTGAGTTAAAGGAAACATTATGGAAATCGTAGGGTTTGAGTGGTTTTTGTTTCTCAAGTGCCCAAATAAGAAGATGGCATTTATTCAGTGAGAGAAGATAAAATGTTTTGAAAACAGTACTACTAATATCTTCATTTTCCTTCTGTCTTCTGAAATTTTTAATAGCGGTGATACAAATCTTATCTGTGAATCACCATTTACTTGAGCCAGCTTTTCAAAATTTTGTCAAAATTAGAAATATACATGTTCCAACCCCACCCCAATTTCAATACCTCTGTTGGTAGTCCAGGTTTATCCCTCTGAAAGTATCCCCACATGCATTTTTTCTCATTTCTTCTAATTTTGGAACTGCATATGTACGGCATCACACTTTCTTCTGAAATTGTGCGTTAAGCACGAATCCAGTGTTTCTTTTCAGGCTCCTTCCTTGCCTTGCGCAGTCCCTTACTGATTGCAGTAAAAGAAAGACTAATCTAAGTTCAGACATGGATCTAATCTCAAAGTAATTTTAAGGTGTGCTAAAGGAGAGAGAGATGGTGGGGAAGTTTTTCCAATCTCATTTGCATAAATGAGAGAAGCTCTGACTGCCATTAGTTTAATATGTTTCTCTGAAAATGTTACAGGTTGCTGATGTCATTTCTGTTGCCTAGCAACAGCTTTTTCCCTTGTTCTGTGACTAGGGGCTTCATTAGGTAACATAGATATTTTTACTGATGGTTTGTGAATAGGAAACTGAGAGTTAAACTCCATGAATTTCTCTTAGAGAAAGAATAATCCTTTGGTACATTTAAGACAGCCCTGATGGATCTTTTCATGGAGAAAGAGTACAAAAGAGGTTATGAAACACTAATCCCTGCTGTAGATGGTTTTTCACATATTTAAAAATAGCAGCTGTCTGATATGTTCTCTTTTGTCTATGGTGGGCTACTGACATTAAAGCAGACATAATGCTTTTTTGGAAGCAGTTAAATGTTTAACACTGATATATGAGATTCTTTTGTGTTAATATCTGTGTCTTGTCCATTGAACATCAATTGTTAAGTACCTTAAAGATGGAAATGAGTAAGATGTTTTGATTCTATTCAAAATTGGAAAAAAGAAAGATTTTAATTAAACTGTTCTGATGTGCTGGTACACAAGAGAGTAAAAAGTACTGGCAATAATCTTGAAGTTGTTTCTGCCACTTTGCCTTAACAAGTTGTTAGGTATAACATTGATACCAAATATGGTTTGGGTGAATAAATATATAAAACTTAGATATCATGGTTTAAGTGCTTATCACTTTAAGCACAATGCAGCAGGCAATTAGCCGATTAAGGGTGCGGTTAGAAGTTACAATATAAGGAAGCATTAGAAGCTGGAAAGCTGGCTGTAACTGTGTGCTGCTGCGAGTAACTGTGTGCTGCTGCGAGTAACTGTGTGTTACTGTGACTAACTGTGATTACTGACTGTGAGTGCCTGTGACTGAACTGTTATTGTTTGCTACTGTTTGCTGATTTACTGCGTAATTCTACTGAATATCCAGCGTTTGTTTCTCTGGAGAGTGAAACCGGAGGAGGAGAAGATATCTTTATCGGCTGATAAAGATATTGCAAGGACTCTTAACTTGAACTATACTAGTGAGTCTTACTGGATGGAAATACTGTGAATGACTTAATGGACTGAATGACAATGCTTAAGCTCTAACTGGATTAAAAACTATTTAAACCACAAACAGTGTTTGTGTTCAGTGTGTGTATACTCTGGGGCCCTTCCGCTCTCCTTTGGTTGCCTGGCTTGACTACTGCTGCAATACTCTTCTAGGGGTTAATCCTCAAACCCTAACATTGGTTATGGGCCCAGCAGCATAGTCTAACTAACCAGGATATAGCAGAGAGAGTTGGTGTGAGTTGCACATTACTGTAAAAACAAACTGTTTTAATTAGTTTAAAATAGTCAAAATATCTGAAGAGTAATGGCACAAGTAAATTTGTCACAACTGTCCATGATATCCAGGCTGGATGGAACAAACTATGTTTCATGGTCAATGAAATGTAGTTTACTTCTACGCAAAGAAGGTTTGTGGGACATTATAGCAAACCCACCAGATGTGAGTAGCTGGGATCCTGCTAATGATGATGATAACGAAAAGTTACAAGATTTTAAACTGAAGAATGAGCAGGCTTTATGCATCATAGGACTGACTCTCTGTGATCAGCAGCTTGTCCATATTCGTGGAGAAGAAAATGCTGCAAACTGCTGGGAGAACCTCAGGAAGATTTATGTTCGGGACAGTGTAGGAGCACATATAAATCTTACACGGAAGCTTTTTCGACGCATCTTCAGAGGAATGGAGATATGTTAGTTCATTTAAACTGTATGAAGAGCATTTTTCAAGATTTGCAAGAAAAGAGCTTATATTTAATGAACTGCAACAAGTCTACATAATATTATCTTCATTAGATCAAAGCTATGATGACTATGTGACTTCGTTGGAGGTATTGCCAAAAGAAAGCCTCTCATTAACCGAGATTACAGGCAGGCTACTAGAAGAAGCCAGAAGAAGGCGTGAGCGTGACGAGCTGAGAGAAGATAAGAAAGAAGAGAAATTATCTTCAAAGCTTGAAAGAAACCAGCAAAGAAAAATAAAGCACCCGGAAGAAGAGAATTTATCTTCAACGGCATACACAATTAAAAAGTGTTTTAATTGTGGAGGCAGAGGACATTTGGCAAGATTCTGCAAAAAGAGAAAAAGCCAGAATGTAAAAAGCCAAAGAAAGCATTTGAACTAGCCACGTTTAGCAACTCTGATGTGAAGAATAATTTATGGGTGGTTGACAGTGGCGCATCCCACTGCATCACAAGAGATAAGACAAAATTTATAAAAATGTCTACAAGTTCTCAACATATATCACTTGCCAATGGCTGGAACCTGAAAGCGAAAGGTCAAGGTTTTGCACGTTGTCCGTACATAAACCAGGATATAAAAATGTTGTATGTACCGCAACTAAAGTTTAATTTGCTTTCAGTAAGGGTATTAGATAAATTAGGTTATGTAATTACTTTTAAAGATAATAATTGCATAATTGAAAAAGATAACAAAAGGGTAACTGCAGCTTTAAATGGAACATTATATGTCTTTGATAATAGTAAGAAAGGGGAGGCTCAAACTGTATTTAATAATATAAAGCCTCATGATGAATGTATCCATTTATTGCATAGGCATTTGGGGCATGTAAATTTTAAAATGCTAAAACGTACAGTTGAGTTATCTGAAGGAATAAGGTTAAAACCTTGTGATAAATATTTGCGTTGTAATGTTTGCTGTGAAGATAAGAGCAAGGTATTGCCTGCAAATAGGCTAAATGGTTTCAAAACAAAAGAACCTTTAGAAGTAGTATTTGCAGACATAATAGGTCCAAAGAAACCCAGTATGGGGGTGCTAGATATATACTGAGCATTATGGACCATTATTCTAGATATGGGTTTTGCTATTTAATGAAAAGCAAAACTGAAACATATCAACATTTTTTCAATTGGCTTAGGTTTGCTGAAAGAAAGTCTAAACGACAACTGATAACCCTGGTAACAGATAATGGTACGGAATTTATTAATAACAAATTCCAGAACAGACTTAAGGTAGCTGGAATAGAGCATAAGAAGTCTGCTCCATACAGGCCAGAACATAATGCTTTTATTGAAAGAAGAGGCCAAACACTACAGGCAATGGTTAGAATAATGTTAAATGATTCTGGGTTACCTGATTCTTTGTGGGGGGAGGCTACAATGTGTGCTAATAACATATTGAACAACGTTGTTAATACAACAACAGGTGAAATACCATTCACCAGATGGCATGGCAGGAAACCTGACCTAAGTTACCTGCACACATTTGGTGCACCAGCATGGGTGCATATTCCTGCACAACTCAGAAAAAAAGGGCAACATAGAGCTAAAAGATTTTTCTTCGTTGGTTATCAGGCAAACCATAGGGCATATAGATTTTGGGAGAAAGGCACATCTAAAGTGTTATGTAGTGCTAGTGCCCAATTTCTAGAACATGAAGGATGGGAGAAATTAGAACAGGATGCCAATAAAGATGTAATTATTGAATCCTATAGAAATCCCATTAGTTATCCCTGTAACTTTAAAAATAAAGTAAAGAGACAAATACAGGATGAAATAGTGCCCATAAAGGAAGAAACAGATTCAATAGCTGAACAGGATGAGGAAGATGAACAGGTAGTAGTTCAACAAAGTCCTCCTGTAAGCCCTGTAATTCCCAGAAGAACTACACGTGTATCTAGACCGCCTGATAGGTACCAGGCTAACACAGTGTGCCAGATTAATCAAGTTCCTAATTCTGTTGAAGAAATTAAAAAGTATCCTAATAAGGAAAAAGAAAGATGGTATGCAGCAATGAATAAGGAACTGAATTCATTAAATGATATGAAGGTGTATGAAAATGCCAAATTACCTGTAGGAAAGAAATCCATTGGCTGCAAATGGATATTTAAGGTAAAAACAGATAAAGATGGTAATTTAATCCATAAGGCAAGGTTAGTAGCCCAAGGTTTTAGGCAGAATGCTAATGACTATGATGAGGTGTTTGCACCTAGTCTTAAGGCAGCAACCTTGAGAGCAGCTTTAGTGTGGGCAGCTAGTAAAAACTATATAGTTAACCATCTAGATGTGGAAACTGCTTACTTGCACGCCCATTAAAACATACTATTTATATGAAAAAACCTGTTGGTATTAAAAGTGAAAATAAGGATAATAATGATTGTTGGTTGTTAAAGAAAAGCCTCTATGGTCTTAAACAATCAGGCTATGAATGGAACCAGTATATTGTAAAGGAACTAGACAATATAGGATTTAAAGCTGGTTTAGCCGATCCATGTCTGTTTAAGAGGGAGACAAATGGGAAAGTATCATTATTATTACTATTCACAGATGATATTGCTTTGATAACTGAAACTAATGATGAAGCAAATAAAATAATAGCATCATTAGGAAAGAGAATAAAGATCAAGCAATTAGGGGAGATAAAGAAGTATCTCGGTTTGAATATAAAGAAAACACGAAAAGGTTTTAAGATATCTCAGGAAGATAAGATAAGCAAATTACTAAAAGATTACAAGATGGAGCTTTGTAAGCCAGCTAAGACTCCAATGAGTCAGGAGTTTAGCAACACTGATGAACAAAGCCCTGAGTTTGATAAGGTGATTTATCAATCTTTAATTGGTAGTTTGAGTTATATTAGTAATTGGTCTAGACCAGATATATCGTACTGCGTGAATCAGTTGGCTAGATTCAATTCTGCACCATGTGAAAGACACTGGAATGCAGCTAAGAGGATATTAAGATATCTTAAAAAGACAATGAATTATTCATTGTATTTAGAACCAAAGGGTGATTTAATTTTGAGTGCTTATGCAGATGCTAGTTTTGCATCAGAAAGAGACACTAGAAAGTCGACTTCAGGAACAGCCATAATGCTGGGTAAGACATTAATAGGCTGGAAGTCAATAAGACAACAGCATATAAGTTTGTCTACTATGGAGGCAGAATTCTCCTGTTTATCATTGTTATGTACAGAATTAATAATGTATAAACAAATGTTAATTGATATAGGTATAACTGTAGATTATCCTATAATTATACATGAAGATAATCAGGCAGCAATTCAAATGGCCACAAATATTGGAGTAAAAACAAGGAGCAAGCATACAGATCTAAGATACCTAAACGTGAGACAATCTGTAAGAAGTAAGATGATTCAGCTAGAGTACTGTATGTCGGAGGACAATTTAGCTGATAATTTTACTAAAGCCCAAGGTGCCAGTAAGCACCAGGAGAGTTGTGAAAAATATGGGATTAGATTGTAAAGGTATTATATATTTATTTCACCCAAAAGGGGAGTATGTTAGGTATAACATTGATACCAAATATGGTTTGGGTGAATAAATATATAAAACTTAGATATCATGGTTTAAGTGCTTATCACTTTAAGCACAATGCAGCAGGCAATTAGCCGATTAAGGGTGCGGTTAGAAGTTACAATATAAGGAAGCATTAGAAGCTGGAAAGACTGTCTGGCTGTAACTGTGTGCTGCTGCGAGTAACTGTGTGCTGCTGCGAGTAACTGTGTGTTACTGTGACTAACTGTGATTACTGACTGTGAGTGCCTGTGACTGAACTGTTATTGTTTGCTACTGTTTGCTGATTTACTGCGTAATTCTACTGAATATCCAGCGTTTGTTTCTCTGGAGAGTGAAACCGGAGGAGGAGAAGATATCTTTATCGGCTGATAAAGATATTGCAAGGACTCTTAACTTGAACTATACTAGTGAGTCTTACTGGATGGAAATACTGTGAATGACTTAATGGACTGAATGACAATGCTTAAGCTCTAACTGGATTAAAAACTATTTAAACCACAAACAGTGTTTGTGTTCAGTGTGTGTATACTCTGGGGCCCTTCCGCTCTCCTTTGGTTGCCTGGCTTGACTACTGCTGCAATACTCTTCTAGGGGTTAATCCTCAAACCCTAACACAAGTTATGTCTGTTTATCTTCCCCTTTCCAAAATACAGTTTCAGTCGAGATCCTTATTGCTTTCTTCTCCCTTCTGTAGGATGTACTATGAAAGAAAAGTTTATCTTTCAAAGTGGGAAATGAAATAAGTAAAATGACCATTTAACTGTCTGAATTTTAAAAAGTAAATAATTCAATGATGCCACTCATTATATGAATGCAATAGGATGCAGTCCAGTAGGGGAAAGGAGAAAGGCCATGTAGAAAAGTTAGCGATGGTGTTAACAGGTTTGCCTGCTGCAATCAAAAGCAACTGATAGAGCACTCCATGCACTGACCTCACACATCATGAAAATCGCAAGGTTTGTTTTAGGAGAAGGTGAAAAACATGACTTCTCTACCAGATTAGAAAAACTTGCCAGATGGCCTTGGCAATATGCATGGGTCATGCTGACATATCTTTTAAGAATAGTAAAAGTTATGAAATTGTGTTAGTGTGCCACTGTTCCTGTCTTCCGGAGGTTAAAAAAAAAAGGTAAAGGAGTCCCTGTGGATTTTACTCAGTTGTTGCCAACTATAGGGGGCAGTGCTCATTCTGTTGAGCCAGCGGTATCTGAAGACATTTCTGCAGTCGTGGCCAGCATGACATCATGGAGTACTGTTATCTTCCCACCAAGTGGTACCTGTTTATCTATTCGTATTTGCATGCTAGGTATATAGGAGCTGGAGCAAGGATGGGAGCTCACCTGGTCGCATTGTGCTCAGGTGTAGAACCTGGTCTGCCTGCTTTCCAGCCGACAAGCCCAAAGTCTTAATCCCTGAGCCACCACCCCACCCCTGTCTTCTGAAGGAAAAAGTGTTATTTTTACTGAAGTAGAATTAGCCTTATTTCCAGCAGTATCTTAAAAACTGCTTTCACCTGCATTATTTCTGCCGGGATGTAACTGGCAGCACATATGAATTGAGTTTATGTGATTTTTTTTTTATCTTGCCTTTATTATTCTTATAGATAACTCAAGGGGTGAATATACCTGATACTCTTTCCTTGTCCTATTTTCCCCACAACAACCCAGTT